>NC_047044.1:45854784-46530855 GCF_011762595.2 Tursiops truncatus | reverse complement strand
CTATAAATAACCAGCACACTTACCTAAAGTAGGTTTGCCAGACTCAGGAAATAGTAACACAGTATGCCCTGTTAAAGTGGAATTTCATAGTTTAAAAAAAAGTAATTTTTTAGTGTAAGTATGTTCCACGTGATGGGGTATACTTAAAATGAAAAATTATTCCTTGTTTACTTAAAATTCAAATTTAACTGGGTGTCAACTTAGCCTAGACCAGTAAGTAAGAGAACCTTATTTTGAATCCACACCTAAGATACAATCATAGTAGTCTTCTTTTTACCATCTCACAGCTTTTTTATATTTTACATGCTTACTTTGTACAAGTATATCTCTCTTAACAGACTGGAAGTTCCCTGGGGAGAAAGACCGTGTCTTATTCATCTGTATATCTTATTATTTTTCATCTCCTCCAACCTCATTCCCAGAATTTTGCAATGTCTTATACATAGAAGGTGCTTAATACATTTTTGTTTAGCATGTTGAGCCCTTTTTGAGTATTTCATTGAATCTGATTTTTCACTATCTGTTTCTTTAAAATACATTTCTGCTGAAGTCACATATTGACCGAAATGAAAGTCTGATGTCAGGTCAATTTTCATAAGTATTCGGAGTCCATTTTCTGCCTTTTCATCACTTCCTCTTAGAACTCCATAGTGACCATATAACAAAACTATTATCCAGGCATCTTGCTACTCAGGTTTTATGAGGTTTCTCTGAATCAAGTGACTGAGCACTGGGTCAACACAGACTAAACTGAAAAACAAAACAAAACAAAAAGCCTTTAAAAATGTATTCTATCATCAAAGCTACAAGGGAGAAAAAAAACCTGCTCTACTATAAAAGACTTCCAAATCCCAATAAGACTACATTCCTGAGAATAAAAGCTTACTTTCTCACTGATTTTTTAAAATTCCATTGTTTATTCTCTAATTCTGGAGCAAGTTATTAATAGATAATTTCTTTCAGGATAATTTGCTGGGTTCTAGTATTTATTATTAATGAGCTTTTGCTCATTGTGTATATATATATATATATATATATATATATATATATATACACACACACACACACACACACACACAAGTTTAATGAACAATAATTTCTGAGTAGGTAAATAGCTATCAATTACTTAATTTTGGCTCTTTACAAAAAATCCCTCTAATGGGATAAGTTTTGCATTAATATTGAAAATCAACAAACCTCAAATATAAAAAATATGAAAAGAACCCTGTTGCCTTCAGAGCTCCTAGAATTATATACTTAGACACTCAATTTCTATCTGCATTGAGTGAATAAATATATTTTTTAAATGGGACTAAAAAGAATACTGTGTACAACTCAGGACATCATGTGCTTAGCTCACCGGTCTCAGAAAAGTGATTTTATGGTCTATGATCTTTAAAACATGAGCAGATTTGTCTGAATAATATGTGATAATTGAAATTTCTCAGACGGTAATGAAACTCTAATCAGTGTCTTGCAGTGAAAGAAAAACTTTTGAGTTAAGGCCTATTTTTCCAAAGGTTTCCACATGATCCTTCCACATGACCTTTTCCAGTCATACAAGTACATAACCTTTTTTACTGTAAACTATATACTAAGTGCTTTACATTCATCATTAAATTTACTCTTCAAGTAATCCTATGAGGTAGGTCTTATATGATTATTACCATTCCACAGATGAGGGCATTGAGGCATAGAGAGGTTATATAACTTGCCTAAGAACATATAGCTAGTAAGTGCTGAAGGTAATAAGAATCAAATCTAAGTCTATCAGACTACTAAACAAGTGTTCTTAATCTTTACACTTCTGATTTCCTAACTTCTTTGACCTTACACCCCAGCAGTAAAAAAAATTTTTACTGGTACACACATGTTCTACTAGACTAACATATTATGAAAATATTATGTACATTCTAAAACATGCAAAGATTGAAATTTTAAGAGGATAAGAAACCATAAATAGAAATAGAAGCACCCATAGTTTTATCACATGCTCCATGTGATAACATATCACAACATATCACATCATCTTGCACAAACCCTGTGTGCTGAATGTCCATTCTAGAGAATGTTGCTCTAAACTAGATTCTCTAGAAATTGTTTGATTTTTTTAAATGAAAATATTATTCACAGCTTTTGCCAAATCTAGTATACTAGTATCATACTATGTTCAAACATAGTATACTAGGACCAGCTTTGAGCTCCTATGAGATGCAATTTGCTATCTCTGCTCTAAATTTGCAAAGACTCTATTGATATAAAATGCCCTTTCTTTGGCATTCTTTGAAAGAAAACAGTCTTTGGAAATATTGTGTTGCTATTGCTTTATTCCTTTAACTAAACATCATCTCTTGTACTAATGTGCAGGCCACGCATTAACCATTCTCAGCACATCACAATAAACATTGTTTTGATCATGAACCTGGGCATTAAAAACCACATTGACTTCATTAAGCTTCAACTTAACTGTGCCCATTGCAAGGATTCCAGACAAACCTGCCTTCTGCAAAGCTGTATTTGGAGTAAGTATATACACCAGAGATACTGCCTCCGTTTTTTCCAAAGTTACAATAACTACATGACAAGACAAATTTTTTTAATGCCTACATTACTCTTGGGAAGAAAACTCTGTGCCAAAGAAACTAATTGTTTTAATTCTTCAAATCAATGAAGTATAATCTATTGAACTACTCTGTTAACTGATATACACACAGAATATGTCATTATTTCATTTTATTTATTTATTTATTTTGTCCGGTATGCGGGCCTCTCACTGTTGTGGCCTCTCCCGTTGCAGAGCACAGGCTCCGGACGCGCAGGCTCAGCGGCCATGGCTCACGGGCCCAGCCGCTCTGCGGCATGTGGGATCTTCCCAGACTGGGGTACGAACCCGTGTCCCCTGCACTGGCAGGCGGACTCTCAACCACTGTGCCACCAGGGAAGCCCCATTATTTTATTTTTAAGTTTGTTCTGTTTTCCTTAATACTCTTTCACATTCAGATAACATAAACTTGCAACACACAAACACCAAAGTATGTCATTTACAACATAAGAGTGAATTAGATAAATAATTTATTTTATTATTCAGAATCAGTATACTTACTAATTTTTATTTATACTCTGACTCTTTCCACAAAGGATTTAGATGGTTATATAAAAATTTTAATATCTACAATATAAAGTCTGAGAGCCAACAGTGTATCAAGCAAAGTTATGTTTTGCCATGGATGACGGTATTTTAAAGTTCTACCACAGTGCTCTTAAAAAGCAACTTCACCAGAAAACGACTAGAGTTCATCAGTGAATGTGGTAAAGTTGGAGGATACAAAATTAATACACAAAAATCTCCTGCATTCCTATACACTAACAACAAAAGATCAGAAAGAGAAATCAAGGAAACAATCCCATTTACCATCGCATCAAAAAGAATAAAATACCTAGGAAGAAACCTACCTAAATTTAGAGACAAAAGACCTCTTTTCTGAAAACTATAAGACGCTGATGAAAGAAACCAGAGATGACACAAACAGATGGAAGGATATACTATGTTTCTTGGATTGGAAGAACCAATATTGTAAAAATGAATATACTACCCAAGGCAATCTACAGAGTCAATGCAATCCCTATCAAATTACCAATGGGATTTTTCATAGAACTAGAACAAAAAAATTCTAAAATTTATATGGAAACACAAAAGACCCTGAATAGCCAAAGCAATCCTGAGAAAGGAAAAAGGAGCTGGAGGAATCAGACTCCCTGACTTCAATTATACAACAGAGCTACAGTAATCAAAACAGTATGGTACTGGCACAAAAACAGAAATATAAATCAATGGAACAGAACAGAAAGCCCAGAAGTAAACTCATGCACCTATGGTCAACTAATCTATGACAAAGGAGGCAAGAATATACAATGGAGAAAGACAGTCTCTTCAATAAGTGGTGCTGGGAAAACTGGACAGCTACATGTAAAAAAAATGAAATTAGAACACTCTCTAACACCATACACAAAAGTAAACTTGAAATGGATCAAAGACCTAAATGTAAGGCCAGACACTTTAAAACTCTTAGAGGAAAACATTGGCAGAACACCCTTTGACATAAATTGCAGCAATATCTTTTTGGATCTACCTTCTAGAGTAATGAAAATAAAAACAAAAATAAACAAATGGGACCTAATTAAACTTAAAAACATCTGCACAGCAAAGGAAAACATAAAAAAAATGAAAAGGCAACACAGAATGGGAGAATATTTGCAAATGAAGCAACTGACAAGGAATTAATCTCCAAAATATACAAACAGCTCATATAGCTCTCTTCCAAAAAACAAACAACCTAATCAAAAAATGGGCAGAAGATCTAAATAGACATTTCGCCAAAGAAGACATACAGATAGCCAAAACGCACATGAAAAGATGCTCAACATCACTAATTATCAGAGAAATGCAAATCAAAACTACAATGAGGTAGCATCTCACACCAGTCAGAAAGACCATCATCAAAAAGTCTACAAACAATAAATGCTGGAGAGGGTGTGGAAGAAAGGGAACCCTCCTACACTGTTGGTGGGAATGTAAAGTGGTATAACCATTATGGAGAAAAGTATGGAGTTTCCTTGAAAAACTAAAAATAGAACTACCACATAATCCAGCAATCCCACTCCTGGGCATATACCTGGAGCAAACTCTAATTTGAAAAGATACATATACCCCAATGTTCATAGCAGCACTATTTACAATAGCCAAGACATGGCTAAATGTCCATCGACAGATGAATGGATAAAGAAGATGTGGTACTTATATACAATGGAATATTACTCAGCCATAAAAAAAGAATGAAATAATAATATTTGCAGCAACATGGATGGACCTAGATTATCATACTAAGTGAAGTAAGACAGAGAAATACAAATATCATATCACCTATATGTGGAATCTAAAAAAAAGGATACAGGGGCTTCCCTGGTGGCGCAGTGGTTGAGAGTGCGCCTGCCGATGCAGGGGACACGGGTTCGTGCCCCGGTCCGGGAAGATCCCACATGCCGCGGAGCAGCTAGGCCCGTGAGCCATGGCCGCTGAGCCTGCGCGTCGGGAGCCTGTGCTCCGCAACGGGAGAGGCCACAACAGTGAGAGGCCCGTGTACCGCAAAAAAAAAAAAAAAAGGATACAAATGAGCTTATTTACAAAACAGAAATAGAGTCACAGATGTAGAAAACAAACTTATAGTTACCAGGGGGAAGGGGGAGGAGGGATACATTGGGAGATTGGGATTGACATATACATACTACTATATATAAAACAGATAACTAATAAGGACCTACTGTATAGCACAGGGAACTCAACTCAATACTCTGTAATGACCTATATGGGAAAAGAATCTAAAAAAGAATAGATATATGTATATGTATAACTGATTCACTTTGCTGTATAACAGAAACACAACATTGTAAATCAACTATACTCCAATCAAAATTTTTTTAAAAAGCAACTTCAATGTACTAAAGAACAGAATGCTGATAGGTAATTTAATCAAAAATATAAATTAGGTTAATAAATATATGACAAAGACGTGGTGTAGCACAATTTAGTTGTAGGAGACATTTTTCAGATTGACATATTGTTAGTTACTTAGAGGGTTAATTTTAATATCAGCTGGCAATTTTAATTACCACACATTTAATTATGTGAAAGAGCAGTCATGGGGCCAAGTGGAGGCTCTATGGAAAATTCAGCTCCCTTCACTCCATGCATAATTTTCATCGACCCCCAATATCCCCAAATAAATGCTTAATCTTAGTTTAAAAAATGTCCTACATAAGCCTTGCCTTAGCACCTTCTTTCAACCAGATGGCCTCCCCAAGCCCTTGTTGAAATTTTGGAGCCACCACTAGCAATCTGCAAAATCAAAGGTTTGAATATGACAGCCTCAGTTTAAACCTCTACTTGCTACTGAATCTCTCTATTTTCAAAGAGTAACTAAAAGGGAGAAAGCACTTCTAAGTTTTAAAAAAATTAAAATTCTGGTAATTTAATTGGAGTGGGAATGGAGAATGCTTGTTAAAATATTTGATATAAATCAATATAAAGTCTAAGAAAGAAAAGACATGAACTTAATGTAGATCCAAAATCATCATTGAAATAGACCTAATATTGTGTTGTTGGTGTTTTAAATAGCAACGTGTGTTTATGGTTTGAGTTGACTCAAGGTTTTGAAGTTGTTATGTATGTAAACAAATTCCCCTGGCTCTCATCCTTTGTCCATATTTCCCCTAATACTACTTGATTTCTAATACTGTCATAATTTTAACTACACCTATATGCTGTTGACTACCAAATCTGGGTATTTAACAGGAGTTTCACTCTCATATCCATTTATCTCCTAAAATCTCTACCAGATGTGACATAGACTTCCTCAATCTCAACCTGCCCAAAACTAAACTCATGGTATCTTCCCTACCCAAAACCCTCCTCTTATAATTACTTTATTGTTGGTATCCCATCCACTGGATCACCCATATTAGAAACTCTGAATACTTCCTATCCCTCACTCTCTTTACATTTAATCAGTGATCAAGTTCTGTCATTCTAACCTCCTAAACATTTTTAAAATCCTTATCTTCCTTCTACTACCTAAGTGCAGACCCTCGTTTTCGCTCCCCTGGAACAATGGTCTCCTTACTTATTTCTCTGCCATCAATTTTGTCCTCCTACAATTGTCTCCTACACCGCTGCTGGAGAGGTCTGAAATGCTGTCAGTGTGTTCTAAAATGCAAACCTATCCATATCATCGATCTATTTAAAATTCTTAATGATCCCCCAAAGATTTGTACATTACTTCCCAAGTGTGCTTCTCAGAACTCTAGTCCCCAAAGATGATCTTTCGTAAGTGTTTCACGGTCAGAAACTGTATAGTATACCCTTGTTTTGGAGAGTCACAATACATATTAGCATATTTAAGTTTCTAAGAGACTCTACATTAAAGAAGTCTTTTTGATCCAATGTTTTCCAAAGTTCTTTTCCCATAGAATTCTCCGGCTAGGAATAAAATATTCTATCAAGTATTTGCTAGGAAAGCTCCTTAACGTGTCACACGAGGCCTTGAATGACCTGGACTCTGCCCGATCTTCAGCCATCATTCCCAACCCCCAACCCCCCAACATCTTGCTCTGTTCTCTATCGCCACTCAAGCATTTGTTCTCAGCCCTTGGCCCTAGCTCAAGCTGCTGCTTCTCTCTAGTCTTTTTCACGACTTGTTTCAAAAGTCACTTCTGCAGAAAACCTTGCCCAACGCCTCCTATGTGCCTCCACAGCCCTCCACGCTTGCTTCTCTCCTTACACTTACTATATTGTTGCTGAATGTAACTATCTATTTGGAATTTCTCTCCCCTACTAGACTGTGAGCCTCCTGAAGGCAATGAGTACATTTTATTCACTTTGTGTCCCCAGCATAAGTGCAATACTTGGCATTTAGTGAGACTGAAATGAAATAAATAGTGCCTGGCCCATGTAGCAGGTACCCATAAATAAATCTCAAAAATATTAGTTGTATCAGAAAGAGGTTTCTCTCAGCCATAAAGCACTTATTTGAAGGTCTTTGAATATAAATCAGTTCTTTCAATGATGATTTTTATCTGATGCATTCAATAAATTCTTTATAATCACCACTGTGCCATCACAGACACTGGCGTGCCTTTTACTGCTCTGACAGCACATACAATACCGTTCTAGAAATCTAAAGAGTTGTGGCCTTTCCTTGAGTTTCTTTTCAAGCTAAATGTTTCAGGTACACAGAACTGAGTAGGTAAAAGAAGGAGGATGTCGTTTCGGAGTCCCTGGATTGGTTCATGAAAGGATATAGTGAGGTAAAGTAATGTTGACACAGTGCCCTCTATCAAAATAATGTGCTAGTCTAAGAAAATGATCACAAGCAGCATATGTGCTGGTTGAGGAAAAGTAGTGCATTTCTGATGCTATGTTACATCTGAAATTTTTAAGCAGGCAAGACTTTCAGAATAGAGATAGGAAAAATCTGGTATCCAGGTCATTCCTAACTCTTCTCCTGGGAGATCATCTGAAGTTGTTTTTAAGCTCCCAGCAACCCTGACTGGTAAATAATAACTACTTCGTTGTAAGGCAGATGGTTCTCTTAGAACTGAAGGCTGGATTGATGTTTACTAAAAATCATGCTAAAGTATCTTTTCTTATAATTCTGTTCCTTTTTTTTACTTATCATACGTCACACCTATCATTTCTCTTATACTTCTGCAGAACAATTAAATCCCTACATACCTGCAGCTTAGTGAGAATTTGTGTATTTGGATCCTTTAATATTTCTGGGTAAGTGAGCTTTCAATTTAAACATCTCTTGCAATCTTTAATGGGTTCCTTCCACCATGGAATAGAAGTATGTGCCAAAAGGGCACACCTCCATCAAGCTGTGTAGGGAAGATCCACCTCTGGTCCAGTGGCATATGATTTCTGAAATAATCTCATTACATAGCAATCACATGTGCTGTATTTCATTATGACGTTACTTATACAGCAGAGAACAGACTGCTATATTCTCTGATAAGGAACTTTGAAAGGATTCTAACCCTACAAATTCCAAAAATGTGGGAGGATGATAAAAATTGAACACTACTGGCTCTGGTTCCCTGAGACATCAAGAATGCTCCTAGGATTACAGAGGGAGCCTCAGCTTCACCACCTTGCCATGTGTTATAACAGCGACCTGGCTACTCTTTTCCAGACCTAGAAATTGGCAAGGATAAGGAAGAAAATTCTGTTTATTCTTTTCTCAATGAAGCAGCAGAGAAAAAAAGCATAATAGAAAAGAGAAGGCAGAAACAGCAATTTCCTTCTTTTTCTCTCTCTCTTTTCAATTCTACCTCTTTTGTCTTTAATTTACATGGGATCCTGAGGATATTACCAACACCTTCACATTGCACTCACAGTCCCTTTTATGTGCAACTCATCTCTTTACTTGGTTATTTTGATACCATCTCCACTTCCACACCAAAAATGTTTATATCTCCAATATAATAACAGAAATATTTTTATTCATAGGTTTTGAGATGAAAGGTTTATATAAATGTATTTAAGTGCATAGTTGCACCTTTTTGTTTGGGGTATTTTTTCCTCTATTCTGTATTATAACCTTCTATCATTTTGCAAACAGTTATAAGTCCCCTTTTCTTTTTTAGTCATTATCATTTTCTATGACTTTCCTGTCCTTAGAATTTCTGGAACATATTTCCATCCCAAGCTGTTGTTAGGTTTCTTTTGAAGTGAAGTCCTGCTGTATCTTCCCTGGTATATATGTCTAAACTGTATTTACTTATTTTACTTTTCTTTCCTAATTCACATTGACAATGCCTCCCAACTTAGGTTACCAATGTACTTCATTATCATGCTCTTTGCCTTCTTAGAGTCTAGATAAGGAATAAAATGTCCAATAGAATAAACATGACCTTATTCTGACTCCTTTGGCACTCAGCCAGGCATCTTAACACAACAGCCTCATTCTTACTCTTTGTCTATGGCTAATAACTATTGCCCAAATTAGTTGAAGCCAGATTTCAAATGATGTACATCATATCATATCAAAAAATGTCTCAGGGCCCAAATAAGTAGCAACTTATTCCCTTATATATTCCCTTATATATTCCCTTCTTTTGTTTAGCAGTTTTAGTAGGACACAATCATTTAATACAGTTGATATAATCTACTTTTTATAAAAGGCAACATGGCTTGAGATTCTATTCCACCTAACGTTTACACATTTTCTCCCCCGTGTTTGATGTCAGACTTGCAGGATCTCGCTTTTGGCTTTTTGACTTGCTTTGTTTGGTGTTTTTGTGGGCTTTGAAGGTGTGTATCTAATACCTAGACTTGAGGCAACTTGATACTGTGGGAAACCCATTAGATTTGCAGCTAAGAGACCTGGGTTCTAATCCTGGCTCTGCTATTAATTAGTGATAATCTTGGGTAAGACAATCAAGTTGTCAAGACTTGAATTTTTTCATCTGTACAATGAAACAGATTAAAATTTATCACATCTCTACATATTCTGAATCTCTGACTTTCTGTATGTTTTTAAAACTTCTTTCCTTTGGACTCATCCTATAGAAGACTGAACAGAGGCTGCCAATACAACTTGATTTAAAAGCCTCTGAAAGGTCCATCTAGCACAAACATCCACAAACATCTGGCCTTCGATTCCATCGTAAAGAGTTGTCAGCATGTGTGACAGCCAAGGAAGAAGAGGTACAGTCTCCAGAAGGCCTTGATTAACTAGTATATATATTTTTCCTGGGTATGGTTCATTCACTATGTCCTTTTAGTGGGTAGGTATTAATTTCTTTAATTACTGAGGCAACTCTTTGGAATTTGAAGGTGTGAAAGGCAAAATAATAAACATATATTGCTTAGGTAAAGGACTTTGATGTCTATCTCAAAGAAGGAGCAAGCAGCAAGGGACCATGGGAGTAAATGGTCACTGATAAATGCCACTTAAAGGAGAATACAAGCTTAATAACTAAATACAAGCCCACTAAATAAATACATTTTGAATGATTCTTGCATCCACATTTTGTATTCTCTCTCCTTTTTCTCTCCCTTCTATCTACCTACTAACCTTACAAAGTACTCACTACACTGAACTGTCCAGGATACCCACCACAGAATCCTGCCTAGAATTGCTCTGCTCTTGTCATCTCTATAGATGTAGGTCTTTACCAAAACTGCCAAAATATTCTTCATCAGAATGTCCTGAGTCTCATACAGTAACCGATGCTTATGTGTCAATGGGGGCTAACTTTCTATATGAAATAAGGTAGGTTTCATAGGAAGAAAGACAAAAGAACTTTAAACAAAAGACGATGCTTCATAGGAATTTTAAGGGCTGATGCAACCAGTGAGGGAGATACCTTGAGACACTTAGGGACCTGTAGCAATCTTTAAGTCACACCTTTAAAGAAAGCCTACCAATGGAATAAGCTTTAATACACTGAATAATATATAAATTCATACGCCTCTTACCACAATTTGCCTTCTTACATTCTATGCCATACTAAAGACATACATTAACCTGAATTCAAGTTGATAAATATATTTATGAAAATTATTTATTATTAATACTATGATTAATTAGTTTCAACAATCCTGACCAGTGTTTATAATATGACCTCCCTAATCTTGAATTCTTTCTCATTGTACTTTTTTTCTGATTATTCAAAAAACATAGATTTGTTGTAAAAAGTTAGAAAAAACATAAAAGTATAAATAAGCAAAAGGTAGTAATCCAAACAAATAATCTATGAGCCAGAGAGAACCACTGTTAATAAGCAGGTATATTTCTTTTCAGTCATTTTTTCCCTAAAAACTATAACAATGTTATATATTAATTATACACATATATGTGTCTCAGTTAACCAATATCCTAAAAAAAGGTGCTTATCCGTCCTATGTATGTAGCACAGTTTATGTAATGATTTTCCTTTTTTTTTTGGTTTTTCTTTTTGCGGCACACGGGCCTCTCACCGTTGCGGTCTCTCCCGTTGCGGAGCACAGGCTCCCGACGCGCAGGCTCAGCGGCCATGGCTCACGGGCCCAGCCGCTCCGCGGCATGTGGGATCTTCCTGGACCGGGGCACGAACCCGTGTCCCCTGCATCAGCAGGCGGACCCTCAACCACTGCGCCACCAGGGAAGCCCCATTTCCCTATTTTTAGACATTTAAATGATTTCAAATTTTAATTATAAGAAACAGTGAGAAAAAAATGATTATAAAAAATTATCCCCATCTATAATTATTGCCATAAAAATTCCTATGCAATTACTGGTTTAAAAATATAAATATTTCAAGACTCCTGGTAGTATAGTGAAGTTATGCTTAAATAGCAGAAACAGTAAATATATGTGTAAGTGTAAAAAAATATAATTTTTTCTTTTCTTCCCTTATTTAAAAGATGTATGACTTTTTAAAGCAAAAAATTATGACAGTGTATCGATGAACTTACAACAAATATAAATGCAATATATATGACAGTAATAGCACTAAAGAAAAGAGATAAATGGAATTATACTACTGCAAGTTTTCTATATTTTATCTGGAGTAATTCAATACAGCTCTAAGCAGATTAGGATAAGTTAAAGATGCATTTTTTAAACCCTAGAGAAACTAAAAAATAATGAAAAGAATAGTAGTTAGAAAGTCAACAGAGGAATTAAAATGAAATATTTTAAAACAGTCAACACAAAAGAATGAAGGAAATGAGGAACAGAAGAACAAAAACGAATCAATGAAATAAATAGAAAACAGCAAAATGGCAGACCTAAATACAGCCAAATGAGCAATTACATTAAAGCAAACTAAACACTCCAATCAGAAGGCAGAGATTACAAGAATGGTAAAAATCAAGTACTAACTATATACTGTCTACATGAGATGCACTTTAAATACAAAGACAAATAGATTTAAAGTAAAAAAGGTAAAGGTATCCCACGCAAACAGTAAACACAAGAAAGCAGGAGTTGTTAATTAATATCAGACAAAATAGACTTCAAGAAAAGGAGTGTTGGGCTTCCCTGGTGGCGCAGTGGTTGAGAGTCCACCTGCCGATGCAGGGGACACAGGTTCGTGCTCTGGTCCGGGAAGATCCCACATGCCGCGGAGCGGCTGAGCCCGTGAGCCACGGCCGCTGAGCCTGCGCGTCCGGAGCCTGTGCTCCGCAACGGGAGAGGCCACAACAGTGAGAGGCCCGCGTACCGCAAAAAAAAAAAAAAAAAAAAAAAAAGAAAAGAAAAGAAAAGAAAAGGAGTGTTACTAGGGACAAAAAGAGATACTTCAATAATGATAAAGGATCAATATATTAGGAAGATACAACAGTTATAAATATGTATGTAGTCTATAATGGATGGTAAATTCTCAATGAAAACTCCATTTCTAGAGGAGGAGCATGAATTCTGGGTAGACAGCTAGCCATTTCTGCCACAGGCAGATTACTTACCCTCTCTGTAAAATAGGATAATACTTTATAGGGTTGTGAGAATTAAGTGACTGCCCATAGTGAGCACTTCATCAAGTGGGTTGTTGTTGATCTTAATGTTACTATCATCTTACGGCAGACTGCACAATACTCAAAGTATTCACTGAGCAAAGGCTCAGGTAAAATAGTTGTCCCTCTTCACAGGTAAAACACCCCTGAGGAAGGGCCGAAGCAAGCAGAATACCCACCCAAGTGTCATTATAGTATAAGAGATATGGAAGTGGGACTCCAAGAAAGGAAAAAAAAATATATTACAGGTGGTTCGGGTGGGGGGAGAGGGTCTAAAAAGAATTTGGATTTGGGAAGAGACTAGAGAGAGAACTTGTATAATGAAAAGATTAAGTTTGCTGTGTGGTGTGAAATGTTGCCTTCTCCTCCACCCATCATGAAAACAAAATCTACATTACTCACCAAACTGGTTAGGATAAAGTTCAGCAGAGAGTAACTCTGAAGAGCAATATCATAAACAAAACAGATGCTTCTTTCTTGCTCATTAAAGTCAAGAGACAGTCAGTCCAAGGCTGGTATGGTAGCTCTACACCATACAAAGATCCTTCCAGTTTTCTGCTGTATATAGCCTTAGGTATAGCCGTTAGGTATAACTGTTGAACTCTTGGTCCAATACCAGTTTTGGAGCATCAGTCACCACAACTGTATTCCAAGCAGCAAGATGAAAGAAGGGAAAGAATAGATACACACTCCTCCTTTCAAGAGTTTCTGTAAATATCACACAATACTTCTTAGATCTCATTGGCAAATACTCATCATATGGCCACTCTTGGCAGAGCTCTAGGCTAGGAAATGTAGCCTTTTAGCTGGACCATAATGCACCCAACCAAAATTCAGCGTTCTCTTATTGAAAAAGGAGACTTATCAATACTTATAGATTGTATTTGTAGACGTGTTATTTGTATATGTTATGTGTGGAAAAAAGATATGCACGATAGCTGGGTCTACTGAATGAAAAGCAAAAGGCTGTCAATGGGAGCCAGTTTCACAAGAGTTAGGTCATCAAACAGGTGTTTCCCTTCCTTCTCATTAAATTCTTATTACAGTTATAAGCTAGCACTTAATTATTCCATGTAAGCTTGCTTCTTACTCTTAGCTCTCCAATTAGCTTTAACTTTACTGAAGGTTTGGTAGGCCTACAGGTCTAGTGTAGGGTAGATGATGCAGCAGGAAACAAACATAAAGATATTGCTGTAGGGTAAAAATAAATTTTTATGGTAGTGGAATAGATCCTTAAGTATGACCCTTTACCCAGTCTAATGTTACAAAGGTCTGCAGTTCTGAAACTCTTTGATCTGATTCCTCATGGGCTGCTTCAGTTACCGTACTTGGGCATTTATGAAGTACAAGGAAGGCATTAGGGAGTGGCATCTACACATTTGTATCCTTATTTGTATCCCTAGCAGTGCCTGTTTGGTAGCTTAGCAGTAAACTGAAGTGAAAGTAGCCTTGAACTGAGTTGCCATTCTCATCAATCTTCGAACCTGAATTGGATTTTATCAACTGGCACAGCTCAAAGGGAAAAAGATTATGCTATACACATTTTTCAGCAGTTTTTCTGCACTCTTTCCTACCACATTTTTGTATCATTAGGCCAGCCTGACCCATGTACCTATGACCAGAACAAAAAGAAAAGCTAATGATGTTTCAGCTCTGTTCAAGGTTATCATACTGTGTCATCTATCCTTTTATTCAACAAACATTCACTAAACACTATGTACCAGGCATTGTGTTCAGCTCTGGAAATGTAGCAAAGAACAAGTGCTTAAAGGTCTTATCAGAAATGCCTTTCCTCAAAGTCTCATCCAAAGTTGCTTCCCTTGACTACCCAATATTCTCTCTCTCTCTCTCTCTCCTCCTTGTTTTATTCATAGCTTCTTTTAGCAATCTGTTTGTCATTTTATTTCTTTTTTAGTCTTAACTCTAAGTTCCATGAAGGGAGATTCTATCTGCTCCTTTTACCACTGCATCCCATCTCTAGCACAGTATGATACTTAGACACTTAAATAATAATTGACTAATGAACTAACATAATGGACCTTCAATACATATTTTTGGTTTTTCTGATTAGAGTTCAGTATTTAGAATAAAGAAATTCCCCCAAAAAAAGCTTTGAGAAAAATCTCTTTAATAATTGAATTATTCAGTTACTAAATCAAATCATTTCCCACAATGATTCAAATAACTAGTATCTGCTTTATATAAAACAAGTTGATTGTTCTAATCTCCCAACATAATTCTTATTTTTGTTTGCCAAACACTACTGGACTAATTTACCAGCAGGTGGCACTCCAAAGTAAAGCTGAAAAGGCTATTACTACCCACTCTCTCCCCACAACTTTTTTCCCATTGGTTATAGAGTAATTAGTAAGTGGTTATTGGTGAGAAAAGCCTTCCACATTTTTCTTTCTAATAAATTCTTTACGCTTTAACATGGCATTTAGATAATTCTTGTTAAAGGAGAATCCCTAGACAAAGATATGTGACATGTAAGAAATTCTAAGGAAAGAGCTAAAAGTAAAAAATTTAGAACTGAGGAGAGGTAAATTATAAAAACAAGATCAAAGAAAATAAAAAAGCAAATAGTTGTTACATTTTCCCAAACCAGTTCATGTAGAGATCTGACAAACTTGAACCAGGTAATTAGCAGTCTGGGTTATTAAAACTTCTTCAAAAACAATTTTCCTATGACTTCCTATTACATCAGATGGTCCAAATATTCGATTTTATATATACCCATTATGTTTTATAGAAGTGTGATTGTAAAGTTTATATATATATATATATATATATATGGCAAGTATCATATATGAGACTTTACAAAGCACTCTAATATATATTAGCTTATTTCATATTTGATCTTCACACCAATCCCGCAGGCATGGCAAATGTTTTTATACTGACTCAGAAAGATTCGGTGATTTAAGTGAGCTGGTAAATTGCAGAGCAGGCAACAGAACCCCAAATTTTTGACAACTTCAATGCTCATTTTTCTATATCATATTAACTTTTGGGGAACACATTCAACCCAATACAAATAACTTTTACCAATAAGACAAAAATAAAGTAGTCCAATAGACCATAACCATTCTTTATTAAAAGTATGTATTTTCTTTACGGCACAAATTGATTTTTTTTCACTTCTTTATTATCTGTCTCTCTCAAATAGAATCTAAGCTTCCTGAAGGTAGGAACCAGCTTAGTGTCTAGCATTCAGTTGAGATTCAAAAAACATTTCAAAGATGAATTAGTTGATTCTGACTGGGAGAAATAAAGAAAGAAACTTTTGTATAAAATAAAAAGTTCTTAGCCATTGCTGCAGGAAATTTTCCATCACTTTCAAGTCACATTTTTATTGTGATCAGTAGATAACTAAAATAAATCAGTTAAATATTGAAAAAGTAAGCCAATTAACCAAGTGTTCCAGCCACAACATGGGCTTTAAATGTCATTCTAAGTCCTGTGATTTATAAGTATTCCATTAGAGGTTACAAGGGGAAATGGGAGAGGAAAATGGGCAGGGAGCAAACAGCCTCTACCTCCCACTTGCACCCTTGCTTCAACCCTTCTCATTTGTTTTACATAGCTTTAGTTTGGGGAAGAGAAATAGCTATGCTAAATTTTTTTTTTTTAAGTTTGGAAATCATTGATCTACAGACAAGCAAACAGATCATCAGATTATTTTCTTCTCTTAAATATTTTGTCTAAGTATTCTCTTAACAGCAAAAATAACTAATTGTTGTTTGGTATTGCCCTCCTGATAATGAGAGCTAATTTACAACCTCATACTTACCTTGGAATATTTAGTTGAGTTTTAAGAGTAAAGCAATAATTTGGTTGTTTGGTTATTTTTTAACTTCTAAAAACCATCTTCAATCAACATCACAGATTTGTAAATTTGCCCTAATATTTAGATTCCAACCATTTACATAGGGTGTAAAGCTGAGAAAACATGAGTTTAGGAGTCAGACAGAACTGGCTTGAAATGATCTTGGTATTTCCTATGTGTGATCTTAGGTAGGTCATTTCTTTCAGTTTCTTATCTGCAAAATAGGGGTAATGATCCCTATTCCACAGGATTATTATGAGAGTTATATAAACAAATTATGTAAAAGCACCTTGCACATAACATGTACCAAATAAATGTTAGTTTCTCTCCCTCAAATAGTATATTCAAAACTTCTTTCAGGGATTTGTTATAATGCTTTTTCTAATTTCAACTTTTTCATGCTGAAGAAGCCTAGTATTACTTAGCAAAGTTAAATTTTTGCTTATATTTTGCTTTCTACACATGCCTAATTAAAGTTATCTCAAATCAGTAAGTGGCTAAATTCTTTCTAAAAACATAACTCGAAGAGATTAAACAATAGATGATTTACATCTCAAAAATATACATTGCCAGGACTTCCCTGGTGGCGCAGTGGTTAAGAACCCACCTGCTGATGAAGGAGACACGAGTTATATCCCTGGTCCAGGAAGATCCCACATGCCACGGAGCAACTAAGCCCATGTACCACAACTACTGAACCTGCGCTCTAGAGCCCCCAAGCCACAACTATTTAGCCCGCGCACCACAACTACCAAAGCCCGCGCACCCTAGAGCCTACGCACCGCAACTACTGAGCCCACACGCCCCAACAACTGAAGCCTGTGTGCTCTAGAGTCCGCATGCTGCAACTACTGAGACTGCACGCTGCAACTACTGAAGCCTGCGCACCTAGAGCCCATGCTCCGCAATAAGAGAAGCCCACACACCACAACCAAGAGTAGCCCCCGCTCACCACTAGAGAAAGCCCGTGCGCAGCAACAAAGACCCAATGCAGCCAAAAAAAAATTTTTTTAATTAAAAAAAATATATACATTGCCTATCTTGATTTACACATGACTTTTTGAAACTGGCATAAATCTCATGAATGGGCATAGTGCCCTATAAACAGATGGATGTGAATGCTCAGGTGCCAGAAATCCATCCTGGCCAGTTCATGTAGAATGTTAAAATGGTGACAGTTCTTGAAACTGGTCATCTGTTCCTAGTAATAATTAAGGTTATCAGAAATCAAATTCCAAAATACAAGAACATTTATTCCATCTTGAGCAAGAATTTATAAATATTTCATATTCAAATATTTTTGGTGTCCTTTGAACTATCAATGTGCATCTGATGTAGATAATCTTTCTATGGTTATGGCTGAAAAAATACCAATCTAGGTTGCTGGTTTATAGTAATAGCTGTGCTTTTCTAGTTTCTGCCTTTGTAGTTTCTCCTTTCTAGTTCTCCTTAAGCAGAGTCATTCCTAAAATCAACAGACATTCCTAAATTATGTAGTAATTATATTAGCAAAGATAGAACAATGAAGATGCTCATTTTAGTGGTATTTATGATAGAGGAAAACTGGAAAGTGCTTAGACAGTTACCAACAGAGGACGGTTAAATAAATTGTTCTAAACATACAATGGCTAAATTGTGCTATATCCAAACTGTACTATGCAACCAATAACATTATGTGGTAGGAGAATAAAGAAATGAGAATTGATCATAGTATTTTACCATGGAAATCTATAACACAAATGATTATTTAAAAAACAATCAATGACAAGCTAAATACATTCAGGAGCTCTTTATTCTATATTTAGAATCTGACCATTTATCACCTCCTCTGCTACTGCTCTTGTCCAAGTCATCATCTTTTACCGAACTATTGCTATTGCATGGTATCTGGCCTTCCTGCTTCTGCTTCTTGTCCCACTTCTGTCAGCTCTTAATAAATCACGTCACCCCTCTGCTCCAAATCCTCCAATGGACTGTTAGCTCACTTAGAGTAAAAGTAACCAAAATAGCTTACGATGACCTATGTGATTGAAGCCTGTACCCTTCTCCTCAGGACTCTCTCCACCCTCACCTCATTCTTTCTTTCACCTTGTCTCCTACTGTACTCCCACCTGCTCACTCCTTTCTAGTCTTCCAATTTTCTTGCGGAACCTTGATCACACCAGGACTTTGCATTTGCAGTTCCCTCTCGCCTGGAATGCTCTTCCCCTGGTATTCAATGGCTCATACTTTCTCTTTCTCCAGGTTTCTCTTTAGTCATCTTTTCAGAGAGGACTTCCTTTCATCCTGTTTAGCATTACAACCCTCCTCTATCCCCAATCCTACTCTGGACTTCCTATATTTCTTCTCTGCTTTCTCTTTTTCCCTTGTACTTAACCACACCTAACATACCAAAATTTTACTTATATATTTTTGTCTATTGCCTGCCTCATTGTCTCTACTGTTTAAGTTTCATGAGGCAAGGATTTTGGTCTGCTTTGCTAACTGTGTTATCTCCATCTGGCACACAGAAGATAGCTAGAGAGAGGGTAGTGTGAGAAGAGATTTTGTTAACAGGGAAGAGCCAATTTTGACTCCACGTTGGATGTTTCTTTGACTTTAGCCTTTGCTTTTCGTTGCTTTTGTTACTACAATCATACATAATGGCCTGTCTCAGGGAACCCTAGCCACCTGTGAATGGCTGCAAGAAAGAATTAACGCATCCCCTCCCCGAGGCTGGCCATTCCAGGAGATGTTTTGCAAGACTGAGGCCCTTTTTACTTTACTTCCCTCTCTGATTCTATAAAAGAAACTGGCATCCAGACCCCGAAGGATGTTTTCTGTGGGGACTCTAGTCCACCATCTTCTCTGTCTGCTGGCTTTCCAAATAAAGCCGTACTCCTTGCCTCAACACCTCATCTCCCGATTTATTGACCTGTCGTGCGGTGAGCAGAGCGAGCTCGGACTCAGTAACAAATTCATTCAGTGATCCAATTTCTCAAGGCCAAGAATAAATTGTAAAATTTAAGAGAGTAATTTAGGGGGGTTGAAACTTGTTCTGTATTTATATAGCCATTAATTTGTTTTACAAACAACTGTAGAGTGAGAATTAATAATGCCTGTTCATCAACTTCATCCACTAATCTGGTAGCCATTCTAAAAATCCCAGCAAGAAATTGAAAAAAATAAAGTTAGACTTTCTACACTGTTGTAAAGTTTTTGAGAGAAAGGGTATTAAATCTGTTGTAACAGAATAGGTTGTGACAGATGGAATATTTATAAATGGAATGGAATATTTCCTGCCATATCAATAAACAAAGGATGTCACAGTCATCAAGGATTGCAGCCCTCCAACATAAGCCTGTGAGCCCTGAGGAAACTCAGGGCTGAAAAGAATACCTGCCATCTAGCAGCCATCAGACTGCAGCCACTCCCTGCGGTGAGCCCTGAGGAAACTCAGGATGTGACAATACAGGATACTGACCCCAGATAGCTGAGGTGCATATCAAATGAATGAATTCAGTGAGCCCAGACTCTAGCATCTTCCCATACATAGAAAAGCGCTAAATTCCTTAAATTGAGATATCTCGGTTTTTTTAAATTAGCAATAATCTTTTGACGTTCCGGACTACCTGCCCTTTGTTGCAAAATTATATATCCTGGCTCCTCTCCTGGCCTCCTCAGGCTGCAGTCCTCACTTTGCCCCAAATAAAACTTAACTCGCAACTCGCACGTTGTGCATTTTTTCAAGTCAACAATTGAAAGGTTCTTGGTCAAATTCCACTTTCCACATTATAAGAATATGTAAACTAAGCAAGCTTGATTAAGCACATTGCAATTTAACTGCTGTACTTTTTAAGTTCTAAAGTCATAAGCTTGTCTGATAAATGTGAATTTTTCCCCCTATTTGTCTAGTGATTATTGATGATCAAGCTAATGAAGCAGTTATTTGGCATATTACTAGGGTTCCTTCACTCAAACGTAACTTTTTATTAATGAGGCCAAAAGAATGTTCTATTGAAACTATGATAATTCAAGCTAATGTCATTAACTTACAGAAAATAAGACCTAAGACTTCTTATTAAAATTTTATCCTTTTATCAGAACTGAAAAGTAACTTTTTTTCTCCTTAGAAAATCAGAATTTTTATCTGTTTAGAAAAATAACAAAAATTATGGTTTAACCAATACTGATTTCTGAATTTTTAACATTACTAAACATTTTAATTTGGACTGAGAAAATATGCTAATGACAACTCTTTACAATTATGATATCAAATAATTTTCCAAATAAAACCTTAATAAGCACAGGTACTCTTTTTTTTATAAATGTATTTATTTTATTTATTTATTTTTGGCTGCATTGCGTCTTCGTTGCTGCGTGTGGGCTTTCTCTAGTTGCAGCGAGTGGGAGCTACTCTTCGTTGTGGTGCATGGGCTTCTCATTGCGGTGGCTTCTCTTGTTGCAGAGCACTGGCTTCTCTTGTTGCAGAGCACAGGCTCTAGGTGCATGGGTTTCAGTAGTTGGGCTCGCAGGCTCTAGAGCGCAGGCTCAGTAGTTATGGCGCACGGGCTTAGCTGCTCCATGGCATGTGGGATCTTCCTGGACCAGGGATTGAGAACCCATGTCCCCTGCATTGGCAGGCGGATTCTTAACCACTGTGCCACCAGGGAAGCCCTAAGCACAGGTATTCTTAAGAGCTCTTACAGAAGACAGGATTAGAATCTGTGTTAGTTGCAGCAGACTTCTAGGATTTTCACTATATATCTTCTACTGATGTAGAGGGTCAGCTTCATGGACATGCATTCTGTGCAGGAGCATAGGGTTCTGTGCTTGGTTGTATTATCAGATTAACTACTTGATACACTTTTAAAAGCAGAGATCCTTTGACTGAGAAGTTCATACATAGATCAAGTAGATTTCCATGGAGAATGTGTATAGGTAGAGGGAAGGTAGGGTGAGGAGAAATATGGCAGCAATTAATTCTGGGAAACCAAGTCTGTGTGGACTGCTCAATCTTTCCACTACCTACAGATGTGAACTTAAAAGTTCACATGAAGCTTCAGCTTTGCCCAAAGCTAACAGGTCAATGTTGTCCTTTGTCAGGAAAACTTAGGGCCCATAACGTCCATAGCTCATTTTACTCTGCATCAGTTTAACTGGCTAATCGTTCTTCAACTTTCCAGTAAAAGTAGTTGGGTTCCCTCCAACTTTCTAGTAAAAGTAATTGGGCTCCTAGGCCTTGATAACTTGTGCAGTGCCTGATTTTTCTAAGATTGGAGTCTGTCTTCCCCTACTCCCAATCTACTCTGGAATTGGAGCACTGCTGTGGGGGAAAAAAGTACTCTTTAGGGATAAGGATCTAAAGTGAGTAAGAGCTAGGTGTCAAAGATTAACTTGTTTTCGTAAGGACATCTCAGACAAAACTGATTCTGATACATGATCTAGTTTAGCATCAGTAGCTGAGAACATGTATAGTTGGGTAGAACCAGGAAACATGTCACCTTAGTTATTCAAAGATTAAATCTATCAGACGGCAGGATTCTCATGGCTGGTTTTAAAATACAATGCTCATATTTTCATGGCCTGAATGTTTCCACTGCTATATTTAACATTTGTGCAGATTAGAAGGGGAAAATAATGGAACTCTGCCCTTCCATTTGCTTATCTTTTAAATCTTCACACTGTGCTGACATAAAAGAAAAACACTGGTGTCACTATAAAACAAAAACATTTGGGGGCTAAACTTTATTTCTACCTAATACTGCTCATGACCAACTTTTTATATCTAAAACCTGGTGACTGCCAGTTTGGCTACACAATTTTTTTGATAATAGAATTCTAACTGCCACAGAGAAAGGAGGAATGGTGGAAAGCCTGACTCCTTTCTTAACTAGAGAGGCATACTATATAAATCCTTTCGAACTCAAAGAGATTCCAATTTGGGTATAACTTTGTATACTACAGTATGTCATATATTTTCACTCACAGTTCATTTCTGACAATTCTACTCACCAAATGTGTGGGTTTTTCCCCCACACCAAGCAGTTCTCCAATTCTCTCCAAACACAAGCTGGGTATCCTACAATTCAATTCAATTCTGACACTATCTACCTGGACACAACATCAGATCCCACAGGTTAAGGCCTCAGTCCCATAAGACTGCCCTACTTCAGATGCCAATAAGAAGCCCAGGTTTTTACCAACTGGCTATAAATTAGAGGTCACCACAAGCCCTTCCTCAGGTTCAATTAATATGCTAGAATGGCTCACAGCACTCAGGAAAACAGTTTACTTAACAGATTACTGGTTTGTCATAGAAGAATACGTGACTCAGGAACAGCACGATAGAAGAGATACACAGGGCAAGGTATGGGGGAAGAAGCATAGAGCTTCCATGCCTCTCCAGGTGTACCAGCCTCCCAGCACATGTTTACCGACCAGAAAGCTCTTCAAATCCCGTCTTTTGAGTTTTATGGAGGTTTCATTATAGTAGGCGTGACTGATTGGTGATTGATTGAACCTCCAGCCCCTCTCCCCTCCCTGGAGGCTGGGTGGTGGGGCTGAAAACTTCAGTCCTCTAATAATGTGGTTGGTTCTCTTGGCAACCAGCCTCCACCCTTAGTGGCTTTCCAAAAGTCATGTAATTAACATAAACTCAGGTATGGCTGACTGGAGCTTGTTATGAATTACATCTTTTTATCTCTCTTATCACTCAGGGAAGTTTTAAAAAATCTGTGCCAGTAATGGGGATTGAAACCAAATTATATTTCTGATTAGAAACTACGATATCACAATAGTACAGTTTAACTTTGAGTTATATAAGTTATACTTGTATCTACTGAACAAAAAATGTTAGTGAAACAGTTACTTTTTGAAAAATCATTATGCTAACTGATAAGAACTGGATCTTTGTCCTTGGAAAATGTATAGTCTATTTCTGGAAGCTAAAACAGACACAAGACAGCTTGTATTTGTTGTTAAATAAGTGGTAAAGAAAAATCAGTTCTGAAGAGTGCGAGGAACACTGTAGACAGGACTGGAAGGGAAGAATTTTACGAAAAAAAAATTTTTAGCCAATCAAACATATTATTTCATATTAGTAAAAGAAGTATATAAAATGTTTAAGTTTATAAAGCACTTGTGACCTTTTCAATAAGATACTGTATCTAAGGTTATAAAAAGTTGCCTGTTGGGAATTCCCTGGTGGTCCAGTGGTTAGGACTCTGCACTTTCACTGCTGAGGGTGTGGGTTCCATTCCTGGTCGGGGAACAAAGATCCCAATTTGCACAGTTCAGCCAAAAATAAAAAATAAAAATAATAAAAACAAAAAGTTGCCTGTTATTCAATATTGATTCAAAGGTACAAACCAAGGAGGTGAAATGTAATTTTGTCCTTACAAAATTAAAACAGAAAGCAATTTTAAAATGGAAAAGAGTTGTAACTGTCTAGTTACTTTTTTAAAAAGTTATGTCTTAAAAACATAAAAATTGTAAGATTTTATTTAACTCTGCAGAATAACAGATACTACACGTAAATTTACGGTTGACCCTAAACAAATTTATAATAAAGTTAGCAATAAATGGAAAACACAGAATGAAGCAAAAATAAAAGAATCTAAATTATTCTAATTTCATTGAAAGAACTCATGAAAGTCCATTTTTCTAGCTACTCATACTGACAAATTATTTTGCTTGTTAGTCCTACACTCAATTTACAGCATGAAGTAAGTAATCTATCATGTTTTCCAATTTAAGTTTTTTGTATTTCTAATATAACTTTGACAACACCACTACCCTCGAACAAGAGAGAAAGGATATAGTAGTGTTGCCACTATTAAAAACAGTATGGAAGTTCTTCAAAAAATTAAAAACAGAACTAGCATACCATCCAGCAATTCCACTTCTGGGTATTTACCCTAAGAAAACAAAAACACTAATTTGAAAAGATATTTGCACTCCTATGTTTATTGCAGCACTATTTACAACAGCTAAGATACAGAAACAATCTTAGTGTTCATAGATAAATGGATAAAGAATGTGGAATATATATATATATGTGCACATACACACATATATATTTGGCATATATATACATGTAATGTATACGTATACATGTATGGAATATTACATGTAAAATGTAATATTCCATTTTCCACACAATGGAATATTACTTAGCCACAAAAAAGAATGAAGTCTTGCCATTGTGAGAGCATGGATAGATCTAGAGGGTATTAACCTAAGTGAAATAAGTCAGAAAGAGAAAGACAAATACTATATCATCTCAGTTATATGTGGAATCTAAAAAACAAAACAAATGAACAAACAAATGAAAATAGATTGACAAATACAGAGAACAGGTAGTTGCCAGAGGGGAGGGGGGTGGGAGCTTGGGCAAAATAGGTGAAGGGGATTAAGAAGTATACATTTCCAGTCATAAAATAAATAAGTCACAGGGATATACTATATAGTATAAGGAATATGGTCAACAGTACTGTAATAACTGTATGAAAACAGATTACCAGACTTATTGATCATTTTGTAATGTATTTAAACGCTGAATCACTATTTGTATACCTAAAATAAATATTGTATATCAACTATACTTCAATTAACAAAATAAAAATGATATAGTATATTTGCTGTGTGACCTACACATGCCAGTTCATAAAAATATATACTTTTCTTTTTTTCTTTATTTGGCCGTACCACGCGGCATGTGGGCTCTTAGTTCCCTGAACAGGGATCGAACCCTCGCCCCCTGCATTGGAAGCACAGAGTCTTAACCACTGGACTGACAAGGAAGTCCAAAAATATATACATTTTTAATCATGCTATTTTTCAGTGCTTTTTAAAATGGTAGTGACTCATAATCTGATGACAAAAAAACCCATGTATCTATCTATAATAGTGGCTATCTTTTAAGTAAGTAAAGGATAACATTCACACCTTTAAGTAGTTAAATATAGCTATTCTATTTTTATAAGCTAAAAAAATAAGTCTTGAAGACAGTAACTTCCTTGAAGGCAAAAGCATATGTATGTTATGTATGTATGTATGTGTGTGTCAATGAGAGCTGTTCCCTCAGATAGGCACTTAGCTAACTCCCTCATCTCTTCAGATGTTTGCTCTGGTCTTAACTCATTGAGACCCACTCTGACTAGCCTATTTACTAATGAAACCTATCTTCCCAGTACTTATAATCTCCCTGTCTCTGGTTTACTTTTTCTTGTATATCACAAATCACCTTCTATCACAGTATATAATTTATTTATTATGTTTATTATTTATTGTCTGTCTCTTCCTGCTAGAATGTAATCTCCACATAGTCAGGGATCTTTATGTGTTTTATTCACTGGCATATGGTAAGAGCCTAGAATGAAGCCTGAAACATAGTAATCATGCAGTAAAGATTTGCTGAAATAAAATGAAATGAAATAAATGAGACCAGAAGCAACAACAAACAACAAAAACCAGATTCTATGAAAATATAACTGTACATGGCAACATGCCACTTTTTGTATTTTTTGTGTTTTGGCCCTGCCGAGTGGCATGTGGGATCTTAGGAAACCGTGGAGTCTTAACCACTGGACTGCCAGGGAAGTCCCTATGCTACTTTTGTAAAGCCAAGTTAACTGTGTTTCTTGGATGGGGTTGTTGATAATAATAATAAAAAATCTGTCTCTAAGGGACATTAAATTCATAGCCTGACATCTAAATCACATAAACTTGATGCAACTTCATTTCCTGCAGATATCTTGCTCTAATGTTATCCTCCTTAGTCGTCAACTGACCACCTTATCTAAAAGAGCATCCCATCCCCTAGTCATTCTCTAGCCCTTATCTTGCTTCATTTCCTTCATAATTCTTATCATTGCATAATATCATGTTGAATATTTATTTGTTTATTGTCTATCTCCTCCAGGAAAACAGGGACCTTATCTGCCTTCTTACTGCTCTATATTTCCCTGCTGTTTGGATCACTGCCTAGCACATAGTAAATACTTGTCAGCATTGAAGGCACTGGGAATTTGCATGCATTCATATTGTTCTTCATATGAGAATGATCCAACTGTTTATCTCCAGATCTAATGCTGCCCAGCAATCACTTGTATTATTCCCTCACTAATAAACAAACAAACAGCAATTGTTCTTCATGTTTTATACCACATCAAGCAAGATGGTTAAAAGGTTTGAGTAGATATATGCTAGATATTATTCCACCAAATACTAATGAAATTTAATATTGACCTGGAAGATTAAAGCTTAAATCATATTAAAGTTTTAGATTTACTCTCTGCTCTTATCTGGATGAAACTGTAATTTTATTCAGTTAGAAGTAAAGACATCTAAAATTCTGTGAAATTTTTTTGATCTAAATACTTAAGCAAGACAAAATGTGAAAAGTAGAGGTAGTTTATAATCCTTGGCTCTTAAATTCTGCTTTTATGTTTAAAATCTGGACTGGATGACAATATCAGGATTGAATGACAGCGCTGCTTGTCATTGTGATGGGTGGCAAGTGTGAAAAGGAGGACTTGTAAAAATACTATTCTGCAAAGGGTGTTGCTTACTTTGTCTGGGCCCCAAAATCTTCACAACTGTCAGTTACAGATATACCTCTAAAATAATTGCAAGGATGTTTTAAATTTCAGAACTGTATAAAGTTCACAAAAGAAACTGATTAACTATGAAACCACACTTTTAAATGAACTAGAGAGGGAGTTCCCTGGTAGTCCAGTGGTTAGGATTCAGTGCTTTCACTGCCGTGGCCCTAGTCAATCCCTGGTCAGGGAACTGAGATCCCATAAGCCATGCGGCCCGGCCAAAATTAAAAAAAAAGAAAAAGAAATGAACTATATAATTTAAGCATATATGTTTTAAAGTATTTCTGTCTTCTTTACTAAAATGTTTCAAACTGTTGAGAGACAAGAAATATCCTTATTTTTTTTCAATAACTATCCCCAATAACATCAGGTAGAACTTCCTATTTTCAGAATGGTGGCTCCTTTAATGATTTCTTACATATACTCTATGATTTACAGTCACTTTATTAGAACAGTAACAATCTAAGATTAAAGAATCAGTCTTTAAAAAAAGAAAAAAAAATCAGTCAACTTGGAAGCTTCGGTCGCTAGCTCAGTTCAAAACTCTTTTCCCCTGCTCCTCCCACCTACCCATCCCCAGTACAGGTAAAGCTCTAGCACGTGGAGGTGGGGCAAAATCTGGCTCTCAGACAACTCCTTTTCCTCCCATTTTCAGGCTCAGTGCCCATGGCTTGTGGCAGAGGGAAGGGAGAGAAAAAATGGTAAACACCTCCTTACTCGAAAGAGAAAAGGGCAAATGTTTCCTTATTTGACTGGGTGAGGATGCAATCTTCATTGACTGGATACTGATACCTTTATGTGACACTGTCCAAAAGCTGGATCTTCAGTGAGGCTTCTTTGAGGGAGCCTGCAGAGGTTTACCACTATCTACTTTCCTGATGGTGGTTACCTGGCTCCAGCTTACTGAACCTCTTTTCATTCCTCTCCCTGCAACACTTCCCTCTTTTTGTTGTCAGCCCTCATAGGACAAAATGGCTCAAGCCCATTTACCCTCCCTGGTATTCACACCACCCATGGGAACTCCATTATTCTTGCCACATTAAATGATGGGCATTACGGCTATTTCCCTGTGGTCCTGGCCTCTCTCAGTCTATCATCGTTCAAATTCTCTTTCCCCTGCTCAGCTTCAGGAGATAAGCAAGTTCCGTGGCCAAGCAAACATCCAACAGAGAAATGTCTCCCTTCTTTATAAATCCCATCTTTAGAAATGAGTCTCTTCGAGCACTTTACACCCCATATTGCATATTTGAAATAGCTTGCCTATGAAGACTGCTTTCTCTAACATGCCTCCTCTCAATCTCTCATTTTTTTTGACTAAGAGTGGACAGGAGTGGCGGTGGTAGTGGTGATAGGGCTGGTTGTGACACTACTCATTTAATATTATGAGATTAAAGTTATTTTAATTTACAGTGTGGAGAATTCATGCATTTCATTTTCATTTTGGGGGCATAATCACAATTATAGGGCAATGGGAAAACTCCCATTCAATATGCTATAAATGTGTCTATATGTGTCTAAAATGTGTCTAAATGTGTCTATAAAAATATTCAGCTATAAGCATAGTATTGTTGTGATGTTAAATGTTGCCAGTCCTTGCTTAAGGTACTGGTAAATCTTACTCTTAGGTGGATAAAAGAAATATCTCTTATTTGATCCTGTTCGAAACATCTATGACAGCCCATTCAAATCCCATGCCAATTCCTTATAACAAAGTTGATGGTAGAGAATCCTCTATCTCTGTTTACAGGAACTCAAAATTCAGCCTTTCAGGTACAGTATTTTCTTAAATGTAGTTAGATGGTTCATGGTTTTGTGAGGTATTAACTGAAGTCTTCAATTTAAAAAAACCTAAGGCACTTAGAACACATATTTGCATATTAAAAATCCCAACAAACATTGCAATAATGAAACTTCTTTTACTTGGTTTAACTCCTACGCTTACTTTACAATGGAATCCTTTTTTTCACAGAATATTTACCAATATCTCACAGGACTAGTCTGAGAAACCTCGTTTGGATCCTCCCTCCCTCCCTTCTTTCTCCTTTTTGTAATTTTTGTTTCCATAAGGAATGACATAGATACATGCAAGTTCTTCAGCTTAAAGTATAATAATATGTGTGGTGTTGGTTCATTCAAAATAGAGGCCTTCTCTTCCCTCTGCTACTATAGTTAAGAGGTTTTTGTTTTGTTTTTTAAAAATAAGATTCCTTGGCTTTTAGCAGGAAAAACTAGCTATTGGGATAAGCCTACCAGAAAAGGTCTTCCTTACTATTAGAAGCGTTATGTTTTATGATTTCTTTTTGTGATATACTATTAAACATCTCCTCAGGGGCAGCTGCTGAGTTTGTAAGTGATCAATTGGCTGTTTTTCTGGGTTTTGCTATTTAACTGTTCTGTGCCCACTTACATAGGTTATGCTTACGAAGAGTTATTTCCTAATTGTAGGCTGCTTCATTAAAAGGATAAGAGAAGGTTTTGAGGATAATATTCCTTCAGGACCACCTTTACCAGTCAAAGGTATAGCAGATGTAGCAACTTTTAAAATCTAGAAGCCAACAGGAACTAACTTTACTCATAACAAAATACAAGTGTTTTATGAAATACTGTGGTTACCTCTATTTTAGGTAGTGTTTTTAAAACACCTTAATTGATTATGACTAAAGGTTCTAACTACTTCATTTAGAATTGGACACCACAGTAAAAATGTAAAGTTATTTGAGAATTATTGTAAATATTTAGTAATTCTCTTCTTGTAAACTATCTTTTAAAAGCGATGGTTCTTTTAAAATTCTGTAACTGTGGAAGGAATATATATTCAATATCACAAGAAGTGAAAAAGATTAGCTAACGATTTACTTTTAAAAACCCACTATTAAAAATATTCTTACAAGAATAAAACATAACTAGTTAATGCTATGAAATGTAATCATTTAAGAATGTTTCACTTACTTTACCTGATTTATTTTTATTTCTTAACAGAAAATATGTCAGTCAGCTAGCACATTTATATTTGTGTTGTTTTTTTAAGTGGTCTTTTAAAAAAAATTTTTTAACTGAAGTATAATTTACAAGGCTGTGCCAATCTCTGCTGTACAGCAAGGTGACTCAGTTATACACAGAGACATTTTTTAAGTCTTTTCCATTATGGTTTATCCCAGGAGATTGGATATAGTTCCCTGTGAGATACAGTAGGACCTTGTTGTTTATCCATTCTATGTAAACAACCTTGTTGTTTATCCATGTAATAGTTTGCATCCACCAACCCCAAACTCCCAGTCTGCCCCCTCCCCGACCCCCCAGGCAACCACAAGTCTGATCTCTGTGTCTATGAGGCTATTTCTGTTTTGTAGATAGGGTCATTTGTACCTTATTTTATTTATTTTTTTATTTGGCAGCACCGCTCGGCATGTGAGATCTTAGTTCCTTGACCAGGGAACAAACCCGTGCCACCTGCAGTGGGAGCACAGATTTTTAACCACTGGACCACCAGGGACGTCCCTGTGCCATATTTTAGATTCCACATATAAGTGATATCATATGGTATTTGTCTTTCTCTTTCTGACTTTTAGTATTAGAATCTCTAGTTGCATCCATGTTGCTGCAAATGTAAGTGGCCATTTTTACAGTCTATCATTTTCTTGCATTTTCCCTTTCAGATGTTCCCTTAATAATTATGTTTCTCTCTTTATTTAAAATTCTTAGATTATAATGGTAGTTCACATAAAAATATTATCATCATAGCAACTACTATTTTTTGAGTGTTTGGGTCATTCTATATATCATGCTAAGCATTTACATAGATCATCTCATACAAATTTTAACTCTGGAAGGCATGATAATATTTCTGCATACAATTTTCAGGTAACAAAACTGAGGCTTGGGGAGGTTAAGCATCTTGCCTAAGGGCACTCAGCTTGCCTGTGTTTTAGTTGGATATAACTCCAGGTCTGAGTTATTCTGAAATCCTAAGCTCTTAACCTTTGCTTCTCAAATCCCTGGTGATTCACTAACATATTCCTGAATATCTCTGATTTCTCATCAAATATCTCTGATTTCCCATCTTTAGTTTTGAAATTTCATTTCAAAAATAATTTAAAAATTAAAAACTATACTTTGGATCACAGGGAAGACCACTATATAAAATACTTTTGCCTGATTTGAATGCCATGTTCTTGTTTGTTTTTATAAATTGGAGCCAAGCTATAAGACTTAAATTGACCTGAGCTACAGTAATGAAGAGAAACAAACAAATGAAGGATGCAAACATGCCAGGTAAAGGCCAAAAGCTGTGATTGCTTGTTTCTGGAACAAAGGCTTTAAAAAAATTATAATAGAGAAAACTGGCGGGAAAATTGAGTTACCATATAGCAATATAGGTATCCTGAAATAAAACAAATCTGTGCTGTATTGACTTCCAGTGATGATTTAGGCTCAGCAAAACAATATTCTTTGTTACATTAAAATTAATGTAATTAATTGAAAATGTTTTAGTTTAATTTCGATTTTTTCCAGATTAATAGTTAAAAAGAGCTATCAGCATAGGCTTAAACCAAGTTTCCTCCTGTATAATAAAAATAATTTGTCACATTGGGTATACACAATTCTTACAAGGTGTTCCTATATATTCAAGATTGAGAAACAGTACTGTATAATCCGTATGGCTGCTGCAAAATTGAAACTCAATGTTAGCTGAGCCAGAATTTTAATAATCCACCTTTTAATAATCCACGCTTCTCCACATTTATTCATTTGAATGACTCAGCCAAACTATCTCAGCATTACTTTCTTCCTCACAATAATGGTACTGAACTCATAATGAGTTTTAGTGGTTCTCAGAATTATTTTTCAGTAGGGACCCCTTAGAGAATCTTATGAAATCTAAGAACCCTCACTCCATGAAAACGTATATATAAAAACATTATACACAATATTAAAAAAATTACATACACTAACAATAAAAGAGAACAGGCTCTGAAGTTAGAAACAATCTGTGTAATCTAAGACCTCCTTTAAAGCCTCTTAAAGCTTCCATTTCTCCATCTGTAAAGTGCAAGTACTACCTATCTCATGTTATGCAGATTGAGTGGAATTATGTAACTATGGTGCTTGCAATTTAGTAGATGCCAAATTAAGTCGTAGTTGTTAATTATTATCAGGCCAATATTGACCACCTATTTTACGTCGAACTGCTGTTGTTGAGGTTTTCTTGTGCTGATTGGTTTGTGGCAGCCACTCTATGGTTACCAAGGATCTCATATTCTTCTCACTGGTTGCCTCATTAATTTGGCTTTTACTTTCAGGCTACCTATTTTTTAGGTGATAGTGACCCATGAAAGCACTAGAGAGTAATAACATCTTTAATGTTCGGTTGAGAATATTAAGTGGCTTTAATATTGCTGTCATCAATTCCAAAGGTGATGAGAAATAAAATGAGAGCAATTCTCTACAAGAAGTGGATACTTGAAGGGCAAGATATGGCTCACAAGTTTAAACTGGGGATCTGCCACATACATATGGCATACAAGAATATGGGAGAAGTTATGTAGCTTTCTTGAGAACTAAATAAGAAGACACAATGTGGGGTACAAAATTGAGAATCAGTCACATTTGAATAATGAATGAGAAATGAATACCAAGTCAGAATAGAACATCATATTAAGATGAGGAAGCATTTATTCTACTATTCTCAAAACTGGTTATATTAAAAACATACTTTTATGCTCATATCTGGAAAACAACTCAAAAAGGATATAGAAAATTTACAAAGAGTTCAGGAAAAATGCCATGAAAATAATGCAAAGCTTTGGAAGCTCATTATAGGAGAAATCCTTATATGACAAACTCTAAGGAACTGTCCAGATTTTCTTATTTTACTTTCATTGTCATTGTGGTATTTTTAAGCAACAAATATTGCATGAAATGTATAGGTGACAGGTTGAAGATAAGAATATTTTGGTCATGTGTGTGATACAGTGTCACTGTTGTCATCATTATGAGATTAAAACAAAATGAAGTTTAATAAAGATTCTCAAGCATTATAAAATACTTTTCTAAAAGTAAACAGTAACCTCAATCTGTGTGGAAGATCATAAAAAGTGATCTTAAGAAGAATATGTACCATGGAACATGTCCCCTTCCCCCAAATGATAGCATTCTTAGAGATGCTGGTCATTTACCGTCATAATGACTCTCATTTTAGAATGGTGAATGCTTCATGTAAACAGTATGCTGTTTTTTAAAAAATTTTGTTTTAGATCTTATGCTCTTACGATTCTATGCAATTTCTTAAAATATACATAGAAACTGAGCCTGTGATCCAGTGACACTTTTTATTAGTCCTACTGAATTTGTCAGACTGGGAAGGCAAGCTAAAGGCTTTATTCCCTTCATATTTTGAAAGATTTCAGAGTTGAACACTAGTATATTTACCGTGTTGCTGACTTTTCTTAAACCTTGGCAACTTTAAGGCATCTTGGTATATGTATTACTGAAATATTTGTCACTCTTACTGCACAGACTTATTTGTGGTAACTGTTTTGTTTAAATGAAACTGGTATCATGTGTCCTCACAGATTATTACCAATGCAGTCTTTGTGGACTAAACTAACTATTCACGTTTAACCAGATAATCAACAGAGGGTTCCTTTTTGAAACAAATGCTTACTCCCGATTTCAAAGCTGCTATTTCTAGCGTGCATTGCACAAATGTGTATAATTTTTTGTGCCAGACTTTTGACTGTTATCAAACACTGTAATGTGAAATGGATAGTTAGAAACAATGTTAAAATTTATATTTAACCCTTTCAGGGCTGAACTGTATCTCAAGGGCCAAGTGCATTTTGTTGATTCTTCTGGGGAAACATCCTGCAAAAGAATCAATTTTTATTTTATGATATTCATTTGAACAGGTAAAAACTTGTATCTCATTAGTTTTGAGATGATTCACAGATAATTTAATTATCTTGGTAAGATTAGAGCAGTGATGTTAGGTGATAAAAGTGGATATGATAAAAACAAGTACTATAAAGGATTCTATAATATTTAACTTTTTTTTAAAGTGCTGACTAAACCTTGGGAATGGATTGATTAGCAATGACTTAGCGAAAGTCATCCATATCAACTCTTTCCGCCTGACATTTAAAATACTCCCAAATCCTGCAACCTTATTCTCTTGATACATAAATTCCACTAGCCCCCTCTGCTTATCTTAGGCAGCTTCTAGTTTCTGGCCTATGCTCATTTCTGCTTCTGAGTTAGCCTGAATTGTCCCCCGGCTCCCAAATTTATGAGGTACTTATCCCCAGTAGCTCACAATATGACTGTATTTGGAGACAGGACATCTAAAAAGGTAATTAAGGTTAAATGAGGTCATACAGGTATGCCCTAATCCAATATGACTGGTGTTTTTATAAAAAAGGGAAATTTGGAGACAGACTCACTTACAGGGAAAACATCACATGAACATGAAACAGACATCTATAAGTCAAGGACAGAGGCCTTTGGAAGAAACCAAACCTTTCTTGGACTTCTGGCCTCCAGAACTGTGAGGAAATAAATTTGTTTGTTTAAGCCATCCAGTTGGTGGTACTCTGTTATGGCAGCTCTGGCAAACTAATACAAGCTGCCTTTCTTCATGTTATTCCCCTCACTGAAAATGTCTCTTCCTTTCATCCACATCTATCCAAACTATGTCACTGAACATGGAACTTAAACAGCCACGCGGTGAAGTTATCCCTGACAGACACACCAGTCTGATCTCCCTTCCCTTTTCTGATCTAGCAGAGAATTTATAGTCCGTACCACAGATTTTTAGCAATTTCTAGCACATAAAAGTAGATGTAAGGATTTCATGAGTTAATACAGGAAAAATGCTTAAAACAGTGCCTGGTATGTGGTGGGTCTAAGTGTTTGCTTTATCTGTTGCTGCTATTACTATTTCCTGATTATATTTTTCTCTAATCAAATCATGTTGCTCACAACTCTTTTTAGTGCAATGCTGAGCATATCAGTGCTAAAAACACTTGTTGACGTATAAAACACTAAGGTCTAACCTTATTTATCACATAGATCTCTCTGGAGCATCTGCTTATCTTCTTTCCTATTCTGTGTAAAGGAAGATAAAATGATAAAAATACAGGGTCTCTACCCTCAAGTTGCTTATAATTGGTCAAAGAATTTTTCACTTCCTTCTGGCAAAATATTTCTGAGGACTTAACATCTGTCAATACTGTGCTAGAAATGGGGAAAAAAGATAAAGGAGACATAGCTCTTGCCTGTAAACAGCTCACTGTCTAGTTGGGCAAAACCCAATTCCATAGGAAGTGAAGAAAAAAGTGGGTTCAGAAAAATTTCACACGAGTCCCGAAGGAAGATGTTTTGGTTCTATTACCGAATAACAAATTAACCCAAACCATAGCAGCTTCAGGCAAATTTTATCAGATTCAGGAGGGGCTTAGCTAGGTGGTTCTGGTTCAGGGTCTCTTATGAAGTTGCAGTCAAGCTATTGGCTGGGGCTGGAAGCATCTCAAGGAGGACCAAGGATTTGCTTCTAAGTTCTCTCACACAGTTGTTGGCAGGCTTTGGTTCCTTGTCAGCTGTTAGATTTCATTTCCTTGGCACATAGGCTTCTCTACAGGCTGCCTGAGTGTCCTATGACATGGCAGCTGGCTTCCCTTGGAGTGATTCAAGAGAATACGCAAGAGGAAGAAGTCTCAATGCCTCTTATGACCTAGTCTCGAGAGTCATGGTCACTTCTTATTCTATTTACTAGAAGAAAGTCACAAAGTTCAACGTGCACTCAGAAGGAGGTGAATTAAGTAGTTCCACTTCTTGAAGAATGAAATACCAAAGATTTTGCGGACATTTTCTTTTTTGGCTGTGCCGCATGGCTTGCGGGATCTTAGTACCCCTACCAGGGATCGAACCCATGCCCTCGGCAGTGAGGGTGTGGAGTCCTAACTACTGGACCGACAGGGAATTCCCTTGTGGACATATTTTTTAAACCAGCATAGGAGACTGTGCTGGTTTAAGACATTTTGGGGGGAGGAGGAGGTCACTCAAAGCAGAGGGAAGAAAACTGCAAGGTTTGAAGTATGAAGCAGCATCGAGTATTAGGCTAGAACCCCAAGTAGTACCTAAGGCTACAAACGTAGGAAGGTGTTATAACATGAAGGGCTTTCTACCTCATCGAAAGGAGTTTGCACTTTTATCCTGTAGTGGATGAGGCATCATTATAAAGATTTTATGTGGGGGGTGGAGGGGGCGGGGGTCTCCGAAAATGTGTACTGTAAAATTTGGTGGTAGTCTTGAAGACTGGAGAGACATAAAACTTCATGAAGAAAGACCAGTTTTTTAAAAAAATCTCTTTCAAAGTTCAGATGAGAGATTATGAGGGAATGATTACGAGAATGGTTGAAGGAATGGAGACGTATGGGAGGATCCTAGAAGTATTCAGAACGTAAAACAAGAAATGGTAATTAGTTGTGGGGCATGGGAAGAAGAAAGGATAAAAGACATCAGGCTTGGCAACTGAGTATATGATACTATTTCCCCAAATTATCCACTTTTTTCTTTAAAGTAAAGGTAGAATTTTAATCAGTATAAAAATTTATTCTGGGCTTCCCTGGTGGCTCAGTGGTTGAGAATCTGCCTGCCAATGCAGGGGACACAGGTTCGAGCCCTGGTCTGGGAAGATCCCACATGCTGCGGAACAACTGGGCCCGTGAGCCACAACTACTGAGCCTGTGTGTCTGAAGCCTGTGCTCTGCAACAAGAGAGGCCGCGACAGCGAGAGGTCCGCGCACGGCAATGAAGAGTGGCCCCCATTCGCCGCAAGTAGCGAAAGCCCTCGCACAGAAACAAAGACCCAACACAGCCAAAAATAAATAAATAAATAAATAAAAATTTATTCTATGAAAATTTAAAAAAAAACTATGAAATAGAACTAATGAAACAAAAATACCTGCAACAGTTACTTCTGCAGTTTTGAATAACTTGCACATATCCTGTTAGACCTTTGTGACACAAACTTTTTCACAAAATTGGAATTATATTTTAAACCTTTCCGTTTGCACTTAATATGTCAATAAAACTTCTTCCATATCATTTTTAATGGCTGAATATTGTTCTGTTGTATGGATGTAGCTTGATTTATTTACCAGAATCCTAACAAACAATGCAATAACGAACACTCTTTTAATTGAATTGTTACACATATCCTTACTTCCTATGATACATTTCTAGAAGAGGAATTGCAGGGTCAAATGTATATGCTCAAGGCTTTTGATACATATTGCCAAACTGCATACTAGAAATGTGCCAATTTTATACTCTGAGCAGTATAAGAAGCCCTGTTTCTTTGAACCCTTGCCAGTATTATCAAGACATAATCACCTGTTAAAATAATACCTGAAGAACAAATTAATGTTTAACATGTTAGGTCACTCATAAGATGGACTTACTATTAAACCTTTATAACACTACCATTCAAAGTTTAAGAGTCTTACGTATATTTTAGGTGAAGAATCTGAGATCCAGTAAGTTACATAATCACTCCCTCTACGTAGTGGGAGTTTCTGCCCTAGGTATTATTTTGCAGTGCTTTCTGATTTGCCAGTTTGCTTCACCAATTAAGCTTTTTTCCTGTAATAACCTTCTTATTATATATACCAGAAAAAGGTATACATCTTTATCATCAAGGCCTGGAAGTTAGGCATATACCGTTAGTTTAGCACTATTTCTCCTAGCTGATTCCTACCCTGGATTTTATACATTATGTGTTGAAGGAAAACTTAAGACTTTTTATTTTTAAAAAGTGTACCTAATCTTGGATAAGGATCTACTTCATTCATTCAATGGTTCATTTATTCACTGTCTCATTCATTCGACAGTACTTATCTAATGTATACTATGTGTGGGGATAAAGTAGTGAACACAACAGATGTAGTCTCTGCTCCCATGGAACTTTCATTTTTAGTAGGGAAACAATCAACAATAAAGAAGATAATGATACAATTACAAATGCTATTCAGAAAACAGAGGGTCATGTAAAAGAAAGTAAATGGGAAAAGGAGCTACTTTAGATATGGTTGCCAGGGAAGGCTAGTCAGAAATGATATCTGAATTAAGAACTGAAGGATGAGAATGAATTAGCCATACAGACATAGAGAAACCACATCCCAGGCAGAAAAAAAAAATTGGAGAGCAAAGGTCCTGAGATGGAGTATCAGTTAAGTTCAATTGAGAATAAGATGCCCTAAAAATAGTAGCTTTAGCAAGACAGAAGTTTACATTTTCCTCACACCAAAATCTGTATGTAAGGAGTGCGGGGCTGATATGGTACTCTAGAAAAGTCAAGGACGCATATTTTCACCAGGTTGAGGTTTTGCCACCCCTAGGATGGGGGAGCTTGCATATGACCCAAATTGGCAGCTAGAGTCCTAGGCCATCACATCTATATTCCAGGGTGCAGGATATAAGAAGAAAAGAAGCAAAGGACTGAAAGTGTGCACCAGCTATCTTTTAAGGTTGGTTCTGGAAAGAAGCCACATATCTGCTTATAACGCATTGGCCAGAACTATCACATGGCCACAGGGAGGCTAGAAAATACAGTCTTTATTCTGGACAGCCATATGTCCATGTCTATTACTATGAAAAAAATGGAGAAATTTTAGGGGATAACTAACAGTCGTTGTTTGCTACAGACTGGAAAAAGCTTGGTACGTGACAGAAACAGAAAGGAGGCAATGAGAAGGGTGAGAGTAAGATGAGGTTGGAGAGGAAGGCAGGAGTCAGATTATGTAGTTTTAAAGGTCATGGTAAGGAAATTGGATTTTATTCGATTTCGAGGAAACCACTGCAGGCTTTTAAACAAGTAACATAACCTCATCAAGTTTTTTAAATGATCACCCTGGCTGGTATGGAGAGAATGGTTTAAAAGGGGTGCAGGGAAAAGTGGAAGCAGAGATAGTATGGATATTGCTGTGCAAGTGATGATGATGGCTTGGACAGGGTGGTAGCATCAGAGGTGATGAGAAGTGGTTGAATGCAGAATAAACACAAGGAAGAGCTGATGAATTGAACCGAGAGTGTGAGGAATCACAGAAGATTCCTACTTTTTTGCCTAAGCAAGTGAGTGAACTGTTGGCAGTACTGTTTACGGAAATCAGAAAGACTACAGGAAGACAATTTGGATTCAAATATTCTGTTTCAGCATATGCTAATTTTGAGATGCCTCTTTTTTATTCCTTGGAATGGTAAGATTTTCAGGATTGTCTCTACTTTTTAAAAAATGGGAGGCCTCCCTTTTCTACGTTATGTACAAAGTCATTCTTCCCTTAATAAGAAATTTTTTTCTCAATCTAAATCGGTAATTTTTCTATAAGATGCATCTTACATTTCAAAAACACACAAAACACATACTCAGTATGGCCTATTTTTCAAGTAAGACAATCTATCAAAGTGAATAGTTTAAAGAAAAAACTCACAACCTACCAAATGGGCAAATTTTATCAATATTAGCAATAAAGACGAACTTTTAGATGCAACAGGACAATATTAAAAATGTACTACTTAGAGTGCTTATTAGAAAGCCATAAATCTAAGAAATGTTGGTTTATTTACTACCTAGAAGCTACCTCTAAGGTAGGTATTAAACAAATTTCACAAACTTATGAAAGATTGGGCACCACTAATAGAACTATTTTAAACTTGTTCTCAACAAGGCTTAAAGTAAATTTATCCTAAACAAATAGCATTCTCAAGAAAACAATAGTATCAGTGTATTTTTCCCCCAACACTGCTATGCTACACATTTACCATGAAAATGTTTGCTGCTCTATCTTTTCCAGTAAAATACCCAAGGGAACAAAACCCTCAAATTAGACCTGTCTCCTTTTGGAAGTGATTTCTCCAATTTTACCAAAGTTTATAGTATTTAAAACTTGTGGGACTTCTCTGGCAGTCCAGCAGTTAAGACTCCGCACTCCCAATGCAAGAGGCACAGGTTCAATCCCTGGTCAGGGAACTAGATCCCACATGCCATGTGGTGTGGCCAAAAAATAAAATAAAATTCACAGAATTGGGTGTTGAGAGACCCGAGGCACCATTAAAAACAAACAAACAAACACCCCCCAAAAATTTGTGCTCTGAGTAAACATGGGGATAAAAATAAGGGTCATCTTTTGGCTTTAACAAAGTCCTATGCTCTATATAAGTCAAACTAATAGATTAGAATGGTAATACTTGATGCTACTATATACATAGACGCATACCCCACTTTTATCATTTCATCTTACAATTCCAAATATTAATAGTTAAACTTTCAAGTTATTAATAGATTAAAATGCTCAATAATACACAGATATATGTATTAATATACCTATATGTATAACATATACTTAGAGGTATAGTCAACATTTTAACACACCATCTTACATAGTAGAAGAGAAAGCTGAAGAGGCAGGAAGGAACTGTTGGGGGAAGGGGAAGAAAAAGGGAAGGAAGAACATAGTGTTGCTGCTCCTTGAATTTTCCTTAAGTAAAAAAACACAATGAAGCAGAATGTTTAATGAAATGAATAACCAGGCAAAACATTTTCTACTGGCTACATCAGCTAATTTATCAAAATACTTTGTATTCTGTAAACGCAACAAAGTCACCTATTATTTTATAGTATGCTTATTTTTCTTGCTATTTATGACTGACAGATGCCTCTTGCCCTTCAGTGATAAATTTTAAATTGAATCACAGTAAATTTTTGGAAGGAAAGGATGATTTTATAAAAGAAACAAAACAAGGGAAGTAGAAATTTTACTTACTCCAAATGAATTGTACTTTACAGTAGTGAATTCTATTACTCAAGTAGAAAGGAATGAACAATGAACTACACAATTCCTAAACACGCATGCAGAGGCTCTTTTTAGGTCCAAAAATGTCAAGTAAAAAGGGAAGTGTTGATCAATACACGAAGGAATAGACAGAGATTTATTATTTCAAAGAAAATAAAATTTCACTTTAACAATTATTTTCTGGGAAGCAGAGACTTCACTCTCCTTAAGTTTCCCCCAAAGCCACCGTAATTTCAAACGGTCTTGGTGACAGCGCAGGCAGTCACTCCAGCTTACGTGGGGACTGGGGAGTGGGAGCGAGAAAAGTGCTATCAATCTAACTCAGCAAAGCTCACCCAACAGTATTTTAAAAACCTGCTCCCCAATATGCTCCCTCCCGACAAGTTAAAAAACAACAACAAAAAAGGAAGGGGGGTGAGTAGAAAATACCAAGGGTTTTTGGCTGAGGGGAACTCACTTTTCAAGAGGTGATGGTGATGAGCTGCCAGTCTCTGGAAGTGCGTGAACAAGCACCGGAGGTTTCGGGGGCTGAGGGAAGAAAAGCGGATAGTGCTCAGATCAGTTTCAGGTGGCTGGAGCGAGGTGGGGCCGGGACGAGGCGGACGTGGAGGGGGGCGGGGTGTCCGACACGAACACAAACACAAACACATTTCGCGTCCCCAGGGAGGGCGGACCGACGCCACCTCATCATTCCCCGCCCCTGGAGCCCGCGGTCCTCCTCGGACCTAGGGCCCGTGGTCCTTGCGAAGCAGCCCAGCCCCAGGGGAGCCGTAGGAGCCGCAGAGGCCCTGCTCGCTGTAACGACTGCGGAGAAGCTACGAACCTCCCCGCGAGTCGGTGAGAGACACGGTGGAGGCCGCGGGGAGGAAGGTGAGGGAGTGAAGCGCTCCTCCCCAACCCGTCTCGAACGCGCGGGAAGCGGTCTACCCACCCCCAACTCTGTCCCGTAGGCAATCGCCGCTCCCACCTTCCGCCGCCGCCTCGAGGGAAGTCGGAACGACGGGGGTCACGGCGGGGGTCAGAGGGTAAAGGTCTTGCTCCCAGCAGCCTCCGCGGTGGATACGTCGCCATCTTGGATCCGCGGGACAAGAAAATTCATGCGGTGAGTTTTTGGCAAATTTTCGGAAGTCTGGCAGTGGGGCGCGCGGCGGGGGCGGCGGATTCGGGGCCCCCGCAAGGCGGGGGAATGCCTCGGGGCCGGGCCGGTCGCGCCCGGGGTCCGCGGGCAGCGTCCCGGCCCGCCGCTTCCCGTTGCTTTTGTCTCGGCTCCAATCGAGAGAGGGAGAACGGAGCGGGCGGGGGGGGGTGGTGGCGGTGGAGGGAGGGAGGGGGTGTGTATGGGGAGGGTGGTGGACGGGACGTAAAGCGTCGCTGTAGTCGGGTCGCTGCAGCGGCAGTTCTGGATCCTAGGCCGGGTCCCTTCAGCTGGCGCTGGGGTTTCCCCCAGACTTCTCTCCCCCGGGCTCCCTCCAGCGCGGAGGAGCCTCCGCCGCGCTGCTTCCTGGGGAAGAAGAGAAGGCGGCAGCGGCGGTGGCCAAGGACCCCGGGCCCGCTTTAGACGGCGCTGCCGCCTTCCTGGCAGCTGCCGCGGTCTCTGGCTCTTCACATTCTCTCAATACACGCACATCATCTGCAACTTATGTGTGTTTCTGTGTATGTACACGTAAATGGTGGGGGACACTGGACTGGCTAACGGGCCTCAGGAGCTGCCAGGCCCTTGGGTTCAGAAGGCTATGGGTGGTGGAAGAGAAAGAGTGCAACTGGGATGCTTCCTCTGCTTCCGTACCCGGAGGGTGAAGCTTCCGTGGTCTGGTAGAGACTTAGTCCGGAGAATCCTGGGGCGGCGGAGGAACCCGAGGCGCCTCTGTCTGTGAAGTTGCTAGCCCTAGGTTTCTACTTCCGCCGGGGCCTCTCCACCTTTTGCTGTCTTGGGTCTAACTTAAAAGTTTCGCGGAACAAGTGACTGGGGTTGAAAGAGGCGCTCCTAGTTCTTAGTTTAGGCTCTGTGGTCCGTCTAGGAGAGACAGCCTCTAACTCTTGGTAACTATGGGCCTTGGCGAATACGAGCTTTTTCCTTTTATGAGAACATTTCCAAGGTCTTAGAATTTGCGTTTATTCCAGGCACTGTGGGTATATTACAACTACAAAAGTCTTACATACGGGTACCAACCTCTTGGAAGGAACCTAAACATCAGCTTCCTTCGAATCCTAAGAGATGCCTTCACTTTTCAACATCCAGAAGACCGAATGCAACACATTTTGCTTCAAAACTCTTGGTCAAAGAATCCTACTCCTTTCTTAATCTTCTGGACGGTTTCTAATAATTAAATACAGTGATATCAACCCTTAGACTCTTGGCGAAATGGTAGGAAGTACCTAGTTAGAATCTGTTCACGAGGGAGGCCATGCTTGAATTTAGAGTTCAAAGTTGAACAGATTTTCTGTCATGCTTGATTTTAGGAATTTCTAGACCTCTAGAATCATAAGTACAGCGTTATTTGCCTCTTAAAACAACATAAGTGGAAGTAATAAAGTAGGGGGGCGGGGCTTAGAAATTTGAAAATATCTCTTTACATACCGGGTTTATGTTGTTGTTTGGGAATACTTGGTATATTTGACGAGTTATTTCCCAAACGCCAGTGAAGACATCTCTTTTGCAATTTTGGAAGATAACTTTATCCCAGATTTAAAGGGTTGCTTAAGAATCACAGTGGACTGAAATGGCTAAATGGCTACATTCAGGTGGTTTGATGTGTACATTCAGATCTCTTTTCATTGAAATACTTCTTAATGGACCAAGATCTTTAGTTAACTTTGTATGTTGAACTCCGCTTCAGTTTGTAGTTCTCGTGTAATATTAAATCTAAAGGAAAAATACAAAGTGCGTGTAAAAAAAAAGACAAAACTTCTCCACTTCTTTTTTGACTTTGTAAGATCCTCATTTAATTTTAAAAAGGTTCTTTACTCTCATTTTTTTTCCTGAGGGCTTGAGTTGCAGTGACTTCTGTGATTACTTTGTATTGTATTTTAGATAGGAATTGAGAAACTTTCACATTTTTTGGCATTCTAATTAATGTAAGCATCATTTGTTGGCAGAACCCTTTTATTCTAAGTATACTGTATAGCGATATCTGTAGCCTAATCTGATACTCTTGGGGAATTAGAATTGCCTGTACATTTAACCAAGCAAGAAATACAACCTTTTAAAGATTTTTAGTTTCTACAATACTTTAGTTTTAAAGTAAATTTATATGGCAGAAAAATGAGGACAAAATGCATGAGTGATTTATATTCCCTTCCATTTCGAAGTACTACTTGATCTTGGAAGATAAACCTCAGAATGATATTCCTCCCCAAGAGAACTAGTTACCTGTGTTTTTACTTAATAACCTTGAATATTTAATTTACTTTTTGATTTTTCATAGGTACTTCACAGTTAGTTATAATCTGAAAATTCTCTTTGTTCAAAAGTAAATACTTAGATTTATGAGTAGATTTCATTAGAAGTGCTTCTAACCCAGTTGTTTTGGTTCTTATCTCTTCAGCAGATACTGGTATTAAAAGTATTTGTATTTTGAAAGACCTTTACAGAATTTTTTGCAACCCGTGGGAAGTTAGAGTTTTACCCTTTTTACTCACAAATATGCTTCATAAGATTTTCTAATAATACAGAAAAATAAAGAAAAGGTATGCTTCACACCTAAATATGAAATAATGACTAGACATTATTAGATTGGTAAAAATAAGGTAACTATTGTTTGCTCTTTAAAAAGCAGTGTTAAACAGTATTTTTTAATTGTCAACATTTTTAACTGTAGGAGGTTCATTTGTGATGATTACATATTTAAAGGCAAACTTTCCATGTGCTTGCTTAATAGGCATTTGAGGACAATTTATGCAAACAGTGATACAATCTTCAGAAAAGATACTACTAAATAAGATTTTGTTACCTAGACTTCTAGTGGATTTCGTAGCACAAAGAAGCAAAAGAAACCAAGGTACCAGGTAGGGCAGTTTTAGAGGCAGAGTTAATCTGAGTTGCACTGTAATGTTTGAATAGAATTACATGCAATATTGGTATCACAATATTGATATCAAAGGATCTAGTGCTGTGACAGGAATCATTCCGGTTGATGATACATGTGATTGTCCTTCCTTACTATGGATGATTTCTACCCATAATACTTAGAGGAGTTGAATTTCATTGTGACTTTTACTAGGTATTTTTGGAAAGATCTATACTAAAATTGGTGTCTGTTGTAGAACGTCTACCTTCGAAAACAAATAGAATGAACACTAGGGTTTTAAGGTTTTAAAATTATTTTGTAATTTTTAACTTGGTTTTGTGCGTTGAACTTTTCCTTCTTCAACTTAAATACTATATATATATATATTTTTTTTTTCTCGTTGCTTTAGTTTTTCTGTTTGACATCCTTTTTTAAACTCTTAAAACTCCTCTCATGACAAGTCATGCTGATATGGCTTGTTTATTTATTTACTTTGTCTATACTATTAGAAATGACTTGGAAAAAAGAATTCCTAATATTTTTTTCTGACATCTTGTTCTCTGAAATACAGATGATAATCTCTTGGTATTATCACTTGGGGATATGCTACATTATGCATTAATAAAATGGTTTACAATGTTTATTTTTTGGTAAGGCCACATAGCTTATATAATCATGAAATGCAAAATGAATTACCTAAGAGGAAAAAAACAATTTTCCTTTTCTGGACACACTTTAATATTTTGTATATGTTTACACCAGGGACCTAAGTCTATTTAGATATAGCTAGATATTTTGGACATATCTGCCACTTACCCTGAAAGTTTTCCCTTTTTTTGCTTTCATGCATATGTTTTTATGTGGGGCTTGGAGGGGATGGTGGTGGTATTTTTAGTATCACTTCTCTGTTGTTTGACAAATTTCTTATCGTTCAGAACTACTCTGGTGTCACTTTCTTAAAGAAACCTTTCCTGATTTCCCAAATCCTTCTGTTGTACTGCTTTTATTCTTCAAATTTCTATTATTGAATGTATCACATGGTATTGTAATTTACTGTCCATCCCCACCGTCCACCTTAACCTCCACTGGATTGTAAGCACCTGAGAGGTAGGGCTTTGTCATTTATATTTACATTTCTGGTACCTTCTAAGTGCATAATACATAGTAGGTTATCAATAAATATGCAATAAACTGAACTGGTGCCAAATTGTCATTTGACAGTGCAGTCACGTGTTGTTTCCCAATCCACGGGTGGGAAACAACAGATTGGAAAAGGGTATGGGAAGAAGGGCATCCTGCATTCCTTTACTTCCTTGAATCATTTCTTACAGTTCTGCTTCTTAATTACCTATGGGAAACTAGATAACCAGCTTCTTAGAAAAATGTGTGTGGAGTGAGTACAGGACTGAGGGAAGGTTGTAAGTAACAGAGTGTTTCTGGCAGTGTTAAGGTCTGTATTTCTTGCTGTATTTTGTATGGCTAAGGTCATTGGTTGAAGGAGATACTTTGTGTTTACCCCATAATACATTTACAGTTGTTTAACGTGAGCTTCTATTAGATTTGGGCTTTTTGACGTTAGATTCTATGTCCTCCTCCTTGGCCCCCACCTTTTTACTCCCAGTGCCTGACCTAGTGCCTAGTACAAAGTAGGAGTTCTCTAGGTTTTGAATACCATTCTCCTTATGAAAACTGGATGAGATGATTTAATGTACTTTTATTGGCTGTCCAAATTTCCAAAAGCTCTAAAAACTGACTTTTTAAAAAAGCAAGTGTGAAGGCAAATTCCAACTGAAATTGGTAGCCTACTCATGGTCTATCTGTGTTAACCTGATTTTCTGTTTTGATGCAGAAATATTAGTATATTTGATGGCAAGTGCTGTCTAGGCCACCCTGGGAGGTGTTAGGTCATATGTAATATATATGCTATCTTAACTTTCTAAAATCTGACAAATTCCAATTCTGAGAAATACGTGGCCTTTAAGGGCTTGAATAAGAGATTGTGCACCAGTTTTGTGTCCCTTTTTTGAACTATAGAAATCAAAACAGTAAATGACTTACAGAATTGCATTTAGTGGAGATGCTAACATTTTTTTAATGAATTTATTTATGGCTGCGTTGGGTCTTGCTGCTCTATTTGCAGCGGTGGTGGGGGGGGCTACTCTTCGTTGCAGTGCTCCAGCTTCTCTTTGTTCTCTTTGCCTTTGCTTCTCTTTGTTGTGGAGCATGGGCTCTAGGTGTGTGGGCTTCAGTAGTTGTGGCTCGCGGGCTGTAGAGCGCAGGCTCAGTAGCTGTGGCACAAGGGCTTAGTTGCTCCGTGGCATGTGGGATCTTCCTGGACCAGGGATCAAACCCGTGTTCACTGCATTGGCAGGCGGATTCTTAACCACTGAGCCACCAGGGAAGTCCCAAGATGCTAAACATTTGACTTAAGATCTTAGAAATGTCTCATTTGCCTACGTATTTTTCATTGACTTTTTTTTCCTTTTTTTTCATTGACTTTAATAACTAAAAGCTACTGAAGATACAGAGAGTATATTATTTTAAAAGAGAGTTTGTTCTAGTACTGGGAACATCAGTTTTTTCTCTGCTTTTAGTGAATTGAAAGGTCTCTCCTTATGTGAAAGTAGATGAGAATGCACGCACAGTACATATTTACTTTGCCAAGGAATGATAAAATAAGCAAGAGGGAGTTTTGTGTTCTGGCACTTTAGGTAACAATGAGTACACTTGGATTTTTTCAAACTTATTGATGTACCATTTTTCTATTTATATATTTGGATGTTGAAACATTACTCCATCTTGTATCAGCATCTGGACAAAATGTAATGACAGATTATGTAATACAATGTGTTTCCGAGAGGAACATTTGGTTTTGTGTCGTATCTGGCAGGAATGTGTTTTTGTGTTACTTTTTACATTGTAAATTACGATGCTTATTTTTATTTTTTTGCGGTACGCGGACCTCTCACTGTTACAGCCTCTCCCAAACCCGCGTCCCCTACATCGGCAGGCGGACTCTCAACCACTGCGCCACCAGAGAAGCCCTGTGGTTGTCATTTCGATGTTAAGTTTTAAAATAAGGTTAAGTTTTAACATTAACATAAAGATAGAACAATCAAACTGTTTTGATTAGTATGAAAATTAGTAAATGGGAATTTTGAAGGCCATTTTATCCTTGGATTGGACTCAGCATCTAGTGTCTTTCTCACTTAATTTAATGCTACTCTATAGGGAAAATCCTGATTTATCAAATTAAGTAGATGTAAGTAGAAGGTTTGTTTTTTGTTTTTAATTGATCATTCTGAAGATTCAGGATCATTTAATTAAATATGGAAATTTGAAAGAGAAGTATTAGGAAATTTGTGTTTCAAGTTTGACTTTCTGGGAGAATGCAACAGCTGCTCACATATTTTAAAATGATAAACATATTCATCAAGAAACACCAAAACATTTAGTAATAATCCTGTGTTATAGTGAGAGTAAGTAATAATATTATATTACAGGTACTACATTTTACACATTTACTTATTGCACAATTATACTTTGAGGTAATGTGCTAACTTTGTCTTGATTTAATAGTGCATGGAATAGTGCTTTAGGGGTGTCGTTTTTATAATTTTATGTGAGTGAGCATGTCTGGCCTTAGATTAGAAAAAATTCAGAGCTATAGAAACTTTCTAATCTATGCACACTTAAGAGAAATTGTACATATATTCATAGACATGTCAGGCCAAACTTTGAAGTCTGTAGCAAAACTATTTAACCTGATGGAAGAGATAGCAGTCTCCAAATTTTAAATTTGATACATGATGCACTTTTGTGTTACGTATCTAAAATAGATATGTATGTATAAAACAATTATATATAGTCCAGTGCTTCAGGGAATTTGACCTCTGACTGCTATTAAGATGTTTCAGAGCATAGTTTGAAAGTGAAGACTTTTTCTTCTCTCTGCAGATGGAAAGTTCATAGAACTTGCTTGTTTTTGAGTAGACACTTTCAACTAAATCCTTTAATTTGAGTGTTTATTTTCTTCTAGACATTGCTGTAAGTGCTGGGTATATATGATGGTGAACAAGACAAGTTTCCGCCTTCATGGAGCTAATGTGTTAGAGGGGGAGACGGATAATAAACAAGTAAACAATTTCAGAAGGTGGCAACTGTGATGAAGAAAAGGGGGATACGGGTACAGTAATTGGTTAGGGATGGAAGGAGGAGACTATTTAAGGAAGATGATGAGGGCAAGACCTCTCTGGAGGTGGCTTTTGAGCAGAAACTGAGAAAGGAGAAAGCCATGCAAAAATCTGGGTCAATGTGTTTCCAGGCAGAAAGAATAGAAGACCCTGAGATGGAGTCAAGTTTTTCATGTTTGATGAAAACAGGAATTTCATCAGTAGTTACTTAGTGCTTTCTGCATAAATAGGGGTAAACGCTAAAGGGAAAAAGAAAAAGATGATTAAGATGTAAATCTTTGTCTTTCAACTGCTGAAAATGTTGTGATGGACCCAGTAATAGGTTATAGGGAGGAAGAATTTTCATTTAAGAGGCCATGATGTTTTCTGGATCAGGTGTGGGGGGGTATCTTTGTATTAGTGGAAATTATAAAGGAGAGTAAACTTAAAACTTTCTTTGTGTTTGCATAGAATTATCAAAACCTCTAAAAGATTTTGTTTTTGCAATATTTTAGATAGATTTTTCTAAGAAATTAATCAGTAATGATTTTCATGTTTACTTAGACTTCCTTGTACAGTTCAATAAATATTACTAGGTGCCATACACTGTTAGAGATGCAGTGAATACTTGAAGTTCACTTTTTGTGGTGCATGTTATGGGTACATGCTAGAGTAGAACAACCTTGTTTGAGGGAGTTAAAGAGTTGGTTTCTGGTCAGTGATGTTTGAACTGGGTTCTGAAGGGTGATTTGGAGTTCACTTAGGTAGGGGAGGATGCGCAATCAGCATTGCAAATACAAAAAGTCTGGAAGACTAGGCTGGATTTAGAGAATGGCACAGTAATCTATCGTTCTTGATGCAGTTCTGCGACCTCATGAGAAGTTGACTGAGGGAATGAATTTGCCATAGTGTGAGAGACTTTTTTTTACATGATGAGGAATAATTAACCAATTTCTTTTTGACAATGCAAGTGAAAATCAGATTTGTGCTTCAGGAGGAAATTTTAGATTCCACAGACGATTTATAATTAAATTTACAAGCTTGATGCTTTAGTGTATTTCTAAAGTTTTTGAAGGATTTTTTTTTCTCTCTGTTAGAGAAATTATAGAGTTATTCTGTATTCATATTGGCAGGATTTTTAATTATTAAGAACTTTGAAAGTCTGTAGTTTATCTTCCGGAGAACTTGTTATACATATAAACCGATGTCCATAATGAAAAGTTTTATATTAATGGATGGAATTTGTTATGTAAGTTTTAGGGCAGGCAGAGTTTGAATGTTGTTATTTGACATTATTTGCAGGCATGAGATTTAACATTACTTCAGTAAATTAGAGTAATACCAAAAAAATCTAAATTAGCAATATAATCATTCATAGGAGCTTATGCCTATAATATATTGCTAGCAGTGCATATTTTACAATGCTGAGGTGTGTGTGTTCTTCAAAATACTGTACATAACAGCTGTGCATTTATTTTAGGTTGCTAGCATTATTTATTCTGACATTGAAAAAAAAAGAGCCCAAATGAATGTTTTTAAATAAAAAGAATTGATTCCCTAAGAATGCAGTTTGAGCAAATTACTACTTTGATAGTATGCATTATATACCACTTTTTTATAGCAAACGTTAATGATTCTACGTGATGACTTGGAGCTGCCCAAGTTGCCTAATTGTTTAGTTCATTTTTGACTGAATAAAATGGAGCTTATTATAACTATTTCCTATTAAAGGGAGTTATATTTTGCTGGAATTCTACATGATTTTGTTAAAGTCTCTGGTACTAACCAGCCTGAGTTGGAATCACCAATTATGCTTTTAATTACCTGTGTAACTTAATCCTCTCTAAACTTCAGTTTTCTCACTCGAAAAATGTGGATAGGTAACTGTTTACCTCATAAGGTTGATATTAGGAATAAAGCCTCTTGTGGGTGTTTTTGTTTGTTTTTTGCTTTTGTTTTTGGAGTGGGACTTGCCACTTAAATATGAGCTTCTGAGGCAAATGAGAATTATCCACAATTTGTTTCATAGAGTACACCATGCTTTTTTTTGTATCAAATTTATAATGTAAACAAGAAGAGTGCAATTTTGTTCTTACAGTCTAGACATGTTTTTCCTACGAGGAATTTTGTTTAGATGGTGTTGTGTTAAGTATTATGTGTAATATTCTGGGTAGCATGGATACATTTTTTTTTAACATTTTTATTTCAGGAAGGAGCTTTTTTTTTTTAAAGTGTTTTCAGCCATTCTCTAATGTGGTTTAATTAATTTATTTATTTTTGCTGTGTTGGGTCTTCATTTCTGTGCGAGGGCTTTTTCCAGCTGTGGCAAGCGGGGGCCACTCTTCATCGCGGTGCGCGGGCCTCTTACTATCGCGGCCTGTCTTGTTGCGGAGCGCAGGCTCAGCAGTTGTGGCTCACGGGCCCAGTTGCCCTGCGGCATGTGAGATCCTCCCAGACCAGGGCTCAAACCCATGTCCCCTGCATTAGCAGGCAGATTCTCAACAACTGCGCCACCAGGGAAGTCCAGCATAGATACATTTTAGCATTGCTCTATCTGAAGCATTTGGCATGGTGCATGGCACCTAATAGGCATTTAATAATTCCTTTGTTAAATGGGATAAATCTAATGGGAGAGCATTGACTTAGGACTCGGACTGTGTCTACCACTTACAGCCTGAGTTAGGTTATCTATAGCAAGTTACTTCTCTATGCCTTAGTTTCCATTTCCTTAAAATTAATAAAATATCTTCTCTTAGGCTTATTTAGAGGATCAATTACAGTGCAAAACACCTGACAATAGGTTCTTAGCAATGTTGGTTCCTCTTTTCCTTTATACAGAGTAAATATTTCAGAATTCTGGAGGAAGTTCAGAGGAAATATTTAATATAGCACCTATAATTTACTTTTTGGAAGTTGCGAAAGGTCACTTATTTACCTTTGAGCGTGTGCTCTTCTTTAATGGAGGCATAATATATTATTTTGGAAGACTACCACACTTGGATTCAGAAGATGGGTGCTAGTCTGGGCTCCATGAATTTATTAGCTATGTGTCTGGGCAGATTAGTATTGGAAAACCTCAGCTTTTTAGTCATTTATACCTCCTAATGTTGCTGATGAGAACTGAGGTATTGAAAGCAAAAATGTTTGGCTAACTGTAAAGCATGTGAAATTACGGTAATGAGTCCTGATTATTAGTGGTTGTAATGAAACTAGTAGTTTCTTAAGTTGTGTGGTTCATTTATTCATTCACTCATTCAATTTACCTTGTGGTACTGCTGCATTCATATGGTTTGCCCTTCATTTTTATTTAATTAAATATTTGGGTATTGGAGTGGGGAGCGTGGAAGAGTGCGGGAAAAAATGATTCTGCTATGTCTCAGGGTAGGCAGTTAATACTTGCATATTTTTTTGCATGATGAGGTCCTAATACTTTCTGTGTAAGTGTATATAACAGGAGGTCTACCTTGTCTTCATTCCCTCTTCATTAAAGGTGAAAGATTTTGAATATTCTGGTTTATTCCTTGTTTCTGTAACCTGTGTTCTTTCTCCTTATTATTGTTAGCCAGACATATTTTTGTGAACATCATGCATGCCTTTTTTCCCTACAAATAAAATTCATTTGTAATTTATAATTAGAGCATTGAGAAGTCAGTGCAGTAGTTTGAAACTGTTGTATATTCTTTGCATTATTTAATGTGTATGAATAATTTTAAAGATCTTTTGGGTCTGAGCCTTTTGAAGCACTAAAATAAATACCATATAAGGAAAGTAGAATAGTACTAAGTAGCTGCAGTAGCAAAGTAAGGAAAGTGAATCACAGAGTAATGAATTTGGAAAATGATTGTGTATTGAAGGGAAAGGCATTGCTTTTCATGTCACCCTTCTAAAAATCTAGTTAGTGATGGTATGTGCTTGTGAGTTCTGCTGATTGTGATTAATCTCGTACTGTTATTTTAAAAAGTTGCTTTCAAGTAAAATATGTTTTCCTTCTAAAAACATATAGTAAAACTCTAGAAACTGGAAACTTGCCACCCCCAATTCTCAGGTTGCTCCTCCATTTTTCATATATCTAAGGCAAATAATTTTAAATGGAGCAAAGACAACTCTCTCCTATCTAAAACTTACATATATAACTTATAAAACTTATAAAATAAACTCCTCCATATCTTCAGATCCTGAACAAGATACGCCCCTTTATAATTTTTGATGGTTGTAATAATGAATAATGATTGTCAGGTACAGCAGTATGCTCAGGCATCAAATATTGATTTATGTCCACTGTGTTTATTATTCTAAGAAGAAGATGATTTGTTAGCACATTTTAGAAAAGTTTACAAAGCCAAAGTCTTTTTACTTAATTTGCTCCAATTAAGTAGAAGTCATTAGAGAATTCATTCTTCAGAATAGTCTACAACCTGAACTACGTGGTTAAATAGATTTTATTTTTATTGTATATGCCAGCCTTGGGCAAATAATGTACATGCCAAAATCCCAAGACATGGTAAAGATATGTATTTTTGCTTTTGCAAAATTAGACTGTCAGTTTTAACAGTATTTCAGAAATAGTGTTTATTTCTGATTTATCAGTTGGCACAGAAAAAGGACAGTTACGTTCCTTTGATTTCTAACATTATTCAAATTAATGTATGGAGATTTGAATTTTTTAAAGGGAAGACTCTTGTAATAGAAATGATGTTCTTTTTTTAATATAAATTTATTTATTTATTTTTGGCTGCATTGGGTCTTTGTTGCTGTGCACAGGCTTTCTCTAGTTGCAGCGAGTAGGGGTTACTCTTCGTTGCGGTGCACAGGCTTGTCATTGCCATGGCTTCTCTTGTGGAGCACGGGCTCTAAGTGCACGGGCTTCAGTAGTTGTGGCTCGCGGGCTCAGTAGTTGTAGCACATGGGCTTAATCGCTCCAGGGCATGTGGGATCTTCCTGGACCAGGGCTCAAACCCGTGTTCCCTGCATTGGCAGGCGGATTCTTAACCACTGCACCACCAGGGAAGTCCCAGAAATGATTTTCTTATAACCTATACCTATTTTGTAGTTTTGGATTCTTGAATACAGATATATATTATTGCAGCATACCAAGGAAGTAATACTGTTATTGAGTGGCTGAAGCAAATGCGAGGTTATGTGCTGAAGGAGACTGTGGTTTAAAAAAAGTAGTTATAATGGCATATACTTATTACAGAAGAAGTGGAAAATAAAGATGAGGAAAAGAAGAAAATAAAAATGACTTGCAGTCCTGCAAACTAGAAGACTGTTAACCTGGGCAAACATTATTTGTTGTTTCCACTGTTTGTGTGTGTGTGTATGTTTAAAAGCACTCCAGTCTCTTTTGGTTTTTCTCCCTGATATTAAAGTAACAAAAATGAATGTGGAAAATTTGGAAAATTAAGAGAAGTATAAAATAAGAGGAGGGATTTCCCTGTTGGCACAGTGGTTAAGAATCTGCCTGCCAATGCAGGGGACACGGGTTCGAGCCCTGGTCCAGGAAGATCCCACATGCCCCGGAGCAACTAAGCCCGTGTGCCACAGCTACTGAGCCTGTGCTCTAGAGCCCGCGAGCCACAGATACTGAAGCCCGCGCACCTAGTGCCTGTGCTCCGCAACAAGAGAAGCCACTGAAATGAGAAGCCCATGCACTGCAATGAAGAGTAGCCCCCGCCCACCGCAACTAGAGAAAGCCGGCGCGCAGCAATGATGACCCAACACAGCCAAAAATAAAATAAATTTATTTAAAAAAATAAAAGAGATAAAACATCCACAGACAACCAGTCTTTTCATTTTTGTAATAGGGAAATTGGGCTATACTTACTGATTTATCATCTCTGTGTTTTTTTAAAATTTACATCATAAGCATTTTCCAGTGTCATTTAGTATTTACCCAAAATATGATTCTTAATGGCCAGAGCATAACTGACCTAATGATTCCTTATTATTGAACATTCAATTTTATTTTGATTCTCCACTTATATAAGTAGCACTGTGATGAATAGTTTTGTATCTGAATTTTTGTTTACATATTTGGTTATTTCTTTAGAAAACACTTCTGTAAGTATAATTATTATTTTAAAGTATTAGAGGTACTTTCAGTGCTTATTATGTAATGTTGTGTCCTTAGTCGAATTACTTTTCAAGCTTTAGTGCCCTCTCCTGTAAAATAGGTATAATAATGATATTTATCTCGGGATTGTTAGGAGTGAATGACAGTATATGCACAGTGTTTAGCTCGGCCTGTAGCACAAAGGATACCTCTTAGAGGCTTTCCTCAACTGCTCTTTCTTAAGTAGGCCCCTCCTCCTGTAGCATCTCTTACAATTAATCATTATTTAACAGTTTGTCTCATTCCACCACTAGAGGTTGAGAAGGGATCAAGTCAGTTTTATTTACTAATGTGTATTTGAAGCCTCATATAGGGCCTGACAAATATTTGTTGAATGTATGAAAAGTTATTTTCCAAAGCTTTTAATATTTACTTGCCTTACAGCAAGGCTGTGCCAGTTTACATTCTCACCAGCTATGTGTGAATTATCTTTTTTACTTTGTCAGTGAAACTGAGTATAGTATGGTTGTGTAAAAAAAAAATTGTCCTAAATTTTGAAGGTGTAAGCTTATAATTTAAAAAAAGTTGAATTGTTTTGTTTTTCTGAAGAGTGAATCTTTTTATTGTGTAATTTGTTGTAATTTATTGTGTAATTTGTGTTTTACCTGTTTTCTGTTCATATTCTTTATTGTCAGCAATAATAAGAATAAAAATAAGAATAAGAGTAAAATAATTATAATCCTGTTGGTGGTCCCTTCCTAGGCATCCTGTGGGGAAAAGTAAGTAATATTTCCTGTGGGAAAAAGTAACTAATAATTAATATTACACAAATAAATGAAGTTAGCAAACATATAGTGGTACTGTACCAAAATTGACGACAAAGTAGTTTAAACAGGTTAAAGTGACAATGTGAAAGTTTAAGGAGATTTTTGTCTAATATACTGTAGCAACACTAAAAATGTAGCTAAGATATTATGTTAATGCAAAAATCAGATTATATTTTTACTGTTTTCTTAAGCTTATGCTGTCTGGAGGGCAATTTGATATCCATGGATAAATTTGAAAAGATTAAGTGGTTTGCTAGTGGAGAGTATGCAAAGTAAGATTTAGGTACTTTATTAGATACTTTGTGTGTTATTTATTCATTCATTTGACAAATGTTTAACTCCTGTTATGTGTCAGGCACTGTTCTAAGGGAATTATAGTGTACAAAATAAAAAATAAAACATGGTTTGGCAGATGGTGGTGTGGGTATGGAGAGAAAGAGACCAAAGGAGTATGATGTATGTATGGGATTCAGATTTAAATTGGTCATGGAAGTCCTCCCCTAGAAAGTGATTGAGTGAGCCTGTGGTGAGGGACCAATCCCGTGCATATTCAGGAGAAAGGGGTTCCAGGAAGCGACAAAAACAAGAGCAAATGCCCTGGGAGAGGATGTTTTATGATTTGATGTATTATGATTGAAAAATTGCCGGAAGTCTATGTGGCTGGAGTGTGGTGGGAAGGGAGGAGAATGGTAGATGGGTGAAGAAAAGGTAGGGACTAGAGGTAAGTTAGGAAAGATTTTGTAAAGCCATCATAAGGTCTTTGGCTTTTACTTTATGTAAAATGATCTTACATATACTCTTCACAGTTGTTATGCAAAGTTTGTTGAATGCTTCTCATTTTACAGTTGATTAAATAAAGGTTCTGTAGGACAGCCTGTAATTAACTTCTCCAAGTTCATATAGCTAATGAGTGGCAGAACTAAGATAAAAACTTAGGTCTTTGACTTCAAAGCTTATGACTTTTCTTTACACTGTTATTCTTCTTGCTCTAGTATATTTCTGGAGGCATTCACTTTTTTTTCCCCCCTTAAACCAGGATCCATAGTGTGGATTCAGGTTGAGTGTCGATGCACATGTGTGTGACTGAAAGAAAAAAAAAAACCCTCAGAAAACAGTTTCCTTACTGCAAGATGCATTCAGATGCATTCAGATGTTTTATATATATGTTTCTATATATCATGGTAGTTTTGACTCACTTGATTTCATGGCCCACTGTTGGAGTCTGTATTTTGAAAATCACTGCACTGTTTCTTTTGGAATACCAGAAGTTCCATATTTATCTATGGCTCTGAATTATGCTAAGTGTGGCTTCTATGTTTACTTAAAAAGCATTTCTTATATCTATAGAACTAGCTCTTAAATTGGGAAGCAAATGTAATGCAATTAGTAGATTACAAAAATATATATGTAACATTTGAAGATTCATATATGATTTAAATTCCTTGCAGGAAAAACTGTAACTTAGTAAGGAAACTTTAGTTGGCTGAATTAAATCTTGTAGTAAGAGGACAGGGCAGTTAAGAACAAGGAAGCTAATGCTGCTAGTATTACTATTACTGATTTCTGTCAAATGTTTATTATACTAAGATTTTTTTTAAAGCACATTAATATGTTACTTAAATATTTTAGGAAGATTTAAAATATATTTACATGTATCTCCTATTAAGATTTTGCTTTCTCAGGGCAGGACCCATTTTCATTTGGTATCTATAGGAACTAATGCCATTCTTTTTCTTTTTCTCAAGGTTTTTTCTTACCATTCTTTTTTTTTTTTTTTTGCGGTACACGGGCCTCTCACTGTTGTGGCCTCTCCCGTTGCGGAGCACAGGCTCAGCGGCCGTGGCTCACGGGCCCAGCTGCTCCACGGCATGTGGATCTTTCCGGACTGGGGCATAAACCCGTGTCCCCTGCATCGGCAGGCGGACTCTCAACCACTGCGCCACCGGGGAAGCCCTTACCATTCTTATTTTTAAATAACTTTGTTAAGTAAGTTTACGTATAATACAAGACAGCCATTTAAGTTTTTTTAACAAGAGTTTTGACAAATTTATGTACCATGTAACCATCACCACAATCCAGATAGAAACATTCCCATCACACCCAGAGTTCTTATTCCAGGCAGTCTTCATTTGTAGCCACAGGCAAACCTCTGATTTGCTGTCTGTCACTGTAGATTAGAATTCTTTTTAGAGGTTTGAACAAATGGAATTGTACAGTATGCATTCTTTTGTGCCTGACATCTTTTGCTCAACGTAATATTTTTGCTTCCTCAGGGTTGTTTCGTGTACCAATCACTCATTTCTTTTGGATAGTTTTTTGTTGTGCTCTTGTAACTGGGCCTAAAAACATGTTGGTTGAATGAATGCGTATTTGGTACAGTGAGTATCCCTCCCTCCACAGTTTTGCTGCATTTCTTCCTCTATCATGAGGACGCTAAATCCTCTTCCAGATTGTGTGTTGCTAGACTTAAATTTATGTATCGATTATGTGAAGGTGTGATTTAATAGTAAAAAATGTTAAAGGTTTACAGCTAAATGACCTTGACATGAAACCTTGTCCTTGTTCTACCATCCTATACATACAGGCAAGTTACTTAACCTTTCTGAAGCTTAGTTTCCTTTTTTCTAAATTGGAGGTAATTATACTTAACTTGAATATTGTTGAAGTATTAAAGGTGTTGTATATAAACATTGTATGTAAAGCAAACATACTAGGCTCTTGTAAAAATAGGAGTGTAATTCAATGGTGTTTATTGGGTGGTGGTGTCTAGCATCTCCTTTTTACCTACTTAACAAAATTGTGCCTACCCATGTAGCTGCAGTTTTGTATTTTTTATTAGTATTCATTAGTAATTTGAAGAAACACGTGTTTATGCATACTAAAAGTTTCATCTAATGAAAGTGATTAAGGTCTTGATTAGTTTACTTTAGTCTGGGGTCCCCAACCCCTGGGCTGTGGACTAGTACTGGTCCTCTGCCTGTTAGGAACCAGGCCACACAGCAGGAGGTGAGCGACAGGTGAGTGAGCGAAGCTTCATCTGCTGCTCCCCAGCTGCTCCCCATCGCTCTATTCCCATCACTCGCATTACTGCCCAAACCATCTCCCCGCGCCCCCCGCCCCCGTTCCCCGCCGGTCTGTGGGAAAATTATCTTCCACAAACTGGTCACTGGTGCCAGAAAGGTTGGGGACCGCTGCTTTAGGTCACAAAATTTCTGCTAATTAAAATTCTAATAAAAATAATAAGTCATAAAACTTTTTTAACAGCTTGGAAGGCTTAGTAAATTATAAAGAATGGGGAAAAAGACCAGTAATATCAACTCTTCGTTATTGGTGGATAATTATTTCAGAGTAATATGCTAGTGGGGAGTAAGCAACCAGGAAACTAACGTTTTTTTCAGTTACGTTCTGTAGTAGGTGCTGTTCTCTTACCGTTTATTCATTCAGCAAATTTTAATTAATGCCTGCTAGGTAGCAGATACTTTTCTAGGACATACTTTTCCACCTCACTTTTGTGGACTTTTGAGATTGATGATGATGATGGTGGTTATTCTAAATCCTCTGTATGTTTGTTGAGTGCAGTAATATTTTTATTTGGCCTTGGAACTGAGGAGAGTTAATGTGGGTTTTAGCAGATTAAATCAGTAGTGTGTACTTGTGGCCAGAAGATAGTTTTAAACTTATGTAAATAACTAAAAAGTTATTAAATTTTATATTTTGACCATAAACATTGATTGTGCTTGTATCAAATTGGACTTGACCTTTGGAAAGAACAAATTAAAATGTTAGGGGAATAATAGTAGGTTTTGCTGCTTGTGTATGGTATGTAGAAATTTGAGAATAAGGACACCAAATTTTGAAGGATATCTTTTAGTTGTTTTTTCACTACAAAATTTTAGTTTGCCAATATGTCACATTTTTTAAAAGCTTTTACAGGATGAGTCTAATTGATTTGTTGTCTTATTGATAACTGTTTAACCCAAATATTGATAACTGTTTAACTGCACAATCAGTAGGAAAAAGTTATTAGATGAAAACAGGACAAAGGATGGTTCAGTCTGACAATGTGTAATGTAGAAGAAGAGTTAACAGAAAAAGTACAAAGTGGAAATTAAGTGGGGTTATACGTGGTAAAAAAGTGGGACAGATGATAGAGTAAATTGTGCCTTTGAAGATAGAAAAAAATGAGTTAAGATTCTTAAAAACTAGTATTCAGTTTTTAGGCATTCAGATAGACTAGAAATATCTTCATTTAGGTTAATCCTGAGTGCTTTATACCCCAAGGGATCAATGAAGATAGGAGTGTGTTCGTTATTTCAGTATTTCAAAAATCAAACCTAATTAAAATTAGTATTCTTGGCTTTTCGTAAACAGTGTATCAGTTTATGGTAATAGTGGTCATTTTCTGTAGATTAAAATCCCTTGGTTAGTTACATGTGTTTAATAAAGAGAGAAAACTATTTTATTTAATAAGATGATAAATAGGAGAAAATACTTTTGAGTCCTTACTGAACAGGTGAGCCTTTTTATACACACACACACACACACACACACACACACACACACACACACACACACACACACACACACACACACACACACACACACACACACACACTCATCCTTTGAATGATGACTTACCAATTGTAATCTCAGAAAGTAATTCCTATTACTTTTATCCAGTATACCTTTTGCAATATCACAATACTCTCTGTCTGGCTTAACATTTATCACTATCAAAAATCATTTCTGTTCATTATTCTCTAGCTACATGAAAATTCCATGAGAGCAGGTATCTTTCCTGTCTTATTTTTACTTGGTATCTTGACTGTATCTCCAGCACCTAGAGCAATGTTACATCCCACCAGCGATGTATGAAGGATCCAGTTTTTCCATTTCCTCTCTAATACTTGTCTACTTTTGTGAATGTAGCCATTCTTGTGTGTTTGATCTCATTGTGGTTTTTATTTGGATTTCCCTAATGACTAATGGAAATCTGTTAATCTATTTAAAAAATCCTGTTGGGATTTTGATTGGCATTGTATTTAATTGATCTATAGATCAATTAGAAGAGAGTTGACATCTTAATTATATTGCTTTCCAATTCTTAGACATAGTATGTCTTTTATCTCATCAGTGTTTCATTGTTTTCACCATACAGAACCTGCACATGTTTTGTTAGATTTGTAACTATGTATCTCATATTTATGCCTGAATGTCTAATTTTGAGGAAACTATTTGGAGCTGTACTAGCTATTCCTAGCATACAGAAGTAGGATTTTGTTCATATCTTGATCTTGCTTTTGACCTTGCAAAACTTACATAGTAGTTCTAGTTTTTTTGTAAATGGTTTAGCATATTTTACTCAGGCAGTCCGTGCCATCTTCAGATAGGGAAGATTTATTTTTTCTGTTTTTCCAATCTCTGTTTTTTTGTTTGTTCATTTCTTTTTCTTGCATAATTGTACTGCCTGGGACATCCTTGCCTGATTTGTAGTCTTAAAGTGTTAACAGCTTTATTAAGTTGTAATTCACATACCATGTTTTAACTCACCCATCTAAGATGTGCAGTTCAGTGGTTTTTAGTATTTTCACAGAGCTTTGCAAACACCACCACAGTTAATTTTAGAGCATTTTTCTCACCTCAGAAAGAACTCTTATACCCTTTAGCGGGCCCTCCCCTTTTCTTTCAACTCCCACCTCCGCCCAGCTTCAGGCAGCCACAGATCTACTTTCTGTCTCTACGCACTTCCCTATCCTACACATTTCATGTAAGTGGAATACATGGTCTTTTGAGACTGGCTTCTTTCACTTGGCATAATGTTTTCAAAGATCATACATGTTGAAGCATTTAGCAATATCTTAATCCGTTTATTGCTGAAGAATATGCTGCAGTATGGATATATCCCATTTATTCATTTATCAGTTGATGGACATTTCCATTGTTTCTACTTTTTGACTATTATGAATAATGATGTTATGGATATTGTGTACAAGTTTTTGTATAGATTTTCATTTTGTGTATGTTTTCATTTCTCTTGGTTGCATACATAGTAGAATTGTTTGGTCAAATCATGATACTGTGTTTAACCTCTTCAACTGCCAGACTATTATCCAAAGCAGCTGTACCATTTTTATTTCCACCAGCAGTGTGTGAGAGTTTCAATTTCTCCAAATCCTGGCTAATACTTGCTATTATTTGTCATTTTTATTGTTGTCATCCTCCTGTGTATGTTGTAGATACCTGATTTACATTACCCTGGTGGTTAATGACATGAACATTTTTTTGTGTACATATTTGGCTACAAATATGTGTTGTCTTCTTTGGAAACATGTCTATTCGGATCCAGATCGTTTGTTTAGTTTTAAACTAGTTTTAAACTAAACTAGTTTGCCTTTTTATTAACCAGTTGTAAGAGTTCCTTGTATACTCTAGGTACAGATTCCTAACTAGATATGTAATTTTCAAATATTTTCTCGCATTCTCTGGGTTTTATTTTTACTTTTTTAATGGTATATTTTCATCACAAACGTTTTTAATTTTGATTAAATCCAGCATATTATCTTGTTACTCATGCCATCATGTTGAAGAACCTAAGGTCACGAAGATTTATCCCTCTGTTTTCTAAGAGTGTTATAGTTTTAGCTCATGCATTTATGTTTACAGCCCATGTGAATTAATTTTTGTATGTGATGTGAGAAAAGGGGTCCAGCTTGATTCTTCTGCATGTGGGTATTAAGTTGTCCCAGCACCATTTGTTGAAAAGACTATACTTTCGCCCATGGAATTATCTTGGCATCCTGTCTAAAATGAAATGACCATAAAATGTCAGGGTTTATTTCTAGACTTTCAATTCTTTTTTGTTGCTATATCTGTTTTCAAGTCTGGAAGAATGAATCCTTCAACTTTGTTCTTTTTCAAGATTGTTTTTATTAGTCTGAGTGCCTTGAATTTTTGGAATACCTTGTCAGTTTCTTCAAAGAAGCCAGATTGTTTTGAGTCAGTAGATCAGTTTGGGGAGTATTGCCATCTATGTATTCTGGTCTTTGTACTGTCTTTTCCATTTATATGATTGATCTTTAGGTTTTTCAACAATGTTTTATAGTTTTCAGAAGATAAATTTTGTAGTTCTTTTGTTAAATGTATTCCCAAGTATTTCATTCTCTTTGATGCTTCATAACTGGAATTGTTTTCTTAATTTCATCTTCAGATTGTTCATTGTTAGTATATAAAAATGCAGTTGATTTTTGCATATTTGTTTTATACTCTGCAAACTTGCTGAACTTTTTTTTTTAAATAAATTTATTTATTATTTTTGGCCGTGTTGGGTCTTTGTTGCTGTGCGTGGGCTTTCTCTAGTTGTAGCGAGTGGGGGACTACTCTTTGTTGCAGTGCGCGGGCTTCTCATTGCGGTGGCTTCTCTTGTTGTGGAGCACGGGCTGTAGAGCGCACGGGCTTCAGTAGACGCGGCACGTGGGCTCAGTAGTTGTGGCTCACGGGCTTAGATGCTCCGCAGCATGTGGGATCTTCCTGGACCAGGGCTTGAACCTGTGTCCCCTGCATTAGCAGGTGGATTCTTAACCACTGCGCCACCAGGGAAGCCCTGCTGAAGTCTTTTATTAAACTATTATAAAATCTATTACAGACGGTCCCCAACTTATGATTGTTTGACTTGAATTTTCAACTTTACAGTGGTACAAAAGTGATATGCATTAAGTAGAAACTGTACTTACAATTTTGAATTTTGATCTTTTCCCAGGCTAGCGATATATGGTAGGAAACTCTCTAGTGATGCTGGGCAGCAGCAGCAGCAAGCCACAAGCTCCCAGTCAGCCACGTGATCATGAGGGGAAACAACCAATACAGGCATACCTTTTTTTTATTGTGCTTCGAAGATATTTTGTTTTTTACAAATTTAAGGTTTGTTGCAACTCTGCGTCGAGCAAATCTGTTGGTGCCAGTTTTTCCAACAGCATTTGCTCACTTTGTGTCTCTGTGTCACATTTTGTTAATTCTTGCAATATTTTAAACCTTTTCATTATTATTTTGTGTGTGATCAGTGAGCTTTGATGTTACTGTTGCAAAAAGATTATGACTTGCTGAAGGCTCTGATGATGGTTAGCAATTTTTAGCAATAAAGTATTTCTTAACTTATTATTTTAATTGAAGTAGAGTTGATTTACAATGTATTAATTTCTGGTATACAGCAAAGTGATTCAGGTAGGGTGTGTGTGTGTGTGTGTGTGTGTGTGGGTGTGGGTGTGGGTGTGGGTGTGTGTGTGGGTGTGTGTATTGTTTTTCAGATTCTGTTCCATTATAGGTTATTACAAGATACTGAATATAGTTCCCTGTGCTATATAGTAGGACCTTTTTTATCTATTTTATTTTTTTGTAGTGTGTATCTGTTAATCCCAATCTCCTAATTTATCCCCCTCTTCCCCTTTGGTAATCAAAGGGTAAGTTTGTTTTCTATGTCTGTGAGTCTATTTCTGTTTTGTAAGTAAGTTTATTTGTATCATTTTTTTAGATTCCACATATAAGTGGTATCATATGATATTTGTCTTTCTCTGTCTGGCTTACGTCACTTAGTATGATAATCTCTGGGTCCATCCATGTTGCCGCAAATGACATTATTTCATTCTTTTTTATGGCTGAGTAATATTCATATATATATATATTCCTATATATGTAAGAATACATACACACCCATATATATGTATGTATGTATATACACCACATCGTCTATCCATTCATGTGTTGATGGACATCTAGGTTGTGTTATTTTTATATTTGCAGTCTGACAGTCTGCAGTTTGATTGGATTCTTTAATCATTTATTGATACATTTAATATTGGTATTGGTGTAGTGGAATATATGTCTCCCATATTGCTATATTTTCTGTATGTTTTCATTTCTTGTTGTTTTGTTCCTCCTTTACTGCTTTCTTTTGCATCAAGTGGTGTTTTTCTACTATAACATTTTAGTTCCTTTAATGTTATTTACACTATATTCTTTTATATTATTTTTTTAGTTGTTGCACTAGGGCTTACTGTATTCTTATTAGGATTTACTTCAGATGTACTAATTTAGTTCCAGTGAGATACAGAAATTTTATTCCTGTATAGCTCTATTCCCTCTTCTCCCTTTTTGTGCTGTTATTGTTGTACATATTGCAGCTGAATATTTTATAAACCCAACAATATGTTGTTATTATTTCATATGATTTTATCTTACTTAAAGAAACTCAGAAAAGAAGGGAGAGCAAGTATATTCCCAGAATAAGGCTTATTCATTCATCATTTATTAATCTTTGGGTATTTTGTTGAATTTGATTTGCTAATATTTTGTTGAGGATTTTTGCAAAAAATGAGGAAGATTGGTCTTAAAGATTTTTTTTCTTGTATACTCTGGTTTTGGTATCAATGTAATGTTAACTTCTTAAAAGTGACTTACAGAATAATCCCTCCCATTCTATTTTCTGGAAGGCATTGTGTCAGATTGGCACTATTTCTTTTTTAGAAATGTTTGGAAGAATTCACTAGTGAAACCATCTTGACCTGGAGGATAACTGTGTGAATTAAATTTTTTCAGCAGATTTAAGACTATTCATGTTGTGTCTTAGTTTCGGACATTAGAAGTCTGAAATCAAGGTACCAGCTGGGCCATGCTTCTTTTCGAGGCTCTGGGGAAGAATCCTTTATTGCTTTTTCTGCCTTCTGGTTGTTGTCAGCAGTCCTTGATGTTCCTTGGCTTACAGCTGCATCACTTCTATTTCTGCCTTCATTTTCACTTGGTTATCTTTCCTCTGTGTATGTCTCTATGTCTCTATTTCCTTTTTTTTTTAAAATAAATTTATTTATTTTTTGGCTGCGTTGGGTCTTCATTGCTGCATGCGGGCTTCCTCTAGTTGCGGCGAGCAGGGGCTATTCTTCGTTGTGGTGCGTGGGCTTCTCATTGTAGTGGCTTCTCGTTGCAGAGCATGGGCTCTAGGCGTGCGGGCTTCATTAGTTGTGGCGCATGGGCTCAGTAGTTGTGGTTCGCAGGCTCTAGAGTACAGGCTCAGTAGTTGTGGCACACGGGCTTAGTTGCTCCGCGGCATGTGGGATCTTCCCGGACCAGGGCTCGAACCTGTGTCCCCTGCATTGGCAGGCGGATTCTTAACCACTGCACCACCAGGGAAGTCCTCCTTTTTTCTTAGAAAGATACAGTCGTCATTAGATTTGGGCCCACGCAAATTGAGTATTACCTCCTCTTAATTTGACCGCATCTGCAAAGACTTTATTTCCAAATATTGTTACATTCAGAGATACCAAGGATTAGAACCTGAATATATCTTTATTGGTACACAACTCAACGCACTACAGTTATTACAGTTTATAATCTTGTCACCAGGTAGTTCCCGTTCCTTGCATCAATCTATGCTGTAATTGTCATATCTACATGGTTCATATACCCCTTCAGACAGTGATGTAAATTTTCCTTTAAATTATCACACATATTTTAAAGAATTTAAGAAGAAAAGAATAGGGATTGGCAAACTATGACTATCGGCTAAATACAGCGTGCCACCTGCTTTTATAAATAAAATTTTATTGGAATACAGCCACAGCTCTTAGTTTATGTATTTTCTGTGGGTTCTCTTGTGCTGTAAGTGCAGAACTGATTAATCACAACAGAGACTTTTGGGCCTGCAAAGCCTAAAGTATTTATCATCAGGCTGGCCCTTTACAGAAAAGTTTGCTGTTTCCTGGTCTAGTATACATTCCCACATATTTGCCATTTTTGTTGTTCTTCATTCAGGAAATTCTAAGCTTCATTATTCACCTTTGTCCAAAGAAACTTCCTGTTTTTAGAGCAGGTTGGCTCATGATGATTTATCTTAGTTTTCTTTCATCTGAAAATGTATTTATTTCACCTTTATTTTTTGAAGGATACTTTTGTTCCATCTACATTTCTGAGTTGACAGTTCTTTTCTTGATAGCATTTAGCTAGAGTTAAATAGTAGTAGCTACCTTCTTTAGGTGGTTCACAGACTCTCCAGTTTGTTAGTTTCTGCTTTCTATTGTTTCCTTGATATTGATACTAGCTGTTATTTGATATCTACTGTTGTGCTTATGCTGTTGTACTTATCATAGATCAGGAGGGAAGTAAAAATTTCACTTTACCCATGTCTCTCTATAAAGTGGGAAAATAGACCAAGAAGTACATGTTTCAGGAAAAGTGGGAGAAACAATATATTTTAATAACATTTGGAATATTCAGGTATTTGGGCTATTTCTATGCATTCAGTGCAAGGAATTGTGTCTTGTGCAGAGTTGTCTTTGCCCTGTCTTGCTTTGTTATAGCCAAGTCACATCAAAGTTCATTTAGCCTTGGATCCTGAGCCAGAAAACCTGGATTCTGTTTTCTCTGGCTCTGTCACTAATTAGCTGTGTGTGTGACCTTCAACACTCCCACCAGACCACAATTTCTTTATCTTTAAAACAAGAAGTTTCAACTGAATATGCTCTGAGGCCTATTCTTTTTCTTAATTTGCTGTGCTTTCTGTTATCCTCTGCAAACAACCTTATTCTTCTTGCCCTGAAATTCTGACCCAGGTGTTCTTATCCTTTTTTGGGCTATGAACCCCTTTGGCTCTCTGGTGACACATGTCGACCCTTTTTCAATATTTTAGGTGTGCAAAATTAAATATGCATGCTTATGAGGACACCAGTTATATTAGAATATGGTTTTTAAAATATCAAATAAATAAATTCAGTAATGTGCATATCAACAATGTCCAGTGGTGTATAGTAATTTTTAGGCTAGTAATGAACATAAATGAAAATTTGAGATTTGAAGCAACTAAAGTGTTTTGAAAATGTCTGTAGTTTCTAATGGTAACAAAATCACAGGTAATACCACTGTGGCTTGTTGATTACTTTTTTTTTTTAACTTTTTTTTTTGTGTGTTGTGTGGTACGCGGGCCTCTCACTGTTGTGGCCTCTCCCGTTGCGGAGCACAGGCTCCGGACGCGCAGGCTCAGTGGCCATGGCTCACGGGCCCAGCTGCTCCGCGGCATGTGGGATCTTCCCGGACCCAGGCATGAACCCGTGTCCCCTGCATCGGCAGGTGGACTCTCAACCACTGCGCCACCAGGGAAGCCCTACTTTTTTTTTTTAACACTTTTTAAAATTGGGGTATAGTCGATTTATAATATATTAGTTTCAGTTGTACAACATAGTGATTCCAAGTTTTTCTAGATTATACTTCATTTAAAGATACTCTAAAATATTGGTTATATTTCCTATGCTGTACAATATATCCTTATAGCTTATTTATTTTATACCTACTAGTTTGTACCTTTTAATTCCCTATCCTTTGCTTGTTCTCTCCTCTTCCCTCTCCCCATAGAATTACATGGTAACCACTAGTTTCTTCTCTGTGTCTGTTTCTGTTTTGTTATATTCATTCCTTTGTTTTATTTTTAGATTCCACAATAAGTGATAACATACAGCATTTGTCTTTCTCTGTCTGACTTATTTCACTAAGCATAATACCCTCCAGGTTCATTTTTCATGTTGTCGCCAGTAGCAACATTTCATCCTTTTTTATGGCTGAGTAGTATTCTGGTGTGTGTGTGTGTGTGTGTGTACACACACCACTTGTACTTTATCCATTCATCTGTTGATGGACACTTTGGTTGCTTCCTTATCTTGGTTATTGTAAGTAATGCTGCTATAAACATGGGGGTGTGTGTATCTATTCAAATTAGTGTTTTTATTTTCTTCAGATAAATAAATACCCAGGAATGGAATTGCTGGATCATTGGTAGTTCTGTTTTTAGTTTTCTGAGGAATATCCATACTGTTTTCCACAGTGGCTGTCCAATTTACATTCCCACCAACAGACTACAAGATTTCCCTTTTTTCCGTATCCTTTATTTGTGGTCTTTTTGATGATTATCACTTACTTTTTTTTTGAATGTTTGAATTTTATTTATTTTTTATACCTCAGGTTCTTGTTAGTTATCTGTTTCATACATATTAGTGTATATATGTCAATCCCAACCTCCCAGTTCATCCCACCACCACCACCTCCGTATTACTTACATTTTTAATTAAAGATATACCAAATTTCAATTAGAGGTTAGTAGAATAAGGATGTAACTTTTTTCCATCCCAGTTCATACCCTCTGTGTTCGATCAACGAACTCTGAATTTTTTATTTTTATTTTTTTTTTGGCCGCACCGCATGGCTTGCAGGATCTTAGTTCTCCCACCAGAGATTGAAGCTGGGCCATTGCAGTGAAAGTGCCGAGTCCTAAGCACTGGACTGCCAGGGAATTCCCAACAAACTGAATATTTTTATTTATTTATTTATTTATTTTTTGCGGTACGCAGGCCTCTCACTGTTGTGGCCTCTCCCGTTGCGGAGCACAGGCTCCGGACGCGCAGGCTCAGTGGCCATGGCTCACGGGCCCAGCTGCTCCGCAGCACACGGGATCTTCCTGGACTGGGGCACGAAGCCGTGTCCCCTGCACTGGCAGGTGGACTCTCAACCACCGCGCCACCAAGGAAGCCCAAACTGAATATTTTTAGAACATAGGTTAAAACCTCCTCTTCTTATCAGTCTGGCAAGACATTTTCTTTTTTTATCAATTTATGGCTGCATTGGGTCTTCGTTGCTGCGCGTGGGCTTTCTCTAGTTGCGGAGAGTGGGGGCTACTCTTGGTTGCGGTGCGCGGGCTTCTCATTGCAGTAGCTTCTCTTGTTGCAGAGCTCGGGCTCTAGGTGCACGTGCTTCAGTAGTTGTGGCTCGCGGGCTCTAGAGCACAGGCTCAGTAGTTGTGGCGCACAGGCTTAGTTGCTCTGTGGCATGTGGGATCTTCCTGGACCAGGGCTCGAACCCGCGTCCCCTGCATTGGCAGGCAGATTCTTAACCACTGCACCCCCAGGGAAGTCCCAGTCTGCGAAGACATTTAATTTAGTGTCTACTGTGTGTTAGGTAAACGTAAATTGTGTTTAATAAATATTAAATACATTTCTCAATGAATGAATATTACTATTAAAGATGTGAATGTTACTGTAACTTTGTGTTATTCATTGCTTTATAACTCTGTGGAGAATAATTTGGAAACATGGTTTCTGACCCCAGGGTCTGTACAAATGGAGTTTTTATTACAGAAATAAATTCTCTTGTTCTTTGTTTCTTATGGGCATTTCTAATTGAGTCTGTATTTACTACCTGGGATATAGTAAAGTTCCTTAAATAATTTTGGTAGGAAGTTAGAAAAGAATATGATTATTAGTATCAAGGATATTTGGCTGTTTTAATACTGAATAATTGTTCCAGAATGTCTGGTAAATTTCTACTTGAAATAATTTGTCTAGCTAGTATTTCTTAAAAGGGAATACAAATACCTCTTATCAATGGCACACTACTATAGTTATTCTTAATAGGATGTATGATAAAATGGAACTTGGCTGTTATGCATATTAAGCAAATAGTACATTTTGTCTGTATTGCCTGAAATTTTTGAATTGTGGGGTTTTGTCATTATTCTTAATTCATTAGCAGTAAAACAACTAAAGGTTGTAAAGGTTCTTTATAGTTTGTGTTCTCTTATTACAGTGCTACCTGGCCAGAGTTGAGACTGAGTAGACTCATACTCCTACTTCTTTGACTCTAGGTTTACTCTAATCTTCTCTCCTGGAAACATATGTGCTAGGCTTTTTTGTAGGACTTTTTAACTGCCTCCCCTGGACCACCACCCCACCTCCCATAGAGGAAGAATATATGTTTGTTATATACAGAATCTGTCACATGCAGAGGTGTGTTGGTGACGTGTGTCCTTATTAACAAGCCTCCACTGAAGTGACATGCTCTTAAACCATTGCTTTCAATTCCTGTAGTTCCAGAGTATTCTGAGCACTTACAGCTAGTGAACTACTCTAGCTTACTCATGTACCCTAAGAATCAGCTGTTTTTATGCTGGTGTTAATACAATTTTTAGTTTAAGTATGATCTAAGCTAATGAAATATGAGTATAGAAAGAACTATCGTTTTAAGCTGTTTGTATATGCTTTGGAAAAGTGAGGTAGATGCCTTGGAAAGACTTTACATAAAATGGTTTAAAAATTACTAAAGGATTAGGCGTGGATAAGCCTAAAGGTTTAGGAAGCTTTTGGTTCGACTGACTAAAATTTATTTTCTCGTGTCTCTGGAGGAATGGTCATTTGTGTGTTGGTTAATGCAACAGCTAAGTGATTGAGGCCAGAGCCAAATTCTTTTCATCTTTCTGTTCTGCCATTATTAGAGTGTGAGATTCTCCTTAAGCTAACTCTCCACGGATTTAGTTTGTTTGTTTTGGCCACACGTGCGGCTTGTGGGATCTTAGTTCCCTGACCAGGGATTGAACCCTGGGCCCTCGGCAGTGAGAGCGCAGAGTCCTAACTACTGGACCGCTAGGGAATTCCCCAAGCTAGCTCTCTTGCGGTTGAAAGATGGCTATAGTAGGTAGTTCTAAATGTGATAGTCTGATACAACAACATCTAGGGGAACAAAGGGGGCTGTCTCTCTCTCCTTTCCTAAAATCCTGCAATCAGATTTCTCCTCTCCTCTTTCTCCTAGTATCTCACTGGCCAGAGTTGGTTCAAATGCCCTTACACAAATCATTTACTGACAGGGGCATGGGGGTGGTTGGGTAGCATTATCATATTTACTTAAATCAATCAACATTTCCTCTTAAGTCATGTGGGAAAGCTTGAACCACTGAACAACTATGGCAGTCACAGGGAGAAGGACTGGACTATTAGGGAGTCAACCAGGAGTGTCTGCTGTAGAGAGACAATTTAAAAAGTAGAAAACATGCAAAAATTCAGAAGGATGTAGAAACTGGACTTCTTTAAGGAATTTTGAAGCTTCCTTCTTACAGAATTGTATAAAGATAAGGTACATTGAATGTATTCATTTCTGTGACTGGGATAGACAACAGAGACCTTGGTTGACGATAGTAATCTGGTAGCCTTAAAACTTTAACAAAACAATTTCGCTGTTCGCCTTGTGACACAGTGCCTGTTTTTTCTCTGCTTAGGGTCTAAAGCTCAGTGTGAAAGGATATTGTGGGTACTTTATTTCCTGATAGGGGTCTTTCTGAACTTTGAATCTCCAGCTGATTAATGTCTGTTACTTGTCACCCCATTGCTGATTTCCTTCTTATAGAAGAATAGTGAGACTTCTGAATAGATGTATTATTTGACAGCTGGAATTTCCAGAAATGATTTCATTTTTTTTGAAACCATAATTGATATGATATATGTATATGATACATCTATGATATTTATTACCAATTACGGTTTCATGAAGAAATATATATATCACATTTTCTTCATGAAACCATAATTGGTATGAGATATATGTGTGTGCATGTGTATATATACATATACATATATGTATGTAAAGATTGAATTCAAGTTAAGTGAACAGGAGCTCAAATTCTGGCCCTGTTACTTCCAGCTTAGTTAACTACCTCTTGACCTTGTGTTATTTCCTTACTGTTAGAGTTTGTTTTCTCATCTGTAAAAAAGGGACAGTAATATCTACCTTATAGAATTATTTTGAGGGTTGAAAGAAATTATACATGAAGTAGTGCACAGTGACTAATGCTTGGCAAATGATAGTTAATATTACATTTCTAGGAAGAAATGTTAAGATAGTGGACATATTTTTAAAACCTAAGTATTGAATATATTAGAGGAACTTTTTTTACTAGAAATTTCTTGTAATAAGGAAGTTTTACTGTAATCTACTTCTTCTGATTATCTGCTTCTGCACTTACAGTGTATGTATTTCAACAAAAGAAATCTTGTGCTTAAAAAACAGTGTAAAAATTAATGTTTAAGGCCCAGCATTATTTCTCAGAGGTACAGTAAGAGGCAAGGAAAGGGTGCATTGGCATGCATAGGAACTGTACAGTCTCTTATATACTACCTTCAATTTATATAATGTTTCGTTTTGCTTAGTACTTAAACTGAGATGAAAACATTTTTGAATTTCACTTTCTTATAAAGTCTTAACCCGACAGCCTTAATCTTGGCTGTACATTTGAATCACCTGGAGCACTTTAAGCCTTTTTTTTTTTTTTTTTTTTTTGGGTTACGCGGGCCTCTCACTGTTGCGGCCTCTCCCATTGCGTAGCGCAGGCTCAGCGGCCATGGCTCACGGGCCCAGCCGCTCCGCGGCATGTGGGATCCTCCCGGACCGGGGCACGAACTCGTGTACCCTGCATCGGCAGGCGGACTCTCAACCACTGCGCCACCAAGGAAGCCCTGGAGCACTTTAAAAAGCACCTGCTGACCAGGTTCCATCCCTGACAAATTAATTAAAGTAGGAGCAAGGGAGGGGACATTAATATTTCTTAAAAAAAAAAAACCTTCGGTGATTCTGATGTGCATCCTATGATTAAAAACAGTGTAAATCCTTTAGCCTATTTCTGTCCTCTATAAATATGCCTATTGCCTCTTCCCCTCTGTGTTAGTGCCCTAAACAGTCATGTGTCAGTGCTTTGCAGAGCATCTGTGGCTATTCCCTTGACTTTCACGCCAGGAACAGTGTACCAGAAGTTGCCCCTTTGTGTTTTACAAAAAATAAACTTTGAGAAGTTGGGAGAATGTCTACTTAGTTAGTGTTCACTATGTTATCTTCTTTAAATGGAGGGGTGTAATTATTCTTTTCTCCTTTTTACTTAAGCTTTATTATCTTTTTTAATTTTATTTATCTATTTTTGGCTGCGTTGGGTCTTCGTTGCGGTGTGCAGGCTTCTCATTGCAGTGGCTTCTCTTGTTGCGGAGCATAGGCTCTAGGCACTTGGGCTTCAGTAGTTGTGGCACACGGGCTCAGTAGTTGTGGCTTGCGGGCTCTATAGTGCAGGCTCAGTAGTTGTGGTGCATGGGCTTAGTTGCTCCGCGGCATGTGGGATCTTCCTGGACCGGGGCTCAAACCCATGTCCCCTACATTGGCAGGTGGATTCTTAACCACTACACCACCAGGGAAGGCCTTAAGCTTTATTTTATTTTATTTTTTTTATGTATTTATTTTTTTTATTTTTGCGGTACGCGGGCCTCTCGCTGTTGCGGCCTCTGCCGTTGCGGAGCACAGGCTCAGCGGCCATGGCTCACGGGCCCAGCCGCTCCGCGGCATGTGGGATCTTCCCAGACCAGGACATGAACCCGTGTCCCCTGCATCGGCAGGCAGACTCTCAACCACTGTGCCACCAGGGAAGCCCTGTATTTCATTTTACTTCGAACTTTTTAGACTTGGTAGTAGAAATTTTCTGTCTTGAGATGCTTGGCCTTTTATTTTATTTCTTTTTTCTTTTTCTTTAACATCTTTATTGGAGTATAATTGCTTTACAATGGTGTGTTAGTTTGTGCTTTATAACAAAGTGAATCAGTTATACATATGTTCCCTCTTGCATCTCCCTCCCTCCCACCCTCCCTATCCCACCCCTCTAGGTGGTCACAAAGCACAGAGCTGATCTCCCTATGCTATGCGGCTGCTTCCCACTAGCTATCTATTTTACGTTTCGTAGTGTATATATGTCCATGCCACTCTCTCACTTTGTCACAGCTTACCCTTCCCCCTCCCCGTATCCTCAAGTCCATTCTTTAGTAGGTCTGTGTCTTTTTCCCGTCTTACCCCTACGTTCTGCATGACCTTTTTTTTTCTTAGATTCCATATATATGTGTTAGCATACGGTATTTGTTTTTCTCTTTCTGACTTACTTCACTCTGTATGACAGACTCTAGGTGCATCCACCTCACTACAAATAACTCAATTTCGTTTCTTTTTATAGCTGGGTAATATTCCATTGTATGTATGTGCCACATCTTCTTTATCCATTCATCCGATGATGGACACTTAGGTTGCTTCCATGTCCAGGCTATTGTAAATAGAGCTGCAATGAACATTTTGGTACATGACTCTTTTTGAATTATGGTTCGAGATGCTGGGCCTTTTAGACAGATAGATCTACTGTCTATTACTCACAGTAAATTCCATGTGTCAGGTACCTAGAAGCCTCCTTGAAATAACATGTGACAGAACTACACAGATATGTAAGAAATCGTGCATCAGGAACGCTACCAGTACAGAAAATAGAAGACGCACAAAATTAAGCTACAAAACATTAAATTATGACAAACAGAGAGTAAATTGATTTCAAAAGCATAGTGTTGATTTATTTTTATTTGTTTTCCTTTGTAAATGTAGGCAACTTTTCATTTTACATGTTAATCATAGACTCTTGAAACATGTATTATTAAAACATTCAGAAAAACTATTTTTAGTTGATGTGGCATTTTTCCCAGACTAAGTTTGATATAAAACAGAAATTCCTGAGTTTTATTTATTTTTATTTTGTCTGCCCACGTTTCTTATATGTAACATAAGTCATCAACTCAGAATTTTGAAAACATTTATCTATGTGATCGAACCAAAAATTAGTTCAGAAAATAGTTCATAAAATACTTGTAACTGCAGCCTACCTACTAACAAGAAAATGTTGCTTAACATAGTTCTGGAATTTGAGAAACCCTAAGGTTTTAAAGATGATGTTAAGTGCATTTACTTCAGCTTTTATTGAGCTCTAGTGAAATTGGTCACATTTGGTAGTGTGTTTTAATTAATAGCCAACTTGGAATATAATGTCCTCTATATCAGAGAATAAAACCTGCCCAACGGGTTCAACTCTCTTAACCTGACAAATTCACATTGTAGCTTAAAGTTGAGTTTGGTAAAGACTACCAAATTAAAATCTTTTTTTTTTTTGATGTGGACCTTTTTTTTTTTTTTAAGTCTTTATTGAATTTGTTACAATATTGTTTCTGTTCTATGTTTTGGTTTTTTGGCCCTGAGGCATGTGGGATCTTAGCTCCCTGACCAGGGTTCGAACCTCACCCCTGCATTGGAAGGCGAAGTCTTAACCCCTGGACCACCAGGGAAGTCCCTAAAATCTTTTATTTAGATACCATTCCCAACCTCCAAAATATTTGGGCCATGTTTTAAAGTACTATTGAGCAATAAAGTGGGAGGAAAAAGAAAACATGGAAAAAAATCAACTGTAATTGTCCACTTTCCTAAATGGATTACTTTGACACAAAACATTTATTTAAAGTATAAAATTTTGGAGCTGCACACATTAAAAAAATTCATCTAAATTGATCACTTTATTTTACAGATTAAGAAACTGAAGCCAGAGAGGAGAAACTGATCAGGCTAATACTAACTAGAATTCAGATTTTCTGGTTATTGTTCCATTCAAGGTGTATATTTTTGTATGATGATGACATCCAAAATTTAATAGAATTTGGAGAATAAAGTTAATTTTTTTCTCTCCAATTAAGTATTTTCTAGAAATGTTACTCATTAATCTCTTATTTTGAGAAGTCTTTTTTTGAAAGAAAAATTGGGGTTCAGTTACCATTTGTTTAGATAATATTAGGTGCTGAATTTTTATTAGCCTCTGATTTAGGGAAACACCTAGGATGAATAAGCCTTCTTATCTTATATTAATTAAGATTTGGTTTCTATTTTCCCTCTTACTGGCTTCTTGTCAGATTTTAAGCTGATAGCATGACTAAATCTATTTCACGGGTTTTCAGCAGAAAAGGTATAAAATGTTTATTCTTTTATCATTTATACTGGTATATTCAGTAACTTTATTCTAAAAGTATCTTGAATTTGAGAGAAGTTATTGCATGAGTAGACACTAGTGATACATGTGTTACATGAATTACTTTGCGTTCTTGAAATTTAATTCTGTTACCAGTCTGTTAAAAAGTTTAAAGTTTTTTGACTTAGTTATTTGCAAATATTCAATACAATTTGGAGGCTTTAAAACATTAGCTTTGTTTACATTGTTTAAAAATCTTTTAAATATTACTTCATCAAGCCTGTCTTTTAAAATATAATTTTGACATACCTGTTAATCACCTAGCATTTTATAAATTTTTGTTTTCAAGCAACATACAACATACCAGTGAAATGATCCATTCTCTAATAATCTGAATGGTTACCATATTTAAAGTGTTTTGTAGTTGAGAACAAACTGATAACAATAGAGGTACTACATAGTTCGTTCTAGCCTTTCATCCTTGCTTACCTGTAACTTTCCTGAAGTGGGAAATCTGGCTCCCACCAACCACCATCTATTTTACTTATTGTTTATCTTCAGTAGACATGTAAAGTTGTTTCAGCATTACTAATCCATAGCCTTGTAAGGAATCACTTTACCAACCAGAACACAGTGTTTATATAGAGTTCTTTTTTTCTGTTACAGTTACCAGTCACAATACCATCTTCCAAAGTTATTTAGGCCAGCACCATTTTCCATACCCCCTTCAATGTGGCTGTGTCATACATTTGTAATACAGTTACTCTTTTGCCAGTTCTGTATTTCTAACCTCCTAGTTGATTTTTAAGATTTGCATACATTCAGCTTTACTCTTCATGTTGTGAAGTTCTATGGATTTCGGGACATGCATAGCATCTGTGTCCACTCCAGTACCATATAGAATAATTCAGTCTCTTTAAAAGTTCCCTCTGTGTCCCCTTTGTAGTCAGTCACTCCTCCAGTTCCCTGGCAACCATTGATCTATTTTCTCTCTCTACAGTTTTGCCTTTCCAGAATGTCATGAATGGAAACACTATATGGCCTTTTTGGTCTAGATTCTTTGCCTTAGCAAGTGCATTTAAGATTCATCCATGTTGCATAAATTAATAGCTTGGTTTTTTTTTAATTGTTGAATAGAATTCTGTTGTGTAGATGTGTTGTTTTATTTATCCATTCACCTTTTGAAGAACATCTTCCATGGTATAAACATTCACGTATAGGTGTTGGTATGAGCGTAAGTTTTCAGTACACTTTGGTAAATACCTAGGGGCACAATTACTGGGTTGTATGTTAAGCCTATGTTTAACTTTATAAAAAACTGCCAAACCCTTCCAAATGTATTTGCTTTCATTTTTTAAAGATATTTTAGCTAGATTTAGAATTCTTGGTTAATAGTTTTTTATAATTTTTTTCTATAGTTTAAAAATGTTGAGGGGAGTTCCCTGATGGCCTACAAGTTCGTATTCTGGGCTTTCACTGCCATGGCCCCAGGGTTCAATCCCTCCTGGTCTGGGAACTGAGATCCCACACCCCTCACGGCTAGAAAAAAACTTGATTACCTCTCCCCTGATTTGCATTGTTTTTGGTGACAAGTCTGCCATCATTTCTCTCTCTTTTTCTCTATGTATTCTTTTTTCCCCTTCTGGCTGCTTTATGATTTCTCTATCACTGTTTCTCAGTAGTTTGACTGTCAAATGATGAGGTGTGTTTTTTTGTTCTCCTTAGAGGTTGTTGAAGTTATTGGATCTGTGAGTTTATAGTTCTCAACAAATTCAGGGAAAGTTTGGCCTTTTTTCCCTGTCCTCCTGCTCTTTTACTCTTTCTGGGATACTAATTACATTAATTTTAGACTGCTTGATATCGCCCAACAGTTCACTGTCCCTAGTGATGATATCTCACTGTTCATTGTCCCATGGTTCCTTTTTTTTTTTTTTTCTAGGCTCTTTTCTCACAGTGTTTAATTTTGGAGTTTTTTCTGTTGCTATGTCTTCAATTCATTAAGCTTTTCTTTTGGAGTATCTAATCTGCTGTTAATCCTATCCAATGCATGTTTAATTAGAGATATTGAATTTTTATCTCTAGATGATCAGTTTGAGCCTTTAAAAAATGTTTTAACTTTCAAATAATTATAAATTCATAAGATGCAAAAATAGTACAAGGAGGTCCCATATGCCCATCACCTATCTTCCTCCAGTGATGTCATCTTACATAACTGTAGTGCATTATCAAAACCAGAAATCGGTATAACTTATTAGACTGCAAATTAATTCACTTTACCCTTTTCTGCATGCATTCACTTTTTTGTATGTTTTTATCATTCTGTGGTATTTTTCACATGTGTAGAGTCATATAACCACCACCACCAAAAGCAAGATACAGAACCTTTCTGTCACCATAAAAAAAAATCCTCTTTCTGCCAACTTAGGTATTTTTGATACCTTGAAATTTTTTTCTTTTAATTTTTTAAAAAATTTAAATAATTATTTATTTATTTTTGGCTGAGTTGGGTCTTTGTTGCTGCTCAGGGCTTTCTCTAGTTGCGGCGAGAGGGGGCTACTCTTCATTGCAGTGCGTGGGCTTCTTATTGCGGTGGCTTCTCTTGTTGCAGAGCATGGGCTCTAGGTGCACAGGCTTCAGTAGTTGTGGCACGTGGGCTTAGTAGTTGTGGCTCACGGGCTCTTAGAGCATAGGCTAAGTAGTTGTAGCGCATGGGCTTAGTTGCTCCGTGGCATGTGGGATCTTCCCAGACCAGGGCTGGAACCTGCGTCCCCTGCATTGGCAGGTGGATACCTTACCTTTCTGGTACTATGTTCATAGTTTTCTTTATTTGCTTGAATGTATGGAATACATTTACAATACCTCTCTAAGCCACTAATTCTATCATCTGTATAATTGCAGGTTTATTTCCATTTATTATATTTCACCTTGTTATGGGTTGTATTTCCTGCTTCTTTGCATGGCTAGTGTTTCTGATTGGATGCCAAACATTTAATTTTACATTATTTAATGATGGTTTTGTTGTATTGTTTTAAATATTGTTGGGCTTTGTTTAGGGGTACAGTTATGGTACTTAGAATTCTTTTGATCTTTTTGAGGCTTGGTTTTAAGCTCTGTTGGTGCTGGTCAAGAACATACTTCAGTTTAAAGCTTATTTGGTTTCATTACTGAGGTTTTCATTACCTTCTGAACTCTATTCAGTACCCTGTGTGTTAAAAGGTCCTACTCTCATTGATGGGAACATGAGCTCTGGGGATTGTTCTGCCTGCTCCTTTTCAGAGGCTTTTTCTTCAGATTCAGTAGTTTTTTCACATGCATGAACAGATCATTACTTAGCTAAAACCTTGAGGGGAATCTCTCTCCATATCTTTGGAGCTCTTTGCAGCTTCCTTCTCCCCATTTGCCCTGCAAATTCTGGCTGTCTTGGTGTTTCCCCTAACTCTGAACTCTTTTTCCTTAACTCAGTGAGACTGTTGTGCTCCAGTTGGGTTCCATCGCCTAACCCCCTCCCTGTGTTTCAGCCTTGTAACTCTACAGGCAGTAGAGCTTACTTTTGTTTTGTTCTCTTGATGATCTCTGTCCTGAGATGGTGTTCAATGTCTGAAAATCATTGTTTCATACATTTTTTTCTAGTTTTCTAGTTGTCTAAGGTAGGAAGGTAAATACAGTCTCTGTTTTTCTGTCTTGGAAGGTATCCCTGCCTTATAGAAAATTTCATTTTAGTTTTATAAATATTTGTCTTTTCTGAGTTTTTAAATATTTATAGGACTTTGTGGGAAAAGCAGTGCATAAACTTTAATAAATTTAGGTACCTAGGGTGCATGTTCTCTCTCATGTTTTCTTTTTTTCACATATTCTCTGTGTCACACATATATTCACAGCCTTTTTTATCTATTCACTGTCCTTTCATTCCTAATATGATGAGTATCAACACAATCTGTTATTGAACATCTTTGTTTAATATAAGATAGTGGTGACAAATGTTAGCTTTTCATGTTTACCCAGAAGAAAATAAGAGTGCCTTAATTTCTTTTTCCCTTTGTTTACTGAAAGGAGATAATGATTTTTAGTTATTGTTCAATATAGAATGTTGATTCCTATATTGGTTAGAACACATACAGGCATACATCTTGTTTCATTGTGTTGCAGGAAGGGGGACCCCTTCCCTTCCAGGGCCCGAGAGTGAGCTCTTGTCTAACACTCTGAAATGAATTGTCCGAGGAGACACATGGGCTGACAAAGCAAGAGGCTTTATTGGGAAGGGGCGCCCATGTGGAGAGCAGCAGGGTAAGGGAACCCAGGAGAACTGCTCTACCACGTGGCTCGCAGTCTCTGGGTTTTATGGTGATGGGGTTAGCTTCCGGGTTGTCTCTGGCCAATCATTCTGACTCAAGGTTCTTCCTGGTGGTGCACGCGTCGATAAGCCAAGATGGATTCCAGCGCGAAGGATTCTGGGAGGTTGGTAGGACATATGGACTGGTGTCTCCTCTCCTTTTGACCTTTCCCGAATTCTTCCGGTTGGTGGTAGCTTGTTAGTTCTGTGTTCCTTACCAGGACCTCCTGTTGTAAGATAACTCAAGCAAGTGGTTACTGTCGTGTCTGGCCAGGGCAGGCGGTTTCTGTCGGTGGTTCCCTTAACAACCGCACTTTGCTTTATTGTGCTTTATTATTCTATTGTGTTTTTACAAATGGAAGGTTTGTGGTAATCCTGCATCAGACAGGTCTGCGGGTATTGTTTTTCCAACAGCATTTGCTCACTTCACGTCTCCATCACATTTTGGAACTCTTGAAATATTACAGACTTTTTCATTATTCTAATATTTGTTTTGGTGATATGTGATTGCTGATCTTTGATGTTAGTATTGCAAAAAGGTGATGACTCACTGGAGGCTCCAGTGACGGTTAACATTTTTTAACAATAAAGTGTTTTTTAGTTAAGGGACGTACATTGTTTTTTTAGACATAATGCTATTGTATACTTAATAGACTACAGTATAGCGTAAACATAACTTATGTGTGTTGGGAAACGAAAAAGTTTGTATGACTTGCTTTATTGTGGTATTTGCTTTATTGCTGTGATCTGGAACTGAACCTGCAGTATCTTGGAGGTATGCCTATAGTGGCTGCTGTTTGAAACCCTAAGCCATGAAATACTTGAAGTTATCCCAAGATGGGGAAACAAAAGAAACAAAACAAGCTTTACTTTTGTACTAAATTCATAGTATTCCAAAGTTAATATTTTTTTAATCTGGTAAATGTACAGATTAAATATTTTTAGTTATATTATTTAGCATATAAAGTCCTAATTATCTCATATATATATATAATGTTACGCTGTTGAAAATAGAATAGCCTTGCCTGATTTTAGATTTCTAATATATCTTTTGATGAAACTGGTACAAATGGAAGATAGTGCATGGACTTTAAACTTATTCTTAATCTTATTTAAGAAGGAGAACATGCTTATTTTCTAAGAAAAAACTGAAATTTTACACTTACTGTCCATTGAATTCAGACTTGTCATGAACATGTTAATAGTAAAGCAAGTACTGTTTTAACCTCTCTTAATATTATAAAATACATTAAAACAGGGTTAATGTTGTTTAGAGGATGCATAATAAATAGGTTTGTTCTCATTTTGTGACAGTCATGAACATTTAAGTTGGAGCTAAATGTATGTCACTTAACGATTCTTAAACATCTAATTCAGTAGATAGTTTTTCTTTATGAATAACCTAATTCCTTGCTAGATTATATTTATAGCAGTAAATATACTTACGCTTTAAAAAACCTTTCTCCTTTGTTACTTTTGAGAGAGATGTATTTAATTCCACTAGTACATATAAATTTGGTAATGCACATTTACATTTTTGCCATAGAGCCAGGCATCTCTGAAGTATTTCAGCCAAACATTTACAATGCAAGATGGTCAAAATTAAGTAAAAGTATATAGCACCCGCTAACTTGTGATCAGGCATAAGAGAGGAGGTGGAGTGTAGGTTTTCAGTACATGAATTCTTTTTAAAATTTAAATCTAATAATATTAATTTTTAATGTTTTCCTTGAAAAATTTTCTGACCTTCTTACTAGATTGCTTTTTAGACGTAATCCATGTGTATGTGTATGTGCATGTTTGTTGGTTTTAGTAAAATTGATTCATACTTCCTATGAAATTAAGTTAGATGTTTTTATTATCCTCTCTGAAAGTAAATTTTGTCTAATATTAAATAATTGCTCTAAATTTGAATATAGTTTTTAGTGGTTAGCAACTATTGTTAGTTCAGTAGGTATACTAACTTACTACTTTCCTGGGGTAAACATTTTACTAAAAGTTAGGTAAAAGTAAAAGTAAGACTTTAGTCTTAAAAACAACTATTTACAAATTCTTTGTAGATACCACTTTTGAATTTTTGGTCTTTCATTTTCAATTTACGTTCTTGAGTTAGCATCTCTAGAGACTATTACCTCTGCTTCGGTGATTTTTTTTTTTTTTTTTTTTTTTTTTTTTTTCCTGAAGTTTACAGTGCCTAGTCATTTTGGACTTATTTAGCTCTGTCCAGGTTAAGAAATAAGCACCATTATTTTTCTGCCCTAATGTAAAAAAGCACATTCTATTAGAGCATGCATGAAATTGGAGGATTGAAGGACAGAGGCTTCCAGAAAGTTGACATGTGTTGCTACTCTTCATTGGAGTAAATTTTAATAGAATATTGAGTTAGGTTTGCATCTGTTAATCATCCTAACATTATAGGATGAATTCCCATCTTATGGCATAGGAATAAACCTCATAAACTGAATGAATAGCGGCTGTATAAATAAGCATTTTGAGGGGAGGGATTTGAAATTAGATGACTGAATCTGAATTAATTGAACATTTCTGAGACTAACAGGAGGATGTTTATTTAAAAGGAAAAAAAATGTGTCAATTCAGGGCTGAACTTTTTTGTCCACTCCATTTTTATTCACTGTAAGTTTCTTTCTATGTGTGAGGTCTGGGAGACAGTTTTAATTGGAAGGGAAAGGTTTTCATATTTAATAACTTCTATCTCAAATAAAATGTCTGCCAGTCTAGCCCTCCCTGGATGGTTAAGAGGAAGATCAATTAAGATATAAAAAGAGTACTTTTTGGTTTTGTTTTCTATGTATCGTATTGGATATTTTTGCTGCTGTTCATATGTTTACATGTTAGTAATTTTGACGGCTTTTGGATAATTCCACTCTAGAGGGAGAACTGGTGGGCGGTCCTTCCTGTGACACGACCCTTGAGTGACAGTTCTATTTGATTGCCTCCAGTACTGTGAGGAAAGGACACGACTCTATGGTGAGGACTGATGGACATACATTATCTGAGAAAAGAAACTACCAGGTAAGATCAAAAATTTTTTTCCTTTTTTCTGTTGGTCATATAGTTACATGAACTGTTTAACATGTTGTATTTAATTGGAATCAGGTTGGATACACCTGAGTTTGAAAAATTGGGGTTATAATTTTAAAAATAACGTATGTTGGGTTTGACAGTTGAAATAGTGGGAACATTTTTCAGAGTAAAGCATGCTTATAATATAAATGTATATTTATTCTTATAAATAATGTATATATATTATTATAATAAATGTATATATATTCTTTTAGTCTCAGAACATAATTTTTCTGGTGTGTATATCTGTGTCAAAACTTAGATTATCTAAAACACAATTTATGACTTCATGGCTGGATTCAGAGCTAGTATTCCATAAAACAAAATGTTGATTGCTTTTATACATATTATTTCTGGAAGACTAAATCTGAAGTCTTAGGATCTATTCGGGGTACTAGAGCATCACAGGATTGTAGACAAAGTTGGTTAGAGTATAGAAAAAATAGAAATGAAAATCCCAGGGTACTCAGAGACCCCAATTCTATTGAATTTGTCATTAGCTTGCTGTCCTTATAATGTTAGATTCTTGTTTTCTCATTTATTAAGTTATTTAATAATATCCATCCCCTATGAAATATGTAAGGATGCTGAAAGGATGGTTGAGGTGTAATATTCTTGTTTTCTTTCTGAGCTTTTAAAAGAAGGTGAATTTTAAAGATAGTGCTATTAAATAGTGATTTTAAAAACTCTTACATTTGAATTTAATTTTTTCAAAGAAAATCTGCTTTATTCATTTGATAATAATTTAATATCAAATTATCTAATGACTCAGAATACACAGTAGTTCATAGTTAAGTAGGAATAAGCTTTAGGCTTCTTTCACAAATACATATCCAGCCTCCCTCTCTCCCTTCCACCCACAAGTTTTGTTCCCTCCAGGCTGTGAAGGCAACTAGTGTGATAGCAGCAGCTTTTGTTAACTAACCATTTATCTTCTAATCATTTATTTTAGCCCAGTTAGTCTTTTCTTCCCTCAGATTGGAACAGTGAACATTGGAGAAAATTGTAAATGGGTCTTCATGGTGAGATAACAAAGAGCCTTTGAACACAAGACTTAGGTTCTGGTTTGGGCACTGTCCATAATGAAAAGTAGTGTCATATTTAACCTTTCTAGAATTTGACCTAATTTTATGTCTGAAGTTTCTTGCCAGATTTTTATAATTTTAATAAGCCAGAGTAAGCTGTGGCTATGCAGAATCAGTTCTCCCTGTAACCTTTTCTGTTCTGAATTGTTTTTATAGAATTAATCAACATGGCCTCTGTTCATTACTTATACTTGCTGTAACTCCTGCCTCACAACCACTTCCAACTACCTTGACTCATAGGATTTTAATTGGTTACACTACTTGGGTTGTTGTATCTTTTGATAGATTCTGCTAAATTATTTTAAGAATGTTGTGATTCTATATTGTGTGGCTTTTCAGTGTTTATAATCCAGTTTGTAAAGCGTAAGCAGAACTTTTGTATGATCACACAGTATGATTAATTTACTTTATGGAATCATATTAATAAAGAATTCCAAATTTTACACTTAAGAAAGGAATAAAAGGAGATTATATTTTATACATGAAGAGATTTCCTAATTCCTGTTCATTCTACTCTAAAAAAATGGTTTAGAGTCACACTGTTTCGGTCACATTATTTACAAATAATCCAGGTCTTTTAGCTTACCTGAAAATGCATTCTTGGTTAGGGTTCTTCTGCCTGAAAATATTTTCCCTTTTCTCTTTTCTTGTTACTTAGTGACAATTAGTGCATGTTGAAATATTCTTGGAAACACTTGTTTAAATTACCATTGTAAAATTATTTGTAAAAACCTCTTTTGAAAAATACATGTATAGAAATATAATTTCCTGTCTGATAATTATGATGAGTATATTAAGAGCATATGGGAAATTCAAAGGAATAGTAGGTAAATTACTAATATTTATATTGGTAGCACTAAGAGTTCGTATATGCTGAGATGAAATGATCTGGATTTTTAACAATTCCATTTTGGAGGAATTTTATTTGTTGTTTTTCATGGATAAAGTAGGATTTCTTTGTAGCTGTGTTTATACTAATTAATTTATCTTTGAGGCCTTTTGTTTTTGGAGGTTACTTGATGTCTTATAGTGTTATTTAAGCATTCTGATAATAATAAGCTAATAGTCCAGAGTTTAATAAAAAGGATAAAATTTCCCCAGTTCTCCTTTCATTGTGGACTTGATTAAAGACTTAGGAACTCATTTGGGAAGGTGCATTCCCTCAGCTTTGTGCTAAAACCTAATGACTTTTAAATGGGTGTTGGTTGAAGTATTGATTTTTCTATTGGTATCTACTTTGTGTGTTTCATTTGTCACTACGAATTTAAGCCCAGTTAAAAGTTTTTTGAGTATGACTAGAGTAATTGAAGTTTATTTGCATAGACAGACTGGTATATTAGTTCAGATGAGATAATTTAATTATGTAAATGGTTTATAGTTTATTCTTTTAGAAAGATTGTCAAGCGTCTTCCAAGAAAATGTAACTCCAGTTTTTAGCTAGAATTTTCTTTTCTTTCTCTAATTTACACTAATTTATTCCAACTATGAGCATGCACAAATTTAACCATATTAATTACCAGGTTAACTTACCAGTGCCTTCTTCCCCTCTGTTATATAATGCAGACGAGCTCCTAAACATTACATATAATCTTTGCACATTCTGACCCCGCATACTTTTATTTCCATTGTCTCCTCTGTTTGCTTATTGAGTAATATAAATGGAAAAGTTTTCCATTGAGTAATATAAAACTGCTTTTAAATCTCTATGCTATGCACTTTTACACTTTAAGCCTTTACTTGTTTGGGTTCCTCTTCATGTAATGCCTCACCTTTCTTCCATGATTCAAGAATTAGGTATCAATACTTTGAGAAGCCATTCTGTGATGGGCTTCAGCATTCCTTCTCCTTGCTTTTGTAGCTTTTGTGCATACTTCTAGTTAGTGTGTACCATGATACAATGTAGTTATGTTTATTTTTCCTTGTCTTGCTGTAACCCCGTGCTGTCCAGTACCGTAGGCACTAGCCATAAGTGGTATTTAAATTCATTTAAACAAAATAAAATAATTTAATTTCTCAGTCACATCGACCACATTTCAAATGCTCAATAGTTACATGCTGTTAATGGCCACCATATTGAACAGTGCAGATATAGAACTTTTCCATTATTGCACAGAGTTGTATTAGACAGTGCTACTGTATGTTACAAGCGTCTTGAAAACTGGAGCCATATTTATTTTGGTACTGCCTGTACCTAGCATGGTTTCAGTTACATAATAGGTGTTCAAATGCATGTTGTTTCAATAAAATTAAAACAAAGAAAGAGGTGACAGGAAGAAACTGCAAAGTGTGCTGGGGAAAATGCCGCTTATATATATATATCTCCAAGATTTTTAGAATGCTACTTTGAGGTCATCACATCATATGCTAGCTAGTTCAGTGTATGTTATTTATAAACTAGATCTAATGCATCCTAGTCTGTATGTTCCTTAAGAATACCTCATTATCTAGAATACCACATTAACTTTGTGGAATGTATCCTGTCAGAGAATGATGGCAGTGATTGTATTGCTATTTCCTCCTCTCTCCCCCTGCCATTAACTATTTTATTTCCTTTCTATTAGTTTTTTTAAATTACAGAGCTATAGAATGTGAAAGTTTACCTTCACAATTTTACTTTTAACAGTTTAGTGTGTATCTTTTCTAGTGATTATATAGGTGCAAATGTGATTTGTTGTCTTTGTTTTTAACAAATATGCGTTTTTCTACAGCTTGAGTATTGTACTTAATGGAGATATTTCCATGTCCCACCCTTCCACTGCCTCCTTCCCCAGAAGTACTCTGTTGTTTGAATTTTGTTTTATTCTTTTTGTTTTTATATTTTTATTACATATATATTTCAGTATATAGGTGCATCTTTATGTATCATGTGGCAATTTTTTGAAAAGTGATTCCCTATATTCTGTTATTTGGAATAGGAAAAAAAATAATGACTTTCCAGCCCACCCCAAACCGTAAACAATTTCCCAGATATTGCTAAAACACTCAACACCTATCTGACATTTCAGATATCTGACAATTCTGCATAATGTAAAGCATTTAAAACACAAGTTTCCTAATTATTTAACAATCAGTGGTGCACATACAAATTCATCTGGTACGTGTGCTTCCATTCAGTATGCAAGAGTATTGTACAATACTGTATACAAATTACATTTTTTTCTTTTGCACTGCAGTAAAAATTTAATGTAAACAAGCAATGAAGTACCCCATTTCTTTTATTATAAGTGATAACACATTATTGAAAATTTTTATCTTTCTGCTATCAGGATGTATTTTACAACTGATGGTATCTTAGAGTCATAGTTGTAACATAGTAGCTTATAACCTTTTCTTGATAGCTTCTAGTATGATTGAAAACAGCACCAGCATCAAAGCACTTGGAATCTGATATATTACGTACGTTAAAGATGCATAATAAAAAGAAAACTTAAAATGGAAAAGAATTTTTGAAAAATGAATACTTAGCAATTCAAGAGTTGTCAGAATAGGTCTAGCGCGTAGAACAGAAAGACGGAGGCTTTAGACATCCTTGCTGTTTGGCCCTGGGTTAAGGTGAGTAAGAGTGAGCTGAGGAAGGAATTTGTTCAAAAATAAGTACTTGAAATCAGTGAACTGGTTCATAGTTTACTGCTCTTGAAACTCTTGGAAACAAATGGCTGTAGCCACAGGATGAAGGAAGGGGAATAAAAAACTCAAATTGGTGACTGTTAAGTTGTCTTCACTTGCAGTTATACAATTCCTGCTAAAATGAGATCGCTTTTGTAATTGCACTTTAAATGTGATGCTTCTGCTCATGTCACGATCATATTATCAGCTGCAAAAGTTATTTTGACTCCATGACCTAAATATTTGTTTCAAATAAATTTTGACATTTATTTGTCATTCATGGCTCATCTTTTTCTTCTTCCTCTGGCCAACCAAAAACATCAAATTAAATGAATTCCCAAGTTCCTCATTGGTTGGTTTATTACGTGATGCTAACAATGTTGGTCTTTCTTTGAATGCATTATATGTTCTGATACTTTTTTACTCATCTTCTGAAATCATCAAATGAGCTGACATTTGTTTTCCACAAAGCAGGTTTCACTAAGGTACATGGTTCTATGGCACCCTTAGTATCTTCGTAATTTTTTCACAGTGCCCCTGGGCCACTGTGAAATGTTAACAGTTTTGTTAAATTAAGTAATTAGGTCTAAACCACTTATGTAGTTCAGGTGGTATCTGATATCTGACAGATATCTGATATCTGACGTGTTCCCTGAGAAGATTTAAAATATCTGGCGGCATCCTTTTGTCTTCACTGTGGTGCTCCTTTGGGAACTTAGCTCTAGGCTTTTACACGTGAAATATTGTTTTCTCTTTCAGAAATACATTTTATATTTAAATAATTTGCCCCAATCATGAATATGGAATGTGTTCATCATTAAATAGAAAGTTAAAACATTAGTGTAGATACTTCTATCAATCAGAAAATATAGAAGCAAAGTTACTATTTTTTTAATTGAAGTATAGTTGATTTACAGTGTTGTGTTAATTACTGCTGTACAGCAAAGTGATTCAGTTATACATATATATACTTTTTTAAAAATACTCTTTTCCGTTATAGTTTATCATAGGATATTGAATATTATTCTCTGTGCTATACAGTAGGACCTTGATGTTTATTCATCCTATTGGATATATATATATACCTATATATCAATGTATATGTCGATATATATAAAAGCTTACATCTGCTAACCCCAACCTCCCACTCCATCCCTCCCCCAACCCCTGCCCCCTTGGTAACCACCAGTCTGTTCTCTGTGTCTGTGATTCTTTTTCATAGATAGGTTCATTTGTGTCATATTTTAGATTCCACATTTAAGTGATATCATATGGTATTTGTCTTTCTCTTTCTGCCTGACTTAGTATGATGATCTCTAGTTGCATCCATGTTGCTGCAAATGGCATTATTTCAGTCTTTTTTATGGCTGAATAGTATTCCATTGCATATATGTACCACATCTTCTTTATCCATTCATCTGTTGATGGACAGATGTTTCCATGTCTTGGCTATTGTAAATAGTGCTACTATGAACATGGGGGTGCATGTATCTTCTTGAATTACAGTTTTGTCAGGGTATACACCCAGGAGTAGGATTCCTGGATCATATGGCAACTTGAGGAACCTCCATAGTGTTTTCCATAGTGGCTGCACCAATTTATATTCCCACCACAGTGTGAGAGTGTTCCCTTTTCTCCACACCCTCTCCAGCATTTATTATTTGTAGACTTTTTAATGATGGCTATTCTGATTGGTGTGAGGTAGTACCTCATTGTAGTTTTGATTTGCATTACTCTAGTAATCAGCAATGATGAGTATCTTTTCATGTGCATATTGGCCATCTGTACGTCTTCTTCGGAGAAATGTCTATTTAGGTCTTCTGCCCATTTTTTGATTTGATTTTGTTGTTGTTATTGAATTGTATGAGCTGTTTGTATATTTTGGAAATTAAGCCCTTGTCGGCTGCATCATTTACAAATATTTTCTCACAGTCCCTAGGTTGTCTTTTCATTTTGTTTATGGTTTCGTTTGCTGTGCAAAAGCTTGTAAGCTTGATTAGGTCCCATTTGTTTATTTTTGCTTTTATTTCTATTGCTTTGGGAGACTGACCTAAGAAAACACTGGTGCATAGTTACCTTTTAAAATATCTCAGGCCTTACTTAGATTCTGGGATGATTGCACTGATGGTGACAGCTTAGTTTTTTGTTTTTTTAATTTTTCTGAATTCCCATATAAAAATAGAACAACTAGATAGAAAACCAAAACCCATGAAAACATTTGTAACAAAAACTGGGGATGAAATATCTCCATGAACCTCAAAATATAAGCAGGTGAAAGTCTAACAAAAGACCTAAATTTATCAGTTTTTATGCATGAGAACATAGAAGCATTGGGGTGTATGGACCTGGGCATAGAAGCACCTCAAAGTGGTGAAGAGACATTTTGAAAGTGGTAAGTGTGATTAGCCAATTTGAAATTGGGGAGGTTTTGCCCACTTTATTAGATCAGGGTTAAGGGACCTGTGGTGAGGCCTAAAGTGACTTGAGCTGCCTAGCTCTGAACTCTCAAGACTGACCCACCAGTGCTCCCTTCCAGGACCCTGTTGAGAAGTTTCTGGGAGTGGAATCAAAATTGAGCAGGATAGGGACAACAGGGACAGAGGAAAGAGAAGGAGCAGATTAAAGTGGGAGAGGGGAACAGAGACAAGAAAACCTCAGCAAACTTGCCATTGTACTTTTAGAGACTGCATGAAAACAACAGAAGGAGCTTTATGAAGTTAGAGAAGTTTTCTGAACCATGTCGTAGTCTCAAATTTTATGAAAATTAAATATCTATTTTATTACTTTGATGTGTTTGTCTCTGCCTGCACCAGTGTCCCACATTCTCAACTACTATAGCTTTGTGTTAAATCTTCGTGTCTGTCTCTCCACCTTGGTCTTTATTATTTTCTTGACTTTCTTGGCCTTTTGTTCAGTGACAGATTTAGAATTTGAAAAAAAAAAAAAGTCATTGTGTTTACAAGTGGAATTTTATTGACTTCATTTTTATTTGGGGAAGAAATGATATGTTTATGTTATTCTTCCTCTCCCTGAATTCATACACTGAGGTCTTCTGTATTTTCTCTCAATAAAGTTGTATTTTTTTTAATAACGGAATTATAAATCTTTAGTCAGAGTTATACATAAGTACTTTTGTTGCTTTTTTTTGGTAAATTGTATTTTTAAAATTATATTTTATAGATGTTACTGTTATATTGACATACAGTTGACTTTTAAACTTGATTACTGTTTTTTTGGCTGCATCAGGTCTTAGTTGCGGCACACGGGGTCTTCGTTGAGGCATGCAAGATCTTCCGTTGTGGTGTGGGCTCTTTGTCAGGGGGTGCAGGCTTCTCTCTAGTTGTGGTGCGCGGGCTCCAGGGCGCACAGGGTCCAGAGTACGTGGGCTCTGTAGTTTGCGGTTCGCAGGCTCTCTGGTTGAGGGGCATGAGCTCAGTAGTTGTGCTCGGGCTTAGTTGCCTCACAGCATGTGGGATCTTAGTTCCCCAACCAGGGATCAAACCCGTGTCCCCTTCATTGGAACGTGGATTCTTTACCACTGGACCACCAGGGAAGTCCCTAAATTTTTATTCTTATAATTTATCTGTAGGTTATTTGTGGGGTAGGTTCTTTCATGTAAATAAATATATCATCTGGAAATTCCAGTTTTGATACTTTACAATTTTTGGAACTTGCGTTTCTTTTCAGAACGCACTCATATTTCTGATACAAGGTTGAGTAGAAGTGTTAGTAGTAGGAATCTTTCTCTTGTTACTTGTCTTACAAACTTTATCACCAGTAAATATGATGTTTGATGCAGGTTTTGGGTTTTTTTGGTAGATATTCTTTATCAGGATTAAGAAATTATTCATAATGCTACCTATTTAAATATTTATATTAAATATTTATATTTAAATATTAATAATATTTAAATATTCTTAAATATTTTTAGCACCTTTTTTCATCCGTAAGATTGTTGACTGTGTGCCTTTTCATCTTATTTGTCACCCTTGCTTTAAATTTATTTTTTGTTTTATACTCATCAATTTATACTCTTTAAGTTATTGATATTTCCTTTTATTCCTTAGGTTTTGTTTTACTGTTCTTTAGTCTTAAGTGTTTTTAATTTTCCAAACTTACGAGGCTTTTCTAATTATCTTCATATTGCTGACTTCTCACATATTCTGCTGTAGCTAGAGAATGTGATCAGTATGATATCAATTATTTGTTTACTTACTTGAACAAAATGCATATTGACCAGTTGGCAGGTGTATTGCTCTGTTTCCATTAGATCAAGTTCGTTAATCTTGTCTATGTCTTCTATACCCACGTATTTATCATTATTTTTCACATTTTTACCATTATTTTGTTTAGATTTCGACTCTAATATATCTTCTTTTATTTATTTAATCATTTTATACATGCTTATGTTTAATATGTGATAAATCCAGCAGCTGAAAGTTGCCACAGATCATTCTCATGTCTTTTGCTTCTTCTGGTTCTCAGTTATGATACCTTGATTCCTTGTAGGTGTGTAAGTTACCATTTTATGTTTCTTAGAAATCTGTGTGACTTCTTTGAGGACTAGATGGAAAGACATTTTTCCCAAGGGGATTTGTGTTTGCTTCTGCCAGTGCCTAAGACACTATCAATCCAGGAGGTTGTGTTTTTTTCCTTCCTTCCCTTCTTTCTTTATAGTATCATTTTCCTTCTACTTGAAGGACTTTAAATTTTTTTAAAGCTTTTTAAGTTATGTGTAACATAGACAACATTAAAATCATTAAATTTTTATTTAAGAATTTTGCATTTTGTGATTCCTTTCACTGCCTGTCACCTTACCTTAATTCCTCGAAAGTTTGAGTCATGATCTTCAAGATAGCCCCTTTAAAAAGAAAGTTGGGCTTCCCTGGTGGCGCAGTGATTGAGTCCGCCTGCCGATGCAGGGGACACGGGTTCATGCCCCGGTCCAGGAAGATCCCACATGCCGCGGAGCGGCTGGGCCCGTGAGCCATGGCCGCTGAGCCTGCGCGTCCGGAGCCTGTGCTCCGCGACGGGAGAGGCCACAACAGTGAGAGGCCCGCATACTGCAAAAAAATTAAAAAATAAAAATAAAAAAAGAAAGTTTACCTAACCCACAATTGTCATGTCAATCCACAGTTCTTTTTTTTTTTTTTTTTTTTTTTTTTTTTGCCGTGCTGCGTGGCATGTGGGATCCCAGTTCCCCAGCCGGGGATCAAACCTGCGCCCCCCGCAGTTGGAAGCATGGAGTCTTAACCACTGGACCGCCAGGGAAGTCTCAGTCCACAGTTCTTTTAGTTGAGCTTCTTTTATCTCTGCTTGAATATGGGCATACTGATGACATATACTTCAAAAATTCCCCACCTATAATCTTTAGGATCTAGTTTCTTCAAGCACTTTACTTTAGGGCCACTTTTAGGGTTAGAGTAGATGAATATACCTGGTTCTCAATTTCACATGCCCTCTAAACATAAGTTCAAGTCATATTCACCCTAAACTATCACATCCTAGAATAGGACAGGTTTTTGGTATATTCCAATACCTAAGATAAAAAAATACGATAGTGTGTGACATTTGTTTCTCCGGAGCAATTCAGTTTTTCCACAGGTAGAGAGGTAGGGTAGAGGAGTGGTTCTTAAATCTGACTGACTGTTCTGTAAGCAGGTTAAGGAAAGAAAGCGGAGGATCCCACAGCTCAGAATGTAGGTCTTCACCTCTCAATTTTCAAGCCCATGCCTCACCCTCACCTATGCTTCGGCTAACTTCTAAAATTTGGAGTCTATCCACTTGGGTTTTTGTGGAGATTAAATCTTTAGTATCTTACTGGGGTTGCAGGGACTGGGTATTCTTCATGATAACTGTGATAGAGAAATATTTTCAATCTAATGAGAGTCCATAGGCCCTACCCTTCTGTGCCTCAATTTGAGGTAAAAGTATATCTTATACGGGTTTTGTTATGATTAAGTAAGGTAATATATATAAAGTGCTTTGAGTAATACCTATCATTTGATAAACTCTCAACACATATTAGTGCTTATTTGTACCAGGCCCACTGTGTTAGGCTGCTGTAGTGGTACACTGTTCTCAAGGAGTGCATATTCCCATGGACTACAGTGCAACCCAGTGGCTCTAAGTAGTATAATTTTTCTAGTGGGATTTTTTGATAGAAAAGAAATGTGTGTTGTCTCATATTAAACTGTTAAGTCTGAAATACTCGTGAAATAACTTTTTTTAAAAAGGTAATCTAACTTGAGAAAAAGTTTGGGAAATAGAAAAAAAAAATTTTCATCTCCAAATCCTTATTTGGTACTTCTTATGGCATGGCATTCTAACCACTGAAGGTGTCTGTTAGTCTATTAGGTATTTTGGAAGTGGTTGTCAATTTCAGTGGAAAAAGGCATAAAACAACTTTATTCATATGTTTCAGAAATGCAAAAATTAACATTAATTTTTGACATAATTCCATTAAGTTTTAAAATAATTGTTATGCTCATAAAATTTTCACATGTACTGTAAGCACTGCAGTGATGGGTTACTGTCAAATAACGCTGAAGTAACAGCATGTGTGGAGTAAGAGGAGGACACGTTCATGTTATGGGCCTACTCAGTGCCAGGCACTGTTCCAGATTCTGTGGAGACAGAAGTGAACAAAGAGACGAAATAAATAAATAAATTCTGTTCTCGTGGAGCTGATATTTTAGAGTATAGGAGGACATTAAACAAAATAAATAAAATGCATTGTGTATTATATTTTGATACATGCTATGGAGGAAAAATTAAAACAGGAAAGGGGATAGAGAGTGCATAAAGGGTTGGGGAAAAGGACAGTATACTTTTAAATAGAATAAACAGTGAAGTCCTCACTAGGATGGCTCAATATATGAAGTATGGTGAGGTGAAGCCATGTAGATACCTAAAAAGAAAGCATTCTTGAATGGTACAAGAAGTACAAAGGTCTGAAGACAGGAGTATGCCTTTTGTGTTTGAGGAATGGCAAGGGGAGTGGGGCAGTCGGGCAGGAACACAATAAGAGAAGGGGGAAATGGTAGGAGATTGCAGGTAATGAAGGGTAAGTTCACTAAGGCCTGGAGGCCAGAGTAATGGCGCAGGAGCATTGTAAATGTGTTTTCTTCTTTACTCCTTTTGATTTGTGATGTTCTTTATTCTGAGCATCAAATGGGTAAAGTACATAAGGGTATAAATGTAAATATATTTAGCGTATTACATTGTAGATGCTCACTGAATAATGTTTACTGAATTAATTTATATGGCAAGATGTTTAGAAGTATTTTAAAAGTCCTGTGTTCCCTTGCTAAAGGAATACTTTTTATTTTTAATTGCTTCATACAACATAATTTAGGATTCTGATACTTCACTATATGTAATTTACTGTTTTAAAACATTTGCCACCTCCAATAATATTTGTTATTGAGTAGATGTTATCTTTAAATAACTTAAATGAGCATCTATTTTTATTGGCTTTAGTAGTCATAATAATCAGAGTCTAGTTTCCTCTGAATCAGTAATTTACTTTTTATATTATAAAGTGAGGATTCATTCTCATAAAAGTCACAGTTTAAGTCCTGTATTTAGATTGATTTCTTTAAAAGTCTATGATTTTTTTATCATCTAGTTTGATTAAAGTTATTTTAGTTGAGGGGGTCCTCATTTGCTTTTATCAGAATGGAACACTTTTAAAAAATTAGTCTCCTCCCAAGGAATATACTTTTTTTTTTGGCCATGCTGCACGGCTCACAAGATCTTAGTTCCCTGACCAGGGATCAAACCCCGGCCCCCAGCAGAAGTGTGGAGTCCTAACCGCTGGACTTGCCAGGAAATTCCCCCAAGGAATATCCTTATACCGAAAGTTATCCCTGGGTTTTGAAAAGCTCATTGGCCCAATTTTAGGAATTTAAATATCAATACATCGAAATAGTCCAGCTGTCATTTTGCTGGCTGATGGTATTAATGTTAATGCGTATGAGAGCCTTAGATTTAATGTTGAGTGCTTAGGAGAGCAAGAAAGTATTCAAGGGGCAGATAGGCAGAGTATTTTAACATATTGTCTTGCACGTTTTTATGATGGCCAGGTGAGCCCTATCCTCATTTTCTGTGTGCAAGTTTATAGAAAGCTCTACTTGTGCGCTTCACCCCCCACCCTCTTTGTTTTGATTAGCACTTTGAATCAGTCTGAGGTGAATCTGGGGTTGGGGAATGATGAAGAGGTGAACAGGGAGTCATAATGTTGAAACTGGACATTCAGATCTTTATAGCATGATTTCCTTATTTTTCAAAGAGCGGAAGAATCCCATCGTTTATCATGTTCTGGTTGGACTCCTTTCTTATCGTTTGCTGGAGTTTGAACTTCAGAGCTATGGTGTCAACCCTGCTGTAGTATCTCAGGGGCGCTCCTAGTGCGGGGCTGGTGCCATGGCTCACCCTCCAACCTTTCCTTCTTCACTTCAGCCTCCAGCCCTGAGCTTTCCAATCCCCAGAGTAGCCAATGTTGAAAGAAATTGCACAGGTAAGTAGGTGGTGGGAAAGACCGGGGGAAAAACGGTGCTGTCATCAGTATTTTAAGGGTGGATGTTGGGCCATTTTGTCAGTGAGTCATTTTGTTAGTTTAAAAATATAGTGTTTCTTATAAATTATTTTTTTCATAAAATTATCTCATAAATTATTAAAGTCCTAGTGTTCTAAGAAATAATTTCATTTCTTATTAGTTAGATGTGAAAGAGGGAAAACCTTAAACTGAATAAACCATTAATGTTGTAATACAAAGGAAGTTTGTTAGATTTTTTTAAAACTTCATATTCTCCACAGAGTATAGCAGGACCAGAAAACTCATGTTCAGAAAAGAAGCTAAGAGAAAAGGTCAGGGAAAGCATAAATCCATAGACTAAAAATTTTGCTACATTTAACTTGGTATCAGAAGGAGGCATATTTTAGTTTCCTTCCACTAGCTTTAGACATGCTGTTCTTCCCTTTCCCAAAGTTTCAGGCAAGTAGCTATATTTTTAAAATTTGAAAGAATAGAAACTTCAAACATCTTTTTCCTTGAAATCTAGACAGGAAGACTGGAACATTTCTACCCATCTCTAGATTTGAGGTTAACAAAGATAAGTATAGAAGCAGTGAAGGCACAATATCTGGTACAAAGTTCAGCAAACATTTGTTGAGTGAACAGCTCACCCAAATTTTGTGTGTGTGTGTGTGTGTGTGTGTGTGTGTGTGTGTGAAATGCTAACACTCCTGTCATTTTCTGCTTGTGTTCCTTGTATCCGAAATCATGATCTAACAATACAGATTTTTTTTTCTTAATGCAGAATTTTTAGAAATAGTTCTATAGCAGTGTAGCCCTGGGTCTGCACTACTTTGCTCACAAATAAATACTATCATTTTAGGTTCTTCTCAGAAAGGCTTCAAAAATTGTTTCTTGGGCTTCCCTGGTGGCGCAGTGGTTGAGAGTCCTCCTGCCGATGCTGGGGCCGCGGGTTCGTGCCCTGGTCTGGGAGGATCCCATGTGCCGTGGGGCAGCTGGGCCCGTGAGCCGTGGCCGCTGAGCCTGCGCATCTGGAGCCTGTGCTCCACGACAGGAGAGGCCACAGCAGTGAGGGGCCCGCGTACTGCAAAAAAAAAAAAAAAAAATTTGTTTCTTTAGTTCTCCCAGATCTATCCCATGTAATTCTTATTCACGTTATTTCTAGATTCTTTTGCACATAACAAGACATTCAAAATTATACCCAGGAAAAATAGAATATAGCCTGTGATGGCTAACATTTCTTCAGAGAAAGTATGTCAGGATTAAAGAGATTGGGGCACCAAATATTTGGCATTTCAGGTCTCAAAGCAGGGCCTCAAAATACAGAATCCTCAGCAGTTTCTCTCTCCTTCCCTCTAAGTTCGAGCATTTCTTAAATTTATTGGGAGGCTTGTAGAAATCCATATCCCCCAGCAAAGCAGACCATCCATCAGTTTCTTATGGATTCCCACCCTCTCTCCTCTGCATTAGGGAGTGCTCCCCACCCCCACCTCTGACACTGGCATGAGATATTCAACCTCATTAAAAACATTTCCTTCATACTTAGAGGATTTGTTTTATATTCTAAACTTATGGGCTTTCTATTGTTATATGTTCTTCCACTTGTAATTTATAAATTTATATCTTAATATTTAAGGATAAAATATTGCTTATTTTAATTTTAGGCCCTATTGTGTGAGTTCTCAAATCTAACTTATTGGTCATAAGGCATACCATTTATAGTTGGTTTTTCAGTTAATATATGATGGTGTGCTTTTTTTACAGTTAGCACTTTTTGAGTTATTAGTGTTTTGATTTTAGGATGATGCACGTGTCTTTTAAGCTTGTATGTTAGTGGTTATAAGTTTGAATCTGCATGAGGCATATTGATACAGGCAACTTTAAGAATTTGAAAAACCACAAAATCTGTTTCTTCAAGTTGAAGCATGCACAACATATTCTCCCTAGATCAAAGTCAGACTGATCAGGAGAGCTGATAGGCCTTTTGGTAATACTCTTTAGAGGGTTTGTAGATTTGGTGGGGGCACACCCTAAGGTATGGTGTACATGGTTTTGGGAATGTCATCTCAGTAAAGCAGCTTCAGGTACCAGATTTCAGTAAACAGTTATTGGATTAGGAAGAGTGATGTGTTTTCATCGCTCTCCTGGCTTGACCTCTCTATCTTTTTATCAAATGTGAGCTACCCTGTTTTGTGGGGGATGATATCTCTTACGAAGTATTCCTGTAACCCCTGTACAGAACTCTGTGCCAAAATATTTAACTACTCTCCAAAATAATGATTGTTGATATGTTCCTGTAAGCCCCTAGTTTCCTGCTGAATCACATTTCCAGTCAGTTTCCTTTGCATCTACCTGTTAACTGCCTTTTCAGTGTTCATTAAGCCTTTTATTGCTCATTTATCAGGCAGTCTGCATTTACTAAAACTATGAAATGAATTGCTTTTATTTCCGTATCAATTTAAGTTGATGAATTTAGAAATTATCAATTTAAAATTTATCTAAATCTTAACTTTTTTTAGATCCATCCTAAGTAGATTAGTAAACTATTCATTATACATTTATTTATATTATATCAAGCCACAGTATTCTAGAACTAGTAGGACTTCGAGTAGTATGTTTTTTAATAGGAGGAAAGATCATTCTTTTCCTAAAGACTTCCAGATATTAAATTCTTTGTTCTTTGAGGAGATAGATTTTTTTCTAATGTAAGTGCCTTTCTCTTCTTTATTTAATCCCATTTCTTTTCTTTTCTTTCTTTTTTTTTTTTTTTTAGTGTTTTCCGGAACGAAATAAAATTAGGATTATTTATAAGTTGTGAAGTAGGATTGGTAGCTCAGAATTCTATTACCAAAAAATACCACTAAAACAAATTCCTTGGGTTATAAATATTTCTAGGTGGTAGTATATCATATTTGATATAGGTGTACAGTATTCTAGTTCCATAGATTTTGGGCAGTGTCTCAGTGGATTTGACCTATCAGCTTTTCCCTCTAAAAGCCAGTAATAAAGATAACCAGATTATCTTCAGATATTATGGCTTCTCATGATTGGTTTCAATTTTGATTGACTATATCTTGATAAAGGCAGATAAATGTTAATGGAAATTGACTGATTTTTATTAATTTTCTGCCTGCTTTATAAACAACAGAGAACTTGTGTGTATTTGTATGGGTGTGAAGTGTTTGCTGATAGTGAATATGAAATTGGGAGGGAAAAGTAAGAAGTCAGATTTTGTATTCAGCAATCAGAGTGAAATAGTAAAATCTCCATTAGGGAAACAGTAGTAAAAGAGCAGTCCTGTCACCCCCAACCCCCACCTACATTTGGTTCTCTTTACCCTTTATAATACAGGTGGATGCATACTCTGTTGCTAAAGATGAAAAGTTGCTGGCTATAGAAAAGTCTTCGTACTTCAGTGTTGTGAAAGAGTTGATTTTATGATGGGACACGTGTATCAGCATGTTAACAGTAAAACTCCTGGCTACTTTAGAAATAGAATCACAAGAAAAAGTTGCCATCAGGGATTTGGTCTTGTTTTAACCCAATTGGTAAACATATTCTACTCGTTTAATGCTACAGTGTCTATTTCAGTAGCTTATAATAAAAATTTAGAGTTTTGTAATAACCATTCTAATTCCTTGAATGATTAAATTATGTTCACTGTATTTTGAAAGTAAAAATATTAGTTAATTTGGAATATGGAAATAGTAATTACTTTTTAATTGATGTGGTGGTGGTGTTCTTTCTTTTAAGCATAATTTTATTCTAAAATTAATGTTGCTTTCTCTAAAATAGATATGATCAGTCTGGTAGAGACTAGCTTTTGTTTCACATACCTCTGTCCAGGCAGTTCGTTCTCATTCTTCCGCTAAAGAGATCTTTTTTTGACATGCACAAATATTTGATGTGGCACCCTCTGCTTACCATTGTTTACTGCAAAGTAAGCCCCGCACCCCTTTTTGCCCTTTACTGCTTCTCCCGTCATGAAGCTTACAATTTGGGGAGAATACAAACATTAAACTATTAGTTGTATCTCTGAGAGTCAGTGTACTATCGTGGTTAAAAGGGGGGACTCTAACAGATTGTCTGGGATCATATCCCATCTCTGTCAATTATCAGATGTGGAATCTTGGGCACATCAGATATGTGACCTTGGGCAAGTTACCCAACTTCTCCAGTTCTCAGTTTTCTCATCTAAAAATGAAGACTAAATAAGTAAATACATGAGGATTACATACATGTTTATATAGTTATTACTAAGTAAATTATGAAGATTATGTAAATACATTTTGAAACATTTGGAGTATATTGCCTGGCATAGTAAGTGGTCAATAAAAGTTATTTCTTATTATTGTATAATTATAGTTATGATAAAGTATTTTCAATGACTGCAAGCCAGGGGTCCTGATTCAGTATGAAAGTTTCAAAGAGTGGGAGAAAGAGCATTCTAAGTAGAGGTATCAGCCTATGCAAAGGTCTGGAGGCGGAAGAGAACTTGTGTTTGAGTAACTGAAGGTGTGGCAGTAGTTTAGTGGTGGCAGGGGACCTGTGGAGACAGTTAAGGTCAGAGAGGTTACATAGGGCCTTAATAAGCCTTATTACTGATTTGGAAAGCTGTTGAGGCATTTCAATCAGCAGGGCCATGACTGTTAAATTTTTATTTTAAAAATTTACTTGGCTGATGTGGGAGAGTAAATTTGAGGGGAATGAGAATGGATTAATAAAGACCTGATTGAAGGATATTGGAAATGCTTGTTCTCAGAAATGACAGAGATAGAAAGATATGGATGATTTCAATAAATATTTAGAGTTAATCTGCTCAGCTTGAGTTTTAATTGTTGAAGATGTCAGGGGTTACAGATGGCATTTTCCAGAGATTATCATGTACAGGAACAACTGTGAATAACCCAAACTAAGCTGAGGCATAAGGTTGTTGTTGGATTTTGAGATAATTACTGCTGCAAAATTATGTTAAGGTCGTGATCTCAGGAATATTGGTCTGCATCCTTTAGGGGAAATTAACAAGAGATACGAGAGTAGGAAAGTGACGAAGTCATTGTAGTGGTTATGAATATGACATCATAGTAAAGTGTTAGTTGAAGGAAGTCTTCACCTAGATTTTTGTATCTGGCTTTCCCGTCTATATCCTTGCCCTATTAACCTGGCATTGAAATTTAGCCTATTTTTCCTTACCACCTATCATTGTCCTTCCAGACATCCTCCTTGTTGGCTGTATTAAAAGTTTTGTGTTTCTGGGCTTTCTCTCACTTCCGAGAACTTATGCCTGCTGTTTCTTATGCCAAAGTTTGCTTCATCTCCCACCCTACACTCTTCTCCTTTTTTTTAAATAAAAATTTTTTAACAAATTTAAATATTTGTTCAAATATTACTTTATAAGACCTTTCAGTTGTTTCCCTCAGATAGAGTTAGATATTCCCTTATTTGGGTTCCCAAAACACCTGTACAGATTTTCATACTGTAATTGTTTATTTACAGGTGTTTCTCCTAACTAGGCTGTGAGCTTGTTCAAGACTTGGGGCTGTTACTCAGCTTTTGTGTTCATTAGCACAATTTTTGGCATAATTCATATAGGAAACCCTCAGCATGTTCACTGAAAAGTGAAGGGAGATCAGTCAAAGGGCTAAAAAAAATCTAGTCCATAGCTTAAACTAAGAAGGTGATAGGTAGAATGGCAAAAAACAAATGTGAAAGCCACTGTGAAGAAAGGTTAGAATGTGATGATAATGCAGAACAGAACAGGAGAAAGTAACTCGGAAAGTCAGTTTTAAATATTACTGATGTCGTTTATTAAAATGCACTTCTCATACAGAAATGTCTAGCAGCACTTTAAAATATGCTGCTGGAACTTTAAGACTGGAGATAGATTTCAAAATCAAACTATATTTGTTTGCTATCAGGAAAAGGACACTCTGCCATGGGATGTGTTTCTGTTCCCTGGGAATAGGATTCCGTGCCTGGGCCAGCATGCCAGCATGATAGACAATAAATGATTTTAGAGTAAGTTCCTCTCCAGAGGTCTTGCTGAAGGAAAATTGTGCAAGATTATATACCGCCCATCCTGCCTTGGATATGATCTATTTTTCACCCTTTCCTATCTGTCTACCTATCTATATACTTATTTATCTATCTAATTTTTCACCCTTTCCTATCTGTCTACCTATCTATATACTTATTTATCTATCTAAATTTATTTTTGAAGTTTCACTTGTAAAGTGTCCTACTTTGTTTCTGTGACCATTTAAAAAGCTCCAGGCCTTGCCTCTTATTCTTTCCCTTTTGTAATTACCGTTCATCCCACCTGGATCAGGGACCACTTTACCCATCTTTGAAGTTGTTGGTTAAGATTATCTCAAGTTTGAGGTTTTATGAATTCTCTGTGAGTATTCTGAGTTACTGCATTTGGCTTTGAAATATTATATTTATATATTAAGAATGTTAGACCTTAGGAACTCATAGCTAGTCCTAATTAAGTAATGAAGGTGTTTACTGGGAACAGCCAGCCAACTTAGTGCTTCCATTCTGCTTGTCAGTTTAATTCCTCTCTACTACATTTTGAGGCCAACTATTTTTGGGGGGCGGGGGGGGGGTTGTCAGGCTAATAGAAAGAATTAGTGTAAGCTAACATGTGTGTGTGTGTGTGTGTGTGTGTGTGTGTGTGTGTGTGTGTGTATCCTGATTAGTTCTTATGGAATCAAAGCAAATGTAAAATGTCTTAGTTACATGTTTTAGATCTGTATTCAAAAAAGACTTAAGAAACATTGCTTTTGGTACAACGTATTTCATGTATTTTTCTTGATGAAATCTCAGTTTTTACTTCTCCTTTGTTAAAACATGTGATACGAGAGTTGAGAGAGAAGGTGGTCAGTTAACAGAATTGATGTAAGCCCTTTATATGTTTGCTTGAAGAAAGCTGACAAATTGTATATACCAAATATCTGAACAAATTTTATATGTAATGTAGAATGAAGTATGATTTTGTTTTTAAATTAGTATTTTAAATTTCTATTTATCAAATTGACTTTAATATATGTGATATAACCAGTAATTTTAATATATTTCAGTACAGTGTTGACATATCCCCTACCACTACCACTGTAGTCTGAGCCACCATCTTCTCTCACCAACCTGTTTCCCTGCTTCCACTCTTGTCCCCTCTTTTGTCCATTCCTTACAGAGTAGCTACACTCATATTAAATATATACATAAATAAAATATGCCAAATTATGTCACTTAAACTGCCCACAGATCCTCTCTCTCTCTCTCTCTCTTTTTTTTTTTTTTTTTTTTTTTTTTTTTTTACTGCATCGTGCAGCTTGTGGGATCTTAGTTCCCCGACCAGGTGTTGAACCTGGGCCCATGGCAGTGAAAGCACCGAGTCCTAACCACTGGACCACCAGGGAATTCCCCCAAATCCTCTCTTGACTTCTCATTTCACATAGAATAAAATCCAGAGTTCCCCAGGCCTGCAAGACACATGATCTGCTCACACTAGTATCTCTGACTTCAGTTCCTACCATCTTCCACTGAATTCATTCTGTTTGAGCCGCACCACTGAGGACCTTGTTCACTTTTGCACTGACTGCTCTTCCTGTCTTTAGCTAGTTAGTTCCTTTACTTCTCTGCTTCATTGTTACTTTCCTAGTTTCACCCTTCCTGGCTAGTCTAAAATACTTTTCTACTCCATTCCATCATTCTATATGGAATACAGGACACACCCTTTAAAATTAAATAAAACTATCTTTTTTTTTTTTGACTGAGTTGGGTCTTTGTTGCTGTGCGCTGGCTTTCTCTAGCTGCGGCGAGCGGGGGCTACTCTTCCTTGTGGTGTGTGGGCTTCTCATTGCAGTGGCTTCTCTTGTTGCAGAGCATGGGCTCTAGGCGCACGGGCTGTAGGCATGTGGGCTCAGTAGTTGTGGCTCGCGGGCTCTAGAACGCAGTCTCAGTAGTTGTGGCACAGGGTTTAGTTGCTCCACGGCATGTGGGATCTTCCTGGACCAGGGCTCAAACCCGTGTCCCCTGCATTGGCAGGTGGATTCTTAACCACTGCGCCACCAGAGAAGCCCAAAATTAGCTTTTTTGTAAAACTTACTATGTTGTCCTCCTTTTTCTTTCTGATTTTGCCATGGATCAGAGAATTCTTTGTTTCATACCAGTACCCATCCCTGGGACTGGGGCTTGCATTTGAAGGCAGAGTATTTCACTCTTACCTCTTTTTTTTTTTTTTTTTTTTTTTTTTTTTTTTTTTTTTTTTGCTGAAGTCATGTAAAAATAATTAGTATTTTCAGTGTTGTGTAATTTGTGTCGAAGCACACAAAACAAAAATGAAATTCTACATGTTTGTGTTTTCTCTCCCTCCCTCTGGCACACACACAGTGAGTCTGGGAAAATTTGGTATTGATGAAAGAGAGCATTTCTGTTTTCCTCTGTCTGAGGCATTTCACGTGTTTAGTTTTGCTTTCAAAACAGTTAAACCTCTTTGCACAATATTAGAATGAAGTTTTTTTATTCAGTACAATTAATTTCAATTTTAGGATTCTAAGAGTCTGTAATTGGTTTTGATGATGAATGTTACATCACAATTGTTAAGAGTTCACTTTGCATCCATTTGACTTAACTTATGTACGTAAAATTTGATGAGAGATATCTTGGTACGCTCCTGAAATTTTAGTGAATTCTGCAAGTTTCATGCCATTTTCCTGTGTTTATCCTTTTTTAGAATTAGAGCTCAGTAGTAATTGTCCTTTAAAGAGAATTAAATGTATCCTTAACTTTTACAAAACAAACCTTTAAAATCTCATGTGTAAAGAGTCTTAATTTGCAGACTCTAAAGTGCTTTTTTCCACTGTTACTTTTCTGAAATAAAACTCACTAAAAAACCTCTCTTTCCTATTAGGGACTACTTAGGGGGGGTTAGAGGCTAGGCATGAGGGATCCTACCTAGTCCCTAAAATTACATTCAGAGTTATAGAAGCCCTTGCCTGAGATTCACCAGGGAGTCCACTGCCCAAAGAAGATAAAGTATGTTCTAACAAATTAATAGATCCTTGAAAATATCTTTCTGTATTTCACACCTAAAGAGATATATAGCCTAAAAACATACAGCAAAGCAGTGGTTAAGTTGTCTTCAGACTGGTATTCATATTTAACTGAATAGCTTTTTCTCAGACTTCAACAGGAAGAATACTTAAATATTTGAGTTTCTTACAGATTTAACAAGGAACTTAAAATATAAAGCAATTATTAAGTAACATGGGTGTTTTCAACAAACTTGCACATCAAATTTAGCCTTAAAATCTGCAGTATACCAATTCACCATGTCTACTGATTAACAGCAGTAACTACAGTGTTTCATTTTGAAATGAGAAGTAAAAGAAAGTTCCTTTTTTCTTACAGTGGAAGAAAATACCCTTATTCATAATGAGTGTACCAGACAGATGTCAAATTTGATGAGTTTTTCCCCATTTTTTTGTGAAAAAATATAGTCACTGTGTATTCTAGTCTTTACAAGGCTATCATGACATTTCAGTTTACTTTGAACTACAGAGTACTATTAGGGATAAGACACATTGACCTTAATTAAATAACCTGTCAGTTGATAGTTTTGGAAGCTTTATACAGGTCACCTTATGGAAAAAAATAAAATAAAATAAAAATTAGCACAGATTTAGTAATTATCTTGATGAGGGCTCAAAATTACTAGTGTTGGATATGGTAAAGACTTAAAAAGCAAAAGAGTAAGCAGGTTATGTAGTAGAGATCATAAATTTATACCAGGATGATGAGTGAAAAAATTATCCTACTATTACATGAGTGAGAGCTTGTGGCTTGAGATAAGATTTCCAGTGTGCCATTATACATGGACTCAAAAAGTGCTATATCTCAGTAAACTTAGATTGTAAGTGAAGATGATATGCTCTGGAAAACATAATTTAAAAAGTAGGTATAACAATGACAAAGACACTAATGTTGAAGATGCATGTGAAAATTTTGAATAATTTAAACCCAAACTTAATTTTTAAAAAATCTTTGTATGGGAAAATTATATTGGGTTGCCAATTTTCAAGAATAAGTAATATTTTTTCTTTTAAAATAATTGGAATCATTGCATGTGACAGACTTTAAGTTTCTCCTCTTGATTTCAGGGCTTGAAAGTAAACATTTTCTACTACATTGTTATGACTTTCTCACCTGTATCATTAATTCTTAGTTGATCTGTTTCTTTATCTTAGCAATGCTCCCTTCATTTTATGTTTTCCACATAGGAGTAAGGTAAAGCCTGACATTTTCCAAAACATTATTCTTGATAAAAGTAATATTTTTGTTTAGGTGACAAACAGCATGTTTGGTGCTTCAAGAAAGAAGTTTGTAGAGGGGGTCGACAGTGACTACCATGACGAAAACATGTACTACAGCCAGTCTTCTATGTTTCCACATCGGTCAGAAAAAGATGTAAGTTAACCCGTTAAGCTGTGTTTACTCAGTAGTATATGTCTGTCTCTTTCTGATTCCTGAAAAGCAGTATATGAACTGTAGAGTACCACCTTTGGTTGAGTGACTGTGTTTTAGGCATAGTGCTAGGCCCTGGGGATACAAAGATGATGAGCTTTCTTAAATTCTTATTGGAGACAAAATACTGTATGATTCTCAAGTTGAGATATGGTAATACTGTGGTAGGAAGTACTCAAAAGACATGGGGTAAACAAGGTATTACTTCTAGAACATCGATTGTTTTTTTAATTTGTGAAATAACTTGTTTTTATATTAAAACAATACTTTTATAAAGAGCAGAAAGCTGATTTGTACAGATTTAAAGATATAATGTCAGGCTGCAATGAAACCTTTCCTTTGCTTTCTGATATTCTGGTTATAATCCTAGACCTCAGATAGGCAGACCATCTCTCCTCTGTTAGCTATAGGTATGCTACAACAGAAAAGTTTTGAAGAACTGTATTCAGAAACATGGAAGATGATATATTATAGAAGTATGAGTTAAATGCTTTGGAAGGTTAGTAGTTCAGTAATCCCTTTTGGAATGAAAGGATTTAGAGCACAGCCAAGTCATAATTAGCAAATAGATAAAATATTTTAAAATAAATTCCATTGTTGTTTTCAAATTCTGGTAAGCTACTTTAAATTATACGCTATATACTGTAGTCAAACCAGTTGCATTCTTGTACTTTGTACCTGCCCAACTTTTTTTCCTCTTTCAAACTTTTATAAATTTGCTATTCCTAATTTCCCTGTCTATACAGCAATTTACTCTAGATATTAATCTAATGAGATTCTTTCTGATGTTTTAAAACACTTTTAAAATTCTAAGTTTTGTAACAAATGCCATCATTTTTCATTAAAGTTGATCATTAGTAAATTACTTCCTGTGTCTTAGAATTTCACACATAGGCTTACTCAAGGTTTAAGTTAGAATTTTGGTGGGGTTTTGCTTTGTTTTGTTTTCCTGTTTTGGTGTTATCCCCCCCCCCCCCCCACGCGGGCCCCTCACTGCTGTGGCCTCGCCCGTCGCGGAGCACAGGCTCCGGACGCGCAGGCCCAGCGGCCATGGCCCACGGGCCCAGCCGCTCCGCGGCACGCTGGCATCCTCCCGGACCGGGGCACAAACCCGTGCCCCCTGCATCGCCAGGCAGACTCCCAACTACTGCGCCACCAGGGAAGCCCTCCCCTTTATTTTTATTTGAAAACTGTGTCATTTTGGCAACAAACTATCAAGTGCATTATTAGGACTCTTGTCAAATTTTGTGTTTGGTGGCTTTCTTGTGCAGTTGAATAGCTGACAGAATAATGTCATCTAATTAATTTTCTGTTATCTTACTGCCTTTCTAGCTATTTGCTATTTGATGTAAATTATAACTGAATTATTTTTTACATAAATTTCTAAGTTTAAGATTTGATGTTATAGTTTAATAATTTGGGATGTCTTTCCGGTAGCATCACTGCAGAAACTAATCTGCATGTGTGTTACTGTGATTGTACAGTGCAAGTTAAGATTGATGCAAAAATGGTAGTGGAATATTACTTATTGATGAAAAGCATTCATTCTTATCAGGAAGATATAAAGCTTTCAAACTGAAATTCTTTAAAAAGTATGTGCAGAGAATGAATGACAGAGATGTCTGTCTTCTAGGGAACAGAAATACTGTATTATATGTCAGAATTTTTTAGTCAGAATTATTACATACACTCATATACATATGTTGGTTACTATTCCAGATTAATTGTCACAGAAATAACAGAATGATTTGCTTCACAAAACTTTTTTTTAAAATTAATTAATAAGGTAGTAAGACATGGAGATTAAAACAGGACAGATATAGGTTTGGATCTTGGCTTTGCCTATTAGCAAGAACTTCTCCAAGCCTCAGTTTTTTCATCTGAAAATGGGAATAATAATATAGTAGCTACTTATAAATTTCTGTGTTGCTGATACTTTTTTCATTACAAAATAGTAAGGGGTATTGCACAAATTTTAGAAAATATGCGTGGGGTCGGGGAGGGGAGAAATTACCAATAATGCTAGTCGGGAATAATTTACGGCTAAAATTTTGATTCTATATTTCACATATTTTTATTTAAAAATATATTAGTAGTTAAATCTCTGGGCCATATTGACATGTCTTTCACTAGAAAGTTTGCACCAATTTTTACTCTCATCAGCACTCTCTGTGCCCTTGAGAATATCAGCTTTTAAGTTTTTACAGATAGACAAAAGAAACTTACTGTTTTAATGTGCAGTAAAACATTGCTTAATTTACACACACACACACACACACACACACACGGCTCTGTGTCTTTTCCGTGTAGATGGCCTTTTTTTTTTGATTCAATCCCTTAATTTATGTGAGAATCAATTATATTATTTATAAATAGCAAACAAATAACACATACCTCAGGATCATTTAATGAACAATTTTACATGTAACCTAAACCATTATATACTATATATGCTAATACAATATATAATATATTGCATGTATCTAATAATGTGTGCATATATATTTATAAGAATTGTTAATATACTTAATTTCAACTTAGTAATTAGTATAATTATTGTCATCTGTTTTTCCCCTCTTTTTTAACATCTTTATTGGAGTATAATTGCTTTACAATGGTGTGTTAGTTTCTGCTTTATAACAAAGTGAATCAGTTATACATATACATATGTTCCCATATCTCTTCCCTCTTGCATCTCCCTCCATCCCACCCTCCCTATCCCACCCCTCCAGGCGGTCACAAAGCACCGAGCTGATCTCCCTGTGCTGTGCAGCTGCTTCCCACTAGCTATCTACCTTACGTTTGGTAGTGTATATATGTCCATGCAACTCTCTCGCTTTGTCACAGTTTACCCTTCCCCCTCCCCATATCCTCAAGTCCATTCTCTAGTAGGTCTGTGTCTTTATTCCTGCCTTATCCCTAGGTTCTTCATGACATTTTTTTTTCTTAAATTCCATATATATGTGTTAGCATACGGTATTTGTCTTTCTCTTTCTGACTTACTTCACTCTGTATGACAGACTCTAGGTCCATACACCTCATTACAAATAGCTCAATTTCGTTTCTTTTTATGGCTGAGTAATATTCCATTGCATATATGCACTTTTATTTCTTCCTTTGTGGATTACTGTTTTTGTGCCATTTTCTATTTCTCTATTGAGCTGATGTCTTGTTTATTTGTCCGTGTTTTCCATATATTAAGGTTAATAACCTCTTGTCATAAATAGTTTTTCAGTTTTTTGCTTTTAGGTTTTTTTTAATATAAAATTATTTATCATTTTTATTGAATTTGACTAATCAGTTTTGTGTGGGTTTTTTGGTTTTAATGTTTTCAGTCTTTGAGATCATACCTAGGAAGACTTTCCCCACCTACTTTCTTCTAGTATTTTTGTGCTTAATTCTACACATATAACTTACATTCATTAGAAGTGTGTTTTGGATTAAGGTGTGAGTTTTGTGGTGCCAGATTACCCTCCTTGTGCCACCCCCCCACCCCCATAAGGTTATCTGGTATCCAGTTGTCCCAACACTTTTTTTATAGTTTAGATCACAGGTTAGAAGACTTTTCCATAAAGAACCAGATAGTAAATATTTTAGACTTTGTGGGCCAAGAGGCTAAATAAAGGATAATATGTAGGTACTTATATAACCATTTAAAATGTGAAAAATCATTCTTAATTTTTGCACCCTACATATATAAGCAGTGTGCTGGATTTGGCCTGCATTCAGTAAATTGCCCACCCCTGAGTTAGACCATTCATTTATGGCTAATTTGAATTCTCCCTTATATATATACTAATGTCTGATTTTTTTGGCCTGTTTCTTAACTCTTGTTCTGTATATCATATTGATTCTTTGGAAGAACTACAACATAGTTGAATAGCTGTAGCTTTATAGGCAATTTTCACATCTTAGTCAGGTAAGGTCTTTCACATCCTTTACAAAAATGTTTTTGACTGTTGCACATTTATACTGATGTTTACCTTCTTTCAGAAGAGTATGTCTCTCTCCTGTTTCTGTTCTTTATGCCGTTTAGGAAGTAGGATTTTATGGTTGCCGTTTTCATTACATTTTTCTAATTGGTTTTTACTGATATATGAAATAGTTTGTATGTGTATATATTTATTTTATAACTAACTACCTTACAAAACTCTTTTTATTAGTTTTTGTTGATTGGGAGTATGGGCTCTGGACATTCTATTTTATGAGTTTATATCTCAGTCACATGGTTTACTAGCTGTGTCCTTGGGCAGGTTACTCAGTCTCTGTATGTCTCAGTTTTCTCATCTATAAAATAAGAAAAATAGTACATGTCTAATGGGTGGTGGTTTTAAGGACTGAATGATAACTGTATGCAAAACTTATAGAAGACCAAATAGTAAATATTAAATGTTGCTACTGTAATGAATAATAATAACATTATGCCATGGATTCTTTTGGTTTTTTTAGTAGTTATGTATATCATCTGCAGATAATGATTATTTTGTGCTTTATAAGGCTTTTAAAGAGAAAAAATTTAAACATAATAAATAAATGACTGGGATAATTTTGTATTCTTTTCCTTCCTGGCAACAGTGAGAAAATTATTTTAAATTGTAACTTATGATAAAGGTAAACTGGCCAGTAGTTGAGTGAATCTTTAAGCCAACTATCCAAAAAAAAACCCCAAAAGCAAAAAGACCCCCAAAACCTAACCAATTCCTGATTTACCCTAACCATAGAGCATAAAATGTAATTGTTTCTTCATCATATGCATGGTTGTAGAAGTATTTGGTAAACTGTTCTTTATAAGATTGTGTGGATTAAATTGCTAAATATTTCTTTAGGGCTACTTCATATTTTCCAAGGCCTTTTATTTCAAGAGATGCCTGTACATGTATGTGTCTTTCAAAAGAATGCTGAATTTGCTGTTTTTGAGGTATAAAAGTAATATAAATTACAGATATATTACTTAAATGTTTTCACAAGATTAAGTAAATCGTAGGCAGATATGGGCTTGATTTCTCCCTTTCCCTTTTCCTTTTTTGAATCTTAGCGCTGTCATTTATTAGCTCAATGGCTTTGGGAAAGTTATATGACCTCTTCTGTGCCTTGGTTTCCTTATCTATATGTAAAGCTTGGATACTGATAGTTTGTGTATCATGTAATTGTGTGATTTTTAATTATTTGTTTTTAATTATCTTTTTTTGGAGACTTATAGAAAATGAAAAACATTCATATAAGACGCAATAGACAACTCTTTGGGAGCAGTATAACCTAAGCAATTTTAGGGTTTTCTTAAAAACTATATCTGTATTTTGATTGCTAACGTATTTTCTAGTCTTTTGAGTCTTTGTTGCACTCATTTGGTGATTCTTAAGCATAATCATTTTAGACACACAAACTTGTGGGAACCTCTTTTCCCTTGTTTTAGTATGTGCTATAAAGACATGAAATGTAGCACCTATCCTTACTTTAAAAAAAAAAACTCATGAAACTGATTAGAGTAGACTACTTCCTTGTTTTGACAAATGGCAACCATTTTCAGCTCGTACCTAACTTTCATACTTGTGTTAGCCTACAGCAATTATGGCAACTAGGATTTTTCTCAGGCCAATTTATAATAAATATTTTGTTAAAATCTAGTATAAAATAAGGATACCTTCTATCACCATTATTGTTGTCATCCTCATGATTAGTGTTTAACTACATAGAGAGTCATCCTGGCTGACTCTCTGGCTCTTTGAATTTGTTTCTGTCTCAGGACCTTGCGCTTAGTTTTTTCAGATCTTCACATGGTGTTCTCTCTCACTACATCCAGGTATCTGTTAATCTATCTTACCCGAGAAGCCTTTCTGATCACTCTTTTCCTAAGTAGCTTGTATATACTATCAGTACTACTACTACTACTATATCCTAACTTCTTTCTTGCATTTTAACAGTTACAGCAACTATCTCTTCCTGAAGTATGTATTTATTAATTATTTATTCTCCTGTGTACTACACTAGAATTTAAGTTTAACAAAGGCAAGGACCTTGCCTCTCTAGTTTACTGCTGTGTTCTTAGAACTTATTATAAGGTGTAGAAGATAGTGGACTTTTACTGAGTCTTTTTGTTAGAGAAAGGGAAGGAAATGAATTAATGTTGAAAATAACAAAATTAATATTATTTGCAGATACAATTGTTTACCTAAAAAACTCAAAAATAACCTTTAAAACTTTTAATTTGAATGTATATAAGTATGTCAAAATTTTATATGGCAACAATAACCTAATAGAGTTAAATGTAAATAAATCAGACTTTAAAGAACTTAGAATTAAATGTCAAACGATTTGAAGGCAGTGTTCTAAAATCTCTTAAATTCATTGCCATTTAAATAATCTTCAAACTCTGTATTTTAAAGATAAAAAGGCAGTTTTTATAAACTCCTATTTATAAAGGGAGTTAAAATGATATACTTAAAAGATATAACAAATTTTGATACATCTACAAAAATAATTAGAAAATTTTTCATCCAGTAATAACAATCATAAAAAATCATAGTCAGAAAATACCATTTTATTCCTCTCATACTAGCAAAGAGGGTTTTTGTTGTTGTTTGGTTTTTTGGTTTTTGTTTTTAAGTGGAAGAGTAGCCATTATCTGTGAGGGAACATTGAAGTAACTGCTGTGGAAGCATAAATAATACAGACTTTGTAGAAAACAGTTTAGCAATGCATATTAAGAGCCTTTAATATACCTTTAAATTTGTGCTTTGGCTCTAACCTAAGATTCACACAATATAATATAGAGATCTTCGTTGCCGTACTTTCTTTAGTATGTTCTGAATGTTAAATGTTCTATAGGAATTAATTACATTGACTATTTCAACATATATTACACTTTCTGAAAATGTTATTTTTGAAAACTTAATGCTTTAATCAAAATTACTTGAAATATCTGGTAAACTCATAATTTGTTATTGATTTTCATTGATTTTCATTGTATGTTACATAAGCTACCAGGTCCCATGACTTACTGACTGTTTTGTTTTTCTGCCTGCTTCCTCTCTTGTCCCTTTCTTCTTTTGGTCTTTTTAATATATTATCTTCTAATAGTCTTTCTTTTTGTTTACTAGATTTCATTCTGACTTCAGTGGTTTCTTATTTTTTTAACCATACTGTTTTTAATTTTTAAATGTTTTTCAGATTCTGTCTAGATTTAAAACTTTCTTTGTTTTTTTTTCTGTTTGTAGATATGATATAGTCAAAATCATATTTCTTTGTTGTTTTCATCCTGGAATAAATAACAGAATGCTAGGAATTATATTATCACCATACCTTTAAGTATATTGTACAATGAATTTTTAAGGAACACTTAAAAACTTATATATTTCATTTTTAAATTGCTTTTGTGGTCAGGGAATTTTTATTTAATAAAACTTTGTTGCATTTTGAAGTCATTTTTTATGTAGAAAATTATTTCTTGACCATACTGATTTTAATGTTTCTTGAAATAGGTTTTGTGATTGAAGGTACATTTTATTGGAGGGAGTAATTGCGAGAGGTGATCACTATTGGAAACCATGAGGGGGATAGAATAATTAACACTTCTTTGCTGTTATGGATTGCTGGAAGGAGCCAGATTGGCCTGTTATTAAGTTTTTCAAATATACATTTTGTAAAACAAAATAATTTTAGAGTTTTTTTGGTCATGGATTTCAGAATTATATCTAGTAACAGTGGAAATATTTTAGAAGTACAGTTTCTAACTTGTTGATTTCCTTGATATTCTGTATATTAAGCAAAAGGATAAAGGAGCTCTTTGTTGAGTCAGGAAAATAACTTGTATTACATTACTGTTTCTTCTAGTTGCTTTACTGTCGTTTGAATGAAGTGTTGTATTATAGACTGAGAAATGAGGAAGAATATAGTTGTTATAACGGTTTTAGACTGGGAACACAGTAACCTGCTTATTGGTTTCAGCATTCTACTGATTGTGTGACATTTAATCTTTTTCTACTATTTTCCCCCTCTAAGAACACAAGTTCTACTCCTTATTTTATCTAGAATTCATTTGATAAACTTCTTTCTTTAGCTTCTTAAGCAAAAATGAATATAAAATTAGGGTACTATTCAATAAATTCCCCTAAGGCTGCCCCTCTGATTGCTAGTGATGAGAGTCCTGCATTGGGAGGAAGATTAGATTACTAGCAGCAGCTGCTACCATTTATTGAACACTTAATATGTGTATATCTTATCTAATTTAATCTTCACGTCAACTCTATAAGGTAGGTAGTGTTATTTCCATCTTACAGGAAGGAAACAGAGGCTCGGCTCTCCCATAGGTAAGAGGCAGAATCAGGATTCAAACCTAGATTTTTTTTCTGACTCAAAGCCGGGCTCTTTCCACTTATGCTTATATTCCCTACTCTAATACGTCTCTTGATCTAAAGTTCTGTATTTTTCTAAGAAATTTACCTTTATACAATTAACTTTCAGCAGTTAAAAAATTATATAAATTTTCTGTCGTCTGTTAATTGTAGTTATTTCTGTGCCAGAGTACATTTCTTGTGTATTTTCTTTGCGCTTGTAAATAGCGTTTCTACCCCATAATCCTTCGTTGTATGTTAAATCCATTTTAAAATCCATTTTTAGCACTGATATATTTCATGAATCATGCTTTCAGAGTTTAAAAATATATACCGCTAGGATTGATTTTATAAGAAATTATATATTTGCATTTTGACACATTTTGAAGCAGTCATTTTAACATTGGTTTGTATAGCTGATCAATGCTTATTTTACTTCGATGGTTTGAAGGTTATAAACCATTAAACAAACTGCTTTCATGTTTCTGTAAAGCATTGTTTACTAACCTTCATGTACTCACACATAGAGAAAATGATAATATTTAATATGTCATACTGGTAAATGGGTCACCATGCTGCTCTTCGACTCAAATATTTGGCCCAGGGAGCCATTCCCCCTTTACCTTCATGTTGTGTCATCTTCTCTACTTTATCTCCCGGTGCTGAGAGGAGTGATATGTTGGCATACCTATAACTCACTTGTGGATGTATAACCTTTGTGAGAAAGTAGACTATAAAATGTCTGTTCTTTGGAGTTATGTGGTCAATAAACATACACATTTCTGGGAAAAGTAAAATTTTTAGTGGTCCATTCTAGAATGTTCACATTATGGATCATTCTAAGTCATGGATTCATGCTGGCCAGCATCTTTTATAAAGCCTTTGGAAACTATACTCCTTTACTTTTGTTTATAGCTTATAATGATAACAGAAAATCATGATTGTTAAGGGATTTTATTATAAACATTTTACCTTCTGTCACCAACTAAAGCTTCATTGTATGTTACATATGTTCTTTGATCTTGTTCTTGCAATTTAGAAATGAACCTTTAATGTGCTTAAAATATTTGCGGTTATGTGGTAATAGTAACGATAATTGTACCTAACAAAATAACTTGGCATAAAATGTGTATTCTTTCAGTTTAACTGTTTATATTGTATACCCTCCAGATTTCAGAAGGAATATTTATAAGGTTTGATGCTTTTTTAGAAAATTTGTTACTATATTTAAATACTGCTGTGTTTAGTAACTTAGCCCAACCCCAGAAGAGTCTGGTGTATGTCATTAGTTTAAAGCTACTGTTGTATAAAAACTTCTGTGAATTTCAGAATAATTAAAACAATTTAGAATTTTGACATGAAAATAGCATGAAATGTGTATTGTATAAACCTCTACTGTTTAAATATTTTTCCCCCTGGCTTTCCTACTGCGGTCAATGTCAGCCCAGTTCTTCGCTGGAAACCAGAGAGGCTTCTGATAGTTCCCTGTCTGGTGATTCTCCACCCATCTCTTTTCCCCTATATCTCAACCATTTCAATAGGACTCTTTCATAGTCGCAGTTCTCCTGTTCTAGCTTAGTATCTTACCATTTCCATCCAGTTTTGCTGTTGGAATTATCTTCCCAAAGCACAGTTTGATCATGTCACTTCTTGGCTTAAAATTATTTTTTCTCTTTATCGCCATAGTTAGAGCCAGTTTTGCATAACATTTAAGAAGACCTTTTGCATCTGGTCCCATCACTCTCTTATTTCCCATTCTTCTATTCCCCAGTGTGCTTAGGGTAGGCCTTATCTCCCTTCTCTAATTACCCTATTGTTCAGTCACTGACGTTTCTTATTTTGTTTGTATTCTAATCATGTCACTAACTTTTATCGCACTCACTGCATAGTCTCACACTGGAAGACCCCTCATCTGTACCCACATCAGATGTTACCATTCTACAAAGTATTCCTGCTACCTCACCCTTTTTTAGAAATATCTTCCTCCAGTGATACTTTATACTTCCTTAAGAGCACTTACCACACTGTGCCTTGGAACATAATTAGTTGTGTAATTCATTCTGTCCTTCCACTAGATTACAACCCTTTTGATGACGCAGCTCATCTTATTTAATTACGGTGTTTTGATGGTTGCTTAATATAAGACAGGGAATACACAGACATGCACTTACACGTACACATTTTCATTTACTCAGTTTAAGTTATCTAGTTTTTTATAGCACTGCCACATGCAGTGCTAGTCTCTATGAAGAAGTAAAAAATGAATATAACATGGCTTCAAAGAATTTTTATTCTAGGAAAAAAAGATGATGCAAAAAATTGAAAGGCATTGTACACAAGTGCCATGAATGTACATGCAGTGTACATTATATACCATGTCTATACATATTTGTAAGTATTTTGGGTTTGACCTTTGGTATTGTATCACCTCTCCACGTACCTGGTTGTGTGTATGTTTGTTAGATTTTTCTACCCATTTGATACACATTTCTGTATAAAAATCAGTAACTATTACAAAATAAAAACTTTTTTATTTAGGTAATTTTATTTTCAACTTTAATAAACTGAATTTAGAATTTAGCTTAATATATTATTTAAGAATCAAGTAATTTTACTTAAATTTAGACTTTTTGAAGTACTGTCTTCATGTATTTGTTAGCCTAGTTTGCTTTTTTTTAAGTGAGGTAATGATGCTGTCATAGTTTCATTTAGAGTAACTGGGGAAAAAAAACTTTGTAGCAATCAAAAATTAATTTTATTTGCATAGTTTGATGTCATGCAATTGTGATACGCTCTTAAGTAACATGGAATTTATTATGCAATGTTTTTGTTTTTCTGAAGATTGGGAAATATGGATTTGATTCTCACATATTATGATATGTTGTACAGATTTGTAAAGTGTCAGTGCAATGTTCTGTGTACTTTCTTTATGCTCTAATATAATTAATTTGTTTCTAGATGCTGGCATCACCATCTACATCAGGTCAGCTGTCTCAGTTTGGGGCAAGTTTATACGGGCAACAAAGTAAGAATTTTGTATTTATTCTGGGCTACTTTATTTAAAGAAAAAAAATACCTACCAAATAAAGAATAATGCTGCCCTTGTGGGTTTATTCTAGGGTTTAAAAGGAAAGGTATTTAATTTTCAGTTTTTCTTATTTTAGCGAAAAACCTCATTATTTCAGACCTTTCTAATTCAAGATTATTTGGATACAGGGTAGATCAAAATTTATTTCTTCATCTTTTGTATGTGTATGTTCCTTTGCAGTATTTTTGAAGAAGATTTGCTAAACAAATTAAAAATAGACATTCTCTATGTTTTCAGTTGGAGGAAGTTAAAGGTTTTTTGACTGGTCAGTTAAGGAGGTTGTTTTGTTTGTGTTTTTTGGTCTTATTATTAATGTAAGCCCATTACCTAGCAGTTTGTGAAATGTTCTCTTTGTTTAGCAAATACTTCTTTTACTTTGGCTCAGTCTGGGTATACAATCTCTGTTTTTGACTAACAGTTCAAAGCTTTTTCCATATACAAGATTTTATTTCTTTTATGTGTTGTAATACTTTTATAGCTCTCAGCACAGTGCCTGGCGCATAGTAAGCGCTCAATAAATGTTAACTATTATTATGACATAATTTTTATAAAACTAAATTATAAAATTTTCCTTTTTTAAATTAATTTTCCAAACTTTTATATATTAATAAGATTTGTCATATATTGTAATGTCAGAGGCTGCTGATCTCTCATCTCTGTAGTGGGAGGGGAGTGCTAAAAGGGATGTAAATTCCCATCAAAGATTACAGAATAATAGGGTAACTGAAGCAGACAATCTGATGACCAAATAATTTAACCACCTTCAAATAAAAATCAGTTATGTGATTTGGAACTCTTTCCCAGTATAATAAAAGGCAAAGTTTTGATAGATATAAGAGTAGTTTGTCATACCACTTTACCCTTCAATTTTATTTTGTAATTTAGTAAGGGGAAAAAACTTATTTTGTTAGACAAATATAGTTTCCATCTATTTTTTTTCTCTCTACCTCTTGTGGCATTCTTTTTGCTATGAAACACAATTTTGTTAGTACAGAATTAGTAAGGAAAATTATTAATTACAGATACTAGCTTTCCTCTAGTTAAGTAGAAAACATTTTTAAGCCTTTTATTACACAAAAAAGATGTTGCTTATTTATCAGCAAATGTTCATTCTAGTTATTGAGGGAATATTATTAGCTAGCAGTTTGTTTCATTTGGACTGTTTTTGTTTGAAGCCTACTACTTTCACCTTTCCGGTAACCCTTACGTTCGAAATATCTAGTTAAATTTTAAAGCTACCCTTTATTTCTATAGAGAAACTGCAAAGAACTTACATTCCTTTCTTTTTAAAGCCCACAATTTATCACAGCAGAAAGTAGATAGTGGAATAGAGAAAAGTTATATTTGAGAAGCCAAGGTTATTTAATGAAGGAGAATGGCAATTATTTTACAATATAATCAGCTATATGGACTTTGAAAATCTGATCTAATTTTTTTAACCTACAAATGTGAAGTTATAATTGGGCTAAGTTATAGAATGGATTAGGTTTGGAATATAGTTATTTCATTGGTAAGGTAGACATTTATTGACTTAATTTGTATACATGATTGTGCTGATGGTTAAGGATATACAAAGATTAATAAATGAGCAAAGTTATTTTCATTAGGAAAAGTATTTTAAGGTACTTAGTAATTTAAAAAGAAGTTACATATGACAGATATTTCCTGTTGGAGTTTAGTATAATAAATGGCATTGATGAACCAGCATTTTCAATTCATGGCTCACTCTTTTAACTGACATTGTAGGTATTAACTTATTTTAAAAAATGAACCTTAGATCAACTGAAACTGAAATGTCTCAAGTCAGGGTACAATCATTCCTTTCTAGTGCACAGATCTAGAAGCTACAACTAGTAAAATAAAATAAAATAAAACAGAGCCTGAATTCCTAGTCACTGTCTGTTAGGATAGAACTGACAGGGCCAGATAAGTCTCTCAGCTGGTAAGTAGTTTGAACACACACCTTCTCAGAGAGAACACCAGCTACCATGTAGGACTTGAGGGTCAGGGCTTCGGTAGTATAAGTAAGTCAGAAAGATAAAACTTGAGGGGCTGACCTTATTTAATAAAGGATGGGGAGATAGAATAAGTAGGTGGGAATAGATTCATGATGTTATTCTTATGGCAGCTAACTTTAATTGTGCATTAGGCTTGATATTACAAAGTTCTTTTGCCCCCCAAGTGTATTGAGTACCACCATTAACTCTGTATTCAGATTGGCAAAGTTCAGTAGGAATTTGAGCCATTAAAATGGAGGTTTACTATCTGTTTTGTGTTCTTGATGATTAGAGAGATTAGAGGTGGAGAAGGAAGAGTGCCCTCTCCAAAACTGAGACTCACTGAGTTTAAAACAAGGGAAGGAATTCCTCTTGGAATGGATACAGAGCTGCTTAAAGCTTTCACCAGATTTGGGTGGAAGTGATTGTATAGTACACAAGGGTACCCAGAAAATGCTGGATTAGGAGCTTGTGTGATCATGGGTTCTAGTACAGTATAGTTGTATCCAAATATGTAACTTTTCATCAAGGGTTTATGTGACTACTGTGCATCAAGTGGTAACTGTAGAAGCTGGTGAATGGAATCTTGTATTCAAGTTGCATGATATTCTCTACTTGCTCTCTACTTTTGCGTAAGATTTTAAGTACACTGTCTAGGTTTAAAGACCCCTGGGCTCCCTGAAGCTGTGTACTAGATGAGAATGAACAGGGAGCCAGGAATTAATTTCCCTGGATAGTCAATGCATTGAAATTAAGTGGTAGTATCGTTGGTGTGACTTTTTCTTTCTTACCAACAGGATTTAGGGCCTTGGAGGATTTGAGAAAAAGGAGTACTTTTTTTTTTTTGGCGGTACACAGGCCTCTCACTGTTGTGGCCTCTCCCGCCGCGGAGCACAGGCCCTGGACGCGCAGGCTCAGCGGCCATGGCCCACGGGCCCAGCCGCTCCGCGGCACGTGGGATCCTCCCAGACTGGGGCACGAATCCCTGTCCCCTGCATCAGCAGGCGGACTCTCAACCACTGCGCCACCAGGGAAGCCCAAAGGAGTACTTCTTATATGCCTATAATCTAGCCACATAGGTTAACTAGCTGTCTGAATGAATCCATTATATACATTTGTATCTGAATTCTCAGAGGACCCAGACCACTAGCTGGGAAAGGAAATAAACCTCTCTTTCTGGGATCCGGACTCCTGGCTTAAAAGCAGTGGCATAGCCTTATGCTTTCAACAACATCCCTTTGGCCTCCTGTTTTAAGAATACATATATGAAAGCTACTTGTTTTGTGGAGAACCAGAGCACAGGTGGAATGGTTCATAAATAATGCTGTTGACAGTATAGTTAGGCATGTGACACATTTTGGTAGCTTTCAGGAAATAGGATCATTTAACAGATACTTGAATTAATAATGAATGCCCTGGGAGTTCTTGCTCTCTAGAAGCATTTTATAGTTAGGGGGGTCAAGACATATTTATATGCAGAGTGTTAAATACCATAGGTTAAAAGGTATCATGTTGAATGATACGGACAGACTTGCGGATTGGAGAGAAAAGCACAGTAAGCTACAGTGGTACGGGAAAGGTTCAAAAAGGAAGTAGGAATTGAGTTTAACAGATATTTTTGAGTGCCTACCATATATATTGCATCATGCTAGAGACTGCATATGTATTGTAGAAAGAGCATTCTCTTTTATGCCATCTCTGTACAGTGTATATACGCCTTCGGTGTTGCTGTGTTTATTTATTGCACGTCTTCATTGCCTTTGTATCCTCAATACTCTGTACACGATAGGCACTCACTAAATGTTTGTTGAATGCATGATGAACAAGATATGGTCCTTATATATAATCTAGTAGGATAAATACACAAGTTATTTTTCCTACAAAATAGAGGAAGAAGTACAGAGTTTTCTGGGTACTTGAAAGGTAGGAGTAATCACATACCTTAAATGATCAGGACAGGATTTACAGATGAGGTCATGTTTAACATTGTCCTTGAAGAGACTATGAGTAAGGTTGTTTTAGTAGTGGGAACAAAATCTACAGCGTGGGATAAATTTTTGAGTGGTTTGCTTTATCAAGACAAGGGAAATCTATTAGGCTGTTACATTGGTTTCAGCCAAGAAGTACAAATCTTCACAATTTTATGGAATCTATCTCAAGATATTTGCTACTTTTCAAGTTCAAGAACACAGCTATAACATACTCTTTTCCCCCAGAAAACACCTATTTATAGGTGAAAACCATTATTACTTCATTAGACTATCTCATTTTATCTTACCTTTAGGACCACCTGTTGATTTTCTTTCCATAAGCATGTTTCATCCCCCCACCCGACCCTCACTCCCCAAAAGCTAATAGTTATTCAGTATTTTCTATGTGTCGGGTGCTATGTTAAGTACTTGATATAAATATAAACCCATTTAATCTTCACAACAACCTGATTAAAGGTTAAGGGACTTGCCTAGGGAGTAAGTAGTAGAGCCAGGATTGCCTTACTTTGTAAGTTTTACTATGAGTAAATATGAGTTGAGAACAGCAGTTTCTTTGAAACCTGGATGCTACATATTACTTACTTACTTACTTACTGAATGTCATGACCCTAGAAAGCAGTTTGCACACAGTAGAAACTGCATATGTTAAATCCACAGATTCCAAGAGTCTGCTGACTAAGGCATTATGATAGGATTTATTGTGTTATTTATCTAGTACCTACCATGAGTGAAGAATTATTCCAGGATTGAAGAGTATGGCAAATAACAATGTTCCTGCTTTCATGGAGCTTATATTTTAATGAAGGAAGACAGAGAATAAGCATGCAAATAAATTTATTTACTTAGTAAATAAATAATATGATTCTGATAATAAGTACTATAAAAAATTGTCAGGTTAATGGATGAGTGGATGGGATCAATAGTTTTCGAGCAGACAAAGAGGCTGTCTCTGAGGCAGTAGTATTTGAATGGAAGCCAGTCTGTTGAGAAGTGGAAGCCCTTGGAAAGATCTGGGGAAGAGCTTTTCAGGTACAAACAGCAGCAAATGCAAATGGTCTTACTCATGAGAATGTAAGAATGAACTTCATGTGTTAAAGGATGAATGAGAGCGCCAGTATAATGAACAAAGAAAGTGAAAGGTTAATGGGTAGCAGGTGTCAGGTCATGGAGTCTTGTAAAGATTTGGTAAAGCATTTGGATTTATTCTAAGTTTAATGGGAAGGATTTTAAGATACAGTTTCATTTTTAAAAGATCACCTTGCTGTGTAGAAAATGGACTGAGTGGAGGAGGGACAAGTGACAAGAAAAAGAGAAAGACAATTAGTGCAGTAGTCCAGGCAGGAAAGTAGGGTGGCTTTGGACTAGTGCTAGAGGTGTTGAGAAATGGTTAGATTTGGGATATTTTGGACATAGAGCTAATATGAGTTGGGGATGTGGGATATGAAAGAAAGAGAGGGATCAAGGATGATCTCTAAGGTTAGAGACCTGCATTACTTTGTGAAAGGGTGCTGCTAATGTATCATGCAAACTTAGGTTGAGGAGGAGGAGTGCAAAGTATATGTAGGAGATTCACACAGCTGTTCCACAGATGGAGTGCCACCTGCTGTAAAGATCCAGCCAGATGTTTGGGACTCCCAGCTGGTTCTAACACAGCAGCAACTTCTCATAGTTGAGGATTTTGAAGCCAGGTTAGCTCCATCCATGCTTGTCTCATACATCCTTACTATCCAGAAGGTAAGCCCACTCTTCCTCCAGGCATATTACTTATCCTCATTTTCATATATCTTGCAGTTTTCTCAGACCAAACTGGTGTGACATCTTTATTCCCCTGACTCCTCATCACCACCACCAAATGCCTGGCTAGGTCTCTTTCATTATTCAGTTCATGTACAGTATTGTCTAGGAAACATGTTCTGATCCCAGATTCATTCTGCTTTCATGTCTGAGCGTTGCCCCACATATACACCAAGTACAGTGTACATGTACTGCATGTAAACACCTTGATCATAGCAGTTTGTTTTTTGGGTTTGTTTTGTTTTCTTTTCTTTTTTAAATAGTCTTGTTTATCTCTGTAGAACAAGAGGAGGGAAAGTATTCTAGGTTGGGAGAAGGATATGAGTAAAGACACCGGGGCATATTTTGGGGAGGGGACTAGGGAAATTACAAAGAAGATTGTAAGTCGAGTATGTGGTATCTAAAAAGAGTTTGTATCGGGGTGAGTAAAGTATTAAAATTGATTAGAAGAGTATTATGTTAGTTATATCTCAATAAAGCTGGGAAAAATAAAGATTAGAAGAATCTTTTGGGTCTTGACAGAGCATTTTAAAGACTACACTGTGATTGGATTTAATTTTAGAACAGTGATTCTCAACCCTGACTGCCCTTCTAGAAACACCTAAAGAGTTTAAAAAATCCCACTGCCCTTGAATTTCCCAGACCCAGACTAAGTCACAGTTTCTGGGTGTGGGACCCAGATATTAAAGTTTCCCACGTGATGTGAAGGTTAGCAACTACTTCAAGAAGCGGAAAGTGTGATTGGTTGAAAAAAGGTATTGAAATTAGAGTCAAGAAATTGGATCATGGTTTTTTTTGTTGTTTGTTTTTGTGTGTGTGTGGTTTTTTGCTTTGTATTTTTTGTTTTTTGGGTTTTTTTGCTGCATCAGCAGCATGCAGGATCTTAGTTCCCTGACCAGGGATCAATCCCATGCCCCCTGCAGTGGAAGCGCAGAGTCTTAACCACTGGACCACCAGGGAAGTCCCTGGATCATGGTTTTTATTCTTCATTTTTTGTGATCTTGGGCAAATCGCTTAATGCCTGATGTTAGTTCATCTATAATTAAGTTGAAATGATCTTCATCTGTAACTTGGTTGGATACTCTCTGGAGACTTTTCTGTCTCTAAAATACTTTGATTTTAATGAAGGAAATTGTATAATGAAATAGTGTTACAGGGAAGATTAACCAGCTAGGTTCAGGACAAGTTGGAGGTAAGAAGACAGGGGGACAGGTTGGAGGTAAGAAAATGGTTGCCCTTTATGTGTGGGCAAGACAGTGAGTTTAGGGAAGGTAGTTGCTTTGGGAATGGAATGGGGGATACTTTAAGCCCTCTTGCATCAGTTAAAAATTGTCTCCCTTCTCCTTAAAAATTTCAGGAGACTTCATTTAAGTATGAGTATTCAAGGATTTGGTTGCTGGTATTTTTTTTCTTATAGCTTGTATTATTATTAATATTGTTAATCTTTAGCAAAAGATTGAATAAAGCATGGCATATCATGCCATAACTATTTAAGGAATGTGCTGTTAATCAGTTTGTGCAATGGAAGTAATTCGTGGAAACATTTTTTAGGTCATTCTTTTGGATTTCTGAAAAATGATCAATAAAGAATTCAATTCATTCTTTGTTTAGCACCCTGCCAAATAGGAATCTACTTAGAATATGTTCATGTATTCCTTCTAATATGGTATTATCCTTTACTATCACTTTGTCAAATAGAAAGGAAACTTTGCTTCAAAACTGTAACCTTTTAAACTGCCTTATAACTGTTTTTTTTGATCATTCTTTTATTCCTTGTCTGTAAAAAGGGGATAAATCCTTCTCTGTAATATTTTATAAGGAGATGAAGTAGCATAGTGCTTCACATATTTCTTAGGTGCTTGATAAAATTTAATTCTACTGCCCTTCCAGTGCACAAGCTCAGGTATACATATTTATGTTTTTCTACTTGTAGTTATTTTGTGTCATTTTTTTTAAGCTAATTTTTTTATTCCCCCTCTTCCCCCTTTCAGCTTACATGTCTTCTTCTTGGTATAACATTTTAGATAATTTTCTATCATGTTTCTAATTATACTAGTAAAAATAAAATTTTCCCTCCCTTGACCGTACCCAGTTGTAATAGTTTGACTCAAGCAACTCAAATTTAATGACCATGTATTTTTGTTTCCTAGAAATAAATCTTTCTCTGTTCCTACTCAGTGGTATTAATTCTATATGTTTTAAAGGAATTCAGTTTTTAAATTAAATTTAAAATAACTCAATTATGAAGTATTCAAGGATTGATGATCCAGTTTGAAATTGATGCATTCCTCTCTTCTCTTTTGATTTTTTTTTTTCCTACCCACCAGGTTCAATAAAATGCAACTCAGAGCTTTTGAACTTACTAGCTGTTTTTATGAAATCAAGTGTTTTTTAAAGGAAAAATAAAAGTAAATGCTAATCTTTGAGTTCTTTATTTCATATTGTCTTCCTCTACTCTCCTTACTATAAATTAAGTGTGCCAATCCTTAATTGACTAAATATATTACCTTACGCATTGTTTCCTTCTCCAAAATTTTTTTTGCTGATGTTCAGATGATCTCCAGTCTCTAAAATATTTCCGAAGTTATGTATTTTCATAATACAGCATAGAATAATAAGTATATGAAGGGTTGAAGTAAACAAATCTCATGAGTCTTTAGAAGGGCTTATTGAAGAGCCAAAGGGCGCAATTTTTGGAACATGTATGTTTATAATGTTGAAGGTGTAGAGAGTGAATGGGAAGGCAAAGTAAATGTGGAGGAAAAGAAAACTTGACAGGTATAGAGAAGAGGAGAAAGAAAATGGAGGGAAGAGATAAGAGATGTTGGTTTAGAAAAAGTTTGAAGTAAACATATTCAGAAAAAGAAAGCAAGAGAAAAAAAAATAGATAAAAGGTGTTACAAGTCAGTAGGTACTCACAAGGGTGCTCATTTAGTGTTTTATTGGGCTCCCATAGGGCTGCCATTAAGAACACTAGGAGTCTTGGTTCTTTGTGTCACCTTGGAGAAGTCAGTTAACTTATCTGAGGCTCAGGCATCTGTAAAATGTGAACATTGGATTAGGTTTCCTGGTTGTCAGTAACTGTGAGAAACATTCCTATGGGAAATTTGCAGCTATAGCTGACTTTAGAACAGCATATTTAGGGAAAAAGATGTAAGCTCCCTGAGGGTAGGAGCTTTTTCTATCTTATTTACTGTTGTATCCCCAGCAGCTAACACAGTGCTTGATGCATGGTAGGCACACAATAAATGTTTGTTGAGTAAGTGATGTGAAAAGTGTCATGTTGGTGGTTCATTACGGGAGCATCTAGAGGGCCTAGAGGAAAACTAGTGTGCTTGAGAAAAGGAAAAGACTGGTGTCTTCTGAAGAAATCTTACATAGGCTGGTTTTTAATCTCTTGTTCTTCCTTATCTTGTCCCAAATTCAGAGAAGGTGGCTGTAGCTAGCGCTATACTCGTGGTCACAAAACTTATAGTGACCAGACATACATATAATGACTAAACCAACATATGATCTAGATCAGTTCCCTTTGTGTGACTTAAAGAAATGCAGAACCAAGCTCAGGTCTTCATGGTATATGAGTACACATAGAATATAACAGCTATATTGAGTTGGATTTATTGGCTTTGTTCAGTTGAGAAGCAGTTAGGCTGCAAGCTGAGTACTGAAGCTGGCAGATTCCAGTGAAATCTTTGTGATTCACTGGTATCCCTAGGTTACAAAGCGTTACTGTTACAAACAGGTTACTGTTATGCAAAAAGATAAATTTGCAGAGATATTTGAAGGAAAATATTCAGAACATAATATATATATTCCAATTTTTGGAAGTCATGGTTTCAGAATATTCAGGTCTTTGAAATTCTTGGACCTAAAACTAGACCAAAAAGTAGGGAGGGAGTAACTTTAAATCCCTATCGCTAAAAGTCCTCTACTTATTCACTAACTCTCATTCTATCTTACCACTTTTATCTAACCTCCAGTTCAGAATGTTTGGTTGACTGATGTGCCATTCCACAACAGACTAGTAACAGAAGGCACCAAAATGTGTGAGTAAGGAAGATGGAGGCAAGGAGGCATATTGACATCCATAGGCAGGTGTGATGACAAAATAAGTGATAGCTGAACAAACTTGCTTTGAGGGATAAAAAACATCCAGAACATTAAATATCCACAATAATTATTCTGAATCATTAACAAAATAATAATTTATATTTCATATTAACACAAGGCAGGAAACAATAAGTTTATCCCAGATGGTTAATTTTTCTTTTTAATGTTTTGTTTCTGAATGGTAAACTCCTCAGTAGGTTTTGAAAAATACACATATTGGAACACATCCATTCCCACATCTGGCCCCAGAAATACTAGACAAATAAAGGTCATTCATTGTACTTTGAAATCTTTTAAAATGTTATATATTCTTGTCTCTTATAGCTATATCAGGTTGAGTTTTTAACAGTTGATGACATTTTATGTTGGGTTTGTAAAAAATTGTAATGTTGAGAAGTATGTATGTGTAAATAGTAATAAAGAGACTTTTTCTTAAATGCATTTGAAAAGGATCATATAAAAATTAAAGCTCCTTCAGCAAAGTGGGGATTAAATGTCTGCGTACCTCAGTTATGATTTAAAACATAAAAACACACAAGATTGCAAATTTCTTAAAGGCATATTTGTACAAAATGTTTTTATTCTGAAACATAAGTCATCTAATTTGTTATAGTCATTGGTAGACAGTTTATTGTAAAATAGAAATATGCAAAGAAGATAGAAATATGAAAGCAAAGAAGAAATATGAAAGATAGAATAATGGAAGCAATATGAAAATTCATAATATTAAATTTCAGACATACATTTTTGTTAAAATCAGAGTCCATTTGGAGTGAAATGAATATTTCCATTTAAAATTTTCATATTATATTAATGTTAGGTCAGTTTTTAATGTTTTAAATTACCAACTCCAGAAGATGGATAACAATTTCATTCCTGATGGCAATGAATTTCCTTCTTCTGAATTTTTTTAATAGGTGCACTAGGCCTTCCAATGAGGGGGATGAGCAACAATACCCCTCAGTTAAATCGCAGCTTATCACAAGGCACTCAGTTACCGAGCCACGTCACGCCAACAACAGGGGTACCAACAATGTCACTTCACACGCCTCCATCTCCAAGCAGGTATTTATTGATGGACCAGAATATTTCTCAAAATGTATCTTTGTAGATTAAGCAAGCTTTTTAGTTTTTTAATAAGGTAACTAATTATTTGATTTTCTGGTTCAGTGCCTTTCACTGAGGAAAAGAAAGTTGATACCCTATGCTCATTTTATTTCATTGCAAATTGATAAGTATAGTGTAAGATGCTTTTATCTTGCAGCTAGGGTATTGGTTATTAGCTGGGATGGGTATCAAGGATTAATCACCACCTGGGGGGCTTTTTTCAAAAGCATGCTCTCCTCCTCAAAGGAGGACGTGCAATTTCAGATCACTCCTCAGATAATTCTGTTTATTGCTCCCTCACCACACATCCATTGCTCTAGTGAGAATAAAATAAAACAGATTTACAAAAATGGTGCATATTAGTTTGAAGAAGCTAGAATGACATACATTTGGAATGAAATTATTCTGAATATATATGTGAAATAACATTTGTATTTTATGTCATAGTCACACCAATAGTTCTCTCATCTTCAATATCACCATATATTCTTCTGTGATTTGCCCTTTCTTGTTGGTTTGTTTACTTTGGCTTTTCAAAGAGCTTTTTTTCTTTTCAAATGACCAGACAAAAGAGTTAAATGAATAAAAATTAGCAATGCAATTTGAAAGTATATTTGAGATTCTAGGATTAGGCCAATTGATTATTTACAGAGAATTTTAATGAGTGATTGTAGAGAGCTTATTTAGTATAATGGACTTCTTTTTCAGGGGTATTTTGCCTATGAATCCTAGGAATATGATGAACCACTCCCAGGTTGGTCAGGGCATTGGAATTCCTAGCAGGACAAATAGCATGAGCAGTTCAGGGTTAGGTAGCCCCAACAGAAGCTCGCCAAGCATAATATGTATGCCAAAGCAGCAGCCTTCTCGACAGCCTTTTACTGTGAACAGGTAAGATATTTATTGATACTGTGTATAATTGTTCTTTCTGGGTATTTTCAAATTTGCCTTTTCATATTCAACATTCTGTTCTTGAGTCTTGGCTTCTGTTTCATAAGTGTGTTTCATCATATATTTTGACCAAAGCTTCTCTTTCTGTTACATATCACAACTTTAACCTCCCAAACTAAAGACATGTTCTTTTGAAAATCAGTTTGCTTTTTTGTTACTGTTGTTAGAAAAGGATTGTTCTTAGGTTGCCAACTGGCAAATTTTTGTTGATATGTCCTTCCTCTATTAAATGAGGCTGGTCACCTGTGTGGTAAGAGCTTCATACCTATGAATAGGACTGGAGACATATTTGACTATTACTGCCTTGCTTCATTTATGCTTTGGTTAAGTTGCTTTTCAACTGAATTTCAGTTTTGTTCTTTGGAGACTTAATAACAGAGACTTTTTGAAGACTACATCTGTAGTATTTGAAAATAGTGTCATGTCCTGCGATTTAAAAAGATGAATTTGCGCTTTTCACTCCTTTTTGCACTGGTCATTGCATATACTGCTATGCAAATAATAGTTAACAATATGAAAAACAGTTACCCATTTTGTTAGGATTTTAAAGCTATTCAGGTAATTTATATGAGAGTTATGTCTACAATAGGGCTTTCTTTACTGTAAAAAAAAAAAAGCATTTTAGTTTGATTGTTCATTTTTTTTTAATGGGGAATATGGGGAGAAAGGATGTTGCTATCATCAGAGCCATTTAATTCACTTTCTTTTATCTAATACTCGTAAATTCTGAATTAAAATAGGTTATTAGCACATTTCCTTTTTAATCTTCATCCCATAACCTCCAATTCTTACTTTTATTTAGACTTATGATTACTTCTTTTATAATTTGACTGCTCTTTTAATTTTTACAGAAGTTATTTTTGTAAAGGGTTATCAAAATTCTCATCTCCTTGACGTTTCCTAATGATATAATACTTCTTGGGCTTTAACACATCTTTCTGCATTCTTGTAGTATCGTTCATTGAATGTATGTTTAAATTTTTTGCCTTTCCATATTTTTTCACATTCTAGTTTTTAAAAAATACTTTGCTTATAAATTGTCAATGAAGTATGGGTCTCTAAAGCCCTGCTTATTATTATTGATAAGTTGTATGTATTATGGAATGTTTTCATCTCTTACTACTTACTCAGTGTTTGAGGATACCTATATCATCAGCAGTTCTAACATGCTATTAAACAGAAGTTTCTGTTGACTTTTCTGCTCTTCTCTAGAGTGTTTCACCAACTGCATTATTTTATGAAAATATTGTTTGGCCATAGTTAGTTTTATAAATCTAGGCAAAAAATTAAAAACCCAGTCATCTTCAAATAGTTTAACCTTACTCATAACAGTAATACACTGTCTTTTATCAGATTATTTGATGTGAAAGTTGCATACTTTCATTTTAGAATTTGCATTAACGATTCTTGTTGACATGCTTAATTACTCTGGCCTTGCTTTAAATTCAGCCTTATTTTTTGTTTGTTTGTTTTCCCATGTTTAGGCTTGTGCAAAAAAGGGAAGCTGTGGTAACTATTTACCAAGTACCTTACTTTAGAATTAAGAGCACTATGGAGAGATTTTTATTTTTAAGTAGCTAAAAGATAAACTAGATGATGTGTTTTAGAACACTGAATTCAGTTAAAGAAAAGCACCATTTAATTCACGTCAGCTGAACATTTACTGAGTGCCTTTTGTAGCCTCCTGAATGCTAAGGGCAGGAGATGCAAAGAAGTATATGACATGAACCCTGTCCATGAGGAGTTTATGTTCTAGTTGGGAAAGACAGACTGTATGAAAGATCTTTTATGAAAAGTAATAATAGCACATTTTACCAGTAGTGGAAGAAAAACAAGTATTCAGGAACAGTAGTCTTAAAATAAATTGCCTATTTTTGAGGTTTATTACTTCTTCCATTATATCCAGTAAGTTGGCTCTCCAAGTATACAAAACTACACCCTTAATCTCTATTTTCCTCAAGGCCTATATAAATTCTTTGCTTTTTGTTTTTTAATTCATCTGTTTAAGATGTTTTGGTTCTCAGTTGTTCATGAAAGGACTTTAGGGAAGCTTTAAGTAACAATAAAGATTCAACTCAAAAAAAAATTAGTATTTGTTTTTAAACATGTTGTTTTATATGAGGAGATCAAAAGTAAACACTTTTGTTTTTCTTCATCTGAAAGTTAGTGTTCTTACTGTATATCTAAAATTATTTTCTATGTACCCAGTATGTCTGGATTTGGAATGAACAGGAATCAGGCATTTGGAATGAATAACTCCTTATCAAGTAACATTTTTAATGGAACAGGTAAGCTTATTCTGGAGCCAGTACCCTATAAAAATACGATAGAGCTTGAAATATAAAGCAATTCAACATACTAGTCAAAATATTAAAGGAATTTTTGTGTTAAGATGATAGAACTTAATATAGGGAGAATTTGACAGGAAATAGGATTTAATTCAGTGAACAGTTGAAAGATAGTTAAATATATTTTTTTCACTTGGCATGTTAATAGCACAGTGTTATAACATCAGATTTATTTCCTTAACATCTGGAGAAAGTGTAAACATTTACTTAGTCTGTACTTGTGCCTCAGAATCTTTTTTGCTTCAAGAGCTTTTCCTATCTCAGTCCTGTCACTACAGTCTAAACTAGGTTGAGTGGTATGGCATTCTGGCTATAGAGACCCAGATTGAAGAAACCTTTAAAATTATATGGAGCGCTTACAATTTTTTCTTAATAGTTTTAATAATACTAATTTTGGCATTTAACTCTTACAAATTTTTAATCCAGTTTTATGTGTAAAATTCAGAATTTAATTACATGGAAAACCAATTCTGATTTTGACAGTAAAGAATTCTTGCAGTCTGTTGGTTTATTTCTTTTATCAGCTGCTTCAGACAGAAGAGAACAGGAGGCTTTGTTGCTATTCTGCTTCAGGTTTCACCTTCTTCCACCCTTGCCTCCAAACCCTTTCCTGAGAAAGGAAATAAAGGATGTTTTATGGTCATAGGAGCAAAAATGAATATGATTGTTGAGAGAGAAATACGCGTGAAGGAAGTGGAAGGTGAAAGAATGATCAATGAAATGGGGCGTACGTGAAAGCACGAGAAGATTTAGTAATTGAAATGACATTTCTGGCTATCGGCTTTTAATTTTTCAGTGTTATTGTATGTATAGTAGCATAGATTGACCAAGTGAGACTTTAAAATGTCAAATTTTAGCATTTAAAGTTTTGCGTTCTAATGGAAAATACCCTATTTCATTGTTCCTCAAATGCAGATTTTTTTCATATTTTAATATCTCTGAAATTAGGCTGCATATCATAGTTTAATTAGCAAGGTTTTTTCCCCCTAAATGAACCATAAAGTAACAGTGTGTCTCACAGTGCCATCTTATATTCTGAATTATGGTTTATACACGTCTGTAAATTTTAGAATTATTTTTAAGTCATTTTTAACTAAGTATATTTTACACTAGGAAAATTGTTTCCAAGTCTTACCCTAAAAATAAAAATTTGTGAGTTAATACTATTTTTAGGTTAAAATTATTCTCAAATAACATATGGTAGTTTTAAACTCCATCTTAGAGGACCTGAAGAAGTGTATTAAAAGTTAATACTTATTGAAAGTTTTTAGTTAATTTGTAATCAAGTAATTCAAGAGATTGCTTTTTAAATTAAAGCACTATATAAATTGTTAATGTCTATTGTTGCCCTTTTATATAGTAATATCTTTTTAAAATTCAGAATTCATGAACTGCAATTTCTTTAAAAACAATGGGTATGAATGATTTTATCTTTTACCCTTCATAAATTTTAAATTGTCACCTGACTTGGAATGTAACTGTTTCCTATCAACAAAGTAATCTTGAGTTAATAGTTTCTTTCTGAGATTCTTCTAATTATGAAACTTAGAGAAAAATTAAAATTAACTGGAAAAGGGGGCAAAATAAATTGAAAATGGTTATAATAAACTAGGTGAAACAGATTAAAGAAAAAGTATAGTGCAGGGTAAAGCTAAGCTAGAAAATAAGTTCTTCAAAAATTAAGAGTATAAGATTGTAAGAATAATAGAATAATAAATGTTGAGAAGAGATCAAGGTGACGATTAAAATAGGCAAAGTAGAAATGTTGGGTTAAATTTATTTTTTAAAAGGAAAGAAACTGATTTTTTTTAATTCAAAAAATGAACAAAAATAAATTTTATTCATTCCTTATATATTTATTGAGCGCCTACTGTGTAATAGGTAATATAAACTTCTGGGCTTTGTATCATATTCTCATACAATTCACTCACTAGACATGAGAACCCTACACTGACCTACGTTCTCCACCCTACTTTATACCCTCAGCTGCAAAACACACGTCCACGCACACACGTGCACATGCACACGCGCACAAACATTTCACACACTCACGTGCATACACCTTTGTGTATGGGACTAATAGGCCACAGGAAAAAAGAAGTCCTTAGGGCTTCTGCTTCCATTGCCTATGCCTCAAATATGATTCAGGCTATCTGCAGGAGGCAGTGTCATTATCACACCTATGTTATAAATGAAGCTCCAAGCATTCCAGATACAACCTCTGCTTTTGGATACAATGAAAGAGTAGTTTTATCGCAACAGTCTCCCCTCTTGCTAACTAACAACGTATAACTTGAGTACCATCTTTCACAGGGGAAATAGTGTATCACCTTACTCCTTATTCTCTGTTAAGTCTCTAGGATTTGGGATTTTTATTATGCTAGTAAGTACATATTGCTTTGCTGAATTGTTCATAAAATTCTTTCACATGAAGTCAATCCACAAATATTTATTGTACATTTACATATGCCAAGTACAGTGCTGTACATTGTTTAGGAAGAAGGCACTGTTATTTCAAACTTTATTATAGTTCATCTTTAATAACCTCTTTAAAATGTTTGTAGAATCAGTAACTAGTGTTTTTTCTTATTATTTAGATGGAAGTGAAAATGTGACAGGATTGGACCTTTCAGATTTTCCAGCATTAGCAGACCGAAATAGAAGGGAAGGAAGTGGTAACCCAACTCCATTAATAAACCCCTTGGCTGGAAGAGCTCCTTATGGTAATTAATTAAGCTTTTAAATTATGGCCAGTGAAAACTTTCTGTTGCACGCACGTACACATATATATATGTACGTATATGCATGTGTGTGTACACACATGTATTTATGTGTTTTCTAATCAGAGTAGTGTAATTTTGTCAGAGTTGATAAATGCAAAGTGCTTTTTTCTCCCAGAATACCATGATAGCAAAGTTAAATGGGAAAACTTAATTTGTATAGAAATCCCAAAAGGAAGTCTTCATTGGTATTCAGAAGTTATTTTCTTCTGGCATTTCTGCCTTAATTCACCTTAATAATGATTCTATGGTCTGCCTCTTCTCAATTCATCACACATTTTTTAAAAGAATACATTCCCACATTCCTAGTGATTAATAATGACTAACCATACATTAACAATTTTTTCTAAGCCAGTTTCTCAACCTCCACACTACTGACATTTGAGTAGGTAGTTTCTTGTAAATGAGGGGCTGTCCTGTGCATTGTAGAATATTTAGCAACATCCCTGGCCTCTGCCTACTTGCTGCCAGTAGCACCACCCACCCACCCCCACATTGTGACAACCACAGATCTCTCCAGATTTTGACAAATGTCTCATGGGGAAAAAAATTACCTCCTGTTGAGAACTGCCGTGGGTCACGTATAGTTTATGTAGGCTCTTGGTCACCATTAATACCCTTTTTCACTGTCTTTGATAAATAAGAGATTGGCTAATAGATGCTGAATGAACTAGACATGAAAATTATATAATAGGAATATAACCATATTCTTTTTATCCTTTGCACATACTTGTTTGCTTTTGGTAGAATCTGATACAGACCAGTAGCAGAAACAATGAACTTAGAGGGATCATTTCATCACTTTTCTAAGATAACTATTTTTCCCATTTTCAACCAAGAGGGATTTCTGTGGCTTTCAAAATATGAATACAAATAACAACATGTGAAGAAGGGAAAAATTTATTATTATACACGAGTTTCCTAATTAGCCTTCCCCCCCAGAAAAAAACAAAAATGATCTGCCCTGGAAGTTGAGTACCTAGCTACTTGATTCTCAGTTCAGACTCTAATGTTTTTAACCTTTCCTCATAGGTCCATTTTTTCATCCCTTTAATCATTCCCGTTGCTCTCCTTGGACCACCTCTAGTTTCTCCATATCGTTCTTGAATTGTGGAGCCCCAAACTGGATATTGTTCTCCAATAAGGGCCTGACTAATGCCAAGTATAGTGGGAGGATTACTTACCAGTTCTTGCATGTTTTACATCTATTACATGGAGTCCAAGAAAATCTGAAATAATATGGAGTTGTTTTATAATTGATTGCAATTTGCTCACCCTGTAAGTCACTTTCAAGTAGAATACTGACATGTTCTTTAAATTTTATTTTGTTCATTTGTATTTGACAATTAACTGGTATTTATAATAACTAGTCAAATATTTAAAGCAAGTTTTTAAACCAAAAATTTTCATAATTATTACCAATATCAAACTATGTTTTTTCAGCATCTGTATATGACATTAGATTAGAATTATAAGATTACCACTTATTTCCCTTGTATTATTTTGTATATTTAGCTATTAATCAGTATATAAGAATTTAGTTATTCATTGTTACCCAGAACACCAATTTTTTGAAGTTTGCTTTCATAGCGTAATTTAAAAATCCTTTTGGTATATTATTGTGAGAAAAGTTAACTTTTTATAATTTGTAGCAAAATATCATAAATATCAATTGCAATTCTCTGGATTATTTTCATTACATAGTTGGAATGGTAACAAAACCAGCAAATGAGCAATCCCAGGACTTCTCAATACACAACGAAGATTTTCCCGCGTTACCTGGTTCCAGTTATAAAGATCCAACATCAAGTAATGATGACAGTAAATCTGTAAGTAACTGAGAATTATGTATGTGAATTATATAGTTTTTTCCCTTCAGATTTCTGTTATATTAACAGTTTTGTACACTATATTAAGGACTTATTAAGTACTATTATGAAATTGTTTATCTTGAATATCTGTAATAACCTAACTTCTGAAGATGTGGAAAACCTTTACAACTTAGAAGATAGCCTATTTTTTTCCCTATTTCATATAGGTTTGCAAATTTCTGTTGAACTTCTCAGAGTTAATTTAGACTTTTATTGTAGTCCCTGTCAGCTGGATCCCATGAAGTTTGATATTATAGCCTTCTAAGGAGCTGTGTTTTTCTTGAGTAAGTTTTCTCCTTGAAGAATCTTTATACACATTTTTATTCCTGTGTTGATTCAGCCAACCCAGCTTCCTCTTTCTGACTTAACGAGTGTGTTTATTTCTTCCACATTTCACTGAAAATAGCTTTTTGTGTGTGTGATGGGAGTGTATATTGTTAAAATAATTGATAAAAGAAGATTATTGGGTAAGAATTAAAATAAATATGAATTTTAAAAGTTCATAATTAAAATTTAAAAATAAAAAGTTCATATTTTCTAACTTATCTTGGAGGTTTTTATGGTGATATTTTAGGTAATGTACTATATTTAGTTTGTCTTCTAAATATACTTCTAAAATATACTTCTAAAAATACTAATAAAGTATTGAGGAGTGTAACTCAAGAGTATCCCAAAATGAAAAGTTCTGAGATAGAGAGGCTTTTTTTGTCTGTGACTGAAGATCTGAGATAAATAAGAATATTTTCCATATATTTCTTGTCCTTTAAGTACTCAAATATGTACAATACAGGATTTATTTGTATACCATGGCACAGTTGTGGAAACAAAAAATTTCATGTAGAACTTGAAAAACAGGTAATAATTTACTACCAACTTAAATATAATAAAAAATGAATAGAAAAGTACTAGTATATGAACTTGAAATTTTTACACATAACAAATTTTAATGTCACATTTAATTTTTTTCATGTTAGAATTTGAATACATCTGGCAAGACAACTTCAAGTACAGATGGACCCAAATTCCCTGGAGATAAAAGTTCAACAACACAAAATAATAACCAGCAGAAAAAAGGGATCCAGGTGTTACCTGATGGTGGGACTCTATAAAATATATCAAAGATATTATAGAATTCACTTTTTTTACTTTTTCCTCAAAGATAAAAATGACTGTGTTTTTCTTATCCAGGTCGGGTTACTAACATTCCCCAAGGGATGGTGACAGACCAGTTTGGAATGATTGGCCTGTTAACATTTATCAGGGCAGCAGAGACAGACCCAGGAATGGTACATCTTGCATTAGGAAGTGACTTAACAACATTAGGCCTCAATCTGAACTCTCCTGAGTAAGTTTCTTTCTTTTCTCCCTACATTTGTGTATAGTACCTCCCTGCAGTTTTTAATTTCATGTCTGCAAATTATATCACCTGCTGCCACTCATTGTTGCTGGTATTTGCTGACTCTTTGGGTCATTCCCTCTTATATTAGTTCCTGGATCACTCTCACTTTATAGTAATATTCCTCTTATAATTTAGCAGTTTCAGTATACACATATATGGTCTTTCCTAAATCCTGAAATCCCAGCTTCTTGAATTTCTCTCCAAAAATCGTACCCTTCATCATACCTCAGCTGCTCACTTCTTTAGTCATCCCTTTGACTTCGTCATTTTTGGTAACCTCAGTTTCTCTGTAAGATTGTGCTGCCATGCCACTTCCTGTTTTCCATTTCTCTCCCTCTTCTGCGGGCTCCTGTAATCATTAGATTCCATTGGGACCTTCATCCCACTGATTCTTGTACCTTTTTACTGTTCCTCAACATCCCTGTCTCTCTTCCCCTTAGATGAATTCACTTCTTCTCCGGTTAAATTCTATGGTCAGTCATGATTGCTTGTTTACATATACCCCTGACTGCTTTGCCCCTCTCTTGCTTTGTCATACTTGCATGGCAAAAACTACAACCCTGGTTATATCTGCCTGTTCCACTCTTGACCTGTGCTACTAAGCCTGGCTAGAGAAAAATACACAACTTCACTGCCTGGTCTCACTTCAGATTCATGGCCAGGAACCTCAAGAATGAGCCCTTAATTCTGCCAGCCATAATCAAGCTGGCATGCCTACTCCATTCATTCTTTTGTTCTCTTGTGCAACTGTTTTACACTTGCCTCTTCAAACCTCTAATACCTTTCCCCCTGTGCTTAGTGTCAGATGGTGACCTTGCTTTTTATTTCTACTTTACTAAGAACGAAGGAAGCAATCAGAAGAGTGTCAGTGTAGTCCTGCCACGAAATCAGTCACCTACAACCATCTGCACCTACCTTACTCTTGTCTTCCACCCTGTTGCCATAGCTGATTCATGCTTTCTACCTAAAACCTTTGAAAACTCAAAGATATGGATCTAACAATTTTTTGCACTTTGTTGCATCATTTCCATCAGCATACAAATACGCTGTTACTTCTTCCATGTTAACAGATGCCTTCTCTTGATCCACCTTATTCTATAAGTTATTGCCCCCCCACACCCCAATTTCTTTATTCTCCTTTGGAGCAAAACTCCTCAGGAGAGCCATTTTTGTATCTCCTATTCAGTGCTACATTATTTCTCACTTTTTTTTTTTTTTTTTTTGGCTGTACTTCACAGCTTGTGGGATCTTAGTTCCCCACCAAGGATCGAACCTGAGGGCCCCGGCAGTGAGAGCACCAAGTCCTGACCACTGGACTGCCAGGGAATTCCCTGTTTCTCACTACCTTTAACTGCTTCCACCCTGGTTTGAATCACCATATTCTCTTGCTTGGATTAGTCCATTAGCCAATCAGGTGTCCCTGATTCTCCCTTTGCCGCTTATAATCTTTTGTTCATATGACAGCCAGGACAGTCCTTTTTGAATAAGTTCATTCTCTGCTCAATACACAGTTAGGTTTTGCAGTTTTATTATGATTAAAAACCCAAAATCTTGATAGGCCTACTAATCTGTACGGGCATGATCTGTGTCTCTCCTCTACCTACACCTTAACAGCTTCTCCCTTTGTTCACCCTATTCCAGTTTCACTGGCCTTCTTGCTGTACGTCAGACATGTCAGTCATAACTCTGCATTAGTTGCTCTAGCAGTTCCCTCTGACTACGGTAGTTTTCTACCAGATAACAGATATGGTTATCTCCCTCATATCCTTCAAATCTTTGTTCAAACGTGACCTTCTAAATGTGCCCTAACCTGACTGCCCTATTTAATTATGCAACTAATCTTCCCTCCCTACCCCACCACTAACATGGAATATTATTTATGTATTACGTAAATTGTTTTTGTGTGCCTCCCTCCCAATCCACCATCTTCAACCAGAAAGTAAGTTTCACGTTATCAGTGATCTTTGTTATGTTTGCTGATGTATAAGCATGCTAGTGCCAGGCATATAATAATAGACACTCAGTAAATGTTTGCTGAATTTGAGCTTTGGTTTTTAATAATTGCTGATATTTTTCCTCTGGCCATATAAATGGGAAAGTAATTGTACTTTAATTCATTGTATTAATGAATTTAAAGCATTCTGAGTTGAAGTAATAATTCATATACAGATATGTGTGTGTATGTATGTATTTTTAACCTTGTTTCAGTTTCCTGCTGTATAAGTCATAGTAAAACCAAGAAAAGATATTAGTAATTTAAAGATGCTCATTTTACATTTGAAGTCGTTGTTTTTCCTGATTTGCTGAAATAAAATTAGAAATCTCTTTTCCTACTTTGGACTTCAGAATGTTTTTTTCCTCCTTCATTCAGAAATCTCTACCCCAAATTTGCATCACCCTGGGCATCTTCACCTTGTCGACCTCAAGACATAGGTAGGAGAATCTATCTTTGTTCAGACCTTTAAAAAATATACTTGTAACTGAGAATCAGTTAATAAGGCTTTTTTCATTTTATTATCCAGACTTCCATGTTCCATCTGAGTACTTAACGAACATTCACATTAGGGATAAGGTGAGTGTAGTTTATTATTCTACTCAGCATGAACTTATCTATTTTCAGGTGCTGTTTTGCAGTTCAGACAGCATAATATTTTTGAAATATTTAACAGTGGTCTCAGGGGTATGCTTTTGTATGTCCATTCAGTTATATGTAATAGTTTAATTTCTATTTTTGTTTATAATCCTGTGTTTTGATGAGGTCTGGGTTATATTTTAAAAATATTTTAAAAACAATGTTAGGACCAGTAAAATCTTTCTTATAGTTATTAGTAACAGGGTACAATCATAACCACAGTTGATGGGAATAAAGTAACTTGGAAAATTTGATGAATTTCCTTCTGATATTCTCATTTTATGTTTACAGATAAAATGTTTTTAATGAAAAAATATATATTTTAAAACTGTAATCTTTGACTTTTTTATGTAATCTTTTTCTATGTTTTCATTACCTGAATTTCTAGTTATAAAATAATATTAACAGATTAGAACTTTAATCTTTTTTTTTTTTTTTCTTTTTCCTGAGAAAGAAAATAACACCTTTGCTTTAGGGTAAAGCACTGAGAGTTCAATTTTGTTAGAATGGTATCTAGATTTTGGTTATGTGAAAGGATAGATACAGTTTGTTAAAAATGATATATTTGTGTTATACTTACGTGCATAAATATGTGTAATATAAATATATATAAATGACAGCGTTCTGCGTCTGTGCCATGCAGTTGTGTAGCCAAACGGTTGTTGATGTTGTGGACAGGCAACTAAAGAGATACACGTATTTCTCGACATGTCTTTTAATACTTGAGTAGATGGAAAACAAGAAGTACGAGATAGAGCTAGTTTTTTCTGTCTGTGGACTGTATGATTTGCTGCCACCTCCACTATAGCACTCATTTTTTGCTCCAATTATCTGAGGGTTCCAGAACCTTTTCTTATGCCAGCTTAAGAAATAATAATTTAGGAGAATTTGTCACATTCAAGACTGCTGCCTGAATGGGGATAATATGAATGGAGAGAAAAGTAACATTCAGAGAGTGTGTAACAACAGTTAAACATTTAGTTACAGGACTAGGTAAAGAGAAGAATGTTTTCATTTCAGTGAGCTTTTAATAAAGATTTGTCTTACTGTGAGAATTTGAGACTATTGAACTTGTGTTTGATAGTTTGGTAGGCAGTTATGTTTCTACTTTATGGAGCGACATGTAGAGCAGTCATCTTTTCATCATCCATTTAAACAAAGAACTATCCCTTTATGATTTTTGTACTTAACTGTGATTTGCTAAAAATACATGATCGATTTGTGAATCACTGTCAGATGTAGATTCAGTTACTATTTCTTTTAAGTCTTCTGTGAGGCACTCTACAGAAGGTGCATTCACATTGTCACTTAATTTCATTTACATTTTTAGTAATCCTTATAGGTATCATTGACTACATTTTATAACTGAAAGTTCAGAGACATTAAATAACTTGGATATGGTCATATTAGTCAGGAATGAAACTAAGACTTGAATGTAAGTCCTGCATTTCTGAGCAGCACAGTGTTCCACTATTGCCACGTTGAGTATTAATAAACACCTCGAGTAAAACAGTGTTAGGTCTTGCTTAGAAGTTTTTATTTAGCGTTTTTCCCCTATTAGTACCTAAAATAAATGTATCAGAAATAATTATTAAATGACTTTAGTCATTTAAATGATAAAACTTCCCTTTAGAATTATATAACTATACCTCTGTAATCATGTAATAACAGTTGTCTGCTACAAAGAGGGGTTTCTGTTTTATCTTTCCATTTTTACTTTAGTGCAATCAATTATATGTTAGGATTTTCAAGTTCATTTTACATTTCAGAATAATTTTATTTCTTTTCCAGCTGGCTGCAATAAAACTTGGTCGATACGGAGAAGACCTTCTCTTCTATCTCTATTACATGAATGGAGGAGACGTATTACAACTTTTAGCTGCAGTAGAGCTGTATGTTCAAAGTATTTTTAAAAACTTTTGTATTATAGTGGATATTGTTTATTCTAAAAACTTCTTTTTTAAAATGATGGTGGCTGTAGTTTTTGTCTTTGTTTTTAAAGTGGAACTATTTCTTCATCAAGAAATCTAAGTTTTTTATATTTAGTAAAAATTAATTTAGATTGAAACCTTATATTACCATGTCTTCATAATCACTGTATACATAAAAACAATTTCAAATTTAAATAACTGTAAATGTATAAGAAGACAATCAATTTGATTCATGGGTATGATGAATCTAATTTTTATAAATATGAAGTATGAGGTGTGGTTCATACCTGTGGTTCATCTTACTCCTTGTGGAACCACATATGTTAATGACAGTGAATTTCATCATTTAAGAAATATTTATTAAACATTGTATGGGCAAGGCACTGTGCATATTTCTTGTGTATTTTGAAATATTGATAAGGTCCACATTCATTATCAGAAGCCTATTGGCCAACTTAAATAAATTAAGTCTTAAGAAATTGGTCCATTGAATACATTGTTTTTCTGAGCATTTTTGTTTTTACCTAATGCTCTGAGAATAAAAACTTTGTGTCATTTTTTTATATGTCCAGGTGGTAACATTTTGTTACCAATAGACTATTCTATTAATCATGTTTACTGTAGAGTGAATTGTTACTAAAAACTTACGATGTAATGATTGGGAGACCTTTTTATAGATTTAATAAGTATTTTATAATATTCCTAATAACATTTCTATAAATGGCCTTGGATCAGATACTTTAAAATGTAAAATTCACTGTGTTGATAATAAATTGTTTTTTTATTTCTCAACTGAGAATGTTTTTTTCCATGTTTTCCCTCATTTTTTGTAAGATAGCAATTGTTACCTGTTCGTTTTAATTTATTCATAAGTAAATAAATTCATCAGTCATTCATTTATTCATCACTGGCAGTTCTGTCTCATATCTTATTTATGACTAAAAATATATAAATATATAAAATATATGTCTAAAATAAAATATATGTCTAAAATAACCCCTCGTTATATTGATAGGGAGGTATTTGTTTGCATGGAGGTTTTTCAGCATAGTTACAAATTTTATGTGAATTTATGTAGTTAATTCAAATAGGCTTTGTATTTAGTTTCTTACAAAATAATACAAATAGTTGGGGGTTTTGTTTGTTTTAATAGGTATCTTAATTTCTATTGAATATTAAGAAGAACGAGAAAGGAGTGAAGTTTCTGGAACACAGTGATCTTTGGTCTGCCAAAGTTTTTATCACATTGCTCATAGAGCTTTTAAGATCTCGTTTTGTTTGCATAAAAAAATTCTTCAGTTAAATAAAGATGTGTGTGTTAATTAAAGAGTGTGGTTTTTGGGCAAATTAAGAAAGTCTTTTCCTATGTTTATTTTACTAGGTTGTATTTAATAACAATAAAAATCAGGGAAAAGAAGCATCAATATTTATGTATTTTATGTGTGACTATTTTCTGAAAAAATGTTTTACAAAATGTAGAAAATGTTTGATGTGAGCCACAGGAAAAAATTAATTGTCTTTTTCTCTTAAAAATTGAAGTTTTAACCGTGATTGGAGATACCACAAAGAAGAACGAGTATGGATTACCAGGGCACCAGGCATGGAGCCAACAATGAAAACCAATACATATGAGAGGGGAACATATTACTTCTTTGACTGTCTTAACTGGAGGAAAGTAGCTAAGGTATATTTTTTTCCATGTGCAAATGTGTAACTATAAATCTAGATTTTAAAAAGAAGTGTCCTCTTTTATCTGTTTATATGTACCAGTACATCCATTTCAATAATGTGCCAGATATTTGCTGAGTCTTTTAAAAGGTCTCCACCTCCTTGGCTTGATTTAAACTCTAGGAGAGTATCTGGAAACAGCTCATTTTACCTGTAGTTTAGGAAAATGATTGAATTTGGTAAGAAATTTTGTAATTTTTCACAAGCCTTGGTAACACTTGAAATATTTTTGTGTCTACTCAGTTGTAAAATAAAGATACCCTCTTGCAATCCCGGTCATGTATTCTTATATTATTATTACTTTAAGCAAATATGAGATTTGTCCTAAAACCAGTATAAATATATTTTTATATATTTTTTATGTAATATATATATTTTTTCATATAAAACCAGTATATAGGCTTTTTAAACACTTGCACTCTTCGCAGGAAATGTGCTTGAGTTTTTATTTGCAAGTGATATAAAGAAAGAAAATCACAAGCATTAATCATGATTGTTCCTTTGACTAGTATGCTGAATATCTGGGGAAAGAGGCCAGTGGAAAAAGTTGTTTTGGTTTGCAAATTTTCCTTACAAAAACACCTTTCTAACTGTCCCATGTGAACAGTTTGCATCAGTGTCATAGCATATTACACATTTGTGTTTAGTTCCTTATGTATGTACTTAGTCTACCTAGAAGAAAATATAGCTCACATAGATTTCATAACTCCAGGATTTCTCTGAATGCCTTTTCCATTGATAGGTCTTAGGATTAAAAACTAAAGAGTTAATTTTGTTGGTTTTATTAAGTTTAAACAGAAAAAAAATATTTCTTGACAGTTCATTGGGTAATTTTTTAGTTGTTGGCTTGGGGTTTTTGTTTTTTTTTAATCAGCTTTACTAAACTGATAAAAGAGTAAAACATTTTAAAAAGATAGTGTAAAATGCTTACCAGATAATTATTACAAAATTTTACATCACAAGAAGACTTCATATAAAACATGAAATAGAAGGGATGAGCCCAACAAAAACACCCAAAAGAAGACACATACAAAAGGTTAAATCTTTTTTTATTACTACCTTTGCATGTTTCTCTAATGGTAAATGTTATTGCTTCTCAGACCAAATCTGTATACCACCCTACACTGTATTTGAGTTATTTTAACAATTCTAATTAATATGCATGTCTTGACTTTAAAAGGTAGATCCATGAAATAAGTAATAAGTAATTAATTACAAATAGTATACAGGACATTGTGTATGTTACCTGTTCTTTAAGAAGTGTAGTGAAGTAGAAAACCTTAGTTTTTTGTATCAGGATTTGAAATTAACTCCTGTTTCTGCTATTCATACTTTGACCTTGTATAAGTTTCCTTTCCATGTCTGCTTCCTTATCTTTTAAGTCAAAATGATTTTTGCCTCCTGATTTATCATGTAGCTTAATTGATATTACACAGGCACACATATACACTGAGTACAGTGCTTGGCATATATTGGGTATTTGATATAGGAGAGTAGTTGTGGTAGTTTGTTGCTGTTGTTTTTATCATCATTATTATTACAGCTTGTTACTGTTCTTCCAAGATGGAAAAATTCTGATTATTGTTAGGTTAGGTCAGTGGTTCTCAAACCTTAGCTTGCATCAGAATTACCTGGAGGCCATGTTAAAACACAACCTGCTGGGTCATACCTGCATTGTTTCTGGTTCAGCAAGTCTGTGGATGGGACTTGAGGATTTGCATTGGCTAGCAACTTCCCAAGTGATGCCAGTGATCATTGTTGGTCTTTGGCTTCATAGTTTGAGAACCTGGTTCTTCAGGAGAGAAAGAGTATCTTTGGAAGGGAAAAATTCTAATAGTAAATGACTGAAATTTTCTCTATTCAGTTGAAGCTTTTTGCTCAATATCATCATAAATTATTCCAAACATATGTACAAAAAGAAATAGGTATTTGCAATAATAGATAGATGTGTAATTTTAGTTGAATTTTAGTTTGGTATCTGTGAAGAAATCAACTTAAGTGAAAAAAATCAATTTCCCAGAACTAAGTTCTCCCCATAAAATTAATATTCAGAAACAACTTGAACATTAATAAGGCCCCTAATTTCCCACAAAAGCAATTCCTCAGTCAGGTAAATGTCATGTTAAAGAAAATTATTTGTGTGTGTGTGTGTGTGTGTGCATAAAGTAATAATTTTACCTAATTTTATCTGATCTCTCCTATGTACAGTTGAGCTTTTGTCTTAACTTTTACCTTTAAAATTTTTAGCTGTGAAGTTGGAAAATAAAATTTGAGAAATATTATTATTAAACTATTTTTGAAAAATCTTAAGGTAATTTACTGGCCACTTGTGCTGATACTCTTCAACAAAATTATCTTCATAGTGATGAAAGCAAACATTTCATAGTGATGAAAGCAAGCAGAAATATTGGTTTCTATCAAGTATTAATATGCAGCTCACTTCTTTTGATTATATTTAAAGAATTCATGGACTTAAAACTTTTAAGTTGTGTTATATTCACAGAATAAACTTTTCACAAAGGCTTCTGAGTTTTTGTTTGTTTTGTTTTTTAAGGATGTTTTCAGTGTTTTTCCAGAAATTGGATTAGGAATTAAGAAATTTAGTTCCATAGTATATTTATTAACAGACTTCATCAAACTACAGAAAATCCATTGACGTGCCATGTCCCAAGTCAAAGTCCCCATCTGTAAAGTGGTTGTGGTTTATTATTCACAGGTAAAGAACATGCATTTAATAGCTTCAACTCATAAGAAGCCTTCAGTATGAATTAGTATTATAAGTAATAACTTGATGTTATCATGGTATCATTGAAAAGTATTGAACTGATCTAGACCATAATCAGGTCTTTAATCTCACTTCTATGAGGTTCTTTCTTTCACTTTTGCAAATAACTTAATATTTTCAGAGAATTGAAGAAGTGTAATTTTAAGTAAGGGATTAGATTATTTAAATCAGAAGTATTCCTTATCCCCTAAAAATTCTGTGAGTTCTAGGATTCAGCCCATTATTTATATAAAGAATTTCCTGTATGTACATAAAAATTTTGACACGGTATTTGCTTATTCTCTTTTAGATAATCTTGATTTGTCAGCAGACTATGTGGTCTATCCTATATGTAATTTAGCTAGAATAATTCACTGTCCCATTAATTTAAAAATTTGTTATATATAGTCTCAATGAGTAAGATTTTTAAAATAATTTTATCCACAGAGAATTTTTAGGTGATGGAAGCCCCCCCCCCCCCCCCATTATCAATAGCTTTCTCAAACTAAAGACTTAAAAGTTTCAGAACTCTTTCAGTCTGACTTCACCTTGTGGGTCCAACACTGAATAGGATTTTTAATGCTTAGGATTCTTTATCATATCATAACCTGCTATAAATGTGATTTTTTTATACCTAGAACTCTTTCTAGCCTTTAAACGATTAAACTGTAATCTAAAAATCTTTTCTCCATTAAAGCAAATATATACATAGAACTTCTAATACCTGATCTTGGAATATTTAAAAAATTTAAGTGTTCTGTTCCTAAAACAAATGAAGAAAACTTGGGTTCATTGATTCATCAGCCATTAATTACACATCCTCTGGGAGCCTGGAAGCTCAGTAGTATTCTCAGTAGTAGGTAGTGATAAACAAAACAGACACACTTCTTGCCCCTACAGATTTTACAAAGGTGTGTGTGTGTGGTATGTGTTGTGTGTGTACATATAACATAAACATGTAAAAAAGATACTATCAGTTAATCAGTTAGGGAACAAAGAGATTGTAAGCTTTATGTCTTTTAAGAAGACATAGAAGAGAAAAAAATGATTTAAAAAAATGGGAGACAAAATTTGATTCTGAATCTGATATATAAGGTCTGAGATTTTCTTAATTATAATATTAAAATATTTATGCTCCCTAGGTTTAAACTGATCTTTTTTTTTTTTTTTAATATGTAGCGGGGGGAAATGTGTGCATTGATGAAGTTACTCTAGTTTAAATTCTGATTATACAGTGTAGTTTACCAGTGCACAATGATGAGGATAAAATAATTGAAGAAAATTTTAATTTATATAAATATAACAGTGGAGTATATGATTTGTCAGTTACAAATAGACTTTTTACCCAATAACTACACATACTTTAGAACTAAAATTAGCCAATTTTAATAAAAGAATGCTACAGCAAGAAGATACTTCCTCCACTAATATAGATATTTATCTTCAGCCAGGCAATAAAATTCTTTCAAAGCCTGGACAGAGTAGGGAGAGAGGGAGAGGTGTCTGCACAATGCATTAAGAAGGCTGTGGTGATTGTGATGGTGATTCTGGTGTTTGCTAGTTTTTACTGATAAGCAAAGAAGCTCTGTGCCTTAGTTAACTCTGAAGTGAACTTTTTAAAAGTCATCACAGGGTGCCTTCTTTATCAACATTTGTCAGTGGACTGAATTTTTTCAACATTATTTATGGATGGGGTGTAATTAAGTAGTTTTGGTTTTGGATCTTGGGCTAAAAATATTAAAAATAATGTGTTATACTAGAAAAATCATGTGCTTTGGTGTACTACAGATCTGGATCCTAATCCTAGATCTGCCATTTATTGTATGACTTGGGCAAGTTACTTGTGAGCCTCATTTTCCTCCAGTGCAAATATGAAGATAACGATATCTACTTTACAGACTTACAAAGATGAGAATAAACTTAGCTTTGTCTCTAGTTTTGACATATATTAGGCTTCTGATAAATTATACCTGCTATTTCTGTAATTGTTATTGTAATAACCTTAAATTCTAAATACTTGGTTTTATATCTCAAAATTTAATCATGACCTAGGTTTTCATTTTAATTTAATAATGAAATTTTCACTTAATTTAATAATGGAAACATCTGCTGTGGGATTAATTTGAAATAAGACAGATAAGGTGAAATATGTTAAGCCATGGTACTAACATTACTTGTTGGCTTTCTTTAGTACATAATACATATTATGGTTCATAGTGTTTTAAATGGGATTAACTGAGATAGTTTGTGCTACTTGAATTCAGGTTGTAGAATTAATAATTTTCGAACCTCTAGGTTTTGGATTTAAAAAGGTATGTTTTTGGTTTGCTTTTTTTTAATGTACAAAGTCATATTCTGTACCTCTTGATCTTGGAGTATCATGAAGAATTTGCTTCACCATTCTTAAATTTTAAAATTCATGTAGTGTTTTGAAAGTTTAATTAAAATGAGCTATATAGTTCATCTTCAGATGTGCCTACAGCAAAACCACTGTCTAGTTTGGGGTGGCAGTTACATCTTTTCAGGGTTTTTGGGTTTGTGAAATGGGAAGTCTGGAGATGTGTGAGTTTTAAGTTCATTGTTTTCCCGAGATAGCAAGTTTAGAGTAACTTTATTTGCTTTTTTTAAAAAAAACATGTGATAAGACAAATTGGAAAAGCCTTTATTTCTAAACTTTTTTCATGGAAAAAAAAGTAAAGTTTTAAGTTTTATACTTCATTGAAGGTAGCTTTACTTTAAATATCCTATAATTTTCAATGCTTTTTATTAGTGATATAGTAATTGCTCCCTTCAAACTTTTATTTTTGAGCAAAAAAAATGCATAGAATTTGTGTCATAAAGTAAATGTTCATGACTAGTCTCTGGCTTTTATGCAGAAAGTCTACATTTTTGTACTTATCAGATAGAAACTACAGCATATTATTTTTCTTCAAGCTATATTTTACTTAGCGGGAAAAAGTTAATATCTCTGTTCGTTCTCATACCTGTAGTTATTTTATTTGTTCATATAGTAAATATATTTTGACAAAAATGTGAGATCAAACGAAAGGAAATCATCTAAATTTTTAAATTTGGTTTTATAGGAGTTCCATCTGGAATATGACAAATTAGAAGAACGGCCTCACCTGCCATCCACCTTCAACTACAACCCTGCTCAGCAAGCCTTCTAAAAAAAGACTTCCCTTTTCTTGGGGTATGGCTGTCTCAGCACAATACTCAACATAACTGCAGAACTGATGTGGCTCAGGCACCCTGGTTTTAATTCCTTGAGGATCTGGCAATTGGCTTACGCAAAGGGTCACCATTTGAGGTCCTGCCTTACTAATTATGTGCTGCCCAACAACTAAATTTGTAATTTGTTTTTCTCTAGTTCGAGCAGGGTCTGAATTTTTTCATTTATTTTCTTTTTTGCCAGCAGACAGACTTGGGTCTGTAAAGACAAGCAAGTACACTGAAAGAAGTTTACCATTTAGTTTCTAAAATGTAAAAAAGAAAACCCACAAAAGACTCAACAGAATTAGACCACAAAATTTGCATTGTTCATTGTAGCACTATTGGTAATAAAATAACAAATGTTTGTGCATTTTTATGTGAAGATCCTTCTCGTATTTCATTTGGAAAGATGAGCAAGGTCTGCTTCCTTCATTTTACTTCCCCTTCTGTTTTTGAAAGGCAGTTTCGCCAAGCTTAACGCAAGAATATATGACTGTTTAGAAGAAAGATATTGCCACAATCTCTGGATGGTTTCCAGGGTTGTGTTATTACTGAGCTTCATCTTTCCAGAATGAGCAAAACACTGTCCAGTCTTTGTTACGATTTTGTAATAAATGTGTACATTTTTTTTAAATTTTTGGACATCACATGAATAAAGGTATGTATGTACGAATGTGTATATATTATATATATGACATCTATTTTGGAAAATGTTTGCCCTGCTGTACCTCATTTTTAGGAGGTGTGCATGGATGCAATATATGAAAATGGGACATTCTGGAACTGCTGGTCAGGGGACTTTGTCGCCCTGTGCACTAAAGGGCCAGATTTTCAGCAGCCAAGGACATCCATACCCAAGTGAATGTGATGGGACTTAAAGAAGTGAACTGAGACAATTCACTCTGGCTGTTTGAACAGCAGCGTTTCATAGGAAGAGAAAAAAAGATCAATCTTGTATTTTCTGACCACATAAAGGCTTCTTCTCTTTGTAATAAAGTAGAAAAGCTCTCCTCACTGCAGTGTTGACTTTGATTTGAAATTGTGAAATTATTTCTTCAACAGGAAAAACAGGAAAAACAACCTAAAGTTTTACAACTGAACGGTGTGACTAAACAATTTAAAACATAGTCTTTTTTTTCCAGCTTTTGACAGCTTATTTAATGGAACCATATACCGTTTCACTTGTAGGTTAAAAATGTAGACATTCTTAGTATTAACCAAGTTCAGAACAGAGAAAACTATTTTTTAAATGAATAATGGCAGCACTAGAAATAAAACTTCCTGAACACTCTTGAGACCCAATCAAAATACTCTGCTTTTGTGAGAAGTGTATAAGATATTTCTTGTTAGACCTTTGAGATATATCTTAAAGAAGTAATGTGCAAATTAAGGTAAGCCAAAGAGGAGGAGTGGGGTAGACTTCCCCTTCACTTTGATCGCCTGGTTATTTCACATGCAAGTTGATGGATTCTTTTCCATCTACAGATACTATATTTAAAAATGTTTGAAGGCTGAAGCTATGAAAGCAGAACTAGAGATAGAAGTTAAAAAAAAAAGTGTTGATTCTTTAAATTTTCATTTTTAACGTATTTTTCTATGAAGAATGGAAGTTTGTTGACATGTACCAAATCATGTTTGAAAATGAAACATTTATGACCTTGCTGTATTTGCATATCAGGAATATAAAATGACTTAAGATTTACCTTTTTCTATATATTTTGAGATATGAGAAACTGACATAAAAATATCAGGATTTTTTAATCTTTAGATTTAAACAAAGCATCTCTTCTGTAGGAAAATGGAACTTATGTATTCTAGTTTAACTTTTGTGCAAAAAAACTTCACAGAACACATATGTAATTTGACATCTGTTAAATCCAGAAATCGATTTCTTAAAAAGAGGTTACATTTTTTCATAATAATTTACTTTGTAAAATGTAACTTTTCCTACATAATCATAAGAAACAGCTGGAAAGAAAAAAGAAAATGGAAGGGGATCTTTATTCTTATGAGTATAAACATAACAGTATAAAGTGTCACCACCATCATGACTGGTAGGTACTGTGTGAATGACTCAAAAACAAAACAGCTCAAGTGGTTTGTTGTCTGGCCTCTAGCTGTTTGCTTTAACTGCCATATGAAAAGTTTTAAGTGCACATTTTTCCAGTTTTCTGAATTCTATTTACCCTGAATCATCAAAATGAGAAAACTCTTACATGTAAACCAACTTTTTATAACTTAATAAAATTGTCAGAAATTACCATGTTCTTGACTCCAAATCCAAGTATTAAAATTCGATTTGAAATCTTTAAAATATGATATTAAACTCTTTAATATAACACACTGTTATATTCCTTGGTTTTATAACTTGTGGTCATATTGTACATGTACAGAAGTTGACATAAACTAATATTTCAAATTTTCTTTCTTAGATTTAATTATCTTAATTTTTCCCTATATAACTAGTGTCATGTACATTATGTTAAATAATTTTTGTGATTATACTATAATTGGCTTTCTGGAAACAAAAGCTATTTAGTTGCAAAGGAAAGGCCTTTCAGCTGTTTAGTTTCAAATATATTTTATGCTTCTTGTGGTGATACTATAACAAACTCCATCTACAGGGATTTTTCATTGCACAGATAGTTTTCCTTAGATACAACAAATTTTAATTAAGGACTGAAAATTTATTTAAATTCTTACAGTATATAAACCATTTAACTGGTCTTTTCCTTTTTGCCACTGAACTGGGGACACAGTAGGTGCTTGGTAAATACATGTTGATTGAATGGTATAAATTGATAATTTTAATTTGAAAATAAAATGCACAGATTAAAGCAGTTGGCTTTGAAATAACTTTTTTGCTGTAGTTCCATTTTCAAGAGAATCTTTTTTAAGTATTTTCAATTAATTTTCAAAACTTTCAAATTTTTCCCACTCTACCCTTTCTAACCGATCCTTCCTCTGAATCCTCCTTCATTCCAAAACCATAGATCTTCCATTCTTTGGCATCTGAGCATGGCTGCACTTACTTTAACTTAAATTTGGTTAATAGCATCAATTTTGCAAAAAAGTTGCTGAAAACCTAAATCTGCATGTGTGTAAAGAAAGGGAATGTCTGTCTTTAACGTTCTCTCTTAACCATGGTTTGTGTAGTTAACAAAGAAGATATAGGAATGCTTAGTAACTGGTTCTGTTAAAACAAGTCTCTGGAAAAATAAGATAAGCCAGACATAATTGTCTTTAAAACCTAGATCCTAATGGCATGTCACAAGGTTTTCTCCTTGCTGCTAGTGTTACCGATGAATTATATCATACCATGAATAAATGACAGATCTAGGAGATGAAGCAAATAAACACATTAAAAGTCAAAATTGGAATCTAAATCTAACCCAGTAATTTTTTTTTTTAAGTTACATCAAATAGGACATATTGCACCAGGATAATTACTTAGTTTTACACTTCGTTTTCTTAAAGGATGGTGGAATATACCATGGCTTAAGAGTGGTTCATATGTAGATCAATGTAAATTGTGATTTTATTGCCAAAAATACTGAAGTAATCTTCAACTACATTAACAAAAGTAGTGCTCAGAACAAGGTAGGAAGTCTGCTGTGTTTTAAGAGCTGCCATGACTGGGGAAGGCAGAAGAGAATGTGGGATGCCTTCTAGCTACCAAGCAACATACTAAGTGTTTCACATGCATTAATACATCTGTCTTCAGCATAGCATCATGAGGTAGGTTTTTGAGTATCCCCAAAATATCATTAAAAAAAAAAAACAGGAAGAAGGAATGTTTAGCATTAGAGAATGAACTTTGGAAACAGTATCTGTCTTCAAGTATCAAACTCAAGAGCTGTCAGTGAAAGACATATTTCATTTGTGTAACTGAAGGGCAGAACTATGACCCGTAAGAAAGATTTCAGCACAATATTAAAATGTAACTGAGGTAATTGAGATTTTGAAATGAGTTGGTTTGTAAGGCATTAAATTCAACCTCATCCAACAGCCGAGGAGAGGGGCTGGACAGTGTTCTGTATATAAGGTAAGGAGTTGAACTGGGTGACCTCAAGAGTTCCTGTCATTGATTGAAAAAATGTTTAAGTGGGATTACTGTATTTCAGCAAACCTATTTGCCAACAATTTGAAGGTACACCATTATTTTGTATATAAGGAAAAAAAGTTCAATTGAAGTACGAGAAATCACCAACTACAAAATGCATAGCAATTTCAAAGATGTCATGCATGGGAAGAATTGAGTTGATGAGATGTAGCCTTTGAAGAAGAGACAGTGGACAACTAAGGAGAGACATAACAGCTGTCTTCAAATATAAGAAGGTCTTAGATGAAGAAGAGGGCAAGTCTCAAACCAAAAGGTGGAAGTTGAGACATTTTGGTTCTCTATTTTAAGATGCTATCCCACGGTATTAAATGCTTCATGAAGTGAGGATTCCATCAACAAAAAACGTTCAAGCAGAAACTAGATGACTATCACTTGCTATTCAGAGGACTGAGAATAACGTTGGATTTGATAACTTCAGCTCTTTTAAGATGTTGATACTCTTCTTCACCTGAAGTTGAATAAGGTGTCGTCATCAGGGCTAAAAATGATATACTTAAAACACTGACCTAGTCTAAAATGTGCTCTTCTCTGAGTCATAGGTAAGGTTTACTTTAAATTACTGCAATATCTTTGGAAAGGAATTTAATCAAAAAAGAGTTATGACAACTTCCCTCAACTTTTTTTTTTTAATTTTGGAATAGGAACATGAAACATTAAAGCACAACAAATAGTAAAGTATATGTATGTGTATATTCACCAGATTTATGTATGTAGTTTTACATTCAAAGGAGTGAAGAGAGAGTTATTAAATTTTGAGGTGAATTTCAGCCTGAAATTATACATTGCATTAGTGTGCAATCTCCTGTTTTTTGCCACAGTAGTGATCACAAAAACTAGATTAAGCAATAATCCTCTTATTCATAAAGCTGATCATTAAATTTGATTATAAAAAGCTCAGTTTGGATTTAAACCACTTCAGGAGCTCACCAGAGTCAAAGTTAGCCTCTAGTTAGGTAATTCTCAATGCATAAGAATCAACTGCAAAATATTAAAATACATATTTTAGGCCTCATGTTTACATACTCTGATTTTTGAATGTCTAGGGAGAGGCCAAGAATACAAAATTTGGTTAAGTATCACAAGTCATTTCTGAAGTTAGTGAACTACCAATTACACTTAAACTATACTTTGCCTACTGTGTAAGTATTAACTAGAATAAAATAAAATTCTGGTGAAACCCAACGAAGTTGATCTTGGGACAATGCATTCCTGTATATCGGGGGTATTTTTATTTTATTTTATTTTATTTTATTTTGCAGTACTCGGGCCTCTCACTGTTGTGGCCTCTCCCGTTGCGAAGCACAGGCTCCGGACGCGCAGGCTCAGCGGCCATGGCTCACGGGCCCAGCTGCTCCGCGGCATGTGGGATCTTCCCGGACCAGGGCACGAACCCGTGTCGCCTGCATTGGCAGGCAGACTCAACCACTGCGCCACCAGGGAAGCCCTATCGGGGACATTTTTACTTGATACTTTACTGTATCAACCAGTGTTCTAGTGCAGAAACTACATTATTACAGTAGCATTTATTAGAGCAGAATATGAGGAGAGCTAAATCCATTTCCAAGTATAACACAACAAAGATGCTTTTTTTTTCCCCCCTCAAATCTTAGCTATTTCCTAGGGATATTTTTGCTAGATTTCCACTTCAATTTGTATGCATAAGAACTGCTAAGGGCAGCTTGTGCATTATCAACTCTGTGTCCATCAACTGAAACTTTTTTTAAATCCAGTCATCCTGTTGTATAAATACTACGACCTGACAAAATTTTAATGATATGTTTATCATAAGAATTCAATATTCAGTTTAAAAAGCTAAATATTTTCAGTTGTCTGCCACAGTTTTCCCTCGGTCATTTAAATGACTTTTTTAAAAAAATTTTTTTATTTTTGGCTGCATTGGGTCTTCGTTGCTACGCGCGGGCTTTCTCTAGTTGTGTCGAGCGGGTGCTACTCTTCATTGCGGTGCGCGGCCTTCTCATTGCGGCTGCTTCTCTTGTTGCGGAGCACAGGCTCTAGGCTCACGGACTTCAGTAGTTGTGGCTCGCGGGCTCTAGAGCACAGACTCAGTAGTTGTGGTGCAGGGGCTTAGTTGCTCCGAGGCATGTGGGATCTTCCTGGACCAGGGCTTGAACCCATGTCCCCTGCATTGGCAGGCGGATTCTTAACCACTGTGCCACCAGGGAAGTCCCTAAATGAATGACTTCTTGAAAATGCACAATGATGATAGTCTTCATTGTCATAATTTCCTGTCTCTGCTGAAAACCCAAATTATTGCATAGTCTAATAGCTTATGACCACCACTTGACACTTGCCAAAATACTTTAGCTAATAACCTACTTACCTTCTCTATAGCAAAACTAAGTTTTCATTTCCAAGGCCTGATAGGCTTTTACCACACCACAAATATATTTCAACATTTTTGTTAGAGAGGGTGAAATAAAACGCCCTATGCCCCAAGTGGTAGTTCCTTTAAGCAACAATTGAGGATACTAGCTGAGGAAAACAAACAGAAATTTTCACTATGAATCAGAGCTAGTCTCATTAATTTTCATAAGCATATCCTGAAACATAATGTTCTGCTAACATGCATTTGTATTTAGCCTATGTAACGTTTTGACCACATAATTTAATTTTTAAAACTTTTAACAAGTGATGTTTTTCTTCCAAACTAATCTATTCTCTAGTATATACTGAAGATAATTTTAGGAATAACACATGAGAGTTCTTTAAACATTTTGGAAGAAATGCGTCAAATTTCAAGAGTGTTATGATGTCAACAAGTGGCTGGGTGAACTTGATTATTTCTAGGACCAGCTCAATGGGTACTCATTTTTAATGAAAAAACTTTGAAATTGATGATTATTCAAAAATATACAGCTCAATGAGGAAAAAAATACATGCAGGAATGACATAAATAGTTTCATCCTTTTATAAAAATAAAGATTTGGGGCAGCCAGAATGCTTTGAAGCTACCTTTAAATCTGTTACATACTGAACATTTATTTTAAGATGTAGTTTTAATTACCATATGTAACAGTTGCATGAAAAATAGTCTGTCTTTAGAGAAAATTTGAGCTGTTAAATATTTCTCCTCTTAGGAGTCAGACATGTTTGATTTTTTATTTTCAATGTTTTAAGTAATTTATTATCTTCAAATGGTTAATATTCTTGAAATATAAAACAAGTTATGTCCCTTTATTGAGTGAAAATTATATACCTGTTTTTAAAAATTATTTTTTTCAGCTTATTCTAAATGATTTAATATTTGAATATTAAATTAGTTGACTTGCACATCACTTTTTGGAATCCCAATTCTGTCTGATAAATATGAGCCCAAATCATTTTGCAGTGGTAATGTTAATTAGTGAACAACAAAATCCACCATCCTAGAAGTGTTTGTAGACTAGATAACATGGAAAAGAAAGGTGCAGACTCTAGTTTTAGAGAATGTTTCCAACTTCAAATTGTCTATTTTTCTTAGCATTTTGGGGTAAGGATATGACCGTACTTTTCTACACCATATCAAAAGAGAATACTGAAGAAATTTAAGATGAGCATAAGAAGAAAGGGCCTAAGGACATGACAGTTATCTTCCCACACCTGAAGTTTGTAAGGCAGATTATCATTTGTAAGGCAGACTATCTTTAACCTGTGTAACACCAGAGGGCAGAATAAGGATATTTACATGGATGTTATGGCAAGGCAGATTTCAATTTACAAGAAAGTAAATTGTACATCATACATTTTTAAAAGGTCCAAAAATCAGATGAGTAGCATTAGGAGTTAATGAATTTTTCTTTCTTTTTTTTAATAAATTTATTTTTGGCTGCATTGGGTCTTCATTGCTGTACGTGGGCTTTTTCTAGTTGTGGAGAGCAGGGGCTACTCTTCCTTGCAGTGCGCGGGCTTCTCCTTGCAATGGCTTCTTTTGTTGCGGAGCACGGGCTCTAGGTGCGTGGGCTTCAGTAGTTGTGGCATGAGGGCTCAGTAGTTGTGGCTCGTGGGCTCTCGAGCACAGACTCAGCAGTTGTGGCGCACAGGCTTGCTTGCTCCGCGGCATGTGGGATCTTCCCAGACCAGGAATCGAAGCTGTGTCCCCTGCATTGGCAGGCGGATTCTTAACCACTGCACCACCAGGGAAGTCCCAGGAGTTAATGAATTTTTCATCACTGGAAGTGTCCAAGCAAAAGCAAGGAAACTGTTATTAAAAGGATTAGGTGATTCCGTGCATTAAGAGGATGGGCTTTTCTTCTACCCTAGAACTATTTAATGACTTGTGTTAACATGTAGTTGTTCCCTGTGTTTACTTCTACTTTGAATAGCTTGAATTTCTAACAAGGCTCTCTGAAACCTAAATACTACACTTAATCTCCCTCTCCTGCATAAAACAGTACTACTTACATTTGCTATGCATCTAAAAAAGAGCTATTTTCAACACAAGTGTTTCAGAGTAAAATTAAACAGGAGGATCAGATTAAATCATCAGCTCCTTGATTCTCTACCCACTGCCCCCCCCTCATAGTCAGGTTTCACAATATGGATGTTGATCAAGCCTAACCATACTTGAATGTAAGTATATAAGCACATTTTAAATCTGCTTGTATTACCTACATTTCTTTTTATTAAATACAGAAATTCCTTAGAGATGGCATAGTACAGTAGAAAAAGAATGGGTCTTGTAATCTGCCATAGTCAATACATGCGCAGTCTCAGAAAGTTACTTAATCTTGTTCTTCTTCATCTCACGGTAAGATTAAATTAGAGCATTTGCTTATAGTAGGTGTTCAGTAGGCGTCGGTCCATTTCTCCAAAGACAAACACTCTCCCTTTTAGTCACTGTACTAGGAGGTGCTCTCCATATTTGGGAATTATTAAAAGACTCTTTAACAGAACTAGGTGCCGTTAGAGAGTAATACCCAAGTTTTTGAAGAACATGGGAAGAACAAAATCAACTTGGAATAAAAATCATGAAATGTTAAAACTATCTTCTAGTCCAAAACCTTTTGTATGGGGAGGAGGAAACAATCTAAGAACATCAGTTATAAACTATTTACTCAATGTTGAGACCAGAATTTCTTAGCTTCTTGCTTTCCAATTTCAAAGCTGATTTCCCTTTTACTACATATGTGTATATATACCTCCCATAGAAGTTCACTTCCATTAACATGATAGACAGGTGGCAAGAATTTAGGAAATCCAGCCAGCACTTCCAGTACAGTATTATGAATTTACTAATATGAAGTGATTATCTGTGCTTTTTGTTTTTCTTTTGCAATTGCAAAGATAAAGGCTGTATGCAAACAAATTTGAACTTTGAAAAAATATTTTTTAATAATCATTCTTTACTACTTCAAACAAAATGCAAAGTCTTTGGAAGCTCTCCTGCTTAATATGTAGCTAGGTAATATTTAAGATCCCTTCCTGCTGTAATATGATTATAAATATTAGAAATAGGAAGTAGTGTCCTCAATAATTATATGCTCAATATAATAGGTAAAGTTTATGGATAAGAAAAAATAAATGTAATTAGAAAAGATAGTGGCCACATAGGAAATTTATTTCAAATGTAAAATTCTAATGCTAATAACAAATATTTAACATTCACAATGAAGCATGGCAAGAAAGTTAATATCAGCAAGCTGGAAACGATCTAGTACAACTGTAAGCATTTTTTAATTTACGACCAAATGAAAAGGAAACTTAATTTTCTGTGACAATAACAAAATCTAAAGTTATATAAGATAAATGGAAAGGATAAATTTTTTCTATATATTTTTGTTGTTGGATCACTCATGCTTTCATTCATATTTATTCTTACCTAGTTATTCTAGTTGCAAATGTCTAAAACCTATCCAGCATGTGAATTTTAATGAGAAAAGGTGATGATACAGTATTCATTTTCTCCCCTATATATTTTAGCTATCCAAGTGTACAGTAGCAGTTTGTTATTGAAAAATTTCACAATGTACCAATTTTTAAAACCATGTATAAACATTTTCCCAACATATTCCAAATTCCCTTCTATTCCTAGGATACCAAAGCCCTACTTATGATCATTCTTTTCAGAATCTTTCAATAAAAGTATATATACATATGAAATTGTATATTGCAACTTTAACATCAGTCACAGAACTTCTTGAAGAATAGTGATCATAAGAACAAACTATAAATAACAATGGTTTTAATGTCCTTGTTTAGATAGATTTTATTTTTCTTTTAAAAAGAACTTCATCAAGGCTTGGCCATGATTCTCCTGAAAACATTGTTGCAGACAATGAAGTACATCAAATAAGTCAGTCTGGTTCTAAGTATTGCAGTTTTAATCTTAATTTTAACTGGTGGACAACTATGCAAAGAAAGGACTCGCTTTTCTTTTTCTTTTTTTCCTGTGCCTCTGCCCTCCACGGGAAACAAGATGCTCAGTGACCTCAGAGCTTAGCATCTCTGACGTCCCAGGGGGTCTTACTACTATTCTAACTTAAGAGAGTCAATGGTGACCTGTTTTCAGAAACTGAGGAGCTGACATACCCAACCTTCCTTGGAAATGTGAAAAGGCAGCCCCACCTCAAATAAATGAAACTGATAACAAACCCAGTGTTCCATTAAGGATAAAACAGAAATTTGGAAAGTCTTTTGATATGTTTGACTTTCAATGAGAAACACATGAAATAATGAAAGGTTCAGAAGAGAAGCAAGCTAATTTAAAAATAGGAAATAAGAGGAGAAAAGTAAATGTTTAAAGAACAGAAGGCTAGATGGCAACAGTTTCTTCAAATACTTTTAGAATAATTATAAAGAAGGACAGTGACTAAATGCAGAACTTGAAAAAATGGATTTAAAAGCCTTTAAGAATTTAAGTTAAATTAAGACAGAATTTTCTGATGTTTGTTCTCTAGATTTACTTGGAAGACCATCTTGCTTCAGTTTTGAGGCAAAGGGTTCATTCACAGAACTCTTTGAGCTCTGGAATCATAGAAAAATGAATCATATTCATTAAATTATTTTTAGACACCCCATCCCTGTGTTTTATGAACGCTATAGGAATTAATTCTGCCTCAAGGTCAAGTTGCTCAGCATATCAGAGCTATGAGATCTTATAAGATAATAGGATCTTATTTGCTCACCACTGCCTCAGATGTTAGATTGGCTTTAGCCTTCTTGAAAAGGAAGATAATTATAACCTGCCGTAGGATTCACGCTGAAAATCTGTGATCTTAGGTTAAGCTGCTTCAACTATTAAACTCACTTTTCCTTTCAGGTAGTGTGTGTAACCACTAACAATGGTCTTTATGCCAACAGAAAGGGAAGAAAATAATTTAATTCCTAGGTAAAGAAGGAAAGAAATCTAGTCTCTCAAAACTTGAAAGGTATTAAAGTACAAAGTTGTCTTCTCCAAACCCTGCACCTTCTTAATTTATTCAGAAAAACACTTAGGGTCTTCCTGTAATTAAACTTGCTTTACCCCTTGCTTGGAAATACTGTTACCTGCCACATCAAGGAGTACTTCAAAGTAGCAGATCGGGACTTCAGCTGAAAAGTACTACACCAGTAAAGTAACATTTGAAATCCAAGAAAGAGAAGTCAAGAATTCCATGACTTGGTGTTTCCATATTCATCAGGAACATAACTGAATTTAATTAAGAGTATATTCATTTGGGACTTGCAAGTCAAGAAAAATATATCTTTATATATTTTGCAAAGTGAACATTCTGACTTCAAAATGTAGGTCGAAATAGTTCTCCAAGTTTGATATTTTGATAGAAGTGTGGTTTGGAGAAAGATCATCTTAACTTTTTTTTTAAAGGTCACGAAAAGTATAGAGGCTGAAGGTATGCGCGGGCGAGGTGGGGAGGTGGATGTGGAGGGAAGAATTAAGAGAGCAGGACGCAGCTCTAGGAACGGTACCTGTCCCAAAGTGAGTCTGAACGCCGCTATCGCCTTGCACAGCGCTCCTGGAAAGCTCATCTACAAATTCCGGGATGGGCCAAGGGTGGCAAGACTCCTAAGGAGGGAGACAGAACAGAGAAGATCCTGTTCTCGGGAGGCCGGGAGCGAGGGGACGGTCCTGATGGGGAGAGTGGTGTCTCCTTCCAGGGCTGCAAGCCTCTGCACCTGTTTCCTCGGGTCCCTACTCAGTCAGCCCCAGCCGTAGGGCAAATTGAGTTGGGGTCGACCCGGCAGCCGGAGACCTAAGTTGCCGCGAGGTCCACCCAGGACCCAGGAAGCGACTTTCCCGGGTCTTGCCCGTCGCAGGTTCCTGCCCCCACGTGCGTTGCCTCCACTGCAAACTCCGTCTGACTCAGCCTGTTTGACTCCTCTCCTGCTGCCCTCCGGGCCGGGCTGGGGCCGGGGGAGCGCCGGCTGCGCCGGGGCAGTGGGCAGCGCCGGGACCCTGAGGCCCGACCGTTACAGCGCTCGCTGGCGGGGAGGGGGCGGTAGCGGGTCACGCCTCCCGCCCCGCCGCGTGCGCTCTCGCCCCAAGCGTGGCAACTGGCGCCAGGGTTTCCCCGGGGGCGCCCCCCAGCGCACGCCGCTCGCCCGGGGGTTTCCAACCTAGTCTTGCTGGTCCTGGCGGCCCGTTTCCCCGGGAGCGCCCGCCGCCTGGCCGCTAGCTCACTCTCCCCGCTGGCTGACCAATCCCCGTTTGGAGTTCAAAATTCCCGCCGCTTCACTTGCGCTACACCCTCTCCCTCGTTTGTTTTTTTGTTTTGTGTTTTAAACTTTCACTCCGGTTAAATTATATTGACCCTAAGCTTTATCTCGGATGTCCCTCCAAAGGGATTTAACGAGAATCCCGAGCGCCAGCCGCCGCTATCCCCGGGGCTCGCCCGCCCCTCGCCCACGGGAAACGCCCCGAGGCGGGGCGGGAGGACTCAAGTCGGCGGCGGGTGGGGCCGGGCGGAGCTGCCTCCCTCGCGGGGGAGCCCCCGGGCTCGCCTCAGCCCTGCGGCTCCTGCCCTCGGGGCAGCTGCCCGGCGAGTCCGTGGAGCAGCGGCAGGCGGGCGATGGAGACTGGGAGACACTCGGCGAGAGGAGGCGGGGTGGGGGAGGCGGGGAAAGCGCGGGGGCGGAGGCTGGCAGGGGGCGCTGGAGGCAGGAGCCGCCCGAGCGCTCCGAGCGCCCGAGGGTGCAGGAGGCTTTGAAACCGCGGCAGCGCCGCGAGCCTCCGGGGCCCGGGCGGCGGCTGGGCGGGGAGGTTGGGGGGGCGCTGCCGCCGCCGGGGGCGTCGCCGGCCTCAGCCCCTTTGTTCTCGCGCGCTCCCCCTGGCCGCCCACTCCCCTGCTGTCGCGCGGCGGCGGCTCCTCCCGCCCGAGGCAGTCGGGCTCTGCGCCGGGGGCGGGAGGGGGCGGGGGGAGCGTGCCTGCCGCCGGGAGTGGGGGGCGATGGCGAAGCTCCGGGTGGCTTACGAGTACACGGAAGCCGAGGACAAGAGCATCCGGCTCGGCTTGTTTCTCATCATCTCCGGCGTCGTGTCGCTCTTTATCTTCGGTTTCTGCTGGCTCAGTCCCGCGCTGCAGGATCTGCAAGCCACGGCGGCCAACTGCACGGTGCTGTCGGTGCAGCAGATCGGCGAGGTGTTCGAGTGCACCTTCACCTGTGGCGCCGATTGCAGGGGCACCTCGCAGTACCCCTGCGTCCAGGTCTACGTGAACAACTCCGAGTCCAACTCCAGGGCGCTACTGCACAGCGACGAGCACCAGCTCCTGACCAACCCCAAGGTAAGGACGCCCCGTGAGGGATGCCTCGCTCCTGCGGAGATCTTGAGGTTTGGGGGGAGCATCAGTGTTAGACCCTTCGCGGGGTGGCTCGGAGTATGCTCGCATTACCAGGAGGCGACGAGGCTTCGCAGGCTATACTCAAACCAGGAGTAAATACATCGGGGAGCCCCGGGTCCCCCGGTCCTTCAGGCGGGTTTGTGCACGGCGACCCGTGCGTGGTGCCCGGAGGCTTTCTTTACACACCTGTTTTGCCTGGTCCCAGATTTTGAGGCCTTGGCCCAGCTTAGGTTAGGGCCCTAGAGGGTTGACTTTGGAGAAATGCAAGGAGCCGAAAGTTAACTTTTCCTCCGGTTAAAGCCAGTGCGTCGCGGGGATACACCTACTCCGGCGCATGGTCAAGGTCCGAGCTCCCACTGGCCGCGTCCAGAACTCGTCTTGGGAGGTGCAGGGAGTCTTTTAGCCCCTTGAAAGGTGTTAGAGGTTTCCTTGCCTTTTAACTCTTGACAGACGTTTTTAACTTGTGGTCCAAAGATGAACTTTCGTGGGTCGACAAACGACGTGGAATCAAACGCGAGATTCTGCGTAGATCCATTTTGGGCGGGTACGGCGGACTCCTAGTTTTCATGAAATAGATTGTCAGAAGGGTCTAGAGGCAGCCTAGTGACTCCTAGGCTCTGTGTGCCTAGAAACAATTGGGAGCCACCTGGGAAACGGTAAAACTTTCTGAAAATAGAAAGCCGTCCGTGAAATGTACCGAATATTCCTTCCTTTGCAACTTTTTTAGTTCTCACAAGCAAAAACGAGAAAACCTGGTTAAGACTCGAGGGATGGAGAGCAGAGAGAGGGACGCTCAGAAAACTGTTCCCAGTGGAGAAAAAAACTTATAAAAAGCAGTGTCCTCAGTCTGTGAACTAATTGAGCTTTGTAGTGCACCTGATTTTGCAAGAAGGCTTTTCTTTCGTTTTTTCTTTCTTCTCTTGGCCTTTTTTGCTCTTCTTGTTGCTTAACTATCAAAGTAAAGATGTGTATCTTCTTTAAAGTTACCGGCATTTTCCCTCTTTGTGAGAGCAGTGCTTGAAGATCAAGCAAGAAAGCTGTCCATAAGGGAATGAGTCTTGTGTACACAGGAACAACTTTAAGTGTGACAGGATATAATTATATCAATCCAAAAAAAGAATTCTATCTCAATAGTTTACAAGTATTTAAAATAAGCTTATCATTTCTCTACAGTAAACCTCTTGTTCTTGTCTCCTAAACAGTAAAATCTTGAATTGGGGAAATTTTAAAAAGGGAATTCCTTTAAAGAAAAATATATGGCTTCTCTTAAAAAAGATGCTCTTGCTGACAAAGGAAGAGGACCTTAAAAATGAAGATAATATATAAGCAGTAAATATAGAAGTACAGAATTTAGATAGAGTATAATGTTCAAAGTCTTGAAGAAGCAATAATGTTTCAAAGACAAATGTTGTAAATTAATCTGCTCAACGCTCAGGAATTTCAAAACAAATTGCAGGGTTTTAGAAACATCACTTTTTTCAGGATTAAATCATTAATATAAAAGAAAGGTGTCAAAAAGAAATAGTGATTTAGAAATTATATGGTAGTTCATCATTTAAAAGGTGTTGTTATAATTGGTGAAACATTGCTAATTAGTTTAAGATTGTGGTTCAGGCACTAATAAATTACATACATGTTTTTCAGTCAGTGGCTAATATCTAATCAAGACATTGAGAAGGTAGAATTTACTACATAAAGGCTGTTTCACAATTTCCAGGTAATTTTGAAGGATCTGACAAAAAAAATAAATTGGGATTTAGGACATAGATTTTTAAATCACTTGGAAGGAGTGGTAATGCTTTATATGTAATCCTAGGATTTGATATTTCTCTCTTTTTGTTGCAAATAATCAGTTTTCTTCCAGTGCCAGTTTGGATCCTGGCAACAATCGTTTTGAAGAAGTATCTGAACAAAATAAGATTTTATAAAATAAAGTATACAAGAAATGACAGAACTGCAGAAAGATATGTTAATGTTACAGAAAATGATGAACAACATCCCATTCAATTTAGTCAAGGTTTCCTCGGCCAAAGCAGTATATGTCTCTTTATCCAAATTATGATTGCATCGTACCATTTATAGAACATAAGTATGTTCTTTTGCAGTCACTTTTTGACTTTTGAGCAATGAAGTGCTCAATTTGGAAATTCTTGTAAGCAATTAGTGATGGAAAAATTCAACTCAACCAAAATATTGTGCCAGAGTCCAGTATGTAAGCAGAATGTTTCCACAGTGCCTTTGCAATTAGGCAATACCCACGGCCCGTTGCTGTTGCATCTCGGCTACCCAGACCTTACCTTTTTATTGAAGGCCTGGGTGCCCCACCCATTCTCTTTGTAGAATGTCTAGATTCCCTACAGTGTCATGGATCCTAATCACCTTCAACTTTCTCTTCTTCATGGCCCACTACCACAAGAAGCCATTTGGGAAATCTCTTTTTAGAAAAAGAGAACAAGGACTTTCTCCCCTCCCTTGAGTTTGCTGCATTAGATACAGTAAAAAGCAGGGAAGGGGAAAGAATATTGCACATATCTAACATCTTAAGCCATAGACTACTAAAGAAGACAGTGTGAATAAATTTGACCTTTGACTAATAATTTCTTTAAAATATCTTTAAGTCCTATTCAACTTACGTTTTGAGTCATATCCTTGTTTCTAAAGCAATCACTGTATTCAGCCATGTAATATAGTACTCAAGTCAGTTATCCTAATTATCCAGTCAAGTCCTAATTATCCACAGGGCAAGGATCTGCTCTTTGAATTGACCGTAGCAAAATCTAAATTTGGGGTCAGCTTCCTCTGGCTACTGTTCTCATCACTGCCTTATCTCTTTGTGACTAGCAGGTGTGTGTGCTAAGAGGTTTTGTTCTCATCCATGGCCATACATTAGAATCACTGGGGGAACTTTAAAAAGAAATTCTGGGGGGGGCATCCCTGGTGGCGCAGTAGTTGAGAGTCCGCCTGCCGATGCAGGGGACATGGGTTCGTGCCCAGGTCCGGGAAGATTCCACGTGCCGCGGAGCGGCTAGGCCTGTGAGCCATGGCCGCTGAGCCTGTGCGTCCGGAGCCTGTGCTCCGCAACGGGAGAGGCCACAACAGTGAGAGACCCGCGTACCGCAAAAATAAATAAATAAATAAATAATAAATAAATAAATTCTGGGGAGTTCCCTGGCAATCCAGTGGTTAGGACTCCATGCTTTCACTGCCGAGGGCCCGGTTCAATCCCTGGTCAGGGAACTAAGATTCCGCAAGCTGCGTGGCACGGCCAAAAAAACAAAAAAAAGATAAAAAGAAATTCTGATGCCTGGGTCCAGCCTTCACAGATTCAGACTTGGTCTTGGGTGGGTCCTGGGCATTGATGTTTTTTAAAAAGTTCTACAAGTAATTCTAGTCTGTAGACAGAGTAAAAATAAACACTGGCTTAGAAAATGTCCTCATCTGTTGTGCAAGAAAAGTAAAATAAGAACTGAAAGGGTTCATTGTGATTAATATTTGTGTGTTTGGGTTAAAAGATGTTGCTGATGCTACTGAATCTAGGGAGTTGGTGTGAAAGGGGGGACTCAAATTCTGAAGGAAAAGAAGAGAATCATTTAAAATTAGTTTAATGTAAATGAAACGAACTTACGCAGTTCCAAACATTTAAAATTGGTTTAATGTAAATGAAATGAGCTTGTGCAGTTCCAAACATTTGCTTTTGCCTCGTTGATTACATTGGATTGCAAAGAAAAGATGAATTTTTAAAACCAGCCTCTTGTATATGGAACAAGAGAGAGCAGGTGATTAGAGGCAATATGTTTTATTTTTGAGTTTTTTTCTTTCTCTGATATGAAAAACCTAGAAAGAGAGGACAAACGTCTATTTCTAAGAAACCAGTACTACTGTAAAAGTAAGAGAAACGCATTCAAGAGAATAAAAACTTAGGCAAGAACTAGAAAAGCTTCAGGCTTTAAGTATATACCCTGAAATTGGGTGTAATGAACTACAGGGAATTGTGGCTTAGTTACCTTCTTGGTATCCTACACATCCATACTAGAGTGCCTCTCCCCCCAGCACACACACACTTCCTGTGTAGATGGTGTGGTCCGCTGGGGTTCATTTATGAACTCCATCCTTGAATTAAATGTGCAATACTTTGTGCTCTAGGGAGGTCCATCACATCAAAACTAAGTAATAAAAGGCTCATCTGAATTGTGACAGCTTGTCTATAGTCTTTATTTCTTCATGAAAAAGTGGCTTACTATGGTTGTTTTTCCTCTGGTGACGATATGAAGTAATACTGGGGATGTATATAAAATTTAATTCCACAAATACTTCTTCAGCATCTATTATGATCAGAGAACTGGGCAAAAAACAGGAGGACATACAAAGATGAGTTCATTCATTTAACAAATATTTATTAAGTGCCACTTTGTGCTGTGTGTGTGTGTGTTTCCAGGTTCTAGGACTGGAATAGAGATCAGGCTGGAACCCAGGGCACAAAGATCAGAGCCCTGGGGGTAAGACAGGAGAGTAAGTTGGGGCCAGTAATGCAAAGGTCCTTGACAGATAGGATGGGTTTGGTGGACATTGGGAAGCCATGGTAGGAAGAGTAATGCCCCCTACCAAGGATGTCCACACCCTAACCCCCAGAACCTGTGAATATCTTATGTTACACAGCAGAGGGGAATTAAGTTTGCAGATGAGTGAAGTTTGCTAATCAGCTGACCTTAAGATAGGGAGATATCCTGGTGGGCCAAGTATAATCACAAGGGTCCTTAAATGTGGAGGAGGAGGTCAGAGGGATGCAATTTGAGGAAGACTCAACTGACTGTTGCCAGCTTTGAATACAGAAGGAGGACACAAGCCAAAGAATGCAGGCAGTCCCCTTTTCCAAGGGAGTGAGAAAAGGCAAGAAAATAGATTCTTTCTTAGAGCCTTCAGAAAGGAATATAGCCCAGCTGGTGTCTTGATATTAGTTCAGTGAGACCCATTTTGGAATTCTGACCTTCAGAATTGTAAGATAATACATTTGTGTTGTTTTGAGCCACTACATTTATGCTCTAACAGCAATAGGAAACTAATACAGAAGTCAAGGAAGGCTTTTGAGTAGGTGACTAATATGATAAGATATTTGAAAACTTGGTCAGATAATATCCACTTATATTATGGCTCTTTAGAAACAATCTAATCTGCAGGCTGCTAGGATTTTCCTGTCTGAGATTACTTATCATAATCCTTCCCTGACATCCATTTGTGGATGCTTTTATGAAGTTCCCAATTATTTGTAAGAACTCCCAAAATTATGTATCTCAAACTCTAATCAGAAACTTTTTACTTTTATAAGAGAGATTTGTGATGTTACAATATATTTCAGTCAAAGTTTGGAGGAAAAATGCATACATTTTATCACACACTTGCCTCAGAATTATAAAGATTTTTACAAGTTGTCAATTTTGTTTATCTAAAATGTTTTTGCTACTCATTTATGAATGAAGATGTCAAGTTTTATTTACCTTGGGTTTAAAATTTTTTTTCCCGTCTTTAGCAGAATTTCATATTGAGTTCCTAGATAAACAGTACATTTATATTACAATTATCATAAATATTCGCAGTAAAATACTGAACAGAATGGTTTTTAATATTACATATGTTTCTTACTATTCCTCATGCTGTGCCTGTGGTATTCTCTAGGTCACATAAATCAATGTGTAAAAATTTGTACTTTCGAGTTTTAGTAATACCCTCTTTTCTTTTAAAATAAACACTTATAAAATTGAAAACTGGAATTCCCTGGTGGTCCAGTGGTTAGGACTCGGTGCTTCCACTGCAGGAGGCACAGGTTCAGTCCCTGGTCGGGGAACTAAGATCCCACAAGCCATGTGGCATGGCCAAAAGAAAAGGTGGAGGGAACTATGTGCTTATTAAATTATTTAAATTTATGATCATTTTTGTAAATAAACTAATCAGACAAACTTGTTTCATGTATTTGCTTGGTTGAGTAGCAGAGTCCAGCAGATTGGGTCACTAGAAGTTCTCTGTATACCGAAGCACATGTGAAGAAATATCCATTCATCTAAATTCTTCTGTGCCATTCATCTAACTGATGCAGTAGACCAAATGGACTTTGAAACCTTATCCAATGTCCAATTTACTAGTTGTAATCTAACAATATTGCAGTAGCATATATTGATGTTGTATCTCATTAGCAGAAACTAAATCCTAGAAAATTACATTCTAAATCCTAGGAGTTTAATCCAGTTTTTCCTGTGTAATAAATATATTTATACAATTGTCTTTATCGACACAACTTTATTTAAGATAGTTCTTAAGAATGGAAAACCAGACAATAATACTGCTTAGTGAGAGTAAGATCTATTCTGATTATAATTACCTCTGTTTCCTCTGTTACAAGGAGAAAAATGGCAAAAGAAAATCATCTTTATCTCTCTAACACCAGCTTCTATTCTGGAATCTTTTGTTTCTATCAATAGTATCATTATTCTCTGGTATTAATACATTATCAATTTTCACTGCCACTATCCTGGTCAAAGATATTATCATTTGCTTTGATTATTATAGTATCTCTTTACTAATTTCCTTATATCTAGTCAATTTCTTCCTCCAAACCAATGGTTCTCAAAGTGTGAGCCGTGGATGAGAAGCATCAGCATCATCTGTGAACTTGTTAGAAATGCACATTCTCAAGTCCCATCCTAGACCCATTGAATCAGAAATTTCACCCTAATTTCTGATTTAGTGGTTCTGTGTTGAATTCAAGAATTTATACAGTAAAAAAGTATATAACTACCAAGCTAATAAGTGGGGAAAATGAAATAATATAAAGCAAGCCATTTTTTAAAAATGCAGTAAAAGAAAGTAAAAAGAATGTAGACAGGTAGAATAAATTAAAAAAAAAAGGTAGTAGATTTAAACCCAAATTTATAATTATATTAAATATAAATGGACTAATTCTTCCAATTAAAAGGTAGAGATCATAGACTGGAAAACATACAAACATCAACCCCCCAAAAAAATGAAGAAAGAAAAGCTGGAATACTTGTATTATATGAAATACAGTAGACTTTGAAGCAAAAAAATGTTACTAGAGATAAAAAGGGACATTTCATAATTATAAAAGTTAATTCAACAAAATATAACAATTGTATATTGGGAGGTACCTAAAAATACAACCTTGAAATACATAAAAACAAAAAAATTAAAGCAGAAATATGTAGAAATATCTCAAGGGAGAAATATACAAGTCTATCATGATGAGAGATTTTTAACACACCTCTGTTTGTAACTGATAAGCAATCAGACAAAAGCAATATCAATGCACATCCAGCAGATTTGAATAACATGTTTAACAACTGACCCAACTGACATATATAAAATAGTATATCCAGTAGCAGCAGAGTGCACATCGTTTCAAGTGCCCGCATAACATTTCCCCAAACTGATCACATTCTGGGCCATAAAGAAAGCCTTCACAAATTTCATAGCAGTGAAATAATAAAGATTTTATCCTCAGTGAAATTAAGCTAGAAATGATTAAATTTTACTGAGAGACATAGAAGATGTGGGAAATTCATTAGGGAAAGAGTGACCTTATGAATAAATGGTGCTTGAGCAATTAGCTCTACGTAAAAAAGAAATAAAATGTGATACATGGGGCTTCCCTGGTGGCACAGTGGTTGAGAGTCCGCCTGCCAATGCAGGGGACATGAGTTCGTGCCCCGGTCTGGGAGGATCCCACATGCTGCGGAGCGGCTGGGCCCGTGAGCCATGGCCGCTGAGCCTGTGCGTCCGGAGCCTGTGCTCCGCAACAGGAGAGGCCACAACAGTGAGAGGCCCGTGTACTGCAAAAAAAAAAAAAAAAAAAATGTGATACATACTTCACACCCATAACAACAAATTCCAAACGGAATAAAACCTAAATGTGAAAAGAAAACTATAAAACTTCCAGCAGTTGGAATAGGAAAATATCTTTATGACATAGGCCTAAGAAATATTTTCTCAAATAAGGCTTAAGGAACAAATCATAAAAGGAAAAGATTGATACATTTGAACATGTTAAAACGATAATTTCCATATGACTAAAATTATTGTAAACAAAGTAAAAATGTAAACCACAGACTAGTAGAAGATAATGGTAAAACAAGTAATCAGCAAAGGACTATCCAGCATTTGTGAAAATGTCTACAAATCATTAAGAAAATGACATATGACATAATGGGAAAATCAGTGAAGGTTATGTACAGTCAATTCATGAAAAAACTCAAATGGTCAATAAATGTGAAACAATGCTGTATTCCAGTAATCTCAGGGAAATTCAAATGACAACAATAATGGAATACCATTTCACACCCATCAGATTGGCAAAACTTAATGTTTCATAAGACCAGGTGTTGGTGAGGTTTTGAGAAAATGTTAAATCCTACTGATTGCTGGAAAATTGGTTCAACCACTCAGAAAAATAATCAAACATATCAATAGTATGTGTAACTGAAGTTGTGCATACCTGACAACCACTGTGACAATCAAGTGAAGTGACAACAATTTCACTTCAAGGAGTTTACCCTAATAAAACTATAACATGTATTCAAGGAAGTATATATGAGGATTTTCATTGCAGAACTGTTTGTAGTAGTGAAAAAGTAGAAACAATCTAATTGAATTTATTCGGATATTGGATGGGGTACTTTATTTATTTTTCTTTTAAAGAGACAGCCTTTATTTTAAGGATTTTTACATTGAAGACTTCAAAAAGTGGTAGGTTTTTAGAACTTATTGACCTGTATTTAAAAGGAACTGTTGACAGAATTTTACCAGAAATAATCTGAACAAGTGGGAAAATACAGTTAATACTACTGAAACCTACTAAAATAATTCCAGGACATATGGTTTATCTGACATAACGATACCTCTAAATACTGCCACTGATATGAAACTGACTGCTTCTTACTTTTCTAAACACACAGTGGTATAATTAACAATATTCAATCACTTCTGTTCTTTCCTGAATATATAAAAATTAAAATACCAATTAAAAAACTATTCTTCTTGGACTTCCCTGGTGGCGCAGTGGTTGAGAGTCCGCCTGCCGATGCAGGGGATGCGGGTTCGTGCCCCGGTCCGGGAGGATCCCACGTGCCGCGGAGCGGCTGGGCCCGTGGGCCATGGCCGCTGAGCCTGCGCGTCCGGAGCCTGTGCTCCGCAACGGGAGAGGCCGCAGCGGTGAGAGGCCCGCGTACCAAAAAAAAAAAAAAAAAAACTATTCTTCTCTTTAAATGTTTCTTACAGATACAATTTCAATATTTTCATTCAATAGTGGTGTGGTTTAAGAGATTTTTCATTCACAAGTCAAACAATCCACCCAAAGGGAACTGATAGTCTGTAGGTTCATTGTGCAAATAAAGAGTTTCGGAATGAAGCAACTGACTTTTCTAAAGTACAAAATATAAAATTCTTAGAAGATACATTCAATAAGCTCTACTAAGCAGCTGGCCACAGAACTAGAACATTTGATAATTTTCCTGGTGAATTCAATGGGATTCCACATGTTTCCAAACTCAACTTGAACTCTCATCTTCAGCTTTGTATTTTGCTTTTCCAGTTTTGCTAATGACACAAACATGATTCAAATCCCTGAAGTATTCATTATAGTCAAGGGCATATCCTACAACAAACTTGTCTGGAATTTCAAGTCTAACAAAGTCTGGTCTATATCCAACACTTCGAGGGATCCTTTTCACCAGCAAGCTTGCAACCTTGACCATCTTTGGATTATGCTGCTTGACCAAGGAAAGCAAGGTTTGCATTGTTTAGTGTCAATTATGTCTTCAACAATCAAGACATTCTTTCCAGTTAAGGTTGAGAGATCATCTCCACCAATTACTTTTATGTCACCTGTTGACAGGTGACATAAAGATAAAATCTACATTTTATCTACATAAATTTTATCTACATAAATCCTTATCTACATAAAGATAAAATCTACAGTCATAGGTATAGATCTATCACTATTTCTGTTTCAGTGCTTTGATGTAATCCAGCAGATCAGCAAAGAATTTATAGCCCCCCCTTGAGCACACAGAGGGCCACGATGTGAGAGCCTTCCATCTCCTTCATCACATCTTGAGCCAGCCGTTCGGTCCAGTCCATAATTAGTCCGTGAGGAATAAACACCTTTTCCAAATCCTCAGCATAATGATTAGGTCTACAACATAAATCTAGGTCATAACCTGGTGCATCATCACTAATCACAACGCTGGGGCTGCGAGTCACCATAACGGAACTGGCTGGCGTGGGCTGATGGCAATCTGCTCTTTTTTTAAATTAATTTTTATTGGAGTATAGTTGATTTACAATGTTGTGTTAGTTTCTGCTGTACAGCAAAGTGTGGGCTACTTTAATAGGAACCTCGTAACAGTAACCTAAACAAAGGAACTACTAGGTTTTTTTCTTTTGTAAATGTATGAGCTTGTAAGCAGTCTGTGGGGCTGTGCCATTCTGATCTGGAAGGTCATTCAAACACCCAGTTTCTTACTGTCTTGTTGCTCTAACTGTCCCTTAACATGGTTTTCCTAACTTCATCACGTCTGCCTTTTAGGCAGTGAGAAGAGTGAAAGAGAAAAATAAAAGGCAGGCAGCTTCCTTTAAAATATATATATATATTTCAAATATTGTAATATTTGCCCTTTTAACGTGTACAGGGTTTTGGTATATTCACAGAGTTGTGCAACCATCATTGCTAATTCCAGAATATTTCCATTCCTCCCAAAAGAAATCTCATGCACATTACTATGCACTCCCAATTCCTCCAGCTTGGTCATGGTATATAATCCTTTTTATATGTTCCAAGATTTAGTTTAACAGCATTTTGTTGAAGATTTTTGCATCTATATTCATAAGGTATATTGTTGTGTAGTTTTCTTGTGATATCTTTGTCTGCTTTTGGTATCATAATAACAGAATGAGCTGGGATGTATTACCTCTTCTTTTTTTGGCAGAAGAGTTTATGATTTTGCACCGTGGTCAAGTGGGATTTATTTTAGGAATGCAAGGTTGGTTAAACATAATAAAATCAATGTAATACAACATATTAATAGAATAAATGACAAAAATCACATGCATGTATATGCAGGAAAAACGTTTGACAAAATCCTTCCTTGACTTAAAAAATCAACAAACTGGGCTTCCCTGGTGGCGCAGTGGTTGAGAGTCCGCCTGCCGATGCAGGGGACACGGGTTCGTGCCCCGGTCTGGGAAGATCCCACATGCCGCGGAGCGGCTGGGCCCGTGAGCCATGGCCGCTGAGCCTGCGCGTCCGGAGCCTGTGCTCCGCAACGGGAGAGGCCGCAACAGTGAGAGGCCCGCGTAACGCAAAAAAAAAAAAAAAAAAAAAAAAAAATCAACAAACTAGGGATAGAAGGGAACTTTGTCAACCTGATAAAGGGAAACTATGAAAAACCCACAACCAATATCATACTTAATGATGAGAGACTGAAAGTTTTCCCCTAATATCAGGAACAAGACAAGGATGTCCACTCCTGCTACTCACGTTCGATATTGTACTGTAGGTTTTACTCAGGACAATTAGGCAAGAAAAAGAAACAAAAGACAGCCAGATTGGAAAGGAAGAAATAAAAGTATCTCTATTCACAAATCACATGATCTTGTATATAGAAACTCCTGGAGAATCCCCTAAAAAAAAAAAAAAAAGCTATCGGACCTAGTAAATTCAGCAAGATTGCAGGATACAAACTCAATATACAAAAATCAATTATATTTTTGTACACTAGCAATGAACAATCCAAAAGTAAAATTAAGAACACAATTCTATTTACAGTAGCATCAAAATAATCAAATACTTAGGAATACATTTGACAAATTTAACAAAAGAATGTAAGACTTGTACCCTGAAAACTACAAAACACTACTGAAAGAAATTAAAGAAAAACTAATTAAAGATAACCTTTGTTCATAGATTGGAAGACTGAATATTGTAATATGATGGCAACACTCCCCAAATTGATCTATAGATTCATTACAATTCCTATCAAAAACTCAGCTGGATTTTCTTTGTCAGAAGTTGACCAGCTAATCCTGAAATTCAGATGAAAGTACAAGGGACCCAGGATAACCAAAACAATCTTGAAAAAGGAGAACAAAATTGGAAAACTCACACTTTCCAATTTTAAAACTTACTAGAAAGCTATAGTAACCAGGACTGTGTGGTACTGGCATAAGGAATAGATTCCAAATCTATGGAGTAGAGTTGAGAGTCCAGAAATAAATGTATACATTTATAAGTAATTGATTTTGACAAGGGTGTCAAGAGCATTCAACAGAAAAAAAAAGTCATTTTAACCAGTGGTGCTGGAACAACTGTTTATACACATGCAAAGGAGTGAAGTTGGACTTCTACTTCACACCATATACAAAAATTAATTCAAATTGATGAGAGACCTAAATATAAGAGCTAAAACTATAAAGCTCTTAGAAGAGAGCATAGGTGTACATCTTTATACCTTTGAATTAGGCACAGTTTCTTAACATGACACAAAAAGCATAAGTAATCAAAGGAAAAATAGGTAATTGGACATAATCAAAATTTTAAAATGTTTGTGCTTTGAAGAATACCATCAAGAAAGTGAAAAGACAAACACAGAATGAGAGGAAATATTTGCACATCTGATAAGGGTTGAATATCCAGGATATATAAAGAACCTTTACAACTCAATAACAATAATAACAAAAAGACAAATTACCCAATTTATAAATAGGCAAAAGTTGGGAACAGATATTTTTCCAAAGAAGGTATACAAACGGCCAACAAGCACATGAAAAATTTGTTCAACATCATTAGTCATTAGGGAAATGCAAATCAAAACCACAATAAGAGGGCTTCCCTGGTGGCACAGTGGTTGAGAGTCTGCCTGCCGATGCAGGGGACACGGGTTCGTGCCCCGGTCCGGGAAGATCCCACATGCTGCCGGAGCCTGTGCTCCGCAACGGGAGAGGCCACAACAGTGAGAGGCCCGCGTACTGCAAAAAAAAAAAAAAAAAAACACAATAAGATACCACTTTCAACCCACTAGAAGACTATTAAAAAATAAAAGACAATAACAAGTTTTGGTGAGGGTATGGAGAAATTAGAATCCTCATACATTGTTGGTAAGAATGTAAAAGATTTGCAGCTGCTTTGGAAAACAGTTGACTGTTCCTCAAAAAGTTAAACAGAATTACATATGACCCAGCAACTCCATTCCTAGGTATATACCCAAAAGAAATGAAAACACATGTCCACACAAAAACTTGTACATGACTATTTGTAGTAGCATTATTTATAACAGCCAAATGTGGAAATAAATCAAACATTCATCAACTGACAAATGGACAAACAAAATGTGCTATATCCATGCAAGGAATTCTATTTGGCTATAAGAAGGAATGAAGTGTTGATACATGCTACAACATGATTGAAAACGTGCCAAGTGTGAGAAGTCAGCCACAGAAGATCACGTATTATACAATTCCATTTACATGAAATGTCTAGAGTAGGGAAATCTATAGGATGATTGGGAATGATAGCTAAAGGGTACGTATATGGTGTTTTCTTGGGGTGATAAAAACATTCTAAAATTGATTGTGGCGGTGGTACACCTCTGTGAATCCACTTAAAAACATTGAATTATACACTTTAAAGGGGTGAATTGAATGGCATGTCAGTTATATTTCAGTAAAGCTCTTACCAAAAAATAATGTTGATGGGAGATTTACTTTGCAAATTTGGCATTTCAAATAACTTGTAAAGAGGTTAAAACTTCCCTACTATTTGGAAAAATATGTACTTTAAAATATTAATTTTCCAAATAAAATTTATTTGTAAAATACTCAAAAATTATTTAGAAAATTTTTAGTTAAAATAAAATTATAATTTTGATGGAACACATTTTGAATGTATAAAAATAAACTATGAAAGTACTAAAAATATAGATGAATATTTACATAATTTGGGCAGTGGGCAAAGCCTTTCTAAGGCTAACAAGAGCAAAAATCATAAAAGAATACACTCCTTTATTTAATGACATAGTAAGAAAAAACTTAACTTATATTTTTTAAAAAACATTAAAATTGAAAGAAAAATGACAAATTTGGGAGAATATTTGCACCATGGTAGAGCAATAATTCAAAACTCATTATGTGAAGCTGTCTTAGCAATAAATGATCATCTCTTCTGTATAAGACTAGGTGTGATGGTTAATTTTCTGTGTCAATTTGACTGGAGCTAAGGGATGCCCAGATAGCTGGTAAAACATTATTTCTGTAATGAGAGAAATCCCAGAAATGTTACTTTAAAATAAATGCTCTGTGGAGCACACAGGGCACGACTAGAGAATACAGCTGAGAGGATCAGTGTGTTGGAGATGAAGGTACCGACTTGAGAAAACCACAGTGTGTTGTACTTGTATACCTGCCTCACCCATACCAGTTTACGTTGCCACAGTACTGAAGGAATGGAAAGCCTCTTCTCTGGTTCGTGTTCCAGGCACCACCTTAGGTTTCACTAATTGTGTTCATGGCAGAGGTGCACACGTAGCAGACCTTTAGAAGCTGCTTGGTAGAGTGGGAAAGGCTGCAGTGTTGAAATCGAGGTACCTACACCTGAATGTAGGTGTGCACCTCTGGGCCGGTCACTCAACCTTTTTTCTTAAACAATCCCTCAATTTTCTTTTTCTTTTTCTTTTTTTAAACAATTTATTTATTTTATTTTTGGCTGCGTTGGGTCTTCGTTGCTGCGAGCGGGCTTTCTCTAGTTGCGCCGAGCAGGGGCTACTCTTCTTTGTGGTGCACGGGCTTCTCATCGTGGTGGCTTCTCTAGTTGTGGAGCATGGGCTCTAGGCTCACGGGCTTCAGTAGTTGTGGCACGTGGGCTCAGTAGCTGTGGCTCACGGGCTTAGTTGCTCTGCGGCATGTGGGATCTTCCTGGACCAGGGCTCGAACCCATGTCCCCTGCATTGGCAGGCAGATTCCCAACCACTGCGCCACCAGGTAAGCCCCCAATCACTCAACCTCTTGATCCTCAGTTTCTTCACAGACTGAGGATTATTGATAATACAGGTTATAGATAATATATGGATAAATATGATCCAAGAAGGTATAATTGATTAATACTTGTGGAATAAATAAACCTTGGCATTTGCATTTTTAAATAATTACTGAGGCATCAAGTAGGGAAAATTTCACGGGCAAGGAAAGAGTTTAGGGACTTTGTCACAAACTTTGTAATATCGAGACAACAGCTTAGTTTCTGGTATCTCAATATTTCCAACTCTCCATTCCTTAATCTTCATAGCTGGTAGGAAAATATCTACTTGTACAAATCTTCTGCAGGTTGCATTATTTTAAAATACCTGTAGAATCATTAATTCAACAGATGTTTATGGAGGACCTGCATGTGGCAGACACACTATTCTAGGTTCTGGGGATGCAGTGGTAAAAGAAATCCCTGCTGGGTTGGAGCTTACTTTCTGTGTAGTTGTCGGAGAGCTTTACACAGTACTGGGTGTGTGTGTGTGTGTGTGAGCATGTGCATGCATTTACTGCTTAGTTCTGAGGTGACATCCACCTCCTCCATCCATTGGGCTTTCTTTCTCCCATGCCCATGTGAAGTACTGAATGTCTGTTTTCTTCTGGTTGATGTCAAGCACCTTGCCCTTCAGTGTTTTTCAACAGATACTTATTTGATTTTGCAGAGCCGCTAGGTGGAAAACTAACAACACAAATTTATGGCATTAAAATTTTGCAGAGCTTCAAAATTTCCATTGGAGGGAGTTCCCCGGTTGCTTAGTGGTTAGGATTCTGGACTTTCGCTGCCATGGCCCCAGTTCAATCCCTGGTCAGGGAGCTGAGATTGAGATCCCACAAGGCAAGCAGCATGGCAAAAAATTTAAAAAATAAATTCCCACTGGAGATTTATTGAGCATGTTCAGGGAATGCAGAATATTTTTTCAGAAAGATAAGTTCAGATATGAATACTCAGCAAGTTTAGTTACCAAAGAAATGCTCTCCAAAAACACAAAATTAGAAACAAGAATGAGGGAATAACTGTAAATATAGGAAAAGTTAAAATAATTTCAAGTGAATACTTTGATCAAATACAATGCCAGTAAATTTGAAACCATAGGATGATATGGTAATTCTCTAGGATAATACAAACTTCGAAACTAAAACAATCTAATAGTGATTAAAAAAAAAAATAGACGAATTACCATAGAGGAAATGGAGAAAGTTCTCAATAGAACTACTATTGGGACTCCTCCGTCCCAATCCCTTTTGGCATCCAGAAACAACTATATTTAACTATTTTTGTCTTCTGTTTTTCCTAGTAGTTACCACCATGTTTCTAAACAGTAAGCTCTGTGATGTATATATTTTATTTTTTTGATTTTTGTTTGTTTTTATTGGAGTATAGTTGCGTTACACTGCTGTGTCAGTTTGATATATATATTTTAGACACAATTGCCTGCCTATGATTGAATCTGAGGATTTAGCTTTCTTACACCATCCCATTCCATCTCATTTTCCCCCCTTCATCCTTTAAATATCATGATTTTTGGCTAAATTAGCATTGAGTGCTTAACTTATTTTTACTATGTATTGTTCGGGGTTTTTGGTTTGTTTTTTTGCGGTACGCGGGCCTCTCACTGTTGTGGCCTCTCCTGTTGTGGAGCACAGTCTCCGGACGTGCAGGCTCAGCGGCCATGGCTCACGGGCCCAGCCGCTCCGTGGCATGTGGGATCTTCCTGGACCGGGGCACGAACCCGTGTCCCCTGGATCGGCAGGCGGACTCTCAACCACTGCGCCACCATGGAAGCCCGTATTGTTCGTTTTTATTGCAACTTTTTATGTTCTTTGAGCTGATAATCATCCCCTTATAATATTTTCTTACTTCCTTGTATACCTTTCTCTTACTTTAACAAAATTCTCCCACAGAATTGTAAAACTCCTTTGCACACTGTTTTTCATATACTTATTCATTATACGTAACTGTTTCATTCTACTTCTTTCTCTTTTAAAAAAACTTACCTGGCATAACTTTTCTGAACTCCTTTAGCCTATTGCCGCAAACCGAACTGGTTGCACCTTAGGCCTGCTCTGTCTCTCCTCTGTTAGGTACTCTGTTTCCTTGACCCCATGCCTTCTGCTTTATACCTTTGCTTTGGTGGAGTGCATCCTCAAGTAGCTTCCTGAGAAAGGGTGCATGGGAAGTATACCTTTTGGATCTTATGTATTGTTCAGAGTTCTGTTTCTGAGGCTTTAACGTACTCTAATCTGTTTACTCAAAGTGCAATTTATTATTTGTTATCTAGTGCCCATAAATCAGTGTAGGTCTATACCTCCAACGTCATGCCTTTCAAGAGAAATAAACAATCAGGAGTTCTGCTCAAAGATATGCTCAAACTGAGCTCAAATTTTTTCATCCATCAAAACTGGTCATAGGCTTCAGGTACTCCCTAGCACACTGCAGAGTACTCCTGGAGGTATGTATGTCTTGGTATGAGAAAAACAAGCCCACATTAACAACTGCACATTAAGACAAGTTGGGGAAAGCCGCAGTACAAAAGAGAAGGTGCGTTGGGAATGCGAGCCATTTTCTCGTGAATCTTATTTGCCTGCAGGACCTGCTTTAGCCCTGAAAACCCCACCTATATGTCTCAGTGGGTCAAATAGCCCAGTATACAATGGATAACGTGGTGACTGGGTGTCGCATGTTCAGGCATTCGGTAACAAACCAAGGGTTTCTCAAAAGGAGGTTAGTGATTTGTCAAAGGAAGCATGAGTTTGATTTATGCTATCAGAGCTCTCTACAGGCTCCATCTATCCCTCCAATCTGGCACAGACACCTTGGATACCATTGGAGGCCCTGGGCCACGGAAGTCAATCAAGAGAGCTTTCTGTAGCCTGGAGTGCCTGGAGCGGGTTCTCCTGCTCTGCCTGCCACTGAAAGCTGGCAGGTAAATGGGTTACTCAGTAAGGGGTCAGAGGAGCAATCCCAAATGTGGGGAAATGTTTCCTCCAAAGTATAAAGGATCCATCAAGCATTGTGCCTCTTTTTTAGTTGTAAGGAATGAAAGGTACAGCAATCTGTCTTTCACTTTGAAGGGGATATCCAGAAATCCCCTGTGCCACTCCCACCCTCTGGCACACTGTACTTTACCAAGGAATCTAGGGCAGTTTGTACTCCCTGATTTCTGATCAGCATGATCTCCTCGATGTACAGACGGTATGATGTTCTGTGGGAGGGCGACGGGTCAAGGTCCCTGCACACTAGAGCATGACGTCCAGAGAGAGTTGAGGTCGACCTGGGTAAGACAGTAGTCTACACCGTCTCTGCCAGAGAAAAGCAAACTCTCTCTGGTGCTCTCTGTCAAGGATGGAGAAGATAGCATTTGTCAGATCAGTCACCATAGAATAGGCTCTGGAGGTAAGTTTAATTGCTCCAATAAAGAGACTGTATCTGAAACAGCAACTGAAGGTAGTTACCACCGATTCATTTAACAATACAGTCATTCTCCAAGACTTGTATGTCTTCTTCAAGAGCCAAATAGGCAAGTTAAACATTAATGTGGTAGGAATCCCCACTCCTGTAATCTCTGTGACTTCCCTAGGGATGCAGTAGTGGTTTACTATTTGGGGAGGAAGGAGGTAGGTTCAGTCATCCACCATAATAGCCTATCTCCATGGGTAAAGGAAGTCAGGGTAGAAATTACAACCAGTGTACGACCAGACCAAGCATGTATATTGCATCTGTAGATTTAGAATATCAACCACAGGAGAGTTCATGGACTCACTGGACCCTTTTTTAAAAAAAAAATTATTTATTTAATTTATTTATTTTTGGCTGCGTTGGGACTTTATTACTGCGTGTGGACTTTCACTATTTGCAGCAAGTGGGGGCTACTCTTCGTTGCGGTGCGCAGGCTTCTCACTGCAGTGGCTTTTCTTGTTGCGGAGCACGGGCTCTAGAGGCGCGGGCTTCAGTAGTTGTGGCACACAGGCTCAGTAGTTGTGGCTTGTGGCTCTGGAGCACAGGCTCAGTAGTTGTGGCTCACGGGCTTAGTTACTCCGCGGCATGTGAGATCTTCCTGGAGCAGGGCTTGAATCCGTGTCCCCTGCATTGGCAGGCGGATTCTTAACCACTGCGACACCGGGGAAGCCCCACTGGACCCATTGTGACATCAACTTAGGTCAAAACTCCGTTTTCCCCTGACCCCATGAGCTCACATTCCGAGCACAGTCATACTTAGTGTCCCCAGGGATTAGGATTAGCACAGAGCCAGTGTCCAATAATACTGTAAATGGCTGCCGTTTCCCCACTGCACAGCTACTCTTGTAAATGTTTGCATGTTCTCTTGGGAAAGGGTAGGAGAAGACTTTTAGTAGGCATTACTTGAGGTGCTGCCACAGGTCTTTTTCAAGAATAAGTAGCCTTGCCTTCATTCAAGGAGCTTTAGGTCTGGGGAGTGGGTAAGGAGTCTTGTCTTACATCATGATGACTCATTGGACTCCACTTCATCAAACCTCAGGTTTTTTCTGGTATGTAGATCAAGTTGAACCTTAAAGGTTTTCCACATTTTTAGTCCTGGGGTCCTATGATCTCTTAGTCGCTGTCAAAAGTTATCATTGATGGATGAAATCATTTTTATTATGCTTACAAATTCTGTGGGTCATAAATACAGACAGGGCACTCTGGGGACCGTTTATCTCTGCCCTATGGTGTCTGAGGTCGTTGTAGAATGCTCGGAGGCTGGAGGCTAGAATCATCTGAAGGCTCATTTACTCTCATATCAGAGAGTTGATGTTGGCTGTTGACGGGGGGGCCTTGGTTCCTCTCCACACAGGCCTTTCCATGTGATCTCTCTGCATGGGCTACTTTGGGCTTCCTTACAGCATAGTGTCAGAATTCCAAGGGCACACATTCCCAAGAGAGAGATTCAAGCAGAAGCTATGTCCTCTTTTCTGAGTCAGCCTTAGAAGTCACATAGCATCACATACTCTGTAATCACAGTCTCATCCATGTTCTAGGGAAGGGAAACCCACACCTCTGAATAGAGGAGTGTCAATGTCACGTTGTAAGAGCATGTAAAATAGGATGGATATTGGTGCAGCCATCTTTGGAAAATACATTCTGCCACAAATAGGAAGCATCAATTTTTCATCACCCCCATCTATCAATCCTGGTTTTAGGGACTTATGGACAGGGCTTGTTGGTTTCATTCATGCGGAAATGATGTTGTAATATTTCATTAAATATATATATATATATATATATATACACACACACATATATACACATTATGAGCCTATCTGAAGGCATGCATGAGCATTTAAGATGTTTTGTTTCATTTCTGTGTTCTGTGTGGTTGTAAGAGGATTGGCCATCTCCTCAAGGATTTTAAATTATCATCATAAGCCATTGAACGAATTTTTACATGTGCTGCCATGCTTAATAACTATTGAGCTTCTTCCAGATTAAAACTTCTAGTTTGGGTCTGACTTCTGTTCAGATTCGACCTCTATTTTTGGCAAAGACACCGTATTTTTATTTTCCAACTCTAGAGCTGAATGAACTATTTTCTCTTGAAAGTGGAATGTTGTTGCAAACTTTTCTCAGTTTTAATAATATCACCAACTTTAGCAGTCTACTTGAATCCAGAAGTTAAATGAATAATGTTACATTACAAAAGTGCAGATGTAATACCAACACATAGTAATACATTCTAACGAAAGGAGCGTTGGGGGTGGGTGGGAATACTCTGCTGGAGGTATGAGCAGCTTTTCACAGGGGCATGCAAGGACAGAGGAACAATTCTTCATGAGTAGTAGTTCAGATAATTTGGGCATTTTCCAATGCCATCTCCCATGCCCCTCTCCTTCAAGCACATTAGATGATTCAGTCTTTCTGGAACATCCATCACATTCCATTTCTTCCTCTTGGACTGTCACCTTCCCAACCCATTCTCTGAGAAGCAAACTCCTGTTCATCCGTAAGGACACGATCATGTCACCTCTTTTGTGAAGCCTTCTCTTATTCCACCCCTACCCTCCTGAAGCCGAAATGTTCGCTTCCTCTTTTGCAATCACAAAGCACTTTGTGCATATGCTACTATTACTGCACTACATGCTCCTGGGAGGGAAGGAAGAAGAGGGGTCGGGAGTAACATCTAATCTTTGTATCCTGTACTCAGCAATCGAGAATGCTTTATTGGGGCTTCCCTGGTGGCACAGTGGTTAAGAATTCACCTGCCAATGCAGAGGACATGGGTTTGAGCCCTTGTCCGGGAAGATCCCACATGCCACGGAGCAGCTAAGCCCGTGAGCCACAACTACTGAGCCTGTGTGCCTAGAGCCCGTGCTCTGCAACAAGAGAAGACACCGCAATGAGGAGCCCGCGAACCGCAACAAAGAGTAGCCCCTGCTTGCCGCAACTAGAGAAAGCCCGCGCACAGCAACGGAGAGCCAACACACAGCCAAAAATAAAATAAATAACTAAATGCAGGTTCCTAGTCCTACTGAATCAGTCTCAGGAGGGTGGGTCTTTTTGACACAGTCAGTGGTCTGTGGACCATACTTTGATGAACACTGTTTTAGTCTGGGCACCTCTCTGTACCTGCCCAGCCTGCTCTCTCTGAAGAGCTAATTTAGCATCTCCTTAGTTATTAATTTAGCATCTCCTAACTATTCTTTTTTTTTTTTTGCTGTACGTGGGCCTCTCACTGCTGTGGCTTCTCCCGTTGCGGAGCACAAGCTCTGGACGCACAGGCTCAGCGGCCATGGCTCACGGGCCCAGCCGCTCCGCGGCATGCGGGACCCTCCCGGACCGGGGCACGAACCCGTGTCCCCTGAATCGGCAGGCGGACTCTCAACCACTGCACCACCAGGGAAGCCCCTAACTATTCTTAGTTAGCCTTACTTTTCACATTTTCTAAGCCATGTATTTGACCTTCAAATTCTTCCATAAGAGTATTTCCATTTAGCTTTCAGATATGGGTGTACATTCTGGAACCACCTGCCCGAGAATTTCTCAGCCGATATATAATTTCATGTTTGTTCAATTAACCTACATTCATAAGGAATGTGTGTGTGTGTGTGTGTGTGTGTGTGTGTGTGTGTGCATGCATGTTTGCACACAATTAATGAAGTCATGAGGCATGTGAAATAGTGTGTGGTTTATAAATGATTCAGTTATACTTTTTATTCCACAGTGCTTTTCTTTTTTTTCTTTTTCTTTCTTTTTGGCCATGCGGCTTGCAGGATCTTAGTTCCCCAACCAGGGATTAAATCCGGGCCCCGGCAGTGAAAGTGCCAAATCCTAACCACTAGACCCCCAGGGAACTCCCCTTTTTTCTTTTTCTTCTTTTAGTGCTTTTCTGATTGTATGTATATATTGTCAGAAATGTCATTAATATTATAAATCATAGCTGACACAGAGATGTCTTACAGGATTTCAGAAAATGGAGGATTATGGTATAAAATGTAAACAAACCTGTGTTCCAGTAGATAATGTTTTAAGAATTCATTTTCTAACCAATAATTTACTTTGGAAAGTATCGAATCCACTAAACCCATTCCAGTTTTATATCTTTCAATACTATTCTCCCTAACCAAGTCAAGTCAAGGAAGAAACTGGAATCAAAAAGTTTCTTCAGTTCTCTTTCTTAGGTAATGCCTATCATAGAATCCGGCCCCCAGTGTTTAAATAGACCACGTGTCTTGTGCAATGGTTTTTTTTAAATGACTCAGTAAAGGAAGAAAGTGAATTTTGCCTACTCTGCCCACATGATTGAAACGCAATCCTCAAGACACATCACAAAGAACCCACTCAAGAAGTGTTCTATTAAAATGTAAATTCATCGTGGTAGGCTGAAAAAGAATACTGTTACAAATCTTGATAAACCCTAAACTGAGATAATGGAAAATAAGTGATAATACATATGCAGTCAAATATTCCACATCAAGTGATGATAGTTTTTCCCTTAATAAACTCACTAGAAGTCTTTATGTTAATATACTCAGAATAGCCCACTGGATCCCCTCAACTTCCTTCATGAATGCAAAGGTCAAATTTTCTTTCTAAAAGGTAGGCACTAAACAAATATATTTTTTCACATGCTTCTTTTTCTCCTGACTTTTTAAAGAAAGTGATTTCATGCAAGTTTAGGCCGCAAATGACACAGCCTCTAGTGAAGGTTATTTGGGCGATGATGATATTAGAAGTTGGGAAATGCTGCCTTTGCAAATGAAAAAAAAGAAAGGTCAGAACTGTATGAAAAAGTTTCTCCAAGGGAATGCCCATTGTCCTCCATGACCAAACACATTGTGTCTATAAATTCACCTAAGTGAAATTACATCTGTGGCACCAAAAACCAGCCCTGAAGCCAAATTGAGACAGAAGGGAACAAGCAAGGACTTAACAATGCATTTCTCTGGGAGTATATTGGAAAAACAAAGGGCTGCAACAGACTGCCTCAGCCCACCAGTCCTCAGGAAAACGACACCAATTCCATTCCCAAAGAAACGTTATACTATTTCTCCAAGAGAAGGGTGCAGAAGTCGGGACACCTCCCTTACCTCCAAACCAGGGGGCTCCAAAGAGAGAAAACTGGGACGCCCTAAAGGGAGGTAGTGTGGTGCAGTGGTTAAGAATCCTCTGCAGTTGGAATCCCAGCTATTCCATTTGCCATTGTAACCTAAGGAAAGTTTCTTAAACCCCTCTGTCCCTCAGTTTCCCCATCTGTAAAAAGGGGGTGATTATAATATTTGCTAATTTGAATTAAATGAGATTTGGATGAATGAGATGCTTGACATATAGTGAATAAATGTTAACCACATGATGATAGTAATGATGATGATGATGATATGACATACATTGTTATTTGTGCCCCTCCCCCAAAGGAGAGAGATTCATGAAGGAGCATTTTGGTGCATGGAAAACCATCAGACTTGAACAACCTAGAAAGGAAAGTTTCTATGACTGATTTTCGAATTCTTTTTTTCTAGAACACTGCTTTGAATTTTCATTTATAGCTTATTTTAAAATTCTAACAATCTACACTGATCCACTAAGTAAAATTGAGAAGGAATCTAGGGAGAATCTGAGTTAGGCTTCACAGAAATTTTAAAGACCGACTAAACGGCCAACCATGGTATAACAAAATAAACAGTAATGATTTTTAAGAGCCTAAAGTTTAGCCTTTTAACAAGTTTCCTTTCAAAACGATGTGAGCTTTAGAAGTTGCTGGAGTATTGTAAGCTCATTTAATCTATGATACTCTTTGGAAAGAATGCAGTCCATGGAAAAAATACTTGAATTTTGATCACAGGTTATTTTCCCCAACGTGAAAGAGTACTTTGCTTCCAAAAATCCATCCATACCAGCTCAAAGTTTCCTAAAGGCAGGAAACATTTCTTTTATCCCACATAAAATCACAACATACAAATCACTAATACAAAACTTTACACACTCAGTGAAAGTTTTTGTTTGACTTTTTCAGAAACATGTAAGTGTGATTCTCCTGGTCAGATCATAGAGTGTCATTCAGTAGAGACGTTTCTTTTAAATCCATTTCTTCCTTCCACCCCCACCAAAACTGAATAGTAAAGAATTCAGGCTGAGTTAACTTGCAAAATTGTAAAATCTGCTTTAATTACATTTGGTTATTCGTTGTTATTCCCTAAAATGTCTAGTATACCTCTTGTGTTGAGTATGCCCACTGCAAAAAGAGCTCTGATGAATTTTTTGGGTTTCATACCTCACGGCTTCTGCCTCCAAATCTAGAAATTTCTCCTTTCTACAAAGAGCATAGTGATTTGCTGCCTACTCTCACTTTACAAACTAGTTGACCATGATATAGAAAAAGAATTTTTAACAGAAGGAAAGGAAATGTCCAGCACATTATAGGAAATAAACAATAGGAAAATCAGAGGCCCCTTTTGAACATTTTCCTAATGCAAAATACAGGTCCCCAAGTAAAGACCTGCTACACTTGTCCTTCTTGCTGGCTGGAATGGTGGCTTCATCAATCTTCCCAGCCATCTCTCCAGTGGGCAGGATCTCTTTCGGGAAAAACACTGCAACAGTGTTTGTAGTCCTGCCTTCTTCTGGGTCCTTTCTTGCTTGTATCTCCAAGAAGAGAATCATAGAGATGTAGAGATCGAAATTATTTTGGAGATTTAACAGATTAGAAAAAATGAAATCCAGAAAAAGAAAGTGATTTACTCAAGTCTAAACATGTAACAAATAATAGGACTGGAGCCCTATCTAATGGTCTCCATTGCTTCTAAGCCTAACTATTGCTTTGAAGAACTCAGAATTCATAATTTCACAGAACTTTTTAGCTTTATACTGTTGTTATTAGTAGAAGTGAAACTGTATATGCAGAAGATAATGTGCAGTGATTCAAGCTTTGAGACGATATTTGCATAACATGTTGTGAGTTCGTTACATATAACAAAAATAAACAAATTTACTAAAATTTAAAATGTTCATATATATTTTTTTAAATGTTTAACCACTGTGAAAATAGTCTCACCGTCTTGAATAAGATGTATCTAAGTGTGTTATTATTTTTATTTATTTATTTATTTTTTGCGGTACGCGGGCCTCTCACTGTTGTGGCCTCTCCCGTTGCGGAGCACAGGCCCCGGACGCGCAGGCTCAGAGGCCATGGCTCACGGGCCTAGCTTCTCTGCGGCATGTGGGATCTTCCCCGACCGGGGCACGAGCACGTGTCCGCTGCATCGGCAGGCGGACTCTCAACCACTGCGCCACCAGGGAAACCCCTAAGTGTGTTATTATTAATTAATTTTACCAACATTTTTGAAATTTCACTGTAATCAAGTATAGTCCTAAGTTTAAAGACAGAAGAGAAAAAAATAGCCCTTGTCCCAACGTGCCAACAAATTGGAGAGGCTGACATAAAACAGACAAGTATGATACTGTGTGATTCCATGTGGCAGATTTGGGAGCAAGCGCTTCTGTATGTCTGCATCCCAGGCTCAAGTGAGGACGAGGACAGGGCAGGGACCTCATGGAGAGCTTTATACATCGTACTAAAAAGTTTGTATTTTACTAGAAAATAGTGATAAGGCATTGACAAATTATATGCTCTAAAATAATGCAACTCAAATTATACTCTAGAGCTAATGGATTTTTTCCTGCTTCTTAATAATGAACACCTTTGTAAAAACATCTGAGAGTAAAATGGGATGAATCACCAGACTCTAGTTCTAGCTGTAGAGCTAACAGAAATCTCAGTTTCCTCATCTGTAGGTTGGGCATCAGTAGAGGATTGTTGTAGGAAGTACAGGAAGTCAGGCCTCTTAAGCACTTATTACAGTGTCTTGCATAGTAAACACTCAACAACTGTAAACTGACATCATCTTCATCTTGATCATCATCATGATGAAAAACTGAAATGGAGAAAATGGATTAGAACGCTAAGGGTTAATTTTAACATCTAAGGTTAAGAGCAATTTTCTAATTCTGCTGAGTCTATATTGCTTAGAGTAATAAAGTCCCTTCTGAGAGAACTACTTTGTCAGAGGCATGGCTAGAAAAGGACATCAGTTAGCAAAATGCATTGATCCTATGCTTGAGAGGAAATTTTCTGTTGATTTTGTTGTCCAAGAAAATGTAAGAAAAGAAAACTGGAGTTTCAGCAGTTGAGAGCAGTATCTGTGGAGAGCTATGTGCTTGATTTGTTAGTTAAAAGTGGAAGAAGAAAATATCAAGGTCTATTAGAGATTGGGGATAAAAATTAAATTTTGTGTTCCCCCCCTTTGTTGATTGGCAGGCCCTCAAAGACAGAGTATGTTACGCTTTAAATTCACTAATAAATTGTAACTAATTGTTTATAAAGTATCTTTATACTGTAATGACTGAAAGTTATTTTTGGCTGTACTTTTGTTATCGGAATACTTTCTGTAATTGCGCCAAATTCAAAACTTGAAATATAGTTTCGGAATTTCAGTTTGGTTAAATTAACAATTAAATAGGTCAGAATTAGATTTACCATCAGCATAATGCCATCTGTCTATTAAAAAGGACTATATTTCAATATTCTATAGAATAATAGGTTTACTTTCTGTGTTCTGTTTTGTTAGTGCTCCTATATCCCTCCCTGTAAGAGAGAAAATCAGAAGAACTTGGAAAGTGTCATGAATTGGCAACAGTACTGGAAAGATGAGATTGGTTCCCAGCCATTTACTTGCTATTTTAATCAATTTCAAAGGTAAGCCAATATTTACATGTGCATATTAAAGTTGTTTGTAGCCTCTGTAGTTTATTATATTAGTAAATCATAGAGTGGGCTCATTTGGCAAAATATACAACGTGGAGATAGTCTCAACTCTTTCTAGCATGTAGCTAGGGAAGCCCCTTCTTATTCTACAGGTTGGGTGGCATGTAAAGAATCTGCCAGCCAAAAAAAAGAGAGAACCTGTATCATAGAGTTTACCCTCTGCATACACTAAGAAAGTGCCTTTAGGTAGGAACGTTGTATACTAGGAATGTTCCCTGAGAATTATAGATTAATGCACACAAACTGAACAATGTGCAGCTGTATCAGCATTTTGGGCTACATCAAATCTGATCTTTCTTTTTCCTTTCCGTTCTGACCAAGTATCCATAAAATGAGTTCACACCATTATAACTTTACTTATCTTAGAGAGAACTCAAGTTATGCCGTATAGCAATGAATACTTCAGTTCCCGACCAGATTAACCATAGTAATTTGCTCATCAAACATTTATTGCGTATTGAGTATTCTCAACTCCTTGCTGTACATCTCCACTTGGGAGTTCCAAAGTTAGGTCAGACTTTCTCTTCCTCCCATAGTTCCCTCTCTTAGTGAATGGCACTATCGTCCCCTCGTTTGCAGAGTCCAGAAACTTTGAGTAATTCTTAACTCATTTTCTCCTTTACACTCTATAACCTGTATTCACCATCCTGTTGATTTTACCCCTATATTGACTCTTCTCTGCCTTCCCTCTGCCACTGTTTTAGTTCAGATTCATATTATTTCTCAGCCCTATTAACACAATAGTCTTCTAACCAGTCCTTCTACCTCTGCCCTGCACCCCCCTCCAAGACATTCTCCACGTTGCTGCCAAGGTGATCTTTCTAAAACATGAGTCTGATCAGGTTACTCCTCATAGTTTTCAGAGTAAAGTCCAAACACCTTGGCATGGCCTATGTATGTATCTGTTGTTGTGTAACAAGCCACCCCAAATCTAGTGGCCTACTGCGACGGTGATTTATTATTTCTTAGATCCTGTGGGTTGGCTGGGAAGTTCATCTGCTGGTTCTTCACATGATGGCTGGACTAGCTGCGTGGTCCACGAGGGCACGGACCCTCCCTCACATGCCCAGCACTTGGTGCTGGCTCAGCTGAGGCATCTCTGTTCTCCACCTGGCCTCTCATCTGCCACCAGGCTAGATCGCCTTCCTTCCAATATGGCAGCCTCAGGACAGTGTTTAAAGAGAGCCAGGCCTTGGCTCTGGAACTCACGTCACATCCCTTTTGACATGTTCTACTGGTCGAAGCAAGTCATGAAGCCAGCCAGATTCATGGGGTATTGAAATAGACTCTGCTTCTTTTTTTTTTTTTTTTTTTTTTTTTGCGGTACGCGTGCCTCTCACTGTTGTGGCCTCTCCCGTTGTGGAGCACAGACTCCGGACGCGCAGGCTCAGCGGCCATGGCTCAAGGGCCCAGCCACTCCGCGGCACGTGGGATCTTCCCGGACCGGGGCACGAACCCATGTCCCCTGCATCGGCAGGCGGACTCTCAACCACTGTGCCACCAGGGAAGCCCAGACTCTGCTTCTTGATAGAAGAAGTGGCAACGGTTTTGTGGCCATATTTAATCTAGTTCACAGCATACAGGCCTCCTCAAGTTCTTGCCCCAGACTCCCTCCTCTCCAGCTTCATCTCCATACTCGTATTATTTGCAGTAGCCATTCTGAACTATAGGAAGTTCTATGAATATCTTATGCTTTTATATCCATGCCTATTTATTTGTCTCTCCTGCTTCTTGACTGCCTTGCTGAAGACTCTCCTCTGATTATCACCTTCTCTGGACTGCTTTCCTTGATCTTCAAGTTTGGTTTATTTGTATATCAGTTAGGATACCATCTGCTTCAGGTCAACAGAAAACTGACTCAAAATAGCACAAACAGTTAGGAAATTTATTATTTCACACATCCAAAAATGCACAGGTGGACCAATAGTAGGGTAGTTTGATACAATGACTTGACAGTGTCATCAAGAGTGCCGCTCCTTTCTAGATCTCAGTTTTACCTCCCGGTGGCTCCCCTCATGGTTACAGTATGGTTGCTGTGGTTCCAGATGTCACAGCCAGGCACAGCAGTGTCCAAAGGCAGAAAGAAACCTATCTCTCCTGGTATATTTTTCTTAAGATTAGGAAACCTTTTCCCAACTTCCCACAACCAGCCTCCCCTCAGGTGTCCTTGCCTACACCTAAACCAATCACAAGAAAGAGCAATTAGAATCTACCTCTGAGATGGGGATAAGGCAGTGTCTCCTAAATCATGTGGAGGAAGGTTGTACAGAAGGGGGCAGAATTTGTGGAACGACCAAAAGTGCCAGCTATAAGGTGTATCTCCCATGTTGTGTATAGAGCTCTTTCTCAGAGGTTTGCAACCCTCACTATCGTAACTATACCAGAAGAGCTTTTAAAAAAACGCATCGCAGACCAATTAAATTAGAATTCTTGGTGGTTGAACCTAGGCATTAGCATTCTTTTAAATTGATTAAAAAATTGATTCCAGGGATTCTAATATACGACCAGGATCGAGAGCCACTGCTCTATCCTCTCACCTGTCACCCTCTACTGGAATTTTTTGTATGCCCATCTTCCCAACCAGACTGTCTACTGGTTAATGGTGTGGGCTATATCTTCTTTGGCTTTGAATCCCTAGCACTTCACACAGTGCCTGGTTCTCAGTTTAAAAATGTTTGGTGAATGAATGTATCAATGAATGCAATGTGTCAGAATAATAAGGCAGGTTCTTTGCTTCCAAGGAATTAGACTTATTGGGAGAAACAGACGCTTATGCAAATATAAGTATGACTTCGTCAGCTAGAAATGAAAGGGAGGAAGACCTTGAAGATGGGGTGGCTGCGATAAAGAAACCAAGCTTGACAATGTAAGGTACATTAGGTAATAGGTTATATAATAAGGAGTGGTGAATCTGTAAGCTGGAAAGGTAGCTTGGGGTTAGATTTCTAAAGGGTCAAAAATGCCAAACTAAGGAGATGGTCTTTGTCATATGGGCAATGAAAATTTGTGAAAAGTTTTTTTTTGAACCAAAGACTGACATGAATAGATCTCTGATTTAGAAAGTAATTGGTGTGAGAGTTGAATGTGTACTGGAGAGGAGAGATGGGCTAAAGGCAGGAACTCCAGCTCAGAGATGGGAGGAAATAAGGAGAGTACTGAGTGCAAAACATAACATTTTTGAGTGGCTACCGTGGGCCAACCATTGTGAATAACATTTTGGTTAGATCACCAAATTTCTTATAATAGTTCTAAATTCTGGCCCCACTTGACAAGTGAGAAAACTGAGTCTTAAAGACTCCATCTGAAGTCTTTAAGTGAAAAAAACCCAGAATCCAGCTAGTCTGATTCCCAAAGCTCCTTCTATTAACCATCTTCTTGTCCCGTTAAAGCAGTTTGAGGGCCTAGGCGAGAGTAGAGGTAATGGAAGTAGCTCACGGAGGGGTACATCAGAAAGACATTTGGAATTACAATCACCAGAACTTGATGACCACGTGATGAGGAAAAGGGAGGTACCACATTTGACTGAGCGTGAGGAGAGTCTAGCTCTGATGGTTGAATTTGGGGCTCTTGTAAGATATCCAAAAGAAAGAGGTAGAAGTACCTCTTTTAGTTCAGAAGCAAGAGGTCAGGGTCAGTGTTATGCGAGTCTGGGAATCACTGGCACACAAGCTGTAGCTGAAGCAAGGAGAAAGAATGCATACTGGAGTGAGGAGAGAAATGCTGACAGGATCGTGGGATCCTCTGTGTTGATGGTATGAGGGGAAGAGATGGAGAAAGAGTGGCCAGATGTGGAGAGGAAAGTGAAAAGACTGGGAAGGGGGAGTGTTTTAAGGGGAAAGGGGTAATCAAGACAGACTACTGGGAAGTCATCAGCTGTGGCAATTAGGAGCGTGTGCGTGATCTTTGTGAACACGGTTTAGGTACTGTCTTAAAGCACAGGGTTTGAAATCATTTTGTATTAGCCTGAGGTGAGACTGTGAAGGCTTTACGAAGTGCAGACTCCTTTTTCAAGAAGTTTGCCATGACTGGAAAAAGAATTTGGGGGAGGAGATGAGTAACTGAGAGGGAAACAGGAATGGATACAGAGAAATGAGACAGGTATGGACTAAAACTGCTGAGGAAGAAGGAAACATTGACCACAGATAGTAAATAAGGCAAAAAGGGAGCCCTGAAGAAAACAAGATAAGAGGAAATAAAAAGGTTAAGCGGGGATATGTTTTTCTGTGAGGTGGGAGCACAGCAACAGGAAATAGGCACCAGCAGTCAAGACAGTTTGATACTGAACCCATCACTGTCTGAACCAGGTGAACCTTTAAGCTTCCAAGCGCTGGACCAGAAGCTGGTTTCCGAGCATCCGTGACCTTAGCTTGCAGGTGGAAGCAGACAGGTGCCCCCTCCCATGGGCTGTCCTGCCCTGCCTAGCTGCTGGTCATTTCTTAACTTCCCCTCACTCCCCACTCAGGCACCGAGTTCTCTAAAGGCTGGCAACCCCATTTGGCCTTCTGTTAGGGCGTGAGCTCTGACTACCTTCAGAGCCCAACCAAGCAGGACCATTCCCTGGAATAGTGAGAACTCTCTGAAAAGAGCTCACCCTGCATGATGTATCAATTGTATTAACTTTAGTAGCAGTACATTTAACCCCCCATTCCTCGTTCAGAACGGATAGCCATTCCTTATCCATCATCTATCCATCATTCCTTATCCATCAGTCCTGTTTGCAGACTGTCGGGGTGTAGATAGAAGTGGGGGTGGTCTGTCACAACTCAGAAGCACTCAAGACATAATTTTTAAGTGACTTTGGGAAAACAGAACTTTGGAGTTTTGGCTCTTTCACTGTGACATTTGCAAGAGGAAACAAGCATGCTGGTTGTAGGTGTGAAAAATGGCAGCTCCTTGGTGCCATCTACTCTTAGTACACTTTTTACTACTGCTAAATATGAAATAAAAATAGACTTACTGTAGAGACTCCCAGATGCTCTTGATCAGATGGACTTTATATTTAAAGTAACCTTTAGATTTCACTCAAATTCGGGAAATTAGGGAGAAGAGGTACCAAGAAGTTTCCATTTTCAAGAAAAGGGTGTTATTTTAAAAATCTAAGACAAAGACGATGGAAGTCTTAGCTTTCCATTGTTGAAGCCTTATTTAGGTGAGGTATACTCAGGACTAGAATCTGCGGTGGCCAGAGCAGCCACCAGCAGCCATGCCTGCCATGGCAGGACAGTCCCCATGCAGTCGCTCCCTCCTTCTGCACCAAGGAGCACCAAGGAGGTGCTGCTGGTGTGACGTCACGTCCAGGGCTCAGTGGAAGCTGTCCCGGCTGTTCATGATCTTCCCCTACAACCTTTGGGCTCGTCTCCTTCAACCTCGAGGCTCACAATCTCCATACAAAGTGTAGATTTTTATTTTACACTTTTTGCTAAGGTCACACGTTAGGTAAGGCCACACTTACCCTCCCTATACCATTCTTTTCTCTTCTTAGCCTTTTCTTGCCTTACCCTTCCTCAGCAAAACCTGTGTGATGCCCCCTTACCAAGTTTGTTTTGAAAGCCCCATTCCATTGCTAGAAAGTGTCTCTGTAGTCTCAGTCTGTCCATACAATTCTCCTCCCTCATCTTTGCCTTCACCAGCTTCCCCTTGAAGAGGGTGTGTCCCTGGAAAATGGTTACTCATTCCTTGGGTATGTTACTCTGACCTACCTATGCCTCCATTCCCTTTGTAGAGGGAGAAATAATAAGGTTATTGTGAGGTTATCAATGAGATGACATGTGCTTACCTGTACTAATTCCTATAAAAGTTTTTGCTATTATTATTTTTATTACTCTTTTTTTTAAACATCTTTATTGGAGTATAATTGCTGTACATTGTTGTGTTAGTTTCTGCTGTATAACAAAGTGAATCAGCTACACATATATCCCCATATCCCTCCCTCTTGCATCTCCCTCCCACTCTCCCTATCCCACCCCTCTAGGTGGTCACAAAGCACCAGTCTGATCTCCCTGTGCTATGCAGCTGCTTCCCACTAGCTATCAATTTTACATTTGGTAGTGTATATATGTCCATACCACTCTCTCACTTCGTCCCAGCTTACCCTTCCCCCTCCCCCGTCCTCAAGTCCATTCTCTATGTCTGCATCGTTATTTCTGTCCTACCCCTAGGTTCATCAAACCATATTTTCTTTTTTTTCCTTAATTCCATATATATGTGTTAGCATACGGTATTTGTTTTTCTCTTTCTGACTTACTTCACTCTGTATGACAGACTCTAGGTCCATCCACCTCACTACAAATAACTCAGTTTCGTTTCTTTTTATGGCCGAGTAATATTCCATTGTATATATGTGCCACATCTTCTTTATCCATTCATCTGTCAATGGACACTTAGGTTGCTTCCATGTCCTGGCTATTGTAAATAGTGCTGCAATGAACATTGTGGTACATGACTCTTTTTGAGTTATGGTTTTCTCAGGGTATATGCTCAGTAGTGGGATTGCTGGGTCATATGGTAGTTCTGTTGTTAGTTTTTTAAGGAACCTCCATACTGTTCTCCATAGTGGCTGTATCAATTTACATTCCCACCAACAGTGTAGGAGGGTTCCCTTTTCTCCACATCCTCTACAGCATTTATTGTTTGTAGATTTTTTTTTTTTTTTTTTTTTGCGGTACGCGGGCCTCTCACTGTTGTGGCCTCTCCCATTGCAGAGCACAGGCTCTGGACACGCAGGCTCAGCAGCCATGGCTCATGGGCCCAGCCGCTCTGCAGCACGTGGGATCTTCCCAGACCAGGGCACGAACCCGTGTCCCTTGCATCGGCAGGCGGACTCTCAACAACTGCGCCACCAGGGAAGCCCTGTTTGTAGATTTTTTGATGCTGGCCATTCTGACCGGTGTGAGGTGATACCTCATTGTAGTTTTGATTTGCATTTCTCTAAAGATTAGTGATGTTGAGCATTCTTTCATGTGTCTGTTGGTGATCTCTATGTCTTCTTTGGAGAAATGTCTCTTTAGGTCTTCTACCCATTTTTGCATTGGGTTGTTTGTTTTCTTGATATTGAGCTGCTTGAGCGGCTTGTATATTTTGGAGATTAATCCTTTGTCAGTTGCTTCATTTGCAAATATTTCCTCCCATTCTGAGGGTTGTCTTTTTGCCTTATGTTTTCCTTTGCTGTGCAAAAGCTTTTAAGTTTCATTGGGTCCCATTTGTTTATTTTTATTTCCATTTCTCTAGGAGATGGGCCAAAAAGGATCTTGCTGTGATTTATGTCATAGAGTGTTCTGCCTATGTTTTCCTCTAAGAGTGTTATAGTTTCTGGCCTTACGTTTAGGACTTTAATCCATTATGAGTTTATTTTTGTGTATGGTGTTAGGGAGTGTTCTAATTTCATTCTTTTCCACCTAGCTGTCCCGTTTTCCCAGCACCACGTATTGAAGAGGCTGTCTTTTCTCCATTGTATATTCTTGCCTCCTTTATCAAAGATAGGGTGACCATATGTGCATGGGTTTATTTCTGGGCTTTCTATCCTGTTCCATTAATCTGTATTTCTGTTTTTCTGCCAGTACCATACTGTCTGGATCCTGTAGCTTTGTAGTGTAGTCTGAAGTCAGGGACCCTGATTCCTCCAGCTCCGTTTTTCTTTCTCAAGATTGCTTTGGCTATTCGGGATCTTTTGTGTTTCCATACAAATTGTGAAATTTTTTGTTCTAGTTCTGTGAAAAATGCCATTGGTAGTTTGATAGGGATTGCACTGAATCTGTAGATTGCTTTGGGTAGTAGAGTCATTTTCACAATGTTTATTATTCCATTCCAAGAACATGGTATATCTCTCCATCTGTTTGTATCATCTTTAATTTCTTTCATCAGTGTCTTATAGTTTTCTGCATGCAGGTCTTTTGTCTCCTTAGGTAGGTTTATTCCTAGGTATTTTATTCTTTTTGTTTCAGTGGTAAATGGGAGTGTTTCCTTCATTTCTCTTTCAGATTTTTCATCATTAGTGTATATGCATGATTTCTGTGCATTAATTTTGTACCTGCTACTTTACCAAATTCATTGATTAGCTCTAGTAGTTTTCTGGTAGCATCTTTAGGATTCTCTATGTATAGTATCATGTCATCTGCAAACAGTGACAGTTTTACTTCTTCTTTTCCAATTTGTATTTCTTTTTCTTCTCTGATTGCTGTTGCTAAAACTTCCAAAACTATGTTGAATAATAGGGGTGAATGTGGTGAACTTTGTCTTGTTCCTGATCTTAGTGGAAATGGTTTCAGTTTTTCACCATTGAGAACGATGTTGGCTGTGGGTTTGTTGTATATGGCCTTTATTATGTTGAGGTAAATTCCCTCTATGCCTACTTTCTGGAGAGATTTTATCATAAATGGGTGTTGAATTTTGTCAAAAGCTTTTTCTGCATCTATTGAGATGATCATATGGTTTTTATCCTTCAATTTGTTAATGTGGTGTTTCACATTGATTAATTTGCGTATATTGAAAACTCCTTGCATTCCTGGGATAAACCCCACTTGATCATGGTGTATGATCCTTTTAATGTGCTGTTGGATTCTGTTTGCTAGTATTTTGTTTAGGATTTTTGCATCTATGTTCATCAGTGATATTGGCCTATAGTTTTCTTTCTTTGTGACATCTTTTCTGGTTTTGTTATCAGGGCAATGGAAGCCTCATAGAATGAGTTTGGGAGTGTTCCTCCCTCTGCTATATTTTGGAAGAGTTTGAGAAGGATAGGTGTTAGCTCCTCTCTAACTGTTTGATAGAATTCTCCTGTGAAGCCATCTGGCCCTGGGCTTTTGTTTGTTGGAAGATTTTTAATCACAGTTTAAATTTCAGTGCTTGTGATTGGTCTGTTTATATTTTCTGTTTCTTCCTGGTTCAGTCTCAGAAGGTTGTGCATTTCTAAGAATTTGTCCATTTCTTCCAGGTTGTCCATTTTATTGGCATATAGTTGCTAGTAGTAATCGCTCATGACCCTTTGTATTTCTGCTGTGTCAGTTGTTACTTCTCCTTTTTCATTTCTAGTTCTATTGATTTGAGTCTTCTCCCTTTTTTTCTTGATGAGTCTGGCTAATGGTTTATCAATTTTGTTTATCTTCTCAAAGAACCAGCTTTTAGTTTTATTGATGTTTGCTGTCATTTCCTTCATTTCTTTTTCATTTATTTCTGATCTTTATGATTTCTTTCCTTCTGCTAACTTTGAGGTTTTTTTGTTCTTCTTTCTCTAATTGCTTTAGGTGTAAGGTTAGGTTGTTTATTTGAGATGTTTCTTGTTTCTTGAGGTAGGATTGTATTGCTATAAACTTCCCTCTTAGAACTGCTTTTGCTGCATCCCATAGGTTTTGGGTCCTTGCGTTTTCATTGTCATTTGTTTCCAGGTATTTTTTCATTTCCTCTTTGATTTCTTCACTGACCTCTTGGTTATTTAGTAGCATATTGTTTAGCCTACATGTATTTGTATTTTTTACAGTTTTTTTTTTCCTGTAATTGATATCTAGTCTCATAGCGTTGTGGTCGGAAAAGATACTTGATATGATTTCAATTTTCTTAAATTTACCAAGGCTTGATTTGTGACCCAAGATATGATCTATCCTGGAGAATGTTTCATGAGCACTTGAGAAGAAAGGGTATTCTGTTGTTTTTGGATGGAATGTCCTATAAATATCAATTAAATCCATCTTGTTTAATGTGTCATTTAAAGCTTGTGTTTCCTTATTTACTTTCATTTTGGTTGATCTATCCATTGATGAAAGTGGGGTGTTAAAGTCCCCTACTATGATTGTGTTACTGTCGATTTCCCCTTTTATGGCTGTTAGCATTTGCCTTATGTATTGAGGTGCTCGTATGTTGGGTGCATAAGTATTTACAATTGTTATATCTTCTTCTTGGATTGCTCCCTTGATCATTATGTAGTGTCCTTCTTTGTTTCTTGTAATAGTCTTTATTTTAAAGTCTATTTTGTCTGATATGAGAATTGCTACTCCAGCTTTCTTTTGATTTCCATTTGCATGGAATATCTTTTCCATCCCCTCACTTTCAGTCTGTATGTGTCCCTAGGTCTGAAGTGGGTCTCTTGTAGACAGCATATATACAGGTCTTGTTTTTGTGTCCATTCAGCCAGTCTATGTCTTTTGGTTGGAGCATTTAATCCATTTACATTTAAGGTAATTATCGATTTGTATGTTCCTATTACCATTTTCTTAATTGTTTTGGGTTTGTTATTGTAGGTCTTTTCCTTCTCTTGTGTTTCCTGCCTAGAGAAGTTCCTTTAGCATTTGTTGTAAAGCTGGTTTGCTTGTGCTGAATTCTCTTAGCTTTTGCTTGTCTGTAAATGTTTTAATTTCTCCGTCAGATCTGAATGAGATCCTTGCTGGGTAGAGTAATCTTGGTTGTAGGTTTTTCCCTTTCATCACTTTAAATATGTCCTGCCACTCCCTTCTGGCTTGCAGAGTTTCTGCTGAAAGATCAGCTGTTAACCTTATGGGGATTACCTTGTTTGTTATTTGTTGCTTTTCCTTTGCTGCTTTCAATATTTTTTCTTTGTATTTAATTTTTGATAGTTTGAGTAATATGTGTCTTGATGCGTTTCTCCTTGGATTTATCCTGTATGGGACTGTCTGTGCTTCCTGGACTTTCCCATGTTAGGGAAGTTTTCCACTATAATCTCTTCAGATATTTTCTCAGTCCCTTTCTTTTTCTCTTCTTCTTCTGGGACCCCTATAATTCGAATGTTGGTGCATTTAATGTTGTCCCAGAGGCCTCTGTGACTGTCCTCAATTCCTTTCATTCTTTTTTCTTTATTCTGCTCTGTGGTAGTTATTTCCACAGTTTTATCTTCCAGGTCACTTATCTGTTCTTCTGCCTCAGTTATTCTGCTATTGATTCCTTCTAGAGAATTTTTAATTTCATCTGTTGTGTTGTTCATCATTGTATGTTTGCTCTTTAGTTCTTCTAGGTCCTTGTTAAACATTTCTTGTATTTTCTCCATTCTATTCCCAAGATTTTGGATCATCTTTACTATCATTACTCTGAATTCTTTTTCAGGTAGACTGCCTATTTCCTCTTCATTTGTTTGGCCTGGTGAGTTTTTACCTTGCTCCTTCATCTGCTATGTATTTTTCTGTCTTTTCATTTTGCTTAACTTACTGTGTTTGGGGTCTCCTTTTCTCAGGCTGCACGTTCGTAGTTCCCGTTGTCTTTGGTGTCTGCCCTCAGTGGGTACGGTTGGTTCAGTGGGTTGTGTAGGCTTCGTGGTGGAGGGGACTGTGTTCTGGTGGATGAGGCTGGCTTTTGTCTTTCTGTTGGGCAGGACCATGTCCGGTGGTGTGTTTTGGGGTGTTTGTGAACTTATTATGATTTTTGGCAGCCTCTCTGCTAATGGGTGGGGTTGTGTTTCTGTCTTGCTAGTTTTTTGGCACTGGGTGTCCAGCACTAGTGCTTGCTGGTTGTTGAGTGGATCTGGGTCTTAGCGTTGAGATGGAGCTCTCTGGGAGAGCTCTTACTGATTGATATTATGTGGGGCTGGGAGGTCTCTGGTGGACCAGTGTCCTGAACTTGGCTCTCCCACCTCGGAGACTCATGCCTGACATCAGGCCAGAGCAGCAAGACCCTGTCAGCCACATGGCCAGGTACGTGGGGAATTTCTTGCCTTTTGGGAAGTCTGAGGTCTTCTGCCAGCATTCAGTAGGTGTTCTGTAGGAGTTGTTGCACATGTAGATGTATTTCTGATGTATTTGTGGGGAGGAAGGTGATCTCCACATATTACTCCTCTGTCATCTTGAAGGTCTGTCTAGGAGTAATTTTAATAGTAAGACTTGTAAAACATCTGTAGGTTGAACTCTTACCTGAAGATGAGCAAGACGTCCTGATATCACAGCTTCTGATGTCAATGGAGATCCCTTCCATGTTTCCCTTAATCTATTCCAAACCACATAGCTGGCAAGATGTCTTTCCGATTCAATTTCCCCTTGATAAATGGATTATTTCACTGGAAAAAATGAGTTGTTGTGATCCTGCTTGCCTGATGCCAACAGAGTGTCTCGCTCAACCCACCGCATCCCTGGTGGCTGAGGAGGGAGGGACAGGGACGCGCACCAGAGACACGGGTGGGCTCCACGCAGAGTGGTGGGCTCTGGGCTCCAGGCTCCAGGGTGGAGGCGGGGACGGGGGTGACAGCAGCACCTCCTCCACTCAGATGTCTGCCTATTTTTATTACTGTTAATAAGATTTGCCTCAAAGGCCACTGTGTAACCTCTCACCTTTTCAGGTATAATCAGTCACTTCCTCTTCTGAGCTCCTACAGGGCTAGGGTTGCTTTTTTCACACTGTTATAGAGTTGGTTGAATATGTATCTTTCTCCTTTTATAGATTATGAATTCCTTAATGCAGCAACTATGTGGCAGTAGGCACCTGTGTTTACATCTACCACTTACTAACTATGTGACCTAGGGGAAATTGTGGAACTTCTTGCTCTTGGTTTCCTCATCTATACGATGAGGATAATGTTATCTGTCTTAAGGGTTTTGTTTGTTTGTTTGTTTTGTTTTGGAAAGGATCATATCTGCATAAGAATGAGTACTTAGTAAATGTATGTGCTTTTCTTTCCTTGCTCTGTAAATTTCTAACAACTGGGGTAGAAAAACTAATCAATGAATAGCCCTGTTATTCACTGATTGGAGGCTGAATAAATAATAGAGATTTGATTGATGAGCAAAGCAGTGGAACACACAAAAATAACAAAAAAGAATGGATTCTATTGTGAAATAAAATAAATACATTGTACTTCTGACACTGAACAGTTATATCCTAATTTTTAAGTTCCTTCAGAGTATGTGGGTCCTATAGTATATATTTTCAACTTAAATTTGCCCTTAGCATTTTAGAGAAAGATGAACATAATGGCCCCAGCTAAAGCTGAGTAGAATGCTCTTTAGAACACAGTTTGAAAGCCATTAAAATAGAAGGTTAAAAGCAATCAATCAGAAAAGGAACTCTCACTTACTTAGGGCTTAGTTTTCATATCTACAAAATTTGATAGATTGATAGATTAAATGATCTCTAAGGGTCCTCTAAGTTCTCAAGTTTTACGATTTTGTGATTCCCTGATTCTGAAGGCTTGTACAATTACAACAGCTTAAGACACTAGATCAAATCCTAATGTTGAGAGAGAAAGAAGATTAGCAAAGAACCAAATGGTTAACAGTCTGGAGCCATTTAGTGGAGGAGCAGACAGTCCTCCTACCTCAACAGTAACTGAGTTTCATAATGATGACACTGAGTCATCAAAAAAGTTAAATTTGGTTCAATGTACTCTCCTTAAAAGGCAAGGAAATGTGTAATGCATTTTTAGAAAGATGTTGCCAATTATATTTTAATATTTGTATTAGTTTTTATTCAACTTGAAAGGTTAAACTTCAGTTATTTGGAAAATTCACTTATGTGAATACCTAGCTCCTCTCCTTGAAATAAATAATACTGTTTTAGGGGCTGCAGAAGCTTCCTACCACAAATATATTATCAGTCTTCTGTCATGTGTTATCCTTTTCAGTGTCCTAGATTTCATCCATAAAATTACCACCATTTCAGTCATTTACTCTTTCATTTATTCAACAAGCATTTATTAATCACCTGTCTTATACCAAACAACAGTGATCAAAGATCAAAGATAATAAGACTTGGTTTCTGTCTTCAAGGAACTCACTGACTACTATGAAAGACCAACATGTAAATAAACAATTGGAATGTAACTTAGTAAGTGCCATAATTACACACACACACACACACACACACACACACACACACACACACACACACACACAGTATAGTGCCTGGACCTACTTGAATGGAGATAAGGAGTGGAGAGAGAAAAGCCTTGATAGAGAAAAGTTTGAGCTGTTGTTGTTGCTTTGTTTTGTTTTGTTTTAATGAGTAGGAATTTCCCAGATAAATGAAGGCTAAGGAAGGGGATTTCAGGGAAAATAAGGCATTAATATTTGGAATGTTATAGGCAACTGAAAGAAATGTAAGGAGCTACGTATTCTTGGAGAGTGCATTTAGGGGAAAAGTGATAGATGAACCGGCAGAGGTTGAATGAGATAATACTGTGCTCTTATGGCATGCTAAGGTTTTAGACTTTATTCAGTGTGCACTGGAGTAGCAAGTCACATTTGTACTTGAGGGAGACCAGTCTTGTGGCTGCATGGAAGACAGACTGGATATAAGCCAAAAATTGAGGAAGGTTAAACAGATTGAAAAGTATCACATCAGTCTAAACAAGGGATGAAAAGAGCTTGGGCAAAGGCAGAATTAGTGGAGAAGGGAAGGAGGGAATGGACATGAGATTGTACAGAAGTGAGATTAAGCATGTAAGTGAGATTGTACTTACATGTTTATATACATGTCTCTGAATATATTTGTAACCAATACAGTGAAAAATGGTCAATTGTAATTGATTTTGGCTATGTCTTTGCATTTGTTTTCGACTTATGAAGCTCTAAAACCAGATATCTTTTAATATACTTATAGGTTGAATTTAATTGTTCCATTGACTTCTAAGCTTTACTTTTTTTTTTTTTTTTTCTTTTTGGCGGTACGCGGGCCTCTCACTGTTGTGGCCTCTCCCGTTGCGGAGCACAGGCTCCGGACGCGCAGGCTCAGTGGCCATGGCTCACGGGCCCAGCCGCTCCGCGGCATGTGGGATCTTCCCGGACCGGGGCACGAACCCGTGTCCCCTGCATCAGCAGGCGGACTCTCAACCACTGCGCCACCAGGGAAGCCCTAAGCTTTCCTTTTATTTTTTTATAAGACAAATTACTAAAGAAAAAAACCTCATCTTTACTTGCAGACCTCTTAGGATACAAATGGAGGAAAATGTGCATATAAATATGGGAAGTTATATTTTGAATAAATTCCATAGGGAAATTTTATTGACCTTTGAATGAATTACTAAATACTAGACTTGTTATTTGATAAAAATTTAAGTTTTAATAGAGCTTATTACTTTTGTTTTCTGTTTACTCTGAAAAATATTTCTTATAATCTTTCATTAAATAAGAGACTGGTTCTATAGTTGATTTTTAAAGGAATATATTGGTTTTCTTTTTAGGCATTAAGTCCAATGATATATCTTGAGTCTTAAAAAAGAAAACAGTGAATCTGGAATCTTACCAAAATTGAGTCTTTTCTGTATACATTTGTGTCTGGTTCCATATTAAGAGAGATTACATCAGAATTGAAAGCTCTCGCTGGTCTCAAAACCTGTACTTTAAAAAAAAAAAAAAAAAAAAAAAAACAGCGATGGCTGTGCCCTCTCCAGTATGCTATAGAATATGTGTGGAATTCACTTCAGTGTTCTTTCAAAGTCTGACACCAAAATGGCTGTACATTACTTAGGATGTAAATTTGAGAGTCTGTTTTCTGATGGTTATTCAAAGTGTTTTTATGCTTGCAAATTCACCTTCTAACAGCTTTCATCATTGTGGCAGTAAAGTTAAGAATTTGATGTTATTAAATCACTTTTCACTTAGGATAGTTTATGTAGCTATTAAACAAAGCTGCGAGGGTATTTGGAGGAAAACTACAGGAGCTGTAGGACAAGTAGGTCACAGAGTGCAGCACCGTCAGATGGTGGAATGCAGGACAGGGCTGTGCGTCAGGAGACTTGAGTTCTATCCATAGCTCTCTTCCTGACTTGGTGTATGACCTTGGTCTACTTACTGAAGAGCTCTTGCCTCAGTTTCATCTTGGATAAAATGGGGCCAGAATTAGCCTCTAACACATGTAGAGGGTATCAAATCTGGGAGACATCTTCTAGTCATTTATTCCAACCTGAAGTGAATCCCTGCCACTTTTTTTTTTTAATAAATTTATTTATTTTATTTATTTATTTTTGGCTGCGTTGAGTCTTCGTTGCTGCTCGTGGGCTTTCTCTAGTTGCGGCGAGCGGGGGCTACTCTTCATTGCAGTGTGCGGGCTTCTCATTGCGGTGGCTTCTCTTGTTGTGGAGCACGGTCTCTAGGCACGTGGGCTCAGTAGTTGTGGCTTGTGGGCTCTAGAGCGCAGCCTCAGTAGTTGTGGTGCACGGGCTTAGTTGCTCCGCGGCATGTGAGATCTTCCCAGCAGGGCTCGAACCCGTGTCCCCTGCATTGGCAGGCGGATTCTTTTTTTTTTTTTTTTTTTTTTTTTTTTTTTTGCGGTATGCGGGCCGGACCGGGGCACGAACCCGTGTCCCCTACATCGGTAGGCGGACTCTCAACCACTGCGCCACCAGGCAAGCCCGGCAGGCGGATTCTTAACCACTGCACCACCAGGGAAATCCCCTGCCACTTTTTTTTTTTTTTTGCGGTACGCGGGCCTCTCACTGTTGTGGCCTCTCCCGTTGCGGGGCACAGGCTCCGGACACGCAGGCTCAGCGGCCATGGCTCACAGGCCCAGGCGCTCCGCGGCATGCAGGATCTTCCCAGACCGGGGCACGAACCCGTGTCTCCTTCATCGGCAGGCGGACTCTCAACCACTGCGCCACCAGGGAAGCCCTCCTGCCACGGTTTTTGAAAGTATCTTCCATCCTCTACTTTAACAACTTTGGTGACAATGGATGTCATTTCTCCTGAAGCATCCTACTCCATTTCCAAACATTTTTGGTTGTCAGTAATTCATCTGAGGAAATACCTAGAATAGGCACATTCATAGAGATGGAGGTAGATTAGAGGTTATCAGGGACTGGGGGAAGAGGGAAAGGGGAGTCATTGCTTAATGGTTACATAGCTTCCATTTGGGGTGATGGAAAAGTTTTGGAAACATAATGGTGCTGGTTGCACAACATTGTCAATTTAATTAACGCCACTAAATTGTATACTTAAAATGGCAAATTTTATTGTGTGTGTGTGTGTGTGTACATATATATATATATATTTTTTAACCACAATAAAAATAGAAAAGCTTCATCTTGGTTAGCCCTATGGTCTCAATAGGAAGGTAGACCATATTATCTGAATTTTACAGAAGAACAAACAGCCTTTAAGGTCACATGACCAGGGAGGAGCAGAGTAAGTATCCGAACCCAAGTCCTTGACCCTCAAACCAAAGGTGTCCTCCAGTCCACTGCTGCCATTGCAGCTGGGAATAGACTTGTTCTCACTGCTTGTGATGCTCTTCTTCTTCTTTTTTTTAAATTTACTTACTTATTTTGGCTGCACCAGGTCTTAGTTGCAGCACGTGGGATCTTCGTTACAGCATGTGGACTTCTTAGTTGCGGCACGTGGACTCTTAGTTCTGGCATGTGAACTCCTCGTTGCAGCATGCATGTGGGATCTAGTTCTGAGATCAAGGGTCGAACCCGGGCCCCCTGCATTAGGAGCGTGGAGTCTTAGCCACTGGACCACCAGGGAAGTCCCTATACATGGTACTCTTGAAGTCTGCCCCTCTCCCCATTTCTAACATTTCACTGTGAGAATGATGTTCTGGATTTAAATGAAAGAATTTAAAATTTATCCCTATATAAATACATACTGTTACTTTTTTAATGATTGTTCCATTCTCATGATTACTTTGAATCTTGATTCTGGCACGCATCATATTTGTTATTTTTTCCGTTGTATAATGTTATCCTAATTGCAAGTCAAAATGACTTTAATCTCCTTATCTAAATTATTGATAAAAATCCTGGAAAGGACTGATTCATAGGCAGAGACTTGACTGTTTCCCTGGTAATCTTCCTCTGGCCTTATCCAATAATAACCAATGCCTTCATACCATGCTTACTCTGTTCCAGAAACAGTGCTTTATACATTGAATCTCATTGAATCTGCACAATATCCTTGCAAGGCATTATTGTCATAATTCTCATTTTATACATGAGGGAATGAAGCACAGAGAGGTTAAACAAGTTGCACAGATCACACAGCTGACAAGTAGCATAAGCAGGATTCAAACCTGTGCATTCTGCCTCCATAGCCCAGGCTCTCAAGCACTCTGCTTGTACTGCTGCTGACATCAGCCAGGATTCCAGGCCGTACTGGAATCGGATAACATCAGGGACTCTATGAAATCTGATCAATGAGATTGCAGCTATAACATTCTGTAATTGTACCATTGGTGGCAAAATAATCTGAAATGACAGATGAAGGGACTTGTGCATTTGTATGTGCTATGTCTTTTCCCAAGAAACTTGGACTCTATAATCCTGTTCTTTCATGTTTGCTCAAAAGATATTTCCTTTTTATTTCCCCAGGCACACAGAAGTACTTCTCTTGTATTGCCTCTTCATTTGTACAAATGCATTTTGAAATGTATCTCAACAGTAAACAAACAACAAACATTTACAGAGCACCTGGGGCAAGTGCCTGGCATTGTGCCGGGTGATGGGAATACAGATAGGAGCAGACAGTGTTCTGCCTGCAAGCTTACCCAGCTGGCTCGTGAGAACCAACACACCAGCACCGCCCTGGTGCCTGCCACACTGTAGGTGCTGCAAGTGTTGTTGAATGGCTGAATGGAAGGGAACTGAGTACCAAGAAAGTCTTTTAAAATACTCAGATGTGCACCTGCAAACTGTTTTTGAGCTTTAGATTAAGAGAGGACTGGTTGTGACCGTTTCACTTGGTGAAACGGTAGGATTCCCCACCCTATATCTGTGTGATTCAGTCAGCTTCGGCCACATTGTGCTGGGATAACAACCTGAAAATCTCAGTAGCTCATAACAATGAGAGTTTATTTCCTGCTTACCGTACCTGTCTGTCTTGGGTCATGTGCAGCTTTGCCCTGTGCCTTTATCACTGTGGGACTCTGGTTAAAGGAGTGGCCCCTCTCTGGGACATCAATATTAGTCTCGCATCAGAGGAAAACAGATTTCCCTAGGAATACTTGTGCCAAAATTTTTTTAGTGATTTTCAAACTCTTCATCATGTTTAGTCCAACAGTCTGGTGGCTATGTATGTGTATTTTCTTGAATTTTGAATATCACATGCTACCAGGGTAAAGTTAAGTTACTGGCACAGCCAAGAGAAGCTTTATGATTGACTGATGAGGTCTTTTTAATTACTCAAGTTTAAAAAATTCTATTATTGTACCATAAGTCATCACTTTCATTGTTATGCACATTTCTCTATAAAACTTTTGTTCTCCAAACATATACATATAAGCAATTTATCAGTTAGGGAAAGAGCTTGACAATTAATTTAGCTAATTTTACCGGGCTGAAGTACTTCAATATTCGCTCAGTGTACTTTTACCAAGAGAAATAACTACATTACAGACTATAACAAAACAGAACGTAAAGCTATTATTCATGTACTCTTCACTGTATAATTTAGGGGTTAGGTTGAAGGGTTCATTGCTAGCCTTGATAGAAATGCTACCCTGTTTCTATCTTCCTACATGCAGCAGCAAAATATGTATACTCTGCTAATTATTTAATTAAAAAAAATAACTGCTTGGTGAGTAATACATTTTAATGAGATGCGTTTTTAACAATTGGGAAATGTCTAGAATGACAAAATTATGTTAGAAGTAGCCCTGTTTCCTTCGAGCTTTCATAATAATCAAAAAGCTATGCAATTCACTTTTTCCCCACCCAGGATACATTTTCAGATCCTCTCTTCAGAGCTGCCAAAATAATGGAGCCATGCTGATGGGAGAGGTATAGATAGGAGAAGAAATTGTGGTGACTGGCTGATTTTTCTTCATTGAGGATCTAATCACAGGGAATTGAACTTCACCTAATCAGACATTAATAGTGATTTCCTGAGATTAAGTTGTGGAACGAGCTAAGGATCTTTTTCAGAGGTCTGGAAAGACTAGAATGTCTCTCACCTGCTTGGGCACTTTGGTATTGGCTTTACCAGGTGCTGGCAGCATTTCCTAGCATGCCAGGTCCGAAACAGTGCCATGCATAGGAACAGCAGTGTTGGAAGGCTTCTCGGGGAGGTAAAGCACCCAAGCAGGGCTGGGGCAGGTGAGTCGAAGGAACAGGAACCATCAGTGGCAGTAGTTACACGCACATGGGTTGGTTGGACAGGCTAGAGATCGATTTTTAAATAACCAAGCAGGAAGGGAAGAAAAGAAATGTTGTAATGACAAAAAGCATAGTAAACACGATTGCTTTCTCTTGGAAATTATCTGAAAATAGTTGGCACAGTCGGTGAAAACACAAGCAAATACACATGACTGTTTATGCAACTGCATCTATGGTATTTACGATCCCAAACAAATACATGTGGCCCTTCAAAGAACGCCCATGAAGTCTAGGATCCTGCCCCCACTCCCACCTCCCCTGCCCCCCCAGATCTGCTTAACTGAAACTCTGTGTTTGCTGGATTTTCATTCCTTTCTTATTCCACTGACATTTACTGAGCTCTAATTTTGAGCTTAGCACAGTGTCATGCTCAACAAATCCAGGCTTTGTTGAGTTGGGCAGACCCACTGAGATCACTGTTCTTTGTGGGGGGGCATTTGCATTCGAACCATGGGTGGGTGGGTAAGCCCTCATTGCTCTGCCCCTCCTTCAATTTTGCTAGTTAAGGAACTCCTGTCATCTTGATTTTATGTAAAAAATCATGGGGGAAATGTTTCTTCACTTCCCTTTAAATGCCACATTCCAACCGTATACAATATGCCTAGCATTGTTCAGATGGTAAGAAGATACATTGACATTTGGGGGGATTCCTTACCCGCCTCATTTCCTTGAGAACCAAATTCTGAAGCTCTTGCCAGCCTTACAAATGCCCAATGGAATCCCTGCTCATATGCATATTTCGGGTGCATCAGTATGTTTGTCATCTTCTCCCTGGAAACGGTTTCTCACACCCACGTTGCAAGTGTGTGATCTGTGATTATATCTCCTGCTACTTTTCCATGTCCTCTTTGCCTGGAGGGAGGGATGAGAACATGATTCAGCTTAGGGAAATGATACAAAATGTGGCTATTAAAGTGATCTTTCAAAAGAGTCCTTTTCTATGTGTGCAGTTACTATGCTGGGTGCATCCCAGGTCTTCCTTCACCTGAAACAATGGAGTAGGTTTGAATCATGGGATCTCAGAATCACAATATTAGACAACTTGGAAGACACCAGCTCAACTGTAAGCCTGTGGCTACCATCTTATTTAATTTCAAAGGGGAACCTCTACCCTGTTTGTGGAAATTTTGAGAAAAAGGCACTTAATAACTTCTCTCAGTGATTATTTTTTTCAGGGTTTGCAGCCTTTTCTGTAAAGAGAGCTTCTCCTTCTGCTTTGGTATTGGCTTCACAAAGTGACTCAGGGACCCCATTATCTTATCTTAATCAGCAAGGGGAATATTGGGATGTCCTGGTTAATCAGTACTGTTGTTTTCCGTCCCTCCCAGCCCCTGGCTTGTTAGGAAGTTCCGTTTGCATCACTGAATTCTCAGACATGCTAGATCACAGCAAGCATCTTTTGATGTTTAAGAATTAGTTCCTCTAAGGAACTGAAAAGCCAAAGGGCATTTTGAGCATTAGCATCATAAACCAACATTTCTAATTTCTGAGGCTGTTTCTCCAGGAGTTAGCATTGCTGAGGTGGAAGACGGGCTCTGAGAGACTTCCTTTGGGAACATAATGGCCCACCCTTAAATGTCCACATTTCTGGTTAAGATCTGATTTAATATGAGATTAAATCATTAAATATGAGAGAAAGAATGGTATGGAAGCATGCACATTTGTGAATAGTAGAAGGGGTTGGATAGAAATTATAAAACTTATTTTTTTTATAAACTAGAGGTAAAAGGATCAGAAATCAACAGTATTAAAATGACACTATCAAACTATACACTTACTACCTCTGAATTTCCCTGTGTAGAAATTCTACCTCAGTTTTTAAATTTAGAGTTTTAAAAAGATTTTTGAAGGAAAGATAAAGGGGAAAACAGTTCAGGAAGGTCAAATTCATGATGTGGTGTAAGCTTGTGGTTAAAATTAATATGGAGAATTACTAGTGCCATATCGTTTCGTGAAAGATGGAGTAAAGAACAATCAAGAATCTTTGGACACATTTGATAAGGAGTAAAGTTGAAAAGGAAATAGCAAAGATGTATTACGAAGACAAAAGAAATTTTATAGAAAATAAGGAGACAGTTCCTTAGGGAGGATTAGAATGGAGGATTGTTTTAAAATTTTCGGAGTTCTGTTAATGATGTGGTTAGGAGCAGTGGGTATCGGGGGATGTGGTGGAACTCTAAGTAGGAGAAAGCACAATGTAGGAAAGTGGTGTGGATGAAGGGAAGAGAACTGTTTTGTATTACCTTCAGGCAGGTGTGTTTGTATGTAAATGCCTTTGTCATAAAAGAGCAAAAATTGAAAAAAGAATGAAAAAGTAAATATTTTTTATAACTCAAGTTAGGACATTAGAAAAGAGTTTATTTTCTAGTTTTTTGGGGGTTTTTTTAGTTGCTTTTGTTGATGATTTAATTCTGAATGACTGACTGGGGAAAGGGATAGAAAACTTGCGTTAGTAAGGAACTGATTATAGGATAGCGGCACGTGGCAGTGTGGTTGTCTAAATAATGGTTCCCAAAGATGTCCACATTCTAATCCCCATGTATTTTTAGTACCTTACCTTGTTACCTTATGTTACCTTGTATGGCAAAAAGGACTTTGCAGATGTGTTTAAGGATCTTGAGATGAAAGGCTTATCCTGGATTATCTGGGTAGGCCCTCAATGTATGGGTCTAAAGAGGGAGATAGTAGATCTGAGGAGTAGCATAAGATATGACAATGGAAGCAAGAGATTGGAATGATTCAGAGAAGGGGCCAGGAACCAAGGAATGCAGAGAACCTCTAGAAGCTGGAAAAGGCAAGGAAACAGATTCTCCCCTACAGCCTCTAATAGGAACAACCCTGCTAACACCTTCATTTTAGCACAGTGTATCAGAGTTCAGACTTCTAACCTGCACAACAATAAGAGAATAAATTTGCATTGTTTTATGCTGTTAAATTTGTTAGAGCAGCAATAGGAAACATACTGGTAGTAATTTGTAGATAGTATTAAGTGTAATTATCTTTTACAATGAATGTCTATGAGCCTTTCTTCAATTCTAAGCTTTAAAATTGCCACACATTTCTAAAGATTACAGTTCTGTGTTGTTCCGTTCTATGGATTGGCAAATTCAATTCTCCAAGTTTGGAAACGTGAATATGTACTTGGTTTGAGGCTTTAATGGAAAATCTCAGTTCAATCTCCTTCTTGTGTGTCTCCTTTATTCCTCAAACAAAACACTTCTCTTCTGGTAACCAAGTGTGTGTGGGTTTTTCCCCACACCAAGCAGTTCTCCACGATACCATCTAGGTGTCCTACAATTTAACTCAATTCTGACACTATATACCTGGAGATAGGGCTCAAGTCCACAGGTTAAGGGTTTTGTCTCATAAGATTGCTCCCACCCCACTTCAGATCCCAACTACAAGCAGTAGGTCCCCAGGTTACCCACAATTTCTGTCTGACTTGGCTACAGATGGGAGGTTCTCATGACCCCCTCCTCAGGTTTGATTTGCTGGAGTGGCTCACAGAACTCAGGGAAATACTTACTTGGGTTTACCAGGCCGTATCTCGTTGTGGTTTTGGTTTGCATTTCCCTGATGATTAGTGATATTGAGCATCTTTTCATGTGCCTGTTGGCCATCTGTGTGTCATCTTTGGAAAAATGTCTATTCAAGTCCTCTGCCCATTTTTAAATCAGGCTGTTTGTTCTTTTGATGTTGAGTTATATGAGTTCTTTGTATATTTTGGATATTAACCCCTTGTCAGATGTACTATTAACAAATATCTTCTCCCATTCAGTAAGCTGTCTTTTGTTTTGTTGTGCAAAAGCTTTTTAGTTTGACGTAGTCCCATTTGGTTAGTTTTGCTTTCGTTTCCCTTGCCTGAGTATCCAAACAAAGTACTGCTAAGGTCGATGTCAAAGAGCGTACTGCCTATGTTTTCTTCTAGGAGTTTTAAGGTTTCGGGTCTTACATTTAAGTCTTTCATACATTTTAAGTTCATTTTTGTATATGGTGTGGGAGAGTTGCCTTTTTGCCATTTTAATTACAGTGTCTCTCAGTGTGGACTTCTTTGGATTCATCTTGTTCAGGACTCTCTGTGCTTCCTGGACTTGGATATCTGTTTCCTTTGATAGGTTAAGGACGTTTTCAGCTATTATTTCTTCAAATAAGTGCTCTGCCCCTTTCTCTCTCTCTCTTCTCCTTCTGGGACCCCTATAATGCAAATGTTAGTATGCTTGATGTTGTCTCAGAAGTCCCTTAAACTAGCCTCATTTTTTAAAATCCTTTTTTCTTTTTTCTGTTCAGCTTGGGTGATTTTTACTACTCTGTCTTCCAGGTCACTGATCTGTTCCTCTGCATCATCTACTGCTGATTCCTTCTAGTGTATGTTTTCTTTCAGCTATTGTATTCTTCAGCTTTGTTTGGTTCTTTATGTTTTCTAACCCTTTGTTAAAACTCTCGCTGTGTTCATCCATTCTTCTCTTGAGTTTATTGATCTCATGATCATTACCTTTAACTCCTTATTTGGTAGCTTGCTTTTGCCCCTTTTTAAAGTTTTTTTTTTTTCTGAGGTTATGTCTTGTTCCTGCATTTGGAACATATTCCTCTGTTGCCTCATTTTACCTAATTCTCTGTGTCTATGTCTATGCATTAGGTAGGTTAGTTGTTTCCTGATCTTGGAAAAATGGTATTATGTAAGAGACATCCTATGAGGTCCAATAGCACACTCCCCTCTTGTCACTGGAGCTGTTTACTCTATGGGTGCCCTCTATGTGGGCTGCATGCACCCTTCTGTTGTGACAGGCCAACTACTGTGGATGTACTGGTAGGTGGGCCTAGCCCCAGCACAATTGGCTGCCAGACCCTGCCTTTGTAAGATGGCTGTTAGCCTGCCCAGGAGGACCCAGGGCTTGTGCTGGCCTGCTGGTGGGCACGTACTCCCCTAGCACTAATAGGCTAGAGAGAGGACTCCAGAATGGCACTTGCCAGCACCAATGTCCTCATGGTAGAACAAACCCCCCAAAATGGCTCCTGCCAGTGTCTGTGTCCCCAGGGGGAGTCCCAGTTACCTCCTTCCTCTCCAGGAGGCTCTCCATGACCAACAAATGGGTTTTCCCAGGCTGCATTCAAATTACTGCATCTTTGTTGGCACTCAGAGCAAATGATATTTCATGTGCACCCTTTAAGCACAGAGTCTATGTTTCCTGTGTTGCACCAACTCTCCTGTACTCAAGTCCCGCTGGTCTTCAATGCGAGACATTCTGGAGGCTTGTCTTCTCAGTGCAGGACCCCCAAGCTGGGGAGCTCAATGTGGTGCTCAGACCTCTCACTCTTTGGGAAGAACCTCTGCAACTGTGATTATCTTCCTGTTTGTGGGTCATCTACTTGAGGGTAAGGATTTTGACTATACATCATCTCCATCCCTCCTACCCATCTTGTGGTTCCTTCTTTTTTTTCTTTTTAATTTTATTTATTTATTGGCTGCTTTGGGTCTTCATTGCTGCACGTGGGCTTTCTCTAGTTGCAGCAAGCATGAGCTACTCTTCGTTGCAGTGAGCAGGCTTCTCATTGCGGTGGCTTCTTTTGTTGTGGAGCACAGGCTCTAGGCATGCGGGCTTCAGCAGTTGTGGCACACGGGCTCAGTAAGTTGTGGCTCGCGGGCTCTAGAGCGCAAGCTCAGTAGTTGTGGCCCATGGGCTTAGTTGCTCTGTGGCATGTGGGGTCTTCCCGGACTAGGAATTGAACCCGTGTCTCTTGCATTGGCAGGCGAATTCTTAACCACTGTGCCACCAGGGAAGTCCCATGGTTCCTTCTTTATATCTTTAGTTATGGAAAAAGTTTTATGCTAGTCTTTAAGTTGTTCTCATAGATTGTTGCTCTGTAAATAGTTGTAATTTTGGTGTTCTTTTGGGAGGAGGTGAGTTCAGGTTCTTCCTACTCCACCATCTTGACTACTGACACTACCTTGCTCTTCTTTTATTAAAGAAAAGAATGGGGCTTCCCTGGTGGCGCAGTGGTTGAGAGTCTGCCTGCCGATGCAGGGGACACGGGTTCGTGCCCCAGTCCGGGAAGATCCCACATGCCGCGGAGCGGCTAGGCCTGTGAGCCACGGCCACTGAGCCTGCGCGTCCGGAGCAAGATCCCACATGCCGCGGAGCGGCTAGGCCTGTGAGCCACGGCCACTGAGCCTGCGCGTCCGGAGCCTGTGCTCCGCAACGGGAGAGGCCACAACAGTGAGAGGCCCACGTACCGCAAAAAAAAAAAAAAAAAAAAAAAAAAAAAGAAAAGAATGGAGTATCTTTTCATATGAATATTAGCTATTTGTTTTTATTTTTGCCTATGGGTCTTTGTGGAGTTTTTTGGGCTATACAAAAATGTATACATTTCTATAATTGGATCATCCATATTTTCTTAATAGTTTCTACATTTCATGTCTTAGAAATTAGGGTTGCTAAATTTAGCAAACTAAAATACAAGAAACCCAGTTAAACTTTAATTTCTGATAAACAATGAATAATTTCTTAGTATAAGTAAGTCCAGTATAATATTTGAGACATACTTATATCAAAAAACCCCATTACAGAGACCTTTTTTTTTCTCATTCCAAGGTTTTGTTTTGTTTTTTTTTTTTTGCAGTACGCGGGCCTCCCACTGTTGTGGCCTCTCCCTTTGCGGAGCACAGACTCCGGACGCGCAGGCTCAACAGCCATGGCTCATGGGCCTAGCCGCTTCGCGGCATGTGGGATCTTCCCGGACCGGGGCAAGAACCCGTGTCGCCTGCATCAGCAGGCAGACTCTCAACCACTGCGCCACCAGGGAAGACCCCCAAGGTTATTTTTAAACATTCAGTTGTTCTTCTAGAACATTCACAGTTTGTTTTTTACAATTAAGTTTCTGATCCATCTGGATTTTTTCCTTTTTTTTCTTTGGTGGAAAGAATAAGATGGGGAATGAATGCTTTTCCCCCAAATGATCAGTATTGTCCCAGCACAATTTATTGAACAATGCATCTTTCCCACTGATTTAAAATGGTATTAGATTTTCACTTTAAAAACTAAATAGGGTACACAAGGTGAGAACTATTATGGAATAATCTGTCTCAAATAGAATGTAGATGTCTTCTCTTCTCTAGTTTATTTCTGTTTAAACCTTAAATTTAAACATTTTGCCCAGAACACACTTACAACCCTATGTGAAATAAGTAACTTACCTGGTAACTCAGAGACCCACAAACCAAATTACCCTGAAGAACAGCTTTTCTTAAGAAAAACTCAGAGGAATTGCTGGGTCAAAACAGTCATCCACTTTACAAAATCCTCCTCTTCTTTGATGCCGCCAGGGAGCTGAAAGTCATGCTCTCCAGCAGTCACAGTCACGGATACAGGTGACTCTTCCTGAGCAGCTCACAGAGGTGGGTGGAAGAGGAAAGGATTTCATGCAAATTTAATGCAGTCTTAGGTCTGCCTTAGAGACTATCTAGATAGTTTAAATTTTTTTTCCATTTTTTTAATGGAAAAAAACAGGATTTATAATTATGCCAAGCCAAATCTAGGATAAAATTGTTTCATTGATCTGCCTTTTTTAAAGACAAAAAGTCATAAGCATACTCCTGGTTTTCAGGTCTTGGCAATAATCCCTCTTTTTTTCCTGAAAACTCAGGAGAGAGTTTCTCAGGCAGGGATTATCCATAATGGGCCCATTACCTCAGGGTTCTTAGACTCAGGCTGGGGAAGCAGACAGATGTATAGAAAATAATTACTACACAGTGTGGATAAGAACTTAAAAGAAGTTTTTTACTCTGGGAGCACAAAGCTGCCATGGTTTTCCCAGGCCTCTGCTTTAGAAGAGCTGGGTTGAGACAGCTGCTTGTCTGGGCTGCATCTGTAGAGACAACCGTCCTAATCAGTAGGAAAATGTTTGCTAAATAAGCCCAACCACTATAATAATTTAATGTTGTTAAATGATGGCTTGGGATAAATTTAGGGGATATTTGTGTTCCTAGCCAAGGGACTAGTGTTATTGATTTTTTTCCCTTGCTTGTCTCTATCTGAGGTGCATATGTTAGAATTGAAAGTACAGTTGACCCTTAAACAACACATGTTTGAACTGCACAGGTCCACTTATACATGGGCTTTTCTTCATTAAATACGATGGTACCATAGTATTGAGGTTGGTTGAATCCATGGATGCAGAACCTGGGATACGAATGGCTAACTGTAAAGTTATATGCAGATGTTTGACTGTGTGGAGATCGGTCCGGTCCCCCTAACCCCCAACTTGTTCGGGGGCAACTGTAATCGTTAGCTTGTTAAACCTATTCTCTTTCTTAACACTGTTACACTGTTAGCCACTGTTATGGCTACAAGGGGCAAAGGAGGCTGAGGGGAATGAGGATATCTATACCAAAAGGAACTTTAATTTGATCAAAAGAATTTCCTATCACTTCAGCCTGGCAGTCTTAGACTGAAGAAGACATTTGTAGGAGATATGTTACTGCCAACATTTTAAAATCATTTTCTGAGTTGTGAGCCCCAAATTTGTAATGACAGTCATCAACATTACCACTCCTTATGGAATATTGAATACTCACTATTAGGCAGCCATCTGCCTACACACCTTGCATGCATTATCTCATTTACTCCTCAGGAGAACCCTATAACGTAGGTATTATTATCCCCATTTTACAGATGAAAGATTAGGACTCAGGGATTAAATACTTTTCTTTAGATCATGTAGTTAGCAAATTGTAAAGCCCATATTTAAACCCAGGTTCATCTAACTCAAGTTCATGTTCTGAAATACTGTCCTACCATTCCAAGACTTAGAACTTTCCATCAGGGTGGACTTAAAGTATAATCTTTCCTATTTATAATTAATTTAACCCTTTATTGCTCCAAATATCATACCTGCCGGTTTTGCTCAATGCAAATTTCTCTTTCTGGAAACTGCAAGTTTGGGGCTCGATTTAATTTCCTCCACGAAGAACAGGCAAGCTTGAGGAACAACTCTTATACAATTAAACATTACTACTCTGAGTTCACCTAATTGGAGAAAACAGTTAAGAAAATGTAAGGATGTTTATAACATTTATAGACCTATAATCAGCCTTTCATCCACAGATATGAGCCATCTATGGAGCAAAGCCATGGTGTTGATAGAGTACCTCCCAAGCTTTTAAAAGCCCTTATCACAATATCATTGTTGGAGTCACGTGGACAGAAATGGGCTCACCATAGAGCAAATCACCATAAAGAATACTGCAAAGGGTCTCTGTGTTCTGGTCCCTGGTTCCTACTGTAATTTATAGAAATAACTTGATAACTAGATTAGCTGTTAGGTGCCTTCCTGTGATCCTATAAGAAGGTAAACATTCTTTTCTCCTCTCTTGGCAAGTTCTTATGATTGCTTCAAACAGCAACTAAACAGACACATTAGTTAATTACTCTCAGTAAGGACAGCTCAGTTATGCCAAAACCAAATTCAGTGTTTTTATCAGCTAATCTTCAGCATCTGTCGGTAGAAGAAAAATCTTTTAAAAACCGTGACAGTAGATCCAATCAGTTTCTTCATGGGGTGCATTTTAATTCAGTCTCCTTCTAGAAAGTGCGTAGCATAGAGTCTTGCTGAAAACTTTCAAGAGCTGTCTGAAGCCCGACGCCAGGCAGACAAAATTATCTGCGTGAGGTATCATTTTGTCACTTCCACATCAGAATCTAACCTGACAGAAGACTCTCCTTTCAACAAATAACAGAGACTGCTCCTCAGTGATTTTAGTCTTGAACCATTTGCTCTTCAGTTACTGTGAAAAACTGGGCTGATACATTTGATATTTAAAAAGCATTGTTGGTAGGGTTGCGGGCATGAGTGACAGAGAGGGATTACAAGGGAGTACAAAGAAACTTTTGCGGTGATGGACATGTTTACCGTCTTCATTATGATGATGGTTTCACAAGTGTATACATGTGTCAAACTCATCAAATTGTATACTTTAAGTGCATGCAGTTTGTTGTATATCAATTGTAGCTCAGTAAAGCTGGGAAAAAAATAAAAAGCATTGTTTAGGTCAGGTATTCCCAGATGTGAGTAATCGTCAGCCTTGCCTGAAAACTTATTTAAAACCTCAATAGAACTGAGACCTTGGAATCAGTATTTGAAAACCCCTCACATGGTTTCATTAACCAGCTTTGTAAAACTGCTATTAAGGGCCTTTAAATGTGTTATACAGATTGCTTTATGTAAACACACATACAACCTAATTTATGGAGTTTAGCCCTAGCAACAAGTTCGATCTGGTGAATTGGCATGCGTCCCGTTTTTAATATGGCAGCTGTGTAACTCATCTCTGTTCTTTTTTTCCTTGGGCACTGGGATGCTCAGAGGTAAGTTGCACTTATGCTTAAGGTAGGAGCTTTTCTTAGCCTGGGATTTCTATATTATCCCCATCCTAATTACATTGTACTTATTCTTTACCGTCAGTTTAAGGATTTTATTGTACTTAAGTTTTCTGTTTTTATTTTTATCTATTTCAGATTCTTTTTGAAAGTAGGTCATGTTACAAATAATAAACAAGATTTAGAGCAGGACTAGACAGCACCTATTCAGAAGGTTCAGAGGATGAAATCATTACCTTTTTTATGTCATTTGGCTCTACTGCTATACCAGAGGCCTGGCATATTGGACTGATATTATGCCTGCAGAATTATTTTATGATTGTGATAATGACGAGGCATTTATAGACTTTAAAATGAGATTTTATCAAAACACATAAGTGCAATTTCTGGTAATGATACAGCATATTCTTTCTCATAGAAATATGGGTAAAGCTTGACAATTAAAAAACTTTCCAGTGTTTATTGTATACCTGATGTGTAAATGTACATAATTGACACACATCTTTTCTAAAAGTGTTTAATGAGTGCTCTAAAGATGGACAGAATTTTGCAAGATGAAATAAATTAGAAATGTGTGAAGAAAATAAGACAAAGCATGAGGGGTCTGGTTGGCCCAAAAAAGTCATTATAGTCTTGCTAGAGATGGGCCAAAATTTTTACTTTCTAGCATGAAAAGGAAATTTCTCTGCTCAGATAAGAAGTACCTGTGATAATAAATCTAGAAAGATTTCTGTTTCCTATAGGATCTTTGAAAGAGATCATCTTGTCTTTTGATGGGTACAATTACCATCATGCGATACTGATAAATTATAATGCAGTTCAGATTTTTACACGAACTGGTTAAGATGAGTTTAAGAAATTTTCCAGTCCATTAAAAAAATAGGTCGCCATTTCCTCTCCCTGTTAGCCATCAGAACAAGCATTGTGAGGTAGAAGAAATCTCCTTTGGTGAGACAAAGTTAAAGGGAATCTATTTTTTATATTGAGGATGATACACACCAAATCTTTGTCTTCTTGTCTGGTATAGCTAGGTCTGCTGCTAGCCTATGGGGTGCCTTTTTACCAATTAGGACAAAGCCCCCCCCGCCGGGCAAATCTAGCATTGAGGTCTGTATTTCCACCCACTATCCTGTTCCCATTACCAGCCCCCCTGCTGCCCTCCTGTCTTATCCCAGGGCACTTTCATGCAGTGCACATTTTTTTTAACTACTTGAATTTTTCACAGTGCTTACTAAACTTTATTATGTTTTAGAGTCACCCAAGAGCTTCTCAAAAATGCGGATTTCTGGATACCACAACCTCCAATTCTGATATAGTGAACTAGGGGTTGAAACCCAGGAGGTTGCATTACAGCAAACAGCAGAGGTGATTCAAATTTGAGAAAAGCTGGCTGAGGAGTAAATAGTACAGGTTTAAAAATCATACTCATAGGGTTTCAGATCATTATTTTAAGTTGTGTAATCTTGGGAAAACTAATCTCTCTTTGCCTCAGTTCCTTTGATTATAAAATGACAAACATTCTTCCAGCACAGGGTTATTTTAAGGATCAAGAGAGATTAAATGTCCTACCAGAGTACCTGGAGGGTGGTAAGCACTTAAAAACGCTGGCTACTGTTATCACAGTATACTTTCTTTTTTTAAAATAAATTTATTTATTTTATTTATTTATTTTTGGCTACGTTGGGTCTTCGTTGCTGTGTGCAGGGTTTCTCTAGTTGCAGCAAGCATGGGCTACTCTTCGTTGCAGTGCATAGGCTTCTCATTGCAGTGGCTTCTCTTGTTGTGGACCAGGGGCTCTAGGTGCGTGGGCTTCAGTAGTTGTGGCACGCGGGCTCAGTAGTTGTGGCTCGCAGGCTCTAGAGTGCAGGCTCAGTAGTTGTGGTGCATGGGCTTAGTTGCTCTGCGGCATGTGGGATCTTCCCGGACCAGGGGTCGAACCCGTGTCCCCAGCATTGACAGGCAGATTCTTAACCACTGCGCCACCAGGGAAGTCCACAATATACTTTCAAAGCTCAACTCAGGGTAAGTCCAACCCTTAGGAAAGTATTTTTAAGGGAACCCACAGACAGCACTTACTCTTGTTTTATGATGTTTGTACGCATCCCTCCTCAGGGCTTAAAAGTGTTTCTACACAACCCCAAGCAGATCTCTTGCTTACTTCTTTGAAGTCCTCAGATACAAAGTAATCATCCTTTTTTGTTTGTTTGTTTGTTGCTTATTGCCTACATCCTCATCACCATCCTGATTTTAATACATACTATTCAGATCTCATCAGGCCATTTATCTTAGTTTGCCAAATGCTGCAAACAGTGATTCTTTTTGTGAAAGTTTCTCTTTAGTCCCACCATTATGGAATTATGAAAAACTGCATTCTAAGTCTAAACCCCTTTGGAAATAATTTTTGCTAACGCATGTGAAATCTGTCTGGTAAAATTGCAGGAAGCTGAGGCGGAGGTGGGGTGTTCCCTTCAATTATGGCACTAAAGTCCCAGTTTGAAAGAGCCAGATTTTAATTATATCACAAGGACAATTTAGAGATTATCTCAGTAAATCCTATGACTGAATGATGGACTTAAGCATTACTCTGCAGAGAAATAAGTTTTTCCTATAGGGGAGGAAAAACTGTTTTTCCTTCTACCCCTCTTACGTTCATTGCCCTGGGCCCTGTAAATTAGATTGACAGAAGACTGATTAACAAGAGAAAAACAGAGCAGTTTATTAACATGTGCACTGTGCATACACATGAGAGCGCTCAGTGATGAGCAACTCAAAGAGGTGGTTAGAACTTGGGCTTAGGCCATCTTTTTTTTTAAAAAAAGCAATAGATTGTTAGAGAAGTGACAAGATGAAGGAAAAGGACCTTGAGTTTCTAGGGCAGCATATTGTAGGAAGGTAAATATATGCGGAACTAATGGAAGGTAAGTGCTGAGTTAATAAAGTTTGTTTTTCCTCTGGTGCCATCTCTGGGCTATTAGGGTATAGAGTTGTCGCCAGTGATTAACTTCTGTCCTTCCAGGAAGAGAAAGGAGGAGAACTATCTTTACAAATTTATGTCCTGCTTTTAGGCAAATAGGGAAAGTGTGAAGAGCTCTCTTTGAAGCTGCTTCTTCTCAGTTGCCTTCAGTTCAAACTAATCCCTATGCCAAAGTGGCATATTCTGTACCCTTCATTCCCATCGAAGGAGACTGTGGGGCATCTTAGAACCGTATGAAATGGAAACAGACACTAGTTATTTTTAAAGAAACCATGTACACTTTTATATAATATTTTTACCTCAAAGAAGGCTTTTGAAGCGATTACAAATTCAACATGGCTAACTCAAGTGAATGATGTTGTTTTGTCATTTGAAACATTAAAATCGAATTTTGCCCCAAGGGCTTTTTTGAGTGTGGAATGCTAAGCAGTTTCTAAATAAAACAAATATCTGGGTCCACCATTTTCCAGTTATTATTTTCTCTCCTCCTTTCACTCATATTCTTTTTTAGTAAATGTTCTTCGAACTGTGTTTCAGAAAATATGTATAATGGTTCCAACCACCCTCATCTGTGGCTATTTTCCTGGCTCAGCTGTACAATACGGTAGTGCCCCCTTCTCCGCAGATGGGGGATATGTTCCAAGACCCCCAGTGGATGGATGCTTCAAACCATGAATAGTACCGAACCCTATATATACTATGATTTTTCCTATACATACATACCTGTGACAAACTTTAATTTATAAATTAGGCACAGTAAGAGGATATGTGAGTTGCCAGGATCACTACTCTTGTGCTTTGGGGTCAATATTAAGTAAAATAAGGGTGACTTGAACACAAGCACTGCAATATCATGACGGTGGATCTGATAACCATGACAGCTACTACGTGACTAACGGACAGGATACGCTGGACAAAGGGATGATTCACATCCTGGGTAGGACGGAGCAGACAACAACAGATTCCATCATGATGCTCAAAATGGCACACAATTTAAAACTGATGAATTGTTTACTTCTGGAATTTTCCGTTTAATATTTTCAGACCTCAGTTGACTCGAGGTAACTGAAACCACGGAAAGCAAAACCACAGATAAGGGGAGGGACTACTGTATTGTGGTAAAGGATTCAGCTTCAATAATAGTTACTGGAGAAGAAAGGTAGAAGAAGATGCTCACTGAAGCATTTTACTAGAAAATTAGCTGTAAAACACGTTAGTGTAGAAATCACATGCAAATTCATTAAAATAGTGTTAAAAATTCAAGGTCCCCTCTGCCAACCCCCCCCCCTTTTTTTAAACCATTTTAACCACATATAAGTATATAGTCTGTGGTATTAAGTACATTCACATTATTGTACACTCTCACCCTTTGATGAAGAATCTAGTTCATCTTTGTACAAATCAATTCTGCAGGAGTAGAACAATCCAAGAAAGAAGGGGAGGGAGGAGAGGGGAAAGAAAAGTAAGAAGGAAGGTAGGTAGGAATAAAGGTAAGAAGGAAGGGAGGGAGGAAAGTCACGCCGAGAAGCTTTCACCTTCCCTTGCACATGTAGGTAGAGGGTCTGACAGCAGTGAGCTCTCGTAGCTGGAAAAAGAACCATGGCAGTGCTGCAGGTGGGATTTCAAAGACTGGAAAATATGACTAGAACTGTATTGTGCCCTGACTATTTTTGGACCCAGGGCTCTGCTTTTTCACATTCAAGGCTTGAAGTCTGTTGAAATTTTGCATGGCTAACAAGGCTGCAATTGGGATGGTTTCCCCTTCGCTAGTAGCAAGCCGTTACTTAGCACCATCTATGTGCAGAATAAACAGGCAATGACAAAGTCAAGGGTCTTACAGAAGCAAAGGATACGCACATTAATATATATCACAAATGAATGGTAGCACAAGTTTTGAAGACAATGTGTTGCTATAGGAATTCATAAAAAGGAGTAACTTCTGCAAGCTAGGATGATTTTTGCTTAATTGTTACAGTGACTCTGCATTCACTTAGTTCAAATTTTAACTGAAATCAAATGTCAATAAAAATCTCACTTTATGTGCAGGATTTGAAATGATATTATGCACAAAAAAGGGCAAGGATTACGTAATTTCAAAGCCAGTCTGCAAAACCGTTTTTATTAATGCTACATGATGGCTGCATTACAGGTAGAAGAGACATATCCAACATTCTTTGTCAGTCTCCTGGGAAAATAGGTCTTGAATTATGAGAGCTGTGGTTAGTGAGAGCGCCTCAGGAATGCATTCCGCTGTTAAATGCCCTGCTCTTGTACTCTAAAGCCTCTGATGTTCTTGAGGGCAATTGGACTGACTATTCCGCATTATTTTATTTTCTGGTGGAAGCATTGCTACTCTAGCATAATGGAACAGACTTTCCTGTGGCTGAAATGGAAATATCTTGCAAAATGTAAACCTCTTGTATGAAAGCTAAATTCCCAGGATCTCTCTCTAGTGGCCAAAGATGACAGATCATGGCTTGTGGAATGTATCTCATCTTCACTTCCCGTGAATGAATGAGACCAATGTTGGAATTGCAAATAGAAGCCCCACATTGATAAGATTGAGATATATTGCTAAGACTTTGCAAAATATATCAAGAAAGTGGTCAGTGGTTTAAAATGATGGCTAACCCTACCCAGAAGCATGGAAGAATGCATTAAATCCAACCATTCACTAGTCTGTTCATTATTAAAAACCTTCACAGAGTGAAGCTGAGTCGACCTGAAGACTACACCATAGGTCTTTCTGTCTAAATTCAAATAGTGACTTTAACTATTTTTGTAAATTAAGATCATTTGGCAGGTACATGAAAAAATGCTCAACGTCACTAATCATCAGGGAAATGCAAATCAAAACCGCAATGAGATATAACCTCATGCCTGTCAGAATGGCTATTATCAAAAAGACAAAAATAGTGTTGGTGAAGATGTGGAGAAAAGGGAACCTCTGTGCACTGTTGCGGGGAATGTAAATTGGTACAGCCACTATGGAAACAGTATGAAGCTTCCTCAAAAAATTAAAATTAGAATTACCATATGATCCAACAATTTCACTTCTGGGTATTTATCTGAAGAAAATGAAGACACTAATTTGAAAAGATATATGTACCCACATGTTTATTGCAGCATTACTTACAATAGCCAAGACATGACAACAACCTGTGTCCAACAATGGATGAATGGCTAAAGAAAATGTGATTTTACATATAAATTATATATTATATATATAATGGAATATTATTCAACCATAAAAAAGAACAAAATCTTGCCATTTGGGACAACATGGATGGACCTTGAGGGTATTATGCTAAGTGAAATAAGTCAGATAGAGAAAGACAAATGTCATATGATTTCACTTAGATGTGTCATATGATTTTACTTACATGTGGAATCACATATAAATATATAAATACATTTAAACAACAACAAACAACTGGGCTTATAGATACAGAGATTGGATTGGTGGTTGCCAGAAGTGGAGGGTTGGAGAAGTGGGCAGAATGGGTGAAAGGGGTAAAAAACAAAACAAAACATCATTTGCGTTTGGATTTATTTGACAGTGCCAACCCGAAAGCAATTTTCAGACTGATTCAGCAGACATTAAAAGATGCGTGAGAAAGTGGAATATGTTAAGCAACTTAGAATGGAGGAAAATAATAGTGTAAGAGATTGCTATACTTTTGACATTTTACACGTAATTCACATTATAAATAATATGCATCAATTACTTGATTCAAGACCTCAGAACTTTTCATAATGGATTTGAAGCACAAAGTACAGTATTTATAGTCAGCGTGAAGTCTTTGCTTTCAATGATGGTTATGACCTTTGGGCCAGAAAGCAAGTTGAGCTCCGCGCTGTGAAGAGTTATGTCATGCCAAGGCAGTTGACCACTCTTTCTTTCCTATTCTCCGCTGTCTTGCAGACCAGATGATGTGCTCCTGCATCGCACGCATGATGAGATTGTCCTCCTGCATTGCTTCCTCTGGCCCCTGGTGACATTTGTGGTGGGCGTTCTCATTGTGGTCCTGACCATCTGTGCCAAGAGCCTGGCAGTCAAGGCAGAAGCCATGAAGAAGCGCAAGTTCTCTTAAAGGGGAGTCGCCTTATGGGAAGCAAAGCACAGAAGCTGCACTCATCTGCACACATCTACCTGCAGAGCCTGCTTCCTGGCGCAGGAGATGGAAGGGGCTGTGAGAGGTCTCTGAGAGGCTCCCCCTCAATGATAGCAGAAACAGGCACAACCGGAAGGCTTGGAACCTCATAGATTGTTTTCCATGTGTTGTAGCGATGGCTAAAGGGTCAAGCTGAAAGGAGTATCTGTTTCAGAAAATCCAATAGAAGTTAATTTTCTTCGGGAAGTAATAGTATATAATTGTACAGTGTAGAATACAAACCATTATGATTTATGCTACTTAAAAATATTAAAAGAGAGTTGTCTGTGTTCTTTTCTATTTTCTTTTTTTATGCTTAGAACACCAGGGTTTTAAAAAAGGGTCTTACGGGTTTCATTTGATTTTGCTAGATTAAACTTTTACTTGGAGACAGGAATTCCTGCACAAGTCTTGACCTCACAATGTAATCCCCAGTTTCCACTATTAAAGAGTACCTTTTGACTCCTGCTTGAAAAAGGAAAACTGCACTGTTAACTCAGACTCCAGTCACTCCTGTGACTCTCCAGCAAGGAACCCTCAAAGATTGGGAAAACATTCTCCCCACTCGCCTTTGTTTTTCACCAGATTATTTCTTAAGAGAGGGAGATGATTCTGAACAAGGCCTGTCCTAGCTCTAAGAGGACTGTGCCTCTTTTGTTCGTCTGTTCAGGTTATTTTTCATGGATTTTATCTCTGTGCGGTAGAATGTACACGATGTGAAGGACACTTTTCAGCTTAGTTAAATGCTATTTTCATTTCTTTTTTCTTTTAGGTCAGAAAAAAAATAGTCAAAATCAGTTAAACATTTTATTATATTTTCTTTGTCCTTCCTTGGATGTTTTCAGTATTAAAACGAAAATATTGCTGCAGTTGTTTCATTTGCTTGGACACACCTGGAGATGCAAGCCAGCTCACATCACTCTGCTGATGAGCTCTCTGTGCCTTTATCAAAAATTCACTGAGGAGACCATACTTCTTTGCATCTGTTCATAAACTCAGATTGCAAATATCAATCACAGGTCTCAGTGAATATCAAACCTACCCTATTTATTTACCATGTGGAATCAAACCTTTGTTTAGATGAGATGTACATTTTTGGTCAAGGAAAAACTGACAACATAATCTCTTTTTTGCTTTCTTCTAATATCCTTCAGACATGCTTCTATTAGAATAAAGGCAAACTGGAATTTAAGGGCAAGCTTCCCTCAGTTATTTGTGCAGCATTCCAAGAAAGATACGTATTAGTGGAATGATGATTTCCTGATTTTAATCCACATACCAGTGTTTTCTTAATTCTAGAACGCAAGTAATTGAGTGAGCCATTGTCTTCTGTGGAAGACTAGGGTGTTGGGTGATATTTTTATTCCAATTCAAGTGTTACAGATTTCACTGTGAAAAAGGCCTTGAACACACTATTTATGACATCCTTTGAGGCAGCTACAGTGCCTTGACTTCAATCCCAGTTTTCTGTTGCAGCATCCCTGTTGTCTTAGCAACACAGTGAACCATTCTGAAGCACAGAGTAACACGAAACTGGGAATCAGAGAAAGTCACCTTTGCATCACAATGTGAGAGATAAAGTCTACTTTATCCATTTTTATCTTAACCCAATAATCTGTGATGAAGTGATTACAGGGAGTAGATAAAAATAGTGCATCAACGTTTGTGTTGGTAAAAAGGGAAGGTGATATATATTGATGAGTTTTTATTTACCAGTTTTTTACTTATCCATTTATATTAACTAAATGCTTCCATTTAGGCTCAAAGAGTATACCTGATTATATTCTGTAGGCTGATTTTTTGGAAAAAAGGAGAAGCATGCTGAATGACTGAGGTCACATATAGTTTTAAGGTCTTCCTTGCTTGTAGCCAGTTAAATTGAGGTTCTTTATTATACTTATCATTAAAGATAGAATTTGAAGGAACAAGAAGACATTTTTAAGATCATAGATGGTAAAGAAGTTTAACTTCTTAATATTTTAATTTTCTTTTTTATATAAGCAAGGAAATGGTATAAGCTGCTAGAACAGAAACCCCAAAATATGATGACTCATGTAAGACAGGAGTTGATTTCTTTCTCATAGAGCAATCCAGAGGTAGTTGAGAAGTCCAGGACAGGGAGGGTAGCCTCTGTTTCATAAGGTAATCAAGGGATCCAGAATCTGTCTACCTTGTTGTCCTCTCATTACCAAATGTGTTATTCTCCCCATAGTCAAAGCTGGCTCAAAGAAACACAGCCAATTTGTAGCCTGTGAAAAGAGAGGAGTTTGGGAGCTAGCTATTTCCTTTTAAGGAAGCTCCACCCATCACTGTACTCAGAGTCCATTCGTGAATACTGACTACATAACTATACCTGGCTTCAAGGACTGCTGGAACATGTTATCTCCAGCTAGATGGACATATGTCCTACTAAAACTCTGGGGGAAAAAAAAAAAAGGAGAGAGTGAATACTACAGTAAAAGACAGGAATGATGGGCAGCTGTCCATGGCCGGTGCCATGATGAACATCTGAGCAGGGATGACAAAGATCTCTTGCCCTGGCAGGATATACAGTCCTTGGTAAGACTTTGCTCTCTGGGAGGAACTCCCTTGACCACTGCCTTCTGTGGCCTCTAATTGACTTCCAGGAAATTCTTGCTCTTCAGATCACGTAGCCACGTTCGAAACTTTTGGGAGGCGTCACAGCTTTTGCAGGCCCCTGCCTGCTGGTGGAGATTTGTAGACCTAGATTTCTTTAGAGACTGAACAAATGTAGATTTTTATAGTTTATAGGATTGTTGTTTAATTGACTGTTGTACGGAGTCTGACTCCATTTTCGATGTTTGACAGCTTTCCCTTTCTGCTCCCCATTCCCTTTCCCCTTCTGTTCCACATCTGGGCAAGCTGATTAGAGAGCCTGGGTACCCCCTGCTTTGGACTGGCTGGGAAGTTCAAACCACACAAGCCCTGGCCTGCTCGCAGGAAACCTCTCCCTGCCCCACACCCTAAGAAGAATAAAAGCCAAGCGAGTCAAGTCATTTTTGGATCTCCTCGGGAACTGCCCCACTCTCCCAGAAAGTGTCATTCATTATGTGAATAATAAACCTTTTCATACCCTCTTGATGTGTGTGTGGTTATTAGTCTCAACACCCAAACCAAATTTTGGGTAACGGGGTCCGTCTGGCCTCTGAGGGGTGCTTACAACATTGGTGATAAAATTTCATCAAAACATGGTTTTTGGTCTTTTTGCTTTCAGTTTTGTTAGTTCAGATGAAAGTATTCGCAGCCAAAGGGCTACTCTCATTATATCTGGAGTTCTTAAGGTAGCAGCATCTTATTTACTGTGTCTGTGCTTGGCCTGTATCTCCAGCCCTTAATCGAGTGGCAGCCGCTTTGAAGCCTTCTAGAAAAATGGGTTTAAGTAAGAATGCAGTGCCCTTTAGCTGGTCTTTTCTGCTCAACTGACTTCCATTGTCCAGCCAGTAGTACTTAATGGAGACTTTTGAGAAAAACTGCATAATAATCTGCTGTTTGGAGTATAGAAGCCGTAGGGCTACAGGATATAGGCCCAGCTCTTGTAACAAAGCTGAGTTACCTAGTTGTAACTAGTTTTTCTTGTTTCACTGTTTTTCACGGTTCTTCACTATAAAAAACATCATAGCTCTGCTTTTCTCTAACTACTTTCCCCATAGCTACATGTCTGCCTTTCAAGTTGCTAGTGCCAGTTTTACCTAATGGTTAGTCAAAGCATAACAAGGGTCTCTAGTTTTCCATCTTGCAGTATCTATTTCCTTGCTGCCTGGCAACAATGCAAAGCCACATATTTTAGACTTTTGTTACGATGGGGATAAAATTGACATTGCCTTTTTCTGAATGGTCTCATCTGATGATCTCAGCTGGTGATTCCCAGATCTATTATCTCCTGCCCTTACCTGTTTTGAGCTCTGAATGTATTTGCAATAGCTCTGATGCATTCTTTTTTTTTTTTTTAACATCTTTATTGGAGCATAATTGCCTCACAATGGTGTGCTAGTTTCTGCTCTACAACAAAGCGAATCAGTTATACATACACACATGCCCCCACATCTCTTCCCTCTTGCATCTCCCTCCCTCCCACCGTCCCTATCCCACCCCTCCAGGTGGTCACAAACCACCTAGCTGATCTCCCTGTGCTATGCGGCTACTTCCCACCAGCCATCCATTTTACGTTTGGTAGTGTATACAGTCCATGCTACCCTCCCACTCCGTCACAGCTCACCGTTTCCCCTCTCCACATCCCCAAGTCCATGCTCTAGCAGGTCTGTGTCTTCACTCCCGTCTGATGCATTTTTAGGTCTCTTTCTCAAGTGTAGTGATGGGCAGACAATGCAATGACGATAAGTAATGGGACAAAATATTACCAAACAACATGGATAAGGAACCGTTTACCTGGCTCAGATAATTTGTCCTTTTGAAAAATTACTGAAATATATCAATCCATTATAACAACATTTTGCTAATATCTCAACATTCCTGATACCTGCTGTGCAGTTCAGAGGCACTGTACTCTCCATGGTCCTGTCCCATGGCTTGGGCCTCTCCTTTCACCATATTTGTAAATCTGGTTCTTATTCATCAGGTCTGAGCTTAAATATTGACTTTTCCTAGAAGCCTTCACTAAATCCTATACAAGTAGATTTCTCCTGTCATCCTCTTCCTCTCCATCCTTCTTTCTTTCTTCCTTTGTAGTACCTACTGCTGCTTATACTTACTTGTTTACTTGTCTATTATTTGTCTCTCTCATTAGATGATAAGATCCGTAAGAACAATGTTGATGGAATTTTTTCCCCACAACTGGCATAGTGCCTGACACATTAAGGTGCTAAATAAATGGATAAATTCTCCCCAGATCCATTATGTCCTTTGTACATACTGTTTCCACGTCCTTTCCAACAAGAAACTTATTGATCTTTTTATCCATAATGTCCACAATAATAATAACCCCCAATTAACTCTTATTAAGTGGTTTCCATGTGCATCTAAATGCCTTGTCAAACCGCTTTCTAAGTTCTTCACCAAAGCTGGGCAGAGTAAGACACTTAGTGTAGTACCCAGGGCATAATCAACCCTGGAAAAAATTAAAATTAATGAATAAACAAATATATATTGCAATTGTAGCCTTAAAATGAAAATGTTATAAAACAGATAAGCTTATGTTTTTGTATTTAAATATCATATGCTATCCTTTAAACAAGTGAACCGTAGAATAATCATTCGACTGTTATCAAATTATTCTAAAAGTTAAGCAGCTTAATACAACAAACACTTATTTTCTCATATCGTTTCTGAAAGTTAGGAATCAGGAAGTAGCTTAACTGTAATTCTAAATTATTCTTGGTGAAATTTTGCCACTTAGAAAGATAAGTGCATGGGTTAGGGTTATAGTGGAATAAATGGAAGAAGCAGGGGTTCAGCAGAATGATAGTGGGGAACTTTTGATAAGACACAATTGTCCATTAGCCAGGCACCTTAGAATAAAAAGTGAGCAAAGTTCAGTTGTCTGCATTTTTTGATTAATGTGAAGAAGCTTCCAAAGAAGCTATTGGAGACTTCAGGAACAGACTTTTCAATAGCGTAGATAGCTTTCAAGAGTAGATACTGAAGCATATGTAACCCTTGCCCTTTCCTCACTTTTTGTGAATAATCTTAAGCCAGAAAAAGGGGATTTCACATGTAAACAAAGACTGAAATTGGAAATAGCCCCATTGCCAGATCTTAACACCTCCTCAGGGAAAATTTTCAAAGAGCCCCGGAGACCTAAGACTTAGAATAAACCAGTATTCTTACATATAAAACTACTATATGCTTCAAGGGAGGGAAACAAAGATGTCTGTAGATGTTGTAAACAGAAAAGATACTGGAAAAGCAACTGTGATAGTTAACAAGCTGAAGAAAGGAAAAATAAAGTGAGTGAATAATGAAGGTCCTCTGAGAGGGGCGAACCAAGTACCCACTTAGCCCTTTACTCTTAAATTTCACAGGTTGAAATTTCTTTAAATATTAAATGGCAGTTATGCAAATGTTTTTTTGATAATGGACTGCAGGAGAGAAAAAAGTTTTCCTCAACACTATTAGGGTCCCTGGCTAGGTCTAAACATTAAACTGACAAAAGACAGATTAACAGGAGAAATGCATACAAATTTTTACATGTACCTGGGAGCCTTCACAGGAGAATGAAGACCTGAAGAAGTGACCAGAGCAGGAAGCTTTTATACCTTTTAGACAAAGAAACAATAAATTTGTGAAGAATTGACAAGATAAGGGGATTTGGGCTAGGGGTAGTAAATGGTAAAGAATAACTAGGAAGATAAGGGTTAGTTTAACAAGGCTGGTTGGTTCAGATTTCTCAGCCCCAAATGTCTTCCTTCTTCCTGGTACAGGGAGGGTACCTTTTACAAGGGAAATTTATCTCCTGCTTTTAGGGGACAAGGGCAAGTGAGGGGGGAGGACATAGTGACCTTCTTGCTTCTGCTGTTTTCTCAAACTCCTTCAGCTTAAGATACTTAATATGCCAAGGTGCCATTCTGGGGGATAGCGTGTTCTGAACCCCATCAGCATGCTACAGTACCAACCTGAAACTCAGTGGGTGAAGGTATAGACTTGTTTAGGACCTCAGGATCATAAATAAAATAGCCATTCTTTACTTCCCTCCTGTGGTACTAAACCCAAATGCTATTTTATCATGGGGTTACATATTCTAGACTCATAAATCTGTGCTATGCTTTCTTTAATAGTTCCTTAGTTTAGATTGAAATGGTTAATCCCGCTCACCCTTTCCTGGAAAGCTGAGCAGTGTGCCTTGACAGTTATGCTTCAGTGATTTATTTAATGAGGTGCCCTCCTGCCTTTTTTTCATAAGACCCTGACTAAGACCTTATAGACCTTAACTTTCCTTGCAATTCTGTTCTTACCCAATATATGGATGACCTCTTGACCTTTTATTAGATTCTGAAGATGAGTTGAGCTCTCTCAATTAATTTCATTAATCTTCTCAACAGTTTTAACTCAAAAAGGACTTTAAGTTAGAAGGAATGTTATAATTTTGTCAAAATAAAATGTATCACCTATGACAAGATTTATCCCAAGGAGGCCAGTCCATCACTTTGGACAGACTAAAAGCCATTCAAAAATTTTCCAGGCCAGTTATTCAGACTTAATTCAGAGTAAATTAAGAGGATTTCCTGGGTTTGATAGCTAGTGTAGGCAGTTTCCAACTGTTTTAAAATCACTAGGTCTCTTGGTGATTTAATCAAGTTATCAGTAATCAAAATCCTTCCTTGAGAACGTAAACAGGAGCTGACATTTTGTGATTTAAAATTAGCTTTTCAGATGCAAACTATTATATATAGATTGGATAAACAAGGTCTCACTGTATAGCACAGGGGACTGTTTCAATATCCTGTGATAAACCATAATGGAAAAGAATATGAAAAAGAATATATATATATGTATAACTGAATGACTTTGCTGTACAGCAGAAATTAACACAACATTGTAAATCAACTATACTTCAATAAAATAAATTTAAAAAAATAAAATAAAACGAGCTTTTTAACATCTTTCTACTCTGGGTCAACTTAAGTATCTTAAGCCTTTCGACCGATTCATGCATAAACAATCTGGACGAACCCTCAATGTTTTGACTCAGCTTCATGTTATTTATCACAGAAAAGTTTGCTATGGCTTTTTTCTTGACCCTATGTTAAAAGTTCCACTTCCTGGTTGCAGGTTAATAGTCACTAAAGCTAAATTAGTGGAGGCTATTGCTAACTAGTAACTCCTTCAGACTTGCACCCTCATGATATACAGTCTTTGTTGCCTACTGAAAAGACACTCTATTTCTTAGCAGGTAGCCTTACCTCACGTAAAATTCTATTATTTTCTCCCTCACCCATTTCCTTCCCTGGTAGTAATACTTTAAATCCTGCTACTTTCCTTCTTTTACCGGAAGGAGTAACTCATGACTATCTAACCTCTGTCCAAGAACAGTCTATGCCCTGAACAAATATATTAGAAACTCATCTAGAAAACTCAGAGTTAACCTTGTTTGTTCACAGGTCATACCTTAAGATGAAAACATTAAGGGAGGTGGGATGAACTGGGAGATTGGGATTGACATATATACACTAATATGTATAAAACAGAGAACTAATAAGAACCTGCTGTATAGCACAAGGAACTCCACTTCCCTGTACAGTAGAAACTAACAACATTGTAAAACAACTATACCCCAATAAAAAAATTTTTTTAAATTAAATTACTAGGCTGGATATGTCAAAACAGGTCTCAACTTACTCCTAAAATAATGATCCTTTACTGGAGCCAAAGTCACCCAGAAGGCAGAACTCATTGTACTCACCAGGACTTGTCAACTGAGTAGACATAAAGACAGTTAATAGCAATGGTGGGAGGTGGAGAATGTTTTGGAAATAACAAAGGATCTTGATCTATATAGGAAAAAACAAACAAAAATGGTCAAAAGACTAAGAAACTCTAAAGTGTTCTAATGTTTCTTAAGGAGGTGGAATGCCATATAAAAAGGGATAATAGGAAGGTTGAAAGAAATGCCCTACCAGCTTATTATGTGAGACAGGCAACTCCTTCTAAGGATCCTGTTTCCATAATGCCCTGGAGGGCCATACCTTTGGAGAAGTTCGAAGAATCTATTACAAAATACCAGGGATTGGCTCCAAAATCGGAAAAAAAGCTTACTTATTAAGGACAATAATCAAGATTTTTCTCATGACCTTCACCTTATTGATTCATTATCTTATGAATTTGGTTCAGTCCCAATAAATTCTGCACCTTAAAAGAGCTACCTTAAACCACTTGAATGCAGATTCCCCAATCCTACAAACACTCTTTCCTTACTTTCTCTTTTTGTGTGACTGCCAAGACTTTGTCAAGGTGGTCTCCGTTGCTGCTGTAAATTTCATAAACTCACCTCTGTTTGCTCAACAGCTTTTTCTGGGATCTCCAACAAAATTCATTTTGTTGGAGTCATAAAGCATTATTTGGTTTCTTTAAAGCTTATTTACTATTATTAACCATATTGTCTAAATCTCTTTCTTGGAAGTGTGTAAAGACATTTTAAGAAGCGTATTTAGGGCTTCCCTGGTGGCGCAGTGGTTGAGAGTCCACCTGCCGATGCAGGGGACACGGGTTCGTGCCCTGGTGCGGGAAGATCCCACATGCCGCGGAGCGGCTGGGTCCGTGAGCCATGGCCGCTGAGCCTGCGCGTCCGGAGCCTGTGCTCCACAATGGGAGAGGCCACAACAGTGAGAGGCCCACGTACCGCAAAAAAAAAAAAAAAAAAAAAAAGCAGCGTATTTACTCTTCTGAGCCATTTAGTTAAGGTAATTGGTGAGATCATGTGTGGAAGATAACATATGCAAAATGCTTCATGCTTAATAGAGTTCCTGGCCCAATATGTTCAGGTGTTCGGTGAATGTTAGCTAATTATAATCCCCTAACTCCCCAGTCCTTCCTTACCCAGATCTCCGAGCAGCCTGCAAAATTAAGCCTCCAGGTTAATTGTCTCTGATTATAGAGTTCCGATTATAGGTCATCACTGGTTTCTCTTGATTGGCAAGGATCATCTGTTCCCCCTCCCTCCCTCCCTCCCTCCCTCCCTCCCTCCCTCCCTCCCTCCTGGTGTTTTTTTTGTTTTTTTGTTTTTTGTTTTTGTTTTTGTTTTTTTTTTTGCAGTACGCGGGCCCCTCACTGCTGTGGCCTCTCCCGTTGCGGAGCACAGGCTCCGGACGCGCAGGCTCAGCGGCCATGGCTCACGGGCCCAGCCGCTCCGCGGCATGTGGGATCCTCCCGGACCGGGGCACGAACCCGTGTCCCCTGCATCGGCAGGCGGACTCGCAACCACTGCGCCACCAGGGAAGCCCCCTCCTGGTGTTTTGACTCTGTTCCCTTTCTGACCCACCAGCGAGCTGAGGGAGGAATTCAGTTCTTTATATTTGCACTCCTTAGGCCCCCTCAAGGTGACTTTTTCTTGGGGGGCACTGCCTGAGTGGAGGTCCTCCGTGCAGTGACATTTGATTTTAACAATGAAAAGTGAAAAATACTTTACCCCTGATATTTGAACAGATTTCCTTTTCTGCCACTTTTCCCAAATAAATGAACAAACCTAACAACTTCTCTAAAGCATTTTGGATGAGGTTGTGTCTAAACAAGGAAATCTTGATTAAGCTACAAAGTTAATGAAATTGGAATTCTAGAGGAAACCTCAGAACTTATTTTTAATTAAAGAGCTACAGTACCATGGACATAAAAGGTGATATAGGAAGGAGGATACCCGGGGAGGTTTCCATACTGTCCCATATATCAGAGACCAAGAGACACCAAAAGCACTGCAGTATCCTCATTAGTTCTTTTTTTCTTTTTTTCGCGGTACGCAGGCCTCTCACTGTTGTGGCCTCTCCCGTTGCAAAGCACAGGCTCCGGACGCGCAGGCTCAGCGGCCATGGCTCACGGGCCTAGCCGCTCCGCGGCATGTGGGATCCTCCTGGACCGGGGCACGAACCCGTGTCCCCTGCATCGGCAGGTGGACTCTCAACCACTGTGCCACCAGGGAAGCCCCTCATTAGTTCTTATATTTCTCCTTTCTGAGACAGCATACCCCTAAATGCCAACTCTATGTTATTATGAAATTCAAATCTACTCTGAAATTTAAAGAGGTAACAGATGAGATATAAATGTGTGAATAAAATTTCCAAGCCCCCCCAGAAAAAATGTTTAAAAGAAAAAAAGTCCTACCGAGAGGCTTACTTTGCCCTTTATAATTATTGGATGAAATGATGAGGCTGACAACTTCCCTCCCTCACGGGGTGAATGGGTTGCAATGTTTGTGTGGTTGGGCTGTAGCGTGGAGAGGTTTACTGATGGCAAGTGGCATGCTGGTAAATGTTTGACACTCAGCCATGGCTGAGAGAGATGCCCCCATTCATAGCCGTTACAGATATCTGTGGTGTAAATCCACCCACTGTGGCTGATCGCAGAGCCATCAGTGTCACACCACTGAACTCGGAATTTGGCATAGCTGTGCAGTGGCACACCATTATATTTTTTCACCCATACAGATCTAGTAGACAAAAATAACCTCAAGAGCAGAGATAATAGTAAAAGGTGGTAAAAGAATTAGGAAGTGATGAGTTTTGAGTATTTATTGCCTTTGTTTTTAATATGATTTATGAAGTTGCAAGTTTATGTAATTTAATTTTTAGTACTGGCTGTGTTTAACAGCTGGTTCAGAAATTGTAACATTTGGCTGTTGTGCACCACACCAAAGCACCACTGTGGGAGCTGAGTGTGTCCCTCTATCTCTGCTTTCCCAGTTGTGGTGTATTTGCAGTCCTTATTGGCCATGAGGGCTATTTCAAAGCCGAAGGCTCCGTGTTCCACCCACTTTTTCTTATAGGAGAGACTTTGTCTCTAATAAAAACATGTGGTCCCATTGAATCTCAGTTGCAGGCAACAGCTGATCTCTCTGGGTGGGGCAAAGGTGGCCAGGTGGACTTTCAAATGCACACTCTTCCAAAGGGGCATTATTACCTCCAGAATCTGAGAGTTGGCACGGGAAGGCAAGAAGGAAGCCTGAACCGTTACAGCTACAGTTAGGTGTTGGGACTATTATGGGATGATCTATGTAGGGACAGAGCAATGGTCCTTTTCTCAGAGTGATGTGGACCCGGCTGCTCAAATACATTAATGTTCCAATGCAAATGACTCATTTTGTAGGAACATTAAGTTCACAGCCAATTTGTCAATATAAGAAAACTACCACCTCATTTTTTTTTTAAACTCAAAAAGTAGTGTTTAAATTTTATGAGTTATAAATTCCATTTCGGCAAAAGACAAATTGAAACACACAAAGGTGGTATTGGAGCCTCCCTGGCACCGTGTTCAGCTTGGCCGCCATATTTTCCAGGATGGTTAGGGGACCTTAAACTGTCATCTGAGGATTGTTAAAGAAATTTTGGGTTTTCCTAGAGAAGACTAAAGGAAGACATGGTATCTACTTACAAATATTTGAAAAGCCGTCATGTAGAAGAAGAGATTAGAACTTGTTTTACAACTTATCATGGTAGGAGAAATAGGGGCTTTGTGTTATAGAGACTCCAGCTTCAGTTTTGGCTTCATCACTTACTGCTTACATGACCTTGGACAAACTATATAAACTCTAAACCTCAGATCTGTTATCTGTAAAATGGGGTATATTAGTTTCCCATTGCTATTGTAACAAACTTTCATGAATTTAGTGGCTTAAAACAACCTAAATTTATTATCTTACAGTTCTGGAGGTCAGACTCCGAAATGGGTCTCACTGGGCTAAAATCAAAATGTCAGCTGGGCTGCATCCCTTCTGGAAACTCTAGGGAAGAATCCATGTTTTTTCTTTATCCAGCTTCTGGAGGCCATCCACATTCCTTGGCTTGTGGCCCTTTTCTTCCATCTTCAAAATCAGAAATGTTGCGCCGAGTTCTTCTCACACTGCTATCATCTCTCTGGTTCTGTTTCTCCTGCTTCCCACTTCCATTTATAAGAACTCTTGTGGTTACACTGGGTCCACCCAAATAATCCAGGATAATCTCTCCATCCCAGAGTCAGCTGAGTAGCAGCTTCATTCCATCGGCAACTTTGATTCCCCTTTGCCGTGTAGCCTAACATGTTCATATTCATATCTTTCCAGGTCCATTATTCTTTCTACCATATGAGGATAAAAATATCATGAGTGTGTATCTAAGATTCCATGCAGGTGAGAGATCATATGCATTTTGAGGCAAACCCAAACTAGTATCAAGTTCAAAATAAATCCAGGTTTAGGTAAGGAGAGACTTTATTTGAAAACACTACTGCAAATGATGGGTAGAGTGGAGAGGGATGGCTGTAATGGGAGAAGCAGACCGTTGCAAGAGGAGAAGTTCCATCCATCAGATTTGCAAGCATTTCCACTGTCAGGCAGCAAAAGGCTTTTCTTTTACAGAGGAATAAACAAGGTTAGAAAGAACTGTGTGTGGGGAAGTGGGCTGAGCTGGTGATGGTGTGACTAGATAGTTGATCAGGGAATGTTGTGCCCTGAGCTCAACCTGTTCTCAGGACAGCCGTTCTGGAGGGGTTGTTTGCTGGCTCAGCTATGAGTAGATTACTGATTTCTCTGAACCCATTTCCTCATTGTAAAATTGTGCAAATACAGAGCTTGTCAGCAGGCTTCTGTGAACCCAGATGGTCTCAAAATTCTGTGCTCTTCCAGAGAAAAGACCAATGATTACAAATGCAAACTCAGTCTTTACAAAGTCCGCTTTAAAGTTGAATCCTTTTAAAAAGCTGCAAATTTATTTTCTGAAATATGATTATCTATTTAATGACATGAAATCATCCTCAAAGAATTTAATGAAATAGCTTTCAAATTTTTGCTTCATTATTTTTTATAACACCAGAGCATAGTGTAAATGCTCTGATTTAGAAACTTTGTGAAGGGGACCCAGCAATCTGTGTTTTATTAATAAGTTCTCCAGGTAATTCTGATACACACCAAAGTTTGAGAACCGCTGGTAGATTGGTTGACACCCTCTCTGAAGCCAGATTGCCAGGGTTTGAATCCTGACTGCTGTTTATTGGCTGTGTTATTAGGGTTCATTTTCTCATCTCACAGGGTTTTGGAGAGGATTGAGTTAATTAAGTGTGTGAGAATGAAATGAATGATTCCTGGCACTTTGTTGAAATGTGTCTATTTCAATTATATAATTACTCCATTATTATTATTATCATCATAATATCTGGAATCAATCTCAAATTTGTTCACTTGGTGCCTTGGAGAACCTGTTCTAGGAACTATGAAGTCTCATAGAGAACACAGAACAAATTATTCCAACATAATATGGCATTATGCATGACAAATGAAAAATGTCTCTGTGGGTACAGAAGTAATGCTGGGGTGAAGCAGAGTTTGGGGAGACAAGTTAGCGAACTGGTGAGCAGTCAGATAACCAACAAGGACCTACTGTAAAAAAAATAAATTAAAAAATAAAGGGTCAATGGAGGGTCACTGCCATTTTTGAGACTTCCGGGTATAGGAAAAAAAAAAGAAAAGGAAAAAAATGTAAAACACGTCTGAAGAGGGTTATAAAAATTGCTTAATTCACAAAATAATGAAAGGATTTCTTTAAAAATATTTCTTTATAAAACATTATAGGCAAATTGATCTGATAATGAGCCCGAGTTGAAAGTTATACGAAGCTTGTCTTCGTTTCTCATTCCCGTCTGCATCTCTGTGACTACATTTAACTTTACTTGTATGTAAATCAAAGGGCTATGTTTGTGACCCTTTGTGAGGGTGAAGCCTGGGCTAATGACCTTCCTGCCCCCTGTGCTGGGTCCTGGGTGTCAGAGAAGAGGTGAGAACGATTTCAGGGGGGAGAAAAAGGAATATACCAAAGCAAAAATGTACAGAACAGCAGCATATACCCTAGAAACCACAAGCGTTTGAGACAGTGAAGCATAAAGTGCAGGGAGAGGAGTGGCTACAGCTACAGCTGGGGAGGAAGGCACAGGCCAAGTCATCAAAGGCTTTCTATGGCCACCAAGGAGCCTGGACTGCATCTTGTGTATAATTGGGAGCCACTCGTCAATTTCAGGAGAGCCATGGTCAGTTTTGTATTTTAGATCAATCACTTGGGTGGCAGTGTGGAGGTGGGGGGGACTGGAGTGCCAGACAGAGGCACAGGGACCATACAGAGGACCTCTGCCTTTGCTGAGATGATGAGATGTGAACCCAGGCAGACGGTGATCTAGAGAAGGGTCGGCTAATTGAAGGTTAATAGAAACAGCAACACATACAGAAACTGCTGATGACTTCCTCTTTGGAGATATGGATGGAAAAGACAGCTCGTCCTTGAAACTTAATAAAGTCACACAGCTTTTAAGTGGGCCTAAATATACTGCTCTACCCCCAATCCTGTGGCAAGCTGTCCAGCCAAGTGTGTGCACAGCCTTGAGTGCTGAGGCCCTGGGAAGCTGCTCAGAGGTGGTGGGTCCAGGGAAACCCCAGTGGAGCCAGGAAGACCGCCCACTTCTTGGTCATTCGTCCCTTTGCTGAGCTCTGCTCATACCCTTTTGAGCATGCCATCCGTTTCCTGCTGGACCTCTGTCTGATGGATTGGTGCTATCTTTACCCAAGTGGAAGTGATGAGTGAGCGTTCGATCCCAAATTCCTTGTTCATGGCTAGGGCTTGGGGGACACAGTGGCAGTGGTACCTTTGAGGTCCTGACCTCCCTGTCCTTCATTCCGTCTCACTCTTCACAGCCTAAGTCATGCTTGCTTTCTTTGTCTTGCTTGTTCTAAACAGTGTTGCTGAGGCCCGTCCCTGTTCCTCTCCTTTCCCCGCTGGTTCAGCAGTCATCTGGGCCTGACCTTCATAGCCTCTAGTTATTAGAATCTCTGAGAGTTGGAAGCTGCCTTTTAGGGCCCATTTCTTCCACTTTATTTGGGGATTCCTCTCTGTGGTGACTTCCCTTTCTTTATGTCTCCCATCCTGTGTTGACATGCCACTTCTGCTCGGGACAACCACTGTCCCTTTCCCCTAAGAATTGACTGTCACCCTGAGAATTGTTTACCAGCATGTTTCTGGGCCCCAGAGGGAACAGATGGGATTACGTTTAGAGTAGATGACTCTGCTATCATGTTCAGTCCACAATGCTGGGGGGGACATAAACATCAAGGCTAATGGATTCATGGACCTTTTAGCAAAAGTGAACAGGGTCAGGCTGGAGGGAAGTGATTTGCAGCACATAAATGAGTCTGCAAAGCTGAACTGAAAGCTCAAGGTTGAATTTAATTCAAGCTATGGAGATTAATCAACCTTTTCTCCAACCTGTGGGATAGGAGGAAGTGGTTAAGAACACAGGCTTCAGAATTACTCTGTCCATGTTCAAAGTAAGGCTATGACATTTGCCAGCTCTATGACATTTGCCAGCTCTGTGACCTAGGGCCAGATACTCACTCTCTCGCTGTGCCTCAGTTTCTTCATTTGTAGAATGGAAATAATTATAGGCCCTGCCTTATTTAGTTTTGCAAGAATTAAATGATATAACACGGGTAAGGCTGTACAGAGTGCTACCTGGAACATAATAGTAATAGTTGCTAACATTTATTAAGTGCTTATTATGCACTAGGGGTCAAAAATATTACACACTACTATTCCTCTTTGTCGTACGGGGTTCGACAGAGTTTCTTCTCAAAGAATTAGATTTGGCTGACAAGAAACTGCAAAGCAGAGAGGCTCCACGCAGAAAAGCATGCATCTGATCACATTGGGGGCTTGTTAAAAACACATTCCTGGGCTTCATCCCCACAGTTTCAGATTCAACAGGATTGTGAGGGTGTCAGTCTGATAATTTGCATTTCTAACCAGGTCCCATTTGGGGACCAAACTTTGGGATACACTGGCGTAGAGGTTAAGAGGCCGCATTTTGAAGTCAGAAGGATTCAGATTGGAAACTGAGCTCTGGCATTGTATGGCCTTGGGCAAATTACTTTGTCTCTTTAGACTTCAGTTTCCTTGTCTCCAATATAAGTCTAAGAACTAGGCTGTGTGAAGAGTTAAATTAGATGATACTATAGTTAGCACATAACATGCATTAACTATTATTCCTATTCTTCTGCTAAATTTTGGGCAATATCCTGGTCTTCTCTGTGCCTCTACTTTATTATCTATAAAGTAGAAACATTCACTAATCAGTAGTATATGGCAGATGAAGGCACTCAATAAGATAATAGCCTTGAGTCAAACTATTAGTGACCATTCTAGAGATTAAACATGCAGTCCCCTTCTGTAGCACTTTAAACAGGACTTGGAATGTCTTCCTCTTTTTTTTTTTAATATTTATTTGTTTACTTATTTTTTGCTGTGTTGGGTCTTTGTTTTTGCGTGTGGGCTTTCTCTAGTTGTGACAAGCTGGGGCTACTCTTCCCTGTGGCGCGCGGGCTTCTCATTGCGGTGGCTTCTCTTGTTGCAGAACACGGGCTCTAGGCGCGCCGGCTTCAGTAGTTGTGGCTCGTGGGCTCTAGAGCACAGGCTCAGTAGTTGTGGCGCATGAGCTTAGTTGCTCCATGGCATGTGGGACCTTCCCAGCCCAGGGATCGAACCCATGTCCCCTGCATTGGCAGGCAGATTCTTAACCACTGCGCCACCAGGGAAGTCTGGAGTGTCTTCCTCCTAAATGAGAAAATCCTCTGCTACTGCAAGGGGTCTAAGACTCCCAATAGAGCCTTCAGATTCTAGCTCTCACCTTTAATTTTACTCCCTCTTTGCCTTCTTCCTCATATTTTTCCACCAAAGCGGAATCATTCATTTTATTTCTCTTGGTCCTGGTTTGCCTTTATTTATTGCTGATGTGTTATCCTTTGCAGGTAGACAGTTGTTTCCTTCCCCAGCCATCTGTCATGAGTCGGGAAGGAACATCTACCTGAGTGAAGACTGCGTCAGGGTTCACTGGAAAGTTCTTTAGGAGTGAAATATGGCTTGAACATTTAATTTATATCTCTTACAAATGGTATTTTCTTTTCTTTTATTTATTTATATTTTTTGCGGTATGCGGGCCTCTCACTGTTGTGGCCTCTCCCGTTGCGGAGCACAGGCTCCGGTCACGCAGGCTCAGTAGCCATGGCTCACGGGCCTAGCCGCTCCGTGGCACGTGGGATCTTTCCAGACCGGGGCACGAACCCGTGTCCCCTGCATCGGCAGGCGGACTCTCAACCACTGCGCCACCAGGGAAGCCCACAAATGGTATTTTCTCATTGAGGTTAGATTTAGGAATGTTCCCAGACTTCTGAACTTTTCCACTTTTAATGCCCTTTGTTTCTATAGTTGTATTGTCAGCTTTTTGGTTCTGATTTTTGTTCTTGTTTTTTACCTTATCTCCTCTGCAAGCCGTAAGACACAGAAACTTCTTAGCCACCAACAGCTTGCAGCAGGGTAGCAGAGACAGGAAACATATTTCATTGCTGGTTCTTTCTTAAAGACTGAAATAGATGCCAAGTTTCTTCCTGGGATCAAGAGCTCCAAAAGCAAAGAGAAAAGCAATTTAATATTAAGACACTTTACACAAAGGTTCTTGCATCATTACAATAAACCCCAGAAAAAAAGGCAAGCTTTACTTAGATCAACAATTCTTTAAAATAATAGTACAATTTTCCGTGGGAGATACTGGGTTAGGGAGATATTTTAGTGAGCATGGCCTTTGGTGAATGTTAACGCCTACACAGAACCATCCCTGCACGGTTTTTCTATGTTACTCAAGCTTGAATTTTACCAGTTAATTTTGTACACGTCTATTATGAATGCTCCTTTTATTGGCAACATTAAAAGCCTTGCCAATTCTTTCAAAATCTAGTGGCAGAACCTCTTCTGGGTTTTAGGTGTTTTGATTTAATTAGCCTTAATAAAAATGTTTTATAATAGTATTACGTTTAAAAAATCATGTTTTCTCCTTTTCTGTTCTATACTATTTCAGCTTTAAGATTGTGACGACTTTTGCTAAAGTATGGCTCTAAATTAACAGTCTGAAACTTGTTTAGCAAATGGATGTCTCCAGACATATGAGATGCAAAAAATGAAAGGAATAATCACACACAATGTTTCAAGTTCCACTGAAGGTTCTGTCTCAGTGTTGGAGATGGCTTCTGCATCCACTGGGTCTGAGAAGCTTTCTTCTTTGTCTATATTTACGTGTAGACAGGTCTTCCCTCACAAGTAATAGGAAAACAAGTTTCAATTCTAGCACTATCCTATTTTGCTGTGTCATTTTAAACTTAGGTCTTGGTTTCCATTATTGTCCATCCCTAAGGTGGCCCTTCCAGCTCTAACATTTTATGGTCGTGGAGGATGTTATCAGCAGAGTTACTAAGTGATTAGTTCATATCATAAGATTCTCTTTTTCTTTAAGAGTAAATTCCATCAAACAAACAGCTACTTTGGAAAAAAAAAAAAGGGTCACGCCTCATAGGGCAAATTATTTTGCTAACTTAATCTGAATCCAGAAACTGTTTTTCAAAAAAAAAAGGATGGCTTTGATTTAATGGTTTTACATGTAAATTTATTGCACATTTTTAAAAAATAAAGATTTCTGTAAGTAAGTTGTAGAAAAATGAAATACTGGAGTTGTGAAGGACACTAATTTTTCAACTTAAATATGAAAAAGACAAAATAATAATTCTGGAAATAGACACAGCAGCTCTTAACTAAACGTCACACCAGCCGCTTATATGTGAAGTGCCTCTGAAGGGCTCAGGGGACCCAGCTGTGGCAGCGCCTCTGCGAATACACCAGCACTGTTGGTGATAGATGACATTTTGGTTACTAATGAACTAAAGAACTGAAACCAAGAATTTAGTTGGAGAGAGAGAACCAACTCAGCACTCACAGGAACAAAGGTTAAGACAACCATGTTCTTCATGATGATGCCCCAGAAGATTTTTCTCATTTAGAAGCAGTCACTTCTGACCTTTTTCCTGAGCAGACAGATGACAGAAATGGATAAATGAGAAACAGGCAAATAGAAGACAGAACACTTTCCTTCAACAAACAGTTTTATTCCTGTACTAGTGAGAAGGTGTGTAAGACACTATATAGATTTTTTTGACCATAGTTACAAATATGAAAATATATTAAGCAAATACATAACTTAAATAGAAAGACGAAGGAAGTGCTTTCTTCAAATAGAGTTGGTTAGATGCACAATATTGTGGGGAGGTACTACCATAAGAAAAGCATAGAATCATCTACTGCCATTTTAAATAACCAGATTTGCAGAGAAAGCATACATGGTATCAAAAACGTAAAAGTGCTCTATTATAAAACATAATAAGCTCAGTTGCTAGATGTATTTACATTATTTATTTAAGCTTCACACAAATCAAGGAACAGCCAGAAGAGCCTCCATGGACAATGACGTTATTAGATATTGACTACCTAACATCCGAAGTATTGGGCCAGGTGGACATATATACACTACCAAATGTAAAACGGATGGCTAGTGGGAAGCAGCCGCAGAGCACGGGGAGATTAGCTCGGTGCTTTGACCATCTGGAGGGGTGGGATAGGGAGGGTGGGAGGGAGACGCAAGAGGGAGGAGATATGGGGATATATGTATATGTATAGCTGATTCACTTTGTTATAAAGCAGAAACTAACACACCATTGTAAAGCAATTATACTCCAATAAAGATGTTAAAACAAAACAAAATAAAAAAAAACAAAGTATTGGGTCAGGAGCAATTTCCCCTCAAAAGAAGTGTATGTTGAATGTCTATGAGCTGTGCACTAATTTCTATAAGGCAGGAGTAGAAATGAGTTTAAAGACTTGGTTCTTGTCATCGCAGAGTTTATAAGCCTGATGGGTCCCACCTGGGAAACCAGAGATTAAGGACTCTTCAGGTAAGAATATTGGTGTACCTGGTTGTTAGTGTGGCTGAGATTAGGAGATTTCACGAAGGCCACTGTAGACTCTCCCAGTAGCTCACAGGGGAACACCACCCAACTCTAGGGCATACTCCTAAAGCCACAGTTGCATCTGCTCCTTTCTTGTTGGGATGCTTACCTGCTCACTCAGCTATGAAAACACAACATCTCAAACATAACAAAAAGCTTGCTCTTAGGATGAAGATAGTTTTTCTTAAAAGCAATTACTTAAGGCAGAAAGCAGCCATAACTAAACTCTCTTGTGAATATTCTAGAAGGAACATGTTACATTTGTCTGATATTATTCACCATTTTCAACAACTTATTTTGGTATCTTACATAAGATCATGTACAGTGGCATATAGGTTAGAAAAATAATCTTTGGTAACTCTGTTAATAGATCTTTTTATTTCTATTACATAAACCTTTATTTTAAGAGCATTCACCAACAATTTTCTTATTTCATGAATGCAACTATATAGACAACCTTTAAAAAAATAAAATGCCTCATTTTTGTTGCATACATTTATTCCTAGGGAGCCTCCCTATAAGAAGAGTATTCTTTTAGTCAGAAATATTTCCATTGCTAGAAACATTTTTAGAACAGAACAGATTTTTGCTATTATCATGGCTGCATTAAATGTTACCCTGCATTTTAACTAAAATGGCCAAACATTTTCAAAGGCATCAGCCACTACAAGAATCTAAGCTAGTGTGTTCAGAATTCCAAACTCAGTTTCATCAAACACCTGGTCAATTCACAAAACTAAATGAATCAATTCAATTGCTTAATCAGCTAAATCATCTGGCCAGCATAGTCAAAGCGAACCACCCCCCCCCCCCCCAAAGGATAATACGCCCTAATAGAAGCATTTGACATCTCCAAAGAACAGTCTGGACATACAGAAGGGATGGCATTTCCTCCTCCTGATGGTGTCTGCTTAGAGCCCCCTTTTCAAATATTTTTCCTTCTTTACATCATTTCACTCATTTTCTGCAGTCACGGTTTATAGATTTTTTTCCCTTGATGTGAAACAATCTTTGAATACTTGATATGATTTGAAGTCTCAGGTTAAAAATACTCAGAACCTTAACAGCGCATTTGGGCTGATAACAGCCTTTTCCACTCTGTCTCTTCAGAAATGAGGTACTATTGAATCCTTGCTCACAGCCACTTTGGGGAGGATCAGCCATTCCTGCTTGCCACTGTGTCTTGATGATCAATTACTTTCATTTCTTCAGCGAAATGGAACCTGGAAAGTCCTTGAACTGCTACCTCAAACAAGCAGCTTATTACCTATTTCTTCTTCCCACCAGGGCAGGTTTGGTCTGGCTTACATGTGTGAACTAAAACTCTAGAGCACCCCAGAGTTGGGGCTCAGATTTTATCACTCACTGTCATCCAGATCTGGCAGGTTTATGATTCCAGGATTCCAACCTTAGAGACGCAGAAAGCTAAGTGAATGAGAATTTAGTATATATACGGCTGATAGCTTTCTTGCAAGAAGTAAGGAGAGTGTTTAAATACAAGAACCTAGATCCTGAGACACTAAGAGAATCAGAGTGTGAAGTACAACATGTGAAGTCTAATTTTGTATTGCTGGACATCTGCTTAGTGGTTTCATATTATTTTCACATGTCATGTTGGGCTTTCTTCCAAGATGTAATAAAATTAATTAAAGACCCTCCCAAATAAAACTGTCCCCAATATGCTGTGTGCTGTGGCCATTTTAGTGTTTAAAAGTGAAATCATCATCATCTCTTCTATAATGTGGAGCCTGAAAAGACTATGAAATACCAAAGGGTATGAGGAGATAAGATGAACAGAAAATAAAATCACCTTCTACTAGGAAAGCAAACACATTCAAAAGGGAGAAGGGGAAGAGTAGTGAAAAAGAGGGACTCAGAAGTGTTAAGGGCTGGTGAATTATTTAGGACAAGTATGTGCAGAGCCAGACAGGAAGATGAGCCTTAGAAAAATCTGATTCAAGAGCTGAAAAACTGGCTGCTATCCAGAGAAAACAGAATAATACGAAATTGATTTAATGAGTAGAGATTAAAGGAGTTAATTATAAAGAACTTGGATAAATAATTATTAAGATGCAAGACGGGACCCTTCTGACATTTGATAGCTCAATAACACTTTGAAGGCTTGATGATTAAAGTGTACCGCACAGGTGCACTGCCAGGATGCCCACCGCGACAGGAAACGGAGTGTTTACCAAGACATAACACATCATGGGATTAAATTAAAATACATCCAATTGAGCTGAATGTCAAGGAAACCTTTTTTTCCTCCTCCTAAATTTAATAAATAGATCAACTAGATTATGTATTTAGTCTTTGGTGGTGGTGGAAGGGAAGATAGTGAAGTATTTGTTGCTAAGGAGATTTAAAATTAGACAGGTGGAGGGTAGGAATAAATATGTCCTGCATTAGACCAGAAGAACATACAGTTTTCCCTTGTCACGTCCATTTTTATGACTCCGATTCCACCCCAGATATGCCAGGGTATTTACTTTTACAGACGTGTAGGTTTTTTATGGTTTGAATTCTTGATTTGTTCAATTAATTGCTTTCTCTTTTTGGTCCAGCGATTTGCTAGAGAAGCAGCATCAGCTCTTGCCAGTGTGTGGTCCGCGGAAGGCTGCCGCTGCCCTGGTGCTCGGTAACCTCACTGCCTCACTGAGGCCCTCTTTCAGGCTTAACTGAAAATAGTAACAATAACCCCAGCATTATTACTGTGATGCTTTCTCTGTATTAAGTAGAAATGTGTAGTTTCTAGGACAGTGCCTAGCAAGTTGCAGGCACTAAAACTTTTCTGAATAAATGAAAAGCCAAAAATGAATTTCTTTCCATGTCTGAATGTGCTTTGTGCCCAGCGACGTTAGCTTAAAATTCTGTTTTTCTAAATTTCTTGCTTTTTCTTATTAATACAGGGAAAGTTATTCCTAACAGACACCACATCTCATAAATCTCCGACCTTTATTTTCTCCCTGGTGGTACCGCTGCCACACTCACATGTATGTTGTTCCTTTTCATTTCTAGAAGAGCCACCTGGTTTCCCGAAACAGGGTCAGAGACTAACACTGTCATTTCACAAGGGCATTGAGCACAATGATACTGTGAAAACTTGGAATCCTCTTCGCATTCATTCTTATAAAGTTTTTTCCTGTTTCCATAAACTTCAAAGAGCCCTGGAAATTTTTCCAGTTTGGGTGGAGCTTTACTTAACTATAAATAACTCTTTTAGGAATATTTAATGATTTTCCATTACTATGCCAAGGACACCCATTATATTACTTATGGGACTCTATAGTATATAGCAAAAATACACATTTTGAAAAGAAATGTACTCTTTCTGCAAATGAAGCTGTGAGATCAACAACCTTGATTTCTAATTCTTAAGTTTATTTCAGAGAAATTTGTAGTGAGAAAAAGGCAAACATTCCTGACTCATCTCTCAGGTAGCCATGAGGATAACCGTGCAGATGCCTGTCAAATTCTCTTCAGGAAGACCCTCGGAACTGGACCTTGGGGAGGGCAATGCCCACTTTCTGACTCACTGAAATTTGTTATAGTCAAAATAGGCACACACACTGAAGATCAACTTGGTAGAGTACGTAGTGCTTTTTATATTAAATGCAACTGAAGGTGTCCACCCTATATTGTGACCTCAATGATTTACTAAAAAAGGCTTTTGGAAAATTTTATACTAAGCACCACTGAATTTTTGTGTTTTTTAAATTAACGATATATGATGTTTGAGGACATTTCTATAGATATTGATGTTAGGCCCTTTGATCAGGAGTATAATATGCCACCGCAATATTCTTTTAATGGGAAAACCAAGTATGACGGGTGCAATTTTGACTTTTCCAGGAATGCAGCCCCCAAGAAATGAGACAAAGACGAGCACGTGTCCCGTGGGCGACACACACATCCCAGTGTGGGATGCGGGTTCGCACAGCACACCGTGGATGCAGTGAAACAGTTTCCCATCACTATGGATGGCACTCTGCATGTTGACTAGGTTTCCAGTCAGGAGGGCAGATGGCATGCTTCTTCATATGGGGAATTCATCACTTCTGTTTGGGTCGTTCTCTCTCAGAACCCTCAGCCCTGCAGCCTGGACTTGCTCAGCAAGTTACGTGGCCCCTGAGCTGACCACGTTGGCTTGAACCTCAGGCAGGAGAAAGGGGAGAGACTAACGACCTGAGGAACAACCACCGATGTAACCTTTGGTGCTGCTTAATCGCGTCTCCCCGGTCCTTTCTTTTGATTGTTATGTTTGCCAAATCGCATTTGGATCATCTTTGGATCCCAAGATTCATGGGACGGCAGTGCAGCCAAGCCCGCTGTACTCCCTGCTCTGTCCAGCCCTGCCCTTCATCCTGTCCAGTAAGGATTAAAACGGGTAAAAACCACGGCCCCACCACAGCAAGCACCTGCGTACACTTTTTACCAGTCGTCCTGTGATACAGGTTGAATTAGTTTATGTAGAACAAGCCATGAACACTTTAGTGTGGAAAAATAGTATTATATAAAGCTTAATATTAAACATTATGAAAAAATACATATTTACAGAAGAAACTACAAAATACAACTATGTACAATAATATCTGTTACCTTTAAATTACATAAATTCTTTAAAATTCTCCAGATTAATAAATTATACATAGTATCAACAGAAATAGCTGGCACCTCTGTAGGGCATGAAGCAAGTTTTTAAAAAGAAATCACACAGTGAATAGTTTTGATCCAGGAGATCTCCGGGTGCATTCTCAATGCCTTGAATAACCCGCATCTGAAAGGAAGGACACCAGAATTAGAGGCTGTAGCAGGGTGTGTCACAGTTGTTTCTTCTGTGTATGAAAATGACAAATGGCAAAGACTCACAGAAACGACGGAAACTCAATATGGTTTAGGATGAGACCATCCCAGGTCATTGCATTCAGAACCATAGATTACTAGAATTGGAAAGGACTACTGATTGCAGTCTATCCCCTCTGGTTTTACAGGTGAGCCCACAGACCCAGAGAGGCACAGAAACTCACTCAGGGTTACACGGCTTGTGAATGCTAGTTAGTTCCAGAGCTGTTCCTGAATCCTAATTTTCAGATGCCTGAAGCGAACCATACCATAGTTAGCTTCTTTCAGGAGCACTCAGGATCACACTAAAAAAAGACTCTTAAACAAGTCAAAACAATACAAAGGAACCTCCAAGATCCTCCAGAGCCCCCTCCATCCTGGAGCTTCTTAAAGAATCTGCCATGCAAAAACCTCAGTTTACTATACAGATAAATTAGGGGGTAATTATTTACAAAACAAAAGGATTATCTGATTTACAAAGAACTCCCTTCAAGTAGCAGCCCTCTTATGTATGGGTGCTTTACAGGTTATTAACTATTTAACATACTGGCTAGATGGGTGGGTATAGAGGGTGCAGAGAACTAAATAAAACTGAAGAGCATTTAGAAATGGTGATAAAAGAGCTCTAAAATAATGTTTGTCTCCCCCCCACAAAAAATAAATCTATAGGTGGATATTGGTCCGTGTGGCAAGAAACTGAAACTTATGACAACAGCTACATGAGTGAACATCTTGAAGTGAGCACTCCAGCCCCAGTCAAGCCTTCAGATGACTGTAGCCCTGGCCAATGTCTTGACTGCAACCTCATGAGAGACCCTGGGCCAGATCCATTCAGCTAAGCCCCTCCCAAATTCCTGGTCTACAGAAACTATGAGATAATAAACATAGAGGTAAGCTGCTAAGTTTTGGTGTAATTTGTTAGCTGGTAATAAATAATACAATGTAACTTCAAATTTGCAATTAGCCAATGTGCTAAATTAGATCTTAATGATGGTCCTGAGTAGGAAAAGGCAGACCCTTCATGTGTCAATTAACTATTGTCTGATCAAAGCAGTGCCTTACAAAGTTTATACATATTTTTTACTGAATTTGTCATTTAAAAAATGTAACGTGCTTGTTCTAGGAAATTTAGAAGAAACATAAAATGGAAGAAAACTCATATATTATTTTACTGCTCAGAGAAATTTATTTAGTATTGTGGTATATTTCTTTCCAGTCTTTTCTTTTCCCCTTATGTGTTATTTTTGTTTGTTTTACGTTCTTCGTTTCTTACTTAACTTATTTATGAGAATATCTATACTATTATAATATCTTTAAAAATATCATTCTTAATGACTGCATCGTGTTCTACTCAGTGGACGCACTGTGGTGTACTTAGTCCTCCACTGTTAAACATTTAGATTTTTTCACTCAGACCTTTAACTATGAAAAGCTTCATACATAAAGCTTTTGCAGTACTTAGGGTGGCAGTAGAAATACTGGGTGAAAAGAACCTATTAAGGACCTTGATACATGTGGCCAAGTTCTTCTCCAAAGGGATTGTACAATTTGAACTCCCAGTTGCTATTTCAAAGCATCCTCCTTAGCACTGAGCCTTATCCCTTAGAAATGTTAAGCCGAGTCCTGAGTAGAGGGCACCCCAGGCCTCGGAAGAGATACCACGTGAAATCTGTGCTCCACTATGGGGGCTCTCCTCCCCACTCTGCCTCTCTTCCCTGTTGCCACTTTGTGAGGGCATTTCCCTCAAGCCTTTGGGCAGAAGAAGAGATGCGCGGTGCACGTTGGAAAAGCTTGAGGTTTTTAATGGTTTCCAGATCCACTGTATTTTGATAAATAAACATAAATTAGTGAAGTAAGCTCCTACCTCTGTGATACTCTGGATTCACATTTTCGTAGATTGGAAACAAGGGGTTTTCTTGTTCACTCCGTAGCTTCCTTGCTCTGAGAACATCTCTTACACACTGATGTAGGTATACATACTGACACTATGAAAAAGCAGAAGACATGTCAGAGGAAGGCAAATTTTCAAGCATAAGAAAGACACGGGGGGGCTTCCCTGGTGGCGCAGTGGTTAAGAATCCGCTTGCCAATGCAGGGTACATGGGTTCGAGCCCTGGTCCGGGAAAATCCCACATGCCGCGGAGCAACTAAGCCCGTGCGCCACAACTACTGAGCCTGCGTGCCTAGAGCCCATGCTCTGCAACAAGAGAAGCCACCGCAATGGGAAGCCCGCGCACCACAATGAAGAGTAGCCCCCACTCACCACAACTAGAGAAAGCCCGTGTGCAGCAAGGAAGACCCAATGTAACCAAAAATAAATAAAATAAAATAAATTAAAAAAAAAAAAGGAAGACAAGGGAGTCTCACCAAACCTCAACAGTAATGGGATTCTATATGGTTAGCAAATTTCTTGATCATCCCTTCACTAATGGTCTCTAGTATGTAGAAGAGTGACTGCTTTCTATTACCACAGAGGATAGAATAATGATAATGGGTAGAGAGGTGGTGTTTATTCATGTTTTTTTCTGTACGTGCGTATTTAGAGTATGTTCTGTGAGGGCCTACAACTATGTCTGGCCACAGTAGGTCCTCCACAAATAGTTATTAAATGTACAAATGAATGCCAAAAACTGTGCAATGCATTTTACATAAATTATCTCCTTTGATTATTTTGACAGCCTCATAGAGTAGATATAATCATCCATTTGAGTGGAGACTCAGAGAAGTTAAGTAACTTCTTCAAGGTCACATAGCTGAGAAATGGGACCCTAGGATTTAATCCTGGGTGCGTGAGCCCAAACTTCATGTCTTTTTCACTACACCAGTTTTCTTAGATGAAACCTAATTTCATTGCATTGTTGAATGAGAAAATCATTTCACTGCATACTGTGCTATTTCATTCCCTTTTGAGGGGGAGTATGGTGAGAAAAAGGAGGTGTATACAATAGGTGTGTACATCTTGGTTCTCTCAGCATCTGAGTCTGACTCATGGAAGAATCTCAAATATGTTGGCTGACTGCAGAAAACCACAGAGGCTTACACAGTGAGGACAGACCCACCTGTCAGCTATCTGGAAGCTACTTTTTTTTTTTTTTTGGCTGTCCCTTTGGAGAAGGTTGTGCTCTCCTTTGTGCAGCTTTTCTTTATTTTGGGAAATGCTTAAATTCTTTACAAATAGAATGATATTTTTATGCATGGTCTGCCGATGATGGCTCTGCTTCAAGAGATGAGAATTCTTTTAGTTCAAATTTCTAAGGCTGCTTCGACACCTCTCCTTGGGTCAGAATTTGAGCGAAGAGTTAACCAGATGTAATGTTTAAAATGAGTTATAAAGAACAAGACAAAACTAAATTTCAGCCAAATTTTAAGCTATGAAATCTGGTCACATATCAGAGTTATTTTCATAAAAAGAGTCATGGACACTAATTCAGCACACTCTCATTTCGACCTGTATGAAAACAAGTCTATCCTGAATTTTTGAAGCAAGTATTGTAAGCAGAATCTAAATATAATTATGTGTTTGTGTGAGAAAGTGACAAATTTTGTGTTGCTTTGAAGGCTTATCAGACTCTCCTAGATTGGAAAAGCAATTTCTGTCTCCTCTGAATATCTGTGTGGCCCATTTACCAGGGCATAGTGATATGGGTCTGGTTGTTGCTGACCTAAGTCACCACTTGGGTGCAGAAGCATCGCGCGTCTTGTCTGTGGTTTAGAAACTAACTACTTTGAAATAGAAACAAGTATAGAAGAGTCAGTGTTTTGGTGACCAAAAGGACACCACAAAGACCTCCACTGACAACAGAAGCTCAGCCATAGGCGGCCAAACTTGTGCATTGGGTCCCCTTCCTTACTACCAACCGAGCTGTCTAATAAGGGAATGAATGTCTGTGTAACCTTAGGGCTCAGCCTTGGGCTCCCTCAGTGACACAGCACTGCTCAGATGAGAGACCCTGGGCTCGCAGTCTGCCACCAGCTGGCCTAGATGGGGATCTCAGTTTCCCCATCTATAAAACAAGGAGAGCAAGGTCTCTTCTACAGCTAACATCTTTTGACTATTAATGGTTTGTATTAGACTTTGTATTGCTGTCAATTAGATGGATATTGAAAAACATTACTAGACACTATGTTTAAGGTGATCCATGTGGTCAGCTTTGGAGTATTATCAAGGTTTGAGACACAAAGGGAGACTATAAAATCTTACCTCATCAATGATCTTTAAAAGTGGACAAGTATTTATTTTTATGGGTTGACACTAGGCATTGCCCCTGGCTGCATGGTCATCTACTCATTGGACCTCATCATATAGGTCTGGTATAATCATTAGATTAGGATATTTCAAAGAAATCAATCAATCATAAGTGAGGCCTGTGTTAATATTAATAACTATTCTCTGCATTTCTGCTCAGAAACCGCGCTCACTTGTTATGAGTGTTTTATGACACCTTGATCTTGAAAATTCAAGAAGAGTACTCTCCTGAAAATGGTTTTTAGTATAGGCAATCATTTTTGTCATCTTGAAAACAATCTACCAAATTATAGACTGACACTTCCCTGTTTTCTCCCATCCAAAGTATAATTCATATTTTCAATTCTACTGGGATACTAAATGAGTTTGAGAACTTAGAGTTTGGCTGTGAATGAGCTCTCGTACCTCTATGCTACGTCTTATTAATAAATTCTTCAACGGTGATCCACCCTGGGCTTTGAAACCAGTTAAAATTCATTAATTTGCCTTGTCTTAAATATAAATTCTTCTTTTCCCTACAGAATACCCCTTTGAAAATGATTACTACTAAAACCTTCAGATTGTTAATGTGCTTCCCACTTTCTTCTTTTCTTGTGAATTCCTTTATTCCTTATTCACATTTCATCTCTCTTCTTTGTTCTTGGATCTTTAAATCTTAAAGGCAGTTACAATACTTGACCTAGTAATAATGGTAGTTCATGTTCTTCAGTCAAATACTGGGTCTATCCTACTGGTAAGGGCAATACATTGATGGTTTCTTTTGGAAAACATACAGTCAAATCGGAGTACAAGAAAGCATTAAACTTTAGAATCAAAATCTACCCTGAATTTCTCCCTGGCTTGTGCTTTATTAAAACTTTCCTTTATTATTATTATTTTTTTGTTGTGCTTCTCTCTCTCTCTCTTTTTTAAACATCTTTATTGGAGTATAATTGCTTTACAATGGTGTGTTAGTTTCTGCTGTACAACAAAGTGAATCAGCTATATGTATACCTATATCCCCATATCCCTTCCCTCTTCTGCCTCCCTCCCACCCTCCCTATCCCACCCCTCTAGGTGGTCACAAAGCACCGAGCTGATCTCCCTGTGCTATGCGGCTGCTTCCCACTAGCTATCTATTTTACATTTGGTAGTGTGTATATGTCCATGCCACTCTCCCACTTCGTCCCAGCTTACCTTTCCCCCTCCCCGTGTCCTCAAGTCCATTCTGTACGACTGTGTCTTTATTCCTGTCCTGCCCCTAGGTCCATCAGAACCATTTTTTTTTTAGATTCCATATATATGTTTTAGCATATAGTATTTGTTTTTCTCTTTCTGACTTACTTCACTCTGTATGACAGACTCTAGGTCCATCCACCTCACTACAAATAACTCAATTTCGTTTCTTTTTATGGCTGAGTAATATTCCATTGTATATATGTGCCACATCTTCCTTATCCATTCATCTGTCAATGGGCACTTAGGTTGCTTCCATGTGCTAGCTATCGTAAATAGAGCTGCAATGAACACTGTGGTACATGACTCTTTTTGAATTATGGTTTTCTCAAGGTATATGCCCAGTAGTAGGATTGCTGGGTCATATGGCAGTTCTATTTTTAGTTTTTTAAGGAATCTCCATTACTGTTCTCCATAGTGGCTGTATCAATTTACATTCCCACCAACAGTGCAAGAGGGTTCCCTTTTCTCCACACCCTCTCCGGCATTTATTGTTTGTAGACTTTTTGATAATGGCCACACTGACTGGTGTGAGGTGATACCTCATTGTCCCACTTTATTCTTAATGAAAAGTAGATAAAGTCTAATGTATGAACTTCACATCATAAAAGATCATTTTTCCTATGTCCAGAGAGCTGGTGAAGCCTTAGTTCCATTCAACTTCACCAATAGCTGTAGTACGAGATAATATTTATAGGATTGTACTTATAGCCTTTCATGGTCTCTGAATGCACAGTTTAGCAGAGGGGCAGGTATGTGGACAAATAACTATAGAGTGATAAACGTAAGACAGAACTGTTTATAAAGCTTCATACATGAGAAGAAGCCATCAGGTTCACTTTGGAGGGAGGAAAATATGGAGCTAGAGAGAAAAAGCGACATTTGTTAAGAATTTGAGCAAAGAAATAGGATATTCCAAATGATGTAAATAACACAAAAGTTCAAATATATTCTGAAAGCTGTGAGGAGTCTAGTGTAGTTAAAATGTAGGGTGCATAGGTCATGGGAAACTCCAGGACAATCCCCCAAATGAGCACTGAGTCCCATAACATCCCACTGTTTCCTCCTCGTGGGAAGCAGATGAGATAGATGGACAGTTACTATCACCTATTGTTCTTTAACAAGTTATTGCTCCGTCTGAGTGTCTCTCTCAGAGTCAGGTTGCAAACATGCCCCAAGCCAGGCTAAAAGAAGGAGGGACACACTCAGCAGCTAAAAGAAGGAGGGACACACTCGCAAACTCCCTGTCTAATGCCTCCTTGTTTAGAAACCTTTGCTCTTTAATATATTTATCAAAACTTGTGAAGCCCTGCACCCCTTTGTCTCTCAAATAAGGTAGAATAAAGTTGAGGTTGACTCTCTCTGCGGACCCAGAAAAGTAATACAGGGGATGTCAGAATGTCCTTTTTCCTTTGCTGGAACCATCACCCACAAGGGCTCAGCTGTGGATCGCACCCCTTTGCACTCACTCTCAGAACCAAGTGAGCGGTGCCGGTTCTGAGCATCTAAGACTGTAGAAGGAGCCCACCTTCAGCAGAGCCTTCAAGCAAGACAGATAATATCTGGATATTGTTTGGGATTTTGTTTGATAAAGGAAAAGGAAAGAGAAAATTTCTATCTTATTGCAATCTTTATTCAGCATGATCAAAAGAATTGTTGATTCTGGCCCAGAGAGGGAAGCCTTCCTTAATTTTGACAGACCCTAAAACAGTGGGGATGGGTGGCGTTATGACGTGAAACTGGGGAAATAAGTTGGAACCAGGCTACGAAGAGCTTGAGCTTCATTTTAAAGCAATGAAGAGCTTTCCACGATTTTTATGCAGGGAGTTGACACAGCGAGAGAGCACTTTGGTGGTGGCAGTGGTGATGGAGCTGTTAGGGCAGAAGCTAGAGGCAGGAGAGCCACAAGGAGGCTACTGCGAAGGCCCGCTGGGAGTTAGTGAAGAGCTGGGCAAAGGCAGGGGTGAGAGACTAGAACAAGGAGAAAGATGCTTGGTAGAATGTACAGGGCTTAGTCACTGCTCGGATGTAACTATGGGAACTGCGGGAACAGAAGTCAGATCCCCAACCAGGGATCAAACCTGGGCCCCCTGCAATGGAAGCACGGAGTCCTAACCACTGGACCGCCAGGGAAGTCCCTGTTGTTTACGTTTTTAAAGAAAGATAATGAGTTCGGTTTTGAGGGTTTTGAGTTGGAGATGAGATGACTGTAAAGCTTCCTGGTGGAACTGCCCAGGAGGCAGGTACTCAGGTGAATGCTGGGGAAGGAGAATGAGATTTGGGAGATGTGAGCACCTACGTGGTTCCCAAAGCCACGGGAGTGGAGGACATCACAAAGAATGAAGATGGAGAGAAAGAAGAGCTGTGCCTTGAGGACAGACCCTTGGGAACTCGAACACTGAAAAGGCAGGCTGAAGAACAAGAACCATAGACTCCACAGAGGTTAGGAGGAGAAGGGGAAGAGAACAGGGGAAAGAGGAGTTATGTCCAAGGAGGAGGGAGAGCTTTGGCATATCGTGTTGCCCCTGCCCTGGAAGTTAGCCAGTGATATTTACAGTAGGGGGTGCCTGCTCTTTGCCAAAATGCATCTCCAGAGTTCTGAGCAGGTGTACAGAAGTGATACATGGCCCAAGAAGCTCTGACAATAACCAGGGAGCCTGAACCCCACCCCCCGCCACACACACACCCCTTGCGATTATTTATAATGTGATAATCTCCTCTTCTCCAAATTACAAATTAAGTATGGTTTGAGTTTGTGAAAATGAAAACAAATTAGTAATGGAACATTGATGCTGACTTTTTAGCAGCATAATTGTAGGGTATTTGTTCATTCATTTAATAGATTAAAAAAATATTGAGGTTAGGGCAAAGGAAAACAAGTTCCTACCCTCTAGGAACTTGCAGTCTTGTGGAAAAAGCTGAAGGAAAACAATTATGATATAGTGTGATATAATTCTACAACCTTTAATTAAAGAACAGAGCCAGACAGTGGTCACCAGTGGCTGCCAAAACCGTTAAGCGAAAGGCTGATGGGAAACGTTACAGTGGATGACCATTGTCATTTCATCAGCATGGAGAAGAGACACAGACAGGAACTGCCTCCTGATATGATGCAACAGGTAGTACTCAGCACCACCCACGAAGCATGTGGTGGTAAAAGGAACCCAGACTTCATGAAGTCTCTAGATCTAATGACCCACTGACAAAAATTATGGGAAATAGAGGAATACATTACCTTACGTTATGAAAAATGGAATACATTATGAGGAAGCAGTCAGCCACATTCAGAACGTGGGAAAATCTATGGAAAATGAACTGATTTCTTTAACAAATAAATGGCACAGAAAACAAATCAGAGGGAGGACTGTTATAGATGAAAAGAAATTGAAAAGAGACTTCAACCAAACGCAATGTATGGACTTTGGATTCTAACGCAAACTAAGTGTAAGAAGCAATTTTTGAGATAATTAGGGATATTTTAACACTGACTAGATATTAGATGATATTAAGGGATTATGATTAAAATTGTTAGGTGTGATAATGGTATTGTGGTCATGATTTTTAAAGAGTCCTTAACTGTAAAAAAATATATATATAACTGTAAAAATATATATGTAGTAAAATATATAATATTATTAATAATGCATAATATATAAATATATAAAATATAAAAATATATTATATTAAATACATATGTTTTTAAATACACAATATTAGTAGGATTTGCTTTAAAATATTCCAGTGAGGTCATGGGCTGGGGGAACAGTGTATGTGGGCTATAAATGCAAAAAGAACACAGAATACTGATAACTGTAGAGACTGAGGTTTGGACATTCATTATACTATTTTCCCTAGTTTCATGTATTTTTTTAAAATTTCATAATAAAATATTTAAAATTTTATTATGGAATTGGGGATAGAGGGTCCTGGGTGTGGACCCTGCCTGTATGAGGCAATGACGACAGTGTTTTCCCAAACGTGTAACAGAATATGAGAATCTGCAGGATATTAATATGTGCTATACAACAAGGGGATCCAGGGGCTTCCCTGGTGGCACAGTGGTTGGGAATCTGCCTGCCAATGCAGGGGACACGGGTTCGAGCCCTGGTCCGGGAAGATCCCACATGCCACAGAGCAACTAAGCCCATGCACCACAACTACTGAGCCTGCGTTCTAGAGCCCGAGAGCCACAACGACTGAAGCCCGCGCGCCTAGACCCCATGCTCCGCAACAAGAGAGAAGCCACCGCCATGAGAAGCCCGTGCAACGCAACGAAGAGTAGCCCCCGCTCGTCGCAACTAGAGAAAGCCTGCGCGTAGCAACAAAGACCCAACGCAGCCAAAAACAAATATAAATAAATAAATAAATAAATTTATTAAAAAAAAAAAAGAAGGGAATCTTGGGGGGGGGGTCAAAGCAGTTTCAGCAATAGTGGGCTCAGCCAAGCTCGAGGGGAGCCTTTGCTGCAGGACATCTCCGTTTTGTGGAGCATGGCCACCTGCACAGCTTTCATGTATCCTGTGACTAACAGGGGACATGGTAGCATGAAGAACTTTTCACCTTTTTGACCATAGGCAATTTTTTTTCTTTAATAGAGGACTTTGCAGAGCTACTTGGGAAACACAAGGGCAAGAGAACTTGGGCCTGGTAAGGCAATGATACAGAGGAATGACAGGCTTGGTCTCTCTGAGGACATAGATTTGACTCTGAGGCTGTGGGGCAGGGCACGTGGGGCTTAGGGCTTGTGATTCTCTAGAACAGGGTTCAAGTCCCAGCTCAGCCACTTCATAACGGTGCAAAGCCCTTTAGCCTCTCAACTTCAGTTTTCTAGCCTGGAAATGGAAAATAATACTTCTCTCATCTGGTTTTTTTTTTTTTTTTTTTGGTGAAAACTTAATGAGATAACATGTTCAGAAATGCCCTGCAAATGTCAAAGGACTGTATAAATGGAAGCATTTATCCTTCACAATTAATGTACACTCCTTGGTGTGGGGTTGCAGCTGGGGTGGGCTGAAGGAGAGAAGAGATTAGAATCTGTTTCCTCTTTACTAACTGAAGTTCTTGTGCTCAATCACCAGCCTATCTTAAAATGACCTTCATGATGAACTAGCTGACCTTTCCCCATGTTAATGCATTGATTAAAAAAAAAATCCATTTTGCTTCCTACCCACCTAAAGAAGATGGGCAACCAGTTCAGTAAAGATAAGAATATACATCATCCTCAAGGTCACTGAAATTTGTTTCAAAATAAAAAGTCCCAGAAAACATCAATATTCAATTCTCTTTCTTCTCCTAAAGAGTCATAGTTCTTTCCCCTTATCAGATTAAAACCCTGGACATTTTAGAGGAGGGAGACAGATAGGCTGGTCTGTGTCCTTCAGCCGAACTCTTACCTCAGTCTGGACCATGTGAACCCTGTGAAGTCTTAGGTCATGCACTGCTCCATAAATGTCCACAGAATCTTTGGAATCTAATTGCTGGAGGATTCGGTCCAATGCGATAAAGGTTCCAGTCCTACCCACACCGGCACTAGAAGAGAGCGTAAAGAAAGACTGAGCCTTTTTAATTAAACTGGCCTTTCCGGACTGCATCCAGAGACTCTAGCACCATCTTTCCTTTCCCTTCCAAGTTAGAGGAGACTATAGGAATACTTCTTTCTCTCAATGTGCTCTCTCAAAGAAATACAACCCAAGGCTCTGGCCTTCCATCTTTCCTCCTTCCTTCCTCCATCTTCCCACCCTGCCAGAGGTAAGGACTTGCTGTGTACCATTTCCATGCATGCTTTCATACTCTTCCTATATTCATGTAAATCCACACACAATATATTCTTTCAGTGTGTTTTCAAAATTTACTAAAATGGTAACATGTTTTATGTATTCTTTTGCCAACATTTCTATTGAATATATTTTTGAAATTTGTCTACATTGTTACATGTAGATCTAATTTCTTCTGTAGAGTTCATAAACCACCACTAATCCATTCCCTACTGATAGACAGTGAGATCATTTTTAGTTTTTCTCTATTACAAACTGTGTTGCAGTGAACATCATTGTGCACATGTGTGGGGATTTCTCAAGGGTTGATATGTAGAAGCAGAACTGCTGGATCACAGCAATATGAACACCTTCAGCTTTACCAGGGATTGTCACATTGCTCCCTAAAGTGATGGCGCAACCTGGGGATTTGGTGCACATATTTTAAGATAAAGAAGAACAGTTTTTCAGTGGTATTGGGTGAAAATGCCCACCATTCTTTAGAAAGCAGGAAGCTCTTGAGAACCTCACGTTCCTATTAAAAGCATCAGGGTTCCAATGACATATAAAAGCTGGGCTCCTAGGGTGCTGGGCAGATTTGGAGAAAATGAGTACATTTGACATTTCTCTTACTGTAGCAGTTCCCTGCTCTTTATTTATTAGTGCCATTCAGTTAGGGCTATCAGAGTGTTTCTGCAAACATTAATTAGCTAAACACCAGGCTCCCCAGGGAGAAAGACAGTGACAGACTGCTTGTTAGCTTGATTTTATGGACGCACAGACTGAAGCAAAGACAAGTCAAGAGAGAACAGAAATTTAAGAGCAAAATTGGGTTGCCACATACGGCAAGTACCACTTGACTTGGCAGGGAGTCTAGAGCAGGGATCCTGAAGGCTGGTTAGGTTTTACACAGGTGGAAGAGAGAGAGAAGGCCATTCCAGGAGTAAGAATGGTAAGAGGCAAGGATGAGTGTGAGCTGTCTCCTCCCTGGCTACAGTGGGAGGGGAGTCTCTGGGCATTTGGATAGGGGGGTGAGATGGGGCCTAATTATGGGGGACCTCGCAGTCACAGAAGAACTTTGCATTTGCTATAGTAGGAAAAAGAGCAAGAGGGAGAGAAAGATGGAGAGTGAGGGTGAGAGTGCAAAGGAATGAGGCTGGAGAGGAGTGGGTGGAAGAGGGTGGAAGAACATCCCCTGGGCCTCTGTAGACTGGTTGGGTAGACAAATCCTCCAGCCACTAGATTCTTCAGGCTTACACCCTTATTTCTACTCCTGGCTGCCACTTTGTTGGCTCCGGGGGGCGGAGTACCTGCAGTGCACCGCGGTGGGCCCGGCCCCCGGGGTCCTGTTGATGTAGTCCCTGACAGTTCTCACAAACTGGATCAGGGACTGGGTGGTCTCCGGGACTCCGTGGTCTGGCCACACCGTATAGTGAAAGTGGCGGATGAGTCTGTGCGCGTCCAGCTGTTCCTCCTGTAAGAGCAGAGCGACTAATAAGAGGAACGGCCCAAGGCAAACCTTCATATTTGACAACCGTGCCCATGCAGGGATTCCTATGAGCGAAACTACAGGAGGAGAAACCAGCAGACAATAGGACTGACGGGTGTTCTTCATCTGCCCAAGCTGCGTTATTAAACGAAGTCAAACAAACCAACATACGCTGCATATCCGAAACTCCCGGATGGTCCACTCGGGCAGCACAGACTCCGACAGCATCTGCAGGATGAGGTCCCCATAGTAGAGGGAATCCTGGTCCGCTGGCCAGTAATGGTCACACTTTACCTAGAGGAAGGCGGGCAGAAAAAAAAGTGAGTCCAGAAACGCGCCTCCTCCATGAACCTGTACTTTCCCTCCTCGAAATGTCTTCCTGAGTTGGAATCCAGGGTGAGCTGCTGAGGCAGTCTGACCATCTTTTTCGCATTAACCTGCTCATGGCCAGGGCTGAAGCTGGGCTGCTGCTCCAAGTGAAGGAGAGACACCGTTCAAGGAGCAACCCCCCACCCCCAACCTTCGGATTCATTTTCCTTTCAGGTTCAGTGTTCTATGGCTTTTGTTGAGTTTTTATTGATTTCCTCAGCATTTCAATTCCACTAGCACATAAGCCATATCTTACAATTTTTCGGTTTTGTTTGTTTTTCTGAAGAAAGATCCAGTTGCGAAGAGGAAGGCATTGTCTCCCTGGCCCTTTTCTGTTTATATTTTGATATCGTTGTCCCAACCTGGGTCCAGTGCCATGTGATCTTTGAAAAGTCAGCACATTGAGCCAAGCTCACATTCACAGGTGGAGACAGGCGAAAGAAGACTGTGGACATATAATTACTGAGCACAGTTACTGGGCACTTCATGTAATCTCTCTTTCTAATCCTCAAAGTAACCATACAAAGTAGAGGATTATAAATGCCAGTACAAGAGGTTTGCTTAGTTTGCCCAGATAACTACCTTACTTTGTTTCTGCAGACACAGCCTAAAAGTCACTTCCCCTTCTTTCCTGAAAGTAGGCACAGCGCCAGTGACTCGGCCAGTTTATCTCTTCTCTCCATACAGCGGAGAATGGAGCAGACGAGAGGCCAGGTAATCCTTCTGTGTCATGGGTGCTTCTGATAATCCCAGTTGTCAAATGCAAACATCTTTGACTGAAACTTCAGACCCAGAATCAGAATTGGGCATCACCTGGGTTTACGATAGAGCCTTTTATAACCAAGTGGTTTTAATTCACTAACAGTGTTCTTACATGACCCCTACTTGGCTTTTATGGTCTATAACTTCTTTTTATTCTTTTTTTTTTTTTTTGCTGTACGCGGGCCTCTCACTGTTGCGGCCTCTCCCGTTGCGGAGCACAGGCTACGGACACGCAGGCTCAGCGGCCATGGCTCACGGGCCCAGCCGCTCCGCGGCATGTGGGATCTTCCCGGACCAGGACACGAACCCGCGTCCCCTGCATCGGCAGGCGGACTCTCAACCACTGCGCCACCAGGGAAGCCCTGGTCTTTAACTTCTGATGGAGATGGGGAGTAGAATTACACCAGGTGGAGGAAAGCAAGGTTGGTATGTCAGGAAGACCGTTTACTCACTCGGCCCTTCTCCACACACTGGGTCACCATGACGATGTTGTGAACATTCTGTTCCCACGCCATTTTCCAGAAGTCATCCTTGGTGCCGGGAAGAGGTCCCTGAGTAGCGATGTATTCTCTCCTGAAGTTGTTGCCCTGCAATGAATTTACAATGTGGAGAGTCAGAAACAACAGGTCTCTTCACAACTCTAAACAAAGGGTTAGCTCTGTAGATTAGGTGAGATGTAAGTCTCTGCCAGGGCCCTGACTTGAGAAAAAAGATACTAACACGCGTCAAGCCTTGGAAGCAGGAAGGACAAAGGCCGGAACACTGAACTACTGTTAAGAGCCAAGTTGTTTTTTATTAGGTTGTGTTTATTCTTAAAGGCAGTGGAGGACTCAGGCAATAATTTAGATAACACTTCACCCTCAATTATGAGTGTAAATATATATACTTGTGCGTACGTGCGCGCGCACGTGTGTGTGTGTGTGTGTGTGTGTGTGTATGGACTGTCTGAGGAACTAACATTGATCAGGCTCTTTCCCTATTTAACATAGAAGAGTTTTAGTCATTTCAGGTACTTGACTTTGGGTTGTTGGTAAGAGATACCATGCAAGGGAAACTTAAGGGAAGAGAACGCACTGTTTATTGAGCATCCACCCTATAACATGTTGTGGGTCAGGATTTTCACAGATCTTATTTAATTGTAACCACAACTCTATGAGCTAGGATATTTTCACCCACACATCCTGCACTCCAGCAGTGCGGAATTACTTGCAGATCCCAGTAAAAGCTCTTTCTCTCTTTGCCTCTCCTCAGGGCCTCTACGCTGTGTCACCTCTGCCGCCCCCATCCCCGCTCTACCCACTGCCTCTCGTCTGGTGAATCCTTATTTATCCTCCAAGTCTCAGCATGGTGCCTGCTCTGCTGAGCCTTCCTTTATCTTTCTTTCTGTTGGAGGATGTTGTCCCAGAAGCTCCTGCAGCAACCTATAGCCTCTCGCTACTCAGAGAGTGGTCCTCAGACCAGTGGCACAGGGATCATCTGGGAACCTGTTAGAAATACGGAATCCCAGGTCCCACCCCTGTCCTGCTGAATCAGAAGCCGCATTTTTTTTTTTTTTTGGCCGAGACGTGCAGCATGTGGGATCTTAGTTCCCCAACCAGGGATCAAACCCGTGCCCCCTGCAGTGGAAGCACAGAGTCTTAACCACTGGACCGCCAGGGAAGTCCCGTCAGAAGCTTCATTTTAACAAGACCCGCAGATCATGTGGATATATGTTAATGTCGGAGAAGCACCATTCTAGCCTGTCAAGGGCATCGCCCACCTTGTCATTTCCTGATGCCACAACTCTGCTGAGAGTTCCCTGAGGGTTAGGATTCCATCTGACCCTCTCCTTGTACACAGCTCAGAGTCTGACTTACAGTTAGCACTTTACTATATAGTGTTTATGGAGTGAATGGAGGATTATTTGAGGTAAATATTATCCTCACTTTTTTTGGAAAAGGAAATGGAGGCCCAAAGAATTGACATAACTTGCCCGAGGTCCTAGAGTCAGCAAGGGGCAGAGATGGGATTCAAACAGGGTCTGTCTGACCTTAAAGCTTTTTTCCACCGTAGGTGCTGTAGGAAGCTGGCGAAATGCTAGCCAGAATCTGAGCCCAGAGGTTTGACACAACCTTTGAGTTGTGTCTGTGGTTTTCAAAAATCCACATAACTTTGAATCAGCTTCCCTAGCTAGGCAGCCTTAGCCGTGGAGGTCTAGCTTCCTCAGGGAGCTCTAATCTTGACTAAGGGCTGCAGAGCGAAAATGACCTTTGAAAATGCCTCCTGGGCTCATTATAATCATATGTGACTATAGCCATTTTGAAAACTGGGCCTTAGCAGTGATTGAATAGGACAGCCTGTGTTTTACGGCAATCAGACATATCTTTTTTTCTTTTTTTCTCTAAAACTGACATGTTTCCAGACCTAAGAACGGTGGGAGCGTGCTGGAGGAGGGTTGTCTCCAGCATAGCCACCCGTCAAAGCTTCATCCCAGTTACCATGGCCCCGTGGTTGGTTCACTTACAGGGATGTAGCTGGCATTAATATAGTCAGAGCACGGGTCATCATCCACATGGGACAGCTTCACTCGAGAGGCATCATCTGCAAGGAAATTTATTGACAGAGATTTGTCAGCGAGTCATGGTGGTTCCCCTACTGTTTACAGAATGCTTGGTATTTGATGTGCGTGAGCTCTGACCCCCATGACAGCCCCACAGGGGAGGTATTCTCATCTCCATTTTGCAGATGAGGCTTAGACAGGATCACTCACTTGCCTCTGGTGGCACAGGTGGCCCAGAAACACACAAGCAGACGAGCCAAATGCTCTCTGAAGCCCCCTCTGTGCTTTCCTTTGTAATACCATATCATTTGCCCGACGGAGTGGCCAGCTCCCTTTCACTGCTAGAATGAATACAATCCAGAAAAACTACCTTCTATTGCTTCACCTAATTGGGTAAGGATAACATATAAATATACGTACATACATAAATAAACAAACAAACAAAAATATATATAAAATTGCTAACTACAGACTTTAAGTAAACCCAGCTTGGCCCTTATTGTTAACCCTGTTACTGCTCTTAGGCCTCTATAAGGAGAAGCATTAGGACCACATGGTGAAGTGTCAACAGCATAAGAGGCCTCTCAGAGCCGGAATCTCAGCTGGTTGTTATCTCCCTGGAGGGGAGTGCAATAACATACAGGTCATTTCTTTTTAAAGACTTTCAGAGCCTCTGATCTCCCATATCCAGCTATACCATATTGCTTTGCCCCATTTTACTCGTGGAAAAGAGAAAAAATGGCTAGAGGAAGACAGTATTACAAATTTCAACACAAAACTTACAGGGCAATATATTGTTGTATCGATTTTTCCCTCTATTCTCTGGCAAGAGTGCAATGTCACATGATTGGTTTCGACCCACGTCTTTTAGGTCCTGTTAGGTCAAAAATAAGTTTGCAGGTGAAGAATGTGAGATAGAAAAGGGCAAATCAGACAGTCCCTGAGATACATCATACTATAACCATATGTTACACTAGCTGCATTTGTGGAATGTCTCCTATCCAACCTCTGTGCATCAGCTCTGATCCCCACGAGAGCCCCACAGGAGGTAGTCTCATCTCCATTTTACAGATGAGGCTCAGACAGGATAATTCACTTGCCCCAGGTCACACAGGTGGCAAAGCTGGGAACTGAATCCAAAGCCTGGGCACTTTTCACCAAACCACATTGTCTCCCAGGCAAGCAAAAGGCCAGCTTAAATAACTGACAGCAATCTGTATAAAACAAACGCATGAAAGATGCTCAGCATCACTAATCATTAGAGAAATGCAAATGAAAACCACAAAGAGGTATCACCTCACAGCAGTCAGAATGGCCAGCATCAAAAAATCTACAAACGATAAATGCTGGAGAGGGTGTGGAGAAAAGGGAACCTCCTGCACTGTTGGTGGGAATGTAAATTGATACAGCCACTATGGAGAACAGTATGGAGGTTCCTTAAAAAACTAAAAATAGAACTACCATATGATCCAGCAATCCCACTACTGGGCATATACCCTGAGAAAACCATAATTCAAAAAGAGTCATGTACCACAATGTTCATTGCAGCTCTATTTACAATAGCCAGACATGGAAGCAACCTAAATGCCCATCAACAGATGAATGGATAAAGAAGAAGTGGTTCATATATACAATGGAATATTACTCAGCCATAAAAAGAAACGAAATTGAGTTATTTGTAGTGAGGTGGATGGACCTAGAGTCTGTCAAACAGAGTGAAGTAAGTCAGAAAGAGAAAAACAAATACCTACGCTAACACATATATATGGAATCTAAAAAAAAAAATGGTTCTGATGAACCTAGGGGCAGGACAGGAATAAAGACACAGATGTACAGAATGGACGTGAGGAAACGGGGAGGGGGAAAGGTAAGCTGGGACGAAGTGAGAGAGTGGCATGGACATATATACACTACCAAATGTAAAATAGATAGCTAGTGGGAAGCAGCCGCATAGCACAGGGAGATCAGCTCGGTGCTTTGTGCCCACCTAGAGGGGTGGGATAGGGAGGGTGGGAGGGAGGCACAAGAGGGAGGGGATATGGGGATATATGTATACATATAGCTGATTCACTTGGTTATACAGCCGAAACTAACACAACATTGTAAAGCAATTATACTCCAATAAAGATGTTAAAAAAAAAAACAACTGACAGCATTGGTTTGCATTTGAAGTTTGTCAATTCTTTCTTACCATCTGGTCTGGGTAGTGCTTTGTCTGCTGTACTATTCCAGAGGTCAAAATGGCCTCTGAGACTAGGTGGTATATTGTGCAGGGAATGGATTCAGGCACAAAAGAATGCTCAGCTGAGACCTTAAGTGCCAACCTAACTCCTGAGCCCAATCAGCCTGCGATTCCACGGTGAAGGCTCGGAGGGAAATTCTGCTAAGGACCAGGGGTGCCAAAGCATCACTGCCTCTGAGCTGTACCTCGTATTCCTTGGATAGAAGGTAGTTGGAGTCGGCCTGCAGCTTCATGAAGTGTCCTTCAAACTGATTTACTTTTATGGGGCTATAGTTAAAAACATAATAGAAGGAAAAGAAAATTACTGAAGAACAGGGAAAATGCCATACCCAGCCCCAGTTACATTTCAAAAGCAGATAATACAGTAACTAATGAGTTCTCTCTCTTACCAAGAAGTCTTCCGGTTACTGTGAAGAAAAGCCAAAAGGAGAAAGATCTCATTAGCAAATGTCATGTAATACAGTCAACTCATCCTTCAATAAATGAAGTGAAGGAAAACGTGCTCACCCTTTCTGGCCCAGGTTCAAGTGGACAGACAGTGGTCGATCCCGACGAATACTCAGGCGGGCAGAGGGCCTTTCTCGACCATGGCTGAAACCCAAGGGAGAGGACTTATATTCTGATTATGAAATAATTTAAACAAATGTCTCCATTTATGGTAAGGCTGTGCATGTTTGTGCAAATATGGATTTTTCAGTACGTGTATACTTTACACTCAGCCAACATCCCTTTGAGGGAGGGAAAAGTGAGGGAGCACATAAAGAAGAAATAGATTTTTCCCACTCGGAAACCATCCTGCAATAGCTGGAGATTTGTCTTCTGGTTTTTGGCTACAGGTCATAATCACTTCCCACACTCTCAGTAAAGCTTTCTATAAACACACACACACACAGAGTAAACCTTAGAGGCAAGACACGACTGGAAGAGAGAGGACGTGCCAAAGAAAAGAAATTCCCTACGAGAAGAGGGCATGGCACTGGGGTCACATGCTGTTTAGTTCTTTTTCGTCCCTTCTTAAGTTAGCATGGCAGATATGAGCCACAAAATGGAGATGTCAACCATACTTTTCAGCATATTTCAGAAAAGTATTCGGGCACACAATTTGCAGACATCTCTGTCTTCAGGAGGTAACTGAACCACACACACGATTTTTTTTTCCTGTGCCAAAGGAGCTATTTCACATCCAAATGAGGCTACAGATGGCCCCTCAGTCATTTGGTGAGGGCAAGACTCAGCAGTGGTTATGTAGAGAGGCTGAAAAAAGTGAGTCATGGTTTTAGGGTTTGATTCTTGTTTTTCTGAACAAACAAAGGTGATTTAACCTGGAGAAATTAAATGATTTTCCCCTCCTTACTTTTCAGGCTAAAGAGCATTTTCAGTTGCATCTTTAAAATTGTGGACCCAATTGCCAAAGGGATCTTTGTACTCACCTGGCTTTCTGTCTGCAGATTAATAAGGCAACAACAGCTACCAGCATGCCAATTAAGAACAGACCAGCACTCACACCTTCAATAACTCCAAACAAAGGCTCTACAATAATCCAGAGGGCAACAACAAACCCAGGTGGGAAAATTAGTGTTAAAGAACCAGTAAGATAGCTATTGGAACCCTATCTCCCTAGGAACGTTATTACAGAAGGATTCAAACGATGGCCACACTAATGCATTTACTATCGAAAGGCTAAGCGGTACGCAGCTGAACAGATGAGACATTGGCTACTACCAAGTGACAGCAGGTTGGTCATTATACTTTTGGAGTCAATGGTGTTCAGCTTATAAAGGAATTTGGGACTTCATCTATGCTTGTATGTAAAGCTTTGGGGCACTTGAGATAAAGGCCAGCAGTTTGCCACCAAGGTAAAGATGCTATTTCACTTGTATGAAACGTGTTTTACAGCATCTGGGACATTGGCAAATCCAGTGAATGGCTCAGAATTATTTTAATGAAATGCCATTTTTATTATCTGGTTCGATACTGCCACTGGGAGTTTATGAACAGGTGGCCCATTTTAAAAACAGTCTATTGAAATATAATGCATATGCCATACTATTCACCAATTTAAACTGCACAATTCAATTATTTTACATTCAATTTTATAACATTTTCATCACCCCCCTAAAAGAATCCCCAATGCCCCTTAGCAGTCATTCTTCATTCCCTCTCCCTAGACCCTGGCAACCACTAATCTACTTTGCCTTCATAGATTTGCCTATTCTGGACAATAAATTGAGTAATAAATATGTGCTTTGTTTGTGATTGGCTTCTTTCACTTAGCATGTTTTCAAGGTTCATCCATGTTGTGGCATGTATCAGTATTTCATTCCTTTTTATGCTGAATAATATTCCACTGTGTGGATATATCACATTTTGTTTATCCATTCAGCCATTGATGGACATTTGGGTTCTTTCTATTTTTTTGGTTATTATGAATAAAGCTGCTATGAATCTCCATATACAAGTTTTTACTTTAATTTTTCTTGGGTATACACTTAGGAGTGGAATTGCTGGGTCACAGGGTAACTCTAGGTTTAATATTTTGAGAAACTGCAAAACTGTTTTCCAAAGAAGTTACACCATTTTGTTGATACATTCTACAAGCAATGTATAAGGGTTCAGATTTCTCCATATCCTTACTAACACTTGTTATTGTCTTTTTGATGATAGCCATTCTAGTGGGTGTGAAGTAGTATTTTATTGTGGTTATGATTTGCATTTCCCTAATGTCTAATGATGTTGAGCATCTTTCCATGTGCTTATCGGACATTTATGTATTGTCTTTGGCGAAATGTCTATTCACATCCTTTACCCATTTTTAAATTGTGTTATTTGTCTTTTTATTATTGAGTTGTAAGTGTTCTGTATGTTCTGGATACTTGACCTTTATCAGATATATGATTTGCAAATAGTTTCTCCCATTCTGTGGGTTGTCTTTTCACTTTCTTTATGGTGTCCTTTGAAGCACAAGAGTTTTGAATTTTAATTAAGTCCCATTTACCTAGTTTTTTGTTGTTGTTGCTTGTGCTTTTGGTATCATAGCTAAGAAACCATTTCCTAAGTTGAGGTCACAAAGATTTACTCCTGTTTTCTTTTAAAAGTTTGATCATTTTAGCTCTTACATTTAGGTCTGTGGAGTAGTCCATTTCTGAAGTTGCATTTTAAGCCCTTGGATTTGTTTATTCAATGTGCTTTTCAAGACTTACCAAATCAACACAGTCATGTTTCTTTTACTGTGGTTAATATTCTTTTTCGGATATATGTTTACTATCTTCCTTTATTGGTCTACATACAATGTTTGTTGTATAACAATAATTTAAATAGGGAAGAATTGTGTTTACAAATCCCTTACTTAACATTAAATTATAAGCAAACACATCTAAATTCTCCTGTGTTCTGATCCCTTTTTGGTTTGAAAAGTGGGAGATTATCCCTATATTTGGCATTAATAGATGGCAGTGTTTGTGAGGCTGAGTCATCTTTTGTCCTACAGCATGAGAGACTGTTTTAGCTACAAAGAAGAACTTCCTGAGACCAAGCATTGTGGAAGGCTGGGTACAGGGAAAGGCTGGGCAGATAATGGTATCAAAGAACAATGTGCAAAAAAATAAAGCCATTCTCAGCATGTTGGAAATATTCTGAATCCGAGCAGTGCAGAGGTTAAGAGGTCAGGCAGAAAGGGCCAGAATTGCAGCTCTGCTATCTTGGGCGAGTTACATAAACTCTCGGTATCTCAAATCCTCACCTTTAAAATGGGGATGATAATAGGATCTACCTCAAAAGGTGGTAGTGAGGATCAGGTATATTCTAAGCACAATGCTTAAAACTGCTACTCCACAGGATGAAAAGTAAAATTAGCGACTATTATTACTCAGGCTTTCCCTCTAACATAAATTTATGTAAAGCCAAGTTAACATTTTGTATCATGTAAAAGCAACGTATAATAAACAAAAGGAAAAAAGTCACCTGTAATCCCACTACTCTGAGATATTCATCATTAATACTCTGGTGTTTTTTCCTTCTAGTCTTTTTTTCCTATGCATTTCTATGTATATATTTCATATACACATTCCCACTAACGACTTGAAAGCCTTTTGTACCTACTTCTGTTTTGGCCTGTGCAAGCTCTTGATCTGAATGTTTTTTTAAAAAATTCATGTTTAATAGGAAAAAAAATCTGGTATTTCTTTCTACCTTCTTTACACGATTAATCCCCTTTCAGTCCATTCTGCTACAGAAGTTGTGAAATTCCTCTAATCCACATCAATCCATGATCATATAAAGATTAAAATCCAAGCAAAATAAATGTTCCCCTTACCACCATCAGCCAAGTCCCCAGATCTCCCCACTAGAGGCTCTTGTAGGTGACATGGTGTTTGGCAGACTATGTAAAGTCGATGGAAAGGTTAGCCTTACCTGACTCAGTGGTGATGGGCAAAGAGAAAAATGTGTCTGAATAGAGTGGCTTTGTGAATTCCTTCAGGTCCTCATCAAATAGCTGGGTAAAAGCCCGAATGCTGATTCTGAAAAGAAAACCAATTTATTTAAGTACAAATTAGTGACTCACCGCAGTAGGGTCAAGGAGAAACAGGGTGGTCACCTGGTCAATATGTATGTAGGGTAGGGTATGAATTATGAAATCAGATAGCCCTGGGTTCGTGCATTCATGCATTCATTCATTTATTCATCAAATATTTATTGAGCCCCTACTGTGTGCCAGTACCTGTCCAGGAGCTGGATATACTGCAAAGAATAAGTCCCTATCACCTCGAGGTTTACATTCTTGAATGTAAAACTAAGCTTAGTAGGCTGAAGTCATAGGGCGATATGGGAACAAAAAATCACTTTCTAACATCTAGAGTATGAGCTGCCTCATAGGTAGTGAGCTTCCAGTCATTGAGGGTGTGTAAGCAGAGACTGGAGAACCAGCTCTCAGGGAATCTGTAGGACAGCAGCCCTGCACTAAGTTATAGATTGGCTTGGGTGACCTCTTCAGTCTGTTCTATCCTGAAGTTTCCTAGACTATAGGTTTACTGAGAGTATGAGGATCAGTTTATATGGGAAAACTTTTTCTAGGGTTAATTTAAATTGTAGGAAAAGTAATGGACGATTCTTTTTTCCTTAAAAAAAAAATCTAGATTTGCTCAACCCAAAAGTATCTGGGCACATCCTGTAATAATGCTGAAGCAGTACCAACATTAGTACCAGCCAGGACAAATTGTTCCGACCTTTTGCCCTCTCCTTCTCACTCATGCCCAGGTCCAGGTATCATCTTCAAGCTGATACTCATCAATTTCCATCTCTAAAAAAACCTTCCAAGTCAAAAGTTGTACTTCCAGGAATAACAGACTGTTGATGGAGGTATTGTGCAATGTCCCCAAAGGGTAACAAGCAGTCAACACACATTAAGTGGGAGGGGAGGAGTTGGTGTGTGTTGCTAATGTATTATACCTTTGGACATTGAAAGGAGTCTCTCCCATGAAAAGAGTTTCTTTTACAACCCTCAGAATGGGAGAAAATATTTGCAAACGAAGGAACTGTCAAAGGATTAATCTCCAAAATGTACAAGCAGCTCATGCAGCTCAATATCAAAAAAACAAACAACCCCATCCAAAAATGGGCAGAAGACCTAAATAGACACTTCTCCAGAGAAGATATACAGATTGCCAACAAACACATGAAAGGATGCTCGACATCTCTAATCATTAGAGAAATGCAAATCAAAACTTCAGTGAGGTATCACCTCACACCAGTCTGAATGCCCATCATAAAAAAACCTACAAACAGGGCTTCCCTGGTGGTGCAGTGGTTAAGAATCCGCCTGCCAATGCAGGGGACACGGGTTTGAGCCCTGGTCCGGGAAGATCCCACGTGCCGCGGGGCAACTGGGCCCGTGAGCCACAACTGCTGAGCCTGCGCGTCTGGAGCCTGCGCTCCGCAATGAGAGGCTGCGACGGTGAGAGGGCCGCGCACCGCGATGAAGAGTGGGCCCTGCTCGCCGCAACTAGAGAAAGCCCTCGCATAGAAACGAAGACCCAACACAGCCAAAAATAAATAAATAAATAAATAAATTTATTAAAAAAAAAAAACAGAAAACCTACAAACAGTAAATGCTGGAGAGGGTGTGGAGAAAGGGAACCCTTTTGCACTGTTGGTGGGAATGTAGATTGATACAGCCACTATGGAGAACAGTATGGAGGTTCCTTAAAAAACTAAGAGTAGAACTACCATACGACACAGCAATCCACTACTGGGCATATACCCTGAGAAAACCATAATTCAAAAAGAGACATGTACCACAACGTTCATTGCAGCGCTATTTACAATAGCCAGGACATGGAAGCAACCTAAATGTCCATGAACAGATGAATGGATAAAGAAGATGTGGCACATATATACAATGGAATATTACTCAGCCATAAAAAGAAACGAAATTGAGTTATTTGTAGTGAGGTGGATGGACCTAGAGACTGTCCTACAGAGTGAAGTAAGTCAGAAAGAGAAAAAGAAATACCGTATGCTAACACATATATATGGAACTTAAAAAAAAAAAAGGTTCTGAAGAACCTAGGGGCAGGACAGGAATAAAGATGCAGACATAGAGAATGGACTTGAGAACACGGGGAGAGGGAAGGGTAAGCTGGGACGAAGTGAGAGAGTGGCATGGACATATATACACTACCAAATGTAAAATAGCTAGTGGGAAGCAGCCGCATAGCACAGGGAGATCAGCTTGGTGCTTTGTGTCCACCTAGAGGGGTGGGATAGGGAGGGTGGGAGGGAGATGCAAGAGGGAGGAGATATGGGGATGTATGTATATGTATAGCTGATTCACTTTGTTATGCAGCAGAATCTAACACACCATTGTAAAGCAATTATACTCCAATAAAGATGTTAAAAACAGTTTCTTTTATTTGTATAGTGATTTGTAAGTGTGAAGAACTTTTATAAATATGATTCTATTTGACCATCTCCAACCTCTCCAATATAAGAAGGTTATGATATTATTTCACAGATTTGGAACCTGAAGCTTGGGGAGATTCCATTTCTCACTCAAGATCATAGAGAAAGCTGGTAAAAGAGAACCAAACTCAGGACTTTCTGACTCGTAGTCCAATTCTCTTTCTCTTATTTCCTCTTGGCTTAGTTTTGGTTTAACAGCAGTGACTTCTGTTGGAGGGGTGGCAAAAAGGGCCTGGGCTAGGAAGCATAGGGCTTGAGGTCTAGCTCTCACTGTCACTGATTAGGTGAATGGTTCCCAAAGTTCTTTATGTCTCAGTTTTCTCAACTGTGAAAATAAAAGCATTGGGTATAACAACCTTGACAGGTCCTGCTCTGGAATTCTGGGATTCGTAGGTGCAAACGCAAAGTACAAAATGGATGCAGATGAATAAGGGCCTTTAGGAACCCTGGAAGGAGATAATGACTTACTGTAGGCTTGGCTTAAAACTAGCAGGTCCATAGGAACTCTGCCCTTAAACCCTTCCAGTAATGGACACCACAACCACATCTCCTAACCCAGCAATTAGCACCTATTCAGAATCCTGTCCCATCCTATCTTCCTGCTTTTGTCTTCCCCACTACCCCTCTACACGACCCCCACTTTCAAATGGGAGTATTTGCTCTTCTCTAAACAATCTGTGTATTTCTGCCTCTGCACTGTGAATCTCCTCTTGCCTCTATCTCCATAGTTTCAAATTCTTCCCTACTTTTCAGCGCCCAGCCAAAATGATACCTCCTTCAAGAAGCCTTTTGAAACTTCATAGCATTTATTTACCTATACCCCTCTTATGTCCTTCAACATCTCTGCCCATATTTTACAGACATGTCTTCTGTTTATGTATATAAGATTATTTTAATGAACTGATATCTGATAGTAAGTTTTTCAACTTTAAATGTGTCCCAAATCAGAATTCAATAGCACAAAGTTACAGATCATGTGGTTCAATTTCCTTCATTTGAGGAAAATGAGGTCAAGAGAAGCTGAAACCTGATCGTGGTCACATTGCTATTCTATTTAGAATAGAAACAAAAACAGATCAGCACTTCCCCAACCACCAAACTGCTTCTCACCCATCATGATCCGCCCATTCTCTTCCCATATGGAACAACGCTAATTATATACCCGGATAGTAGGAACCCAACAATGAACGGAAACACATTATACATTCGTTGACATAATAAACTTGCGTATCAGCTAAACCTAGCATTTCTCATTTCTTTTCAGTCCTAATTTTTCTTTTTCCATGTTCCTTCCTGTCTACCTATTCTCTCTGAAGAAAAAGATGCCTGAGAGCATTGAGGGTCACCATGGTGATTATCGTCGTGAGACAGGCAGAATTCTGCCTGCACAGAGCCTGGGTTCAGCAGCTGCCACACGGGGGTCACTCAGCGTGCGGTTCTCTGTGCTCGTATCAAGCATCATCTGCCTGGCATGCTGTTCACAGGAGTGAACGAAATGTGGAGAAATAGAGGAAGCTGTGTCCTAGAAAACAAATTAGTGCGGCAGGAGGTGATTAAGCTATAATAAGAATGTGTAACCCTTCATAGAGCATCTTGGCTCATTTCCTTGTTTGTTCATAACACTTAATGGCGTCTCTTTTGTGCCCGGTACTTGCCATATTGTTTTGTGACCGATGTCACGTCTGTCTCCCCTATTGGACTGTGAGCTCTTGAAGCCTAGTGAAGAGGGTAGGCTATTAAACAAAGGGCTAAAAACCACTGCTAACTGGAGGATTAGAGGGGTGTAGAGACTGGGTGCTGTGGAAATGTAGCTGAGGGCCCTACTGCCCAGCTGTGGGTTAACAGGGGTGGCGCGGGCTAGTTGCAGGTTGAGCTGGCCTTTAAAGTGTATGAAGCAATTCACCAGTCAGACGGGAGAGTGGAGGGCATCCCAAATAGAGTGAAAAGGATGTGCAAAGGCTCAGGGGTCTAAGAGAGCCAGATTTAAGGGAACTCAGAGGAACAGGGCAAGGCAAAAGGGCAGAGTGTACTTGGGGCAAATGGTGGGAGACAAAGCTGGCGGGGCAGGCAGGAGGGAGGAGGCGGGGGCTTTGTGTGCCCTGCTCTGGAATCTTCACTTACTCCTGGAAATGAATGGGAACCACTGAAAGACCTTAATCTAGAAGGGACATGGCTAGGTTTGATCTGTCATCTACATGACTCCTCAGGACAGTCCTGTGATGTTTTGCAGATGAGGAAAGTGAGAATTAGAGAACTGAAATGCCATTTACAAGGTTACACAGCTGAAAAGTGGCAGTGCTGGAACTCCACTTGCGGGGCCTCTTCCTAGGACCTTGGCTGCCGTGATGGACAGGAAGGAGTGTGCTGGGAGACTGGGGGCCTGGTCCACACGTGAACTCTCTCTAGCTTCTTGTTCTCTTTCTTTCTTTTTTTTTTTTTTTTGCAGTATGCGGGCCTCTCACTGTTGTGGCCTCTCCCGTTGTGGAGCACAGGCTCTGGACGCGCAGGCTCAGCGGCCATGGCTCACGGGCCCAGCCGCTCCGCGGCATGTGGGATCTTCCCGGACCGGGGCACGAACCCATGTCCCCTGCATCAGCAGGCGGACTCTCAACCACTGCGCCACCAGGGAAGCCCCTTGTTCTCTTTCTTAAACATAGTAATGAGTCATCTTCTCTCCTTCTCTTTCAAAAAGCAAACCAGAAAACAAACAAAAACAGCCTCAACTTTCCAACCCACAAAGAGAAAATAGCCCTTAGGAGACTTTTCCTCAAATTTCCTGGAGCCCAAGTGACCAAGGAGCTGAGGCAACTCTTGATTCTAATAGGAACTAAAGGATCCCGGCGTTCTGATCTCTTTTATATTTCTCCTTTGCTCTGTCTGAGATCTCATCTCCTTCAGGTAGGCTCCTATGGCCTTGTCCTCAAGCAAATATCACTAATAAGTTTGTGTGTGTTTACTTTGGAGGTGCCAATCTTGGCTGTGTGGCAGTAGCACTTTTGTGGTGAGTCCTGGGCAGAGGTAGCTATACAGAGTTCCTGCTCAAAGTGAGTCCTCTGTTTTAGGGCAACTGTTGGCCTGCCTTTGTTGATGCAAGGGAGGGGCTAAGAATGACATGATGCCGTGTCACTGTCTCCTTTTGGAGCTGGCAGAAAAGTTTCTGCTGAAATTCAGGGGTGATACTCAAAATATGCAAGTGTTAATAAGACCTGGACACTGCCAACCAGAATGGACACTGGCCCATAGAGAACCTGACTGACTGCCATACTGGCTGGATATCAGCTCTGCCAACACCCAACAGAGAAGGCACATCCTCTGCAGAAGTATTAATCTTGGATGCCTGTGGCCTTATATCCAAGATGGAAGCCTAGGTTCTCTATCTCTTGGGGATCCTGGTTTGGGGGGCTGTGTATGCTTATACCTGCTTTCGGGGAGCATAGTGTAGATGAAGGGCACAGACAATTCCTACAGATGGAAGGGCCTGTTGGCTGTAGTAGTGCTCCCTGGGGCCAAACCAAAGAGCTGCTCCTTTTCATCTGCCATCTTACTGGGAGGAGAGGGTGCTTCCACTCATTCAGGGGCCTTTCCCTTCAAGGGTTCTATCTGGACCAAAGAGCACTTTCGTCTTTTATGCTTTAGAAGGTAAATTCCAGTCCTCACTAAAAGTGGAAGATAAAACCTCATATGTCTTGAGTCTCCCTGAACTCAATCTTTCTATTTGGACATTTTCACAATTGTTAACATGGTAAGTAAATTGTCTGATTCATACTAGAGAAGTTTTAGGAGAAAGGACAATCTATTAAGAACCTTCAATTCTTCACATAACGAATGGGAGCTTTTGCACCATGCGAAAGCCTTCTTTACACATTACCTGTGAATGCAGGCAGGAACACAACTTTTATAAATTACCTAGTAAAATGTAGAGCACTCTTGTAACGCAGGCTATTAATCTACAGGAGCTCGTGTGCATCAGAGGCCCAGATAGCTGAGCGCCCAGTGATGGAGCACGTCCCTTCTAGCAAAATGACGGTAACACATCTAACCTGTAGGCCGTGCGTGGCTTCAGCGGTCCGTCACAGAATTTTTGCTGATTGGGATCACATTTTCCACCCAGGCTCTCCATCTCTGCGCCAAGCTTAATGTTAAAACTCTTAGAGTTGCTGTCAGGACTTTCCGCACATTTGCTGGCAAAATAATCAGTCTGGTACACCCGAATGGAGGCATTGTGCCTGTATTCCAGGTAGGAGGGCAGAGGGTGCTGCTGTTCTGGCTTCAGCTCATCACTGCCTGGAGGGAGAAAACCCACAGTGAAGCACTGACTTTCTTGTGACTTCAGTCATGTCTAACCAGGTTTCTGAGGTTACCTCCTCACCCACTATCTCTAGTCATCCCTAGAGTGCAGAACCTGTCATCTCAAAGGATGCTATGAAATTCTCCCAATGAAATTAATTTAATTCACTTTTTCTAAAATAAGCAAAAATTAAAAATAAATAGTGCATATACAAAATTTTATATATGCATATTCATCTACACCGACACACACACACACACACACACATACACTATCATTTTTCTAGGAAAGAAAATACATGTGAACGAGAGGGTGGCTCATGTATCAAATGATAATGTGTCCGTAACTCCAGAAAGTTGGACACTCCCCACTGTGAGAGTCAAGCCACTCGAAAAGGTCTCTACCTTGCCAATAACCATTGTAGCTGAGCGAATAAGGAGATCCCTATGACCTGGGAAATGGGGAAGAGATAAGAGCAATCAGGTCTGAGGCCAGAGCAGTCGCCTCATAGGCACGCTCCCCGTGCCGTGCCCAGTCTGATAATTGCTCCGTGTCCTGCTCTGTTATCTTGAGTACAGCTTAATCCTGGCTTGAATTTGGTCCCTCATGCAGAACACTTCCCAGAACTCTTCCCCTGTCCACCCAGCCTGCTGTGTGTTTTGGCACTGCAAACTCGTTTTGATGTTGGCTGGAGGAAAGCATAATTAGGAAGGAAAATATTATAGAGATTGGATACCATTTACAGTGAACTTTAAGGAGTGGTACTGTGGGGCTTCTTTATGTCCTGGACTCAATCTCAATTTATTAAACTTTTATTGTTTAATAAAATTTGCTCAAAAATGAATGGATCTTAGAAATATTATCCTGTTGGCAGTAATTAAAAGGAAGGTTGCCTTTAGGAAGAGTATATATGCTGTAAATGACAGTTCTGTGAGATGGGTTGTTATCTTAGACCACCAGGGGGAGCACAGCCCATCTCCATGGACATCAATAATTGAAACCCACCTGGCTGGAGCACACGAGGCTGAATTCTGGGGTATTACTTTTTTTCAGCTACTGCCTTATATTCAGGTAGGAAAACACTGTCTTCAGGGCAGCCTACTTAAATTTAAAGTCTCTCTACAGTTAACCTATTTATCTCCAATTAGGATGTGTGAGGAAACTTGGAATGCAGCACTGACCCTTGAAATTATTGAATTAATTATGCATAACCAGCTCCAGTACAATTAAATAAAATGTAAAAATACACAGTGAGAACGAAATACTGTTTAGCTCCAACATTTGTCATGGCAGGTTTAAAACTTCCCACTGCCCACAAATGGGTTAAAATAGTCAAAATAGTCTGGGATGCATAAGAAACTCCAGTGCAGCACCTTAAACAATTTTGAAAAATATAAGACATGTAGAATATATTAATGTCATTCCAGACACAGACATCTGTTTTGGAGAAATAACACACAAGACCTCAGTGGCAAATACACATATGGACATGTGTGTCCCCAGATACAGCACTCCTGCAGATGATTTGATAAATGCTGATGTAATAAGCTCTAAAGATCATACCGGGTGGTTGTATGGAATGTTATTATAAGAATTACCTAGTATTTGCCTGATCCATAAGGATTGGGTAACACTGAATAATTTAGTGGACTAGATAATGAAACATATTATTGAAAATTCAGTAGAGAAAGGAGGAATGCTCTTCATGATCATTTTTTCCCCTCTTTTAAGCTTTTGAATATTTTTGTGAATTGGTGGGTGGTTTGGGAGTGTATGATTGGTGCAGGTATTGAGCCAGGAAATGGAGAAGGCAGAAGAAGCATATAGCTGCTTAATGGCAGAACAAGGGAGCTGAACGGGACTGAATAAGTAGCAAAGACTGAATGAGTCAATACATGCCATGCACTTCCAACAGTGCCTGGCACATAGTACGGGCTCAAGAAATGATGGTTACTGTTATTACTGATGTAGTTGCTATTAATATTACTCACCCATTTAATAATTAAACCCAGCAGATAATAGGCTTTATTGCGGAAAGAACCTTTGAGCAGTTTTCTGTTACATCTCCCTGCATCCAGCAGAGAGAAAGTGAAATGACATAGAAATTCAGTTTTCTTCTTTTAAAAACTTGTCACAAAAGGAGCTCCCACAGTGACTTTTGGGAAAGTAATCCTGTGTCTTACAGCAGAGTTAATTCGTGATCACTTACCGTCAGCCTCTCTCACCACCACTGTGAAGTATTTCACAGCTCCATTGGTGTCGCTGAACCAGCTGCAGTTGAAAGTAAAGTTGATGGAAGATTTGCTAATTAGCACATCCTTTTTATTCACCCGAATATGTGGAGGTGGAGGAGGAGGGCCTGGAAGAAGGGTGGGGAGGGAACCAAGAAGGGTCACAACTATGCTTTTACGTATAAACTATCAGTGAAATGAAGATCTCTACTCACCTACATCAGACTGTGTGCGTGTGTGTGTAATGCTTGGAATCAAGAAAACCTCCTCCTCTCCTGAAGGGAAGCAGGCAGAGGAAGTGATTTGCCAGTAGCACATTAAACATAATGAAAGAGGCAGCTCCTCAGCAGGATTTCCTGGAGTTGTAGCATCAAACTGCTTAAAAGCTCCATTATGGCTCTAACTGTGTCAGGCAAAGAGATGTATTTAAATACTAACTCATTCAGGTTCTTTAAGATCATTTAACTTGTTTGCTGCCAGGATGCGTTACACAGAGAAGTGTTTCTACTTCCCAGAGCCTTTCAGATCCTCTTCAAGTGACAACAAGACACACTAATGTGGGTGAGCCATATGCACGTGAACAGGGGTGGTGGATACCACGGAGAAAGGCACACGCCCTGTGCCCGCCTCCGGGGACACTTACGGTCTATCATGGTGATGGTGCTGTCTTCGACCACCTCACTGCTCATGCCGGCTGACTGCACCTTGATGGACACCAGGTATCTCTTATGGGGCACTAGCATCATGATGTTAAGCAGAGATTTTTCTTTCTCCAACTTTCTGGAGAACTCAACTTCTTGAGTGTCCATTTTCCGGCACTCAATGCTGTACCCATCAAAGTCAGAATCGGGAGGGATCCAAGAACAGGCAATGGCCGTGGAGTTCTGAGGACGGCAATGCAGATTCTGTATCTTGTCTGGCTCTAAAGGAGGCAGGAAGAGACACTTTTCACAACTCTGTGAGACATCCTTTTAGCTCCTTTGGCTCCAAGTAGCTCAGAGACCTAAACAAATAATTCTCAATCTTCATGTGAATTGTCTTTCATAGATGTCCAAGGGGATTTCTGCCTAGGAGACTCCACTTTGAGAAACACTAAACATTAAAATTCTGTCCCTTTAGAAAAATCACCGGGTACCATTGTGACTGGAAACACGTGGGCACTGAAATCAAGTGGCAGAAGTCAGATAGAAGGTGGGGCAGAGTAGCCGAGAGGTGCAGCTTGATCTGCCTGAATTCAAATTCTATTTGCCAGCGACCACTCGTGGGCAGGTGATTTAACATATCTGTGCCCTATCTGTAAAGTGGGGAAATGAAGAATACCTACTTCCTATGGTTACTGTAACGACTCAATGAGCTGAAACATGCACAGCCACCCAGCACAGTGGCTGGCGCTGCTCAATAAATGTTAGTTCTTAAAATGAGGAAAGAAATGGCATTGCTGACGTTTTTACCTTCTGCATCTGGCTTCTGTCCCTGTCTTCCATTTTTCGCCTGCCCCTCCCTGCTCACACGCCATGCTCCAGGGACTGAACTGCTGTGATTCCCCACATATGCCAGACTCTTCCATCCCCCTGTTTCATCCCCCTGTGCTTATGGTCGTTCACTTTCCTCTGCCTGACAGAGTGCCTGACTCAGTAGGGACTTGAATGGCAGCTGATTTGTTCCTGTGAGTGACACAACCATGAGTCTGAAAGAAAAGCAGTCACGTGACCGTGCAAGTTAACAACCAAACCGTGTAGGTTACCCCGTTATATATGCTCTTCTGGGAACTATGTGTAGACCTACTTGGCCCTCCCAGCGGCAGCACCTGTTGCTCTGGTTTGGAGCACGACCCCCCTTCCCCTGACACGTGCTTTGTTACAGGAGTCACTGTCCTCACCAAACACTCGGCATCTGCGTGCTACTGAGCGAATTCCTGTCTCATATCAAGGTCTATAAATGTAAGCTAAGTCACAGCAGGTTAGATGAGGATGATTTAGGAAAAAAAATCAAGCCGAGGATTTTTCAGGATAGAGGAAGAATTGGCCTTTGAGGCAGACAATAATTGTGTCTTTTCAAACATTAATTGCGTGTTAATCTTTTGAGCTCCCTTCAAACCAAGTCACAGCTGAGACCCAAAGACACCTCCTCTTTCAGCTTTGGAGAAATTCTTTGAAAACATCCTGCCTAATCCATAATTCTGATAATTTACACAAAGTATAATATGGAAATTTGCTTTGATCTCTTCCCTCAGTTCCTTGTCTCTCCTCCTTTTCACCTCTAAATCCTGCCTGTTTTCCAAGACTCAGGTTACATCTCCATTCACTAAGAAACAAGTACCTACTGTGTGCGATGTGCCCTTCTAGAGACTGTCAACAGTACAGAAGTGAATAAGATATTAGCTGTAACCTCTAGGAAGGGAGATGAGTCCAAACCAGTCATAATACAAGGTAGAAAAGAGAATGTACCAGAAGAAATGGGGAAGAGGATGCTGTGTGAAGTGACAGACAACTTTCTGCTTCCGGCGTTAGCGGTGGGCAGGAGTTAGCAAAGCCTTTCTCGCAGAGATGACACCTCGCCTAGATATTGGGAGAGGGGCATTTTAGGCAGAGAAAACCACGAACCTGGGCACCAAGGGTGGTGCTGGGAGGAGTGGGAAGGTGGCTGGTGGAGCAGTGCAAGCTGTTCAGCATGGCTGGAGTGTGTTTGTGAGAAATGGGGCACTGGAATGATTTTACATGAGAATTCTCAACTTCTGTTTTGTTTAATCCTCTGGTCTTCTGTTACCCACAGCCAAACCCAATCTGAACTAATGCAACCCTCACAGTTCATTCCGCCATTCCCCGTAAAACTCAGCATCGAGCCCCTCTTGGCGCCGGCTGCTTTCCTCTTGGGCACACCCCATTTGGTAAATGCTTCTCTTAAATTCTAGCATCCAGGACCGAATACAATATTCCAGATGCGATCTGACCAGCCCAACCTCAACTGAGCTCTCGGATTCTAACACCTGTGATTCAATCACACAGCCCACAATATGCCACTGCAAACCCCTCTTGATCTGGCTATAAACTAAAACTCTTCGTTCTTTTTCACATATTTCTCTTGACACACACCTATCTGATCCCAAACTGCTCTTTGGATACAATATCCAAAGAGTTATAATTTTTGTAGCATGAATGTTTGTTGAATTAACAAAACAGCTACTGGCTTAAATTTCTAATTTTCAACTTCGTATTTTATCAATAACCAATAACTATTTGATCTGATCTCAGAAACTACATTTACTGGGTATTATTGAAAAATAAATATTTGGATTGAGGTTCCTATACCAAAAACTTCTGTTTCTTTGAGGTCTGTGGTATTTATCTCAAAATGCCTTGTGTGGGGGCTTCCCTGGTGGCGCGGTGGTTGAGAGTCCACCTGCCAATGAGGGGGACGCGGGTTCGTGCCCCCGGGAGGGTCCCACATGCCGTGGAGCGGCTGGGCCCGTGAGCCATGGCCACTGAGCTTGTGCGTCCGGAGCCTGTGCTCCGCAATGGGAGAGGCCACAACAGTGAGAGGCCCGCGTACTGCAAAAAAAAAAAAAAAAAAAAAAAAAAAAAAAAAAAAAAAAAAAACCCTTGGGGAAGAAACTGATATGTACTTTATTGTTGAAGTATTTTCATCTTTAGAATTTACAGCAGTATGTCCTAACCAGTCCCTCTGTTTCTAGTTTGCCCCTTTCGATCTGTTCTCTGTTCCACCCCCATAGTGACTTTCTAAAATGCAAATTTGATTATATCTCGGCTGAAAATCCTTCAGTGGCTCCAATGGACTGAGGTTCAAAATCATCACCATGGCTCACAAGACATTGTATGACCTGTTTCTCCTAATCCTTACCTATTATCCTCTGGCTAACTAAACTCCTTTCTATTCTGCCTCCTGCCTGGTTTTGGAATCTTTTATTCTCTCTACCTGGAACATTCTTTACTTCTTTCTTCATCTCCACCCAGTGAGTCTTACTCTTTCCTTGGGTTTTTTTTTTTTTTTTTGCGGTACGTGGGCCTCTCACAGTCGTGGCCTCTCCCATTGCGGAGCACAGGCTCCGGACGCACAGGCCCAGTGGCCATGGCTCACGGGCCCAGCCACTCCGCGGCATGTGGGATCTTCCCGGACCGGGGCACGAACCCGTGTCCCCTGCATCGGCAGGCGGACTCTCAACCACTGTGCCACCAGGGAAGCCCTTTCCTTGGGTTTTGATTTGGATGTTTCTTCTTCTAGGAAGCTCCCTTTTATTGGGTCAGATGCCTTTACCCTGTGTTTCTCTAGTGCCAAATACTTCCTTCATCACACCCAAAATGTCTTGTTAATGATAGTACCTCCCACTCAACTGTAAGCTCCATGAGGGCAGAGATTATTTCTTGTTGTTAAAGTTGAATAAATGAACAAATCTATATAGAACTTCTGTCTGAATTCAAATCTAACCTATTTCAGGTAAAAATGTGGATTTAAACCAAGCCCCATTGGAATAAGATGTTGCAACACATACTTCCTCCCCACTTCATCTGAGAATCAAGACATGTCATACTTGTCCTCACAGATCCAAAAATTGGTTTGCTGTAGGTTTTCCAGGAATCACCACTGACAGTCTTGACACTGAATTGATAAGATCTCCCTGGACGAAGGCCATACACGATGCGTCCTTCTGATTTTCTGTTGCTGTAGGGGTTGAAGACTGTGACGGCATCTCTGGGGAACCACTGCAGCTCAAAGTCATCATAGTCTGTCCAGTCCGGTGGCCCTTTCCAGGTGATGGCCAACGATGTGTTCGCAACATCAGCAAATGACATAAGACTGGGAGGACTTGGGGCTGTATGTATGAGCAAGTAAAAAATCATGCAATCACTTCTATGCCATAACATATATAAATAAGATAGCTGAGCGACATCAGACATACGTTTAACGTACTTCATAGGAAGAGGTAATATGATAACATAATAACAAGAGCTTCCATTGACAGTGTTTACTACGTGTGAGACACTGTCCTCAAGTGTTTTATGTACATTTTCTTTAATTTTTATAACCAGAGAGTTTTTACCAGGGTGCTGTGGAGCATGAGCTTGCCCTGAATGGATTACAAGTATGAGAAGATATTTATTCCATCAGATTTGGGGATGTGAAGGCTAGAGTCCACAGACAGTTATATCCAATTGCAGAGAGCCTTGTTCATTGACCCCAGGGTGGTACACAGATACCAATGTTATCTGTGTGTGCCCAAGAAATAAGAAAATTTAGAAAGCACTGATCATAGTAACACAATGATGATGTATATGACTATCCCCATTTTACAGATAAGAAAGCTGAGGCTTAGAGATGCTCGGTGACTTGCCCAGCTTCACACAGGTAAGTGGTAGAGCTAAGCCAAGGACCTAGATCTTTTCACCCAAAGTCTGTCTCCTTCACCCATTCTATCACAGAGCCTTCCCAAGTTCAGGGGCTAGCACATGGTACATCATTACCGATTTTATTTCTTATTAATAAAACCGTAATTAAAACATGCCTGTGGAAGCTACTTCCCACCAACACTTGGCCATTGGCCACTGGGCTTCTTACCTGTTCTGCTCTCCCCCGTGACCTTGTTGCTGAGATCTCCACTATGAGTTATCACACACAGCCTGTATTTCCTTCCGGGAACGAGGCCATGGAAACGCCACTCCGTCAGGTCCTTGTCTTTCCAGTTTTCCTTCTTTGTGCCATTGGGGTTATAGAGAATCAGTTCATAAAAGTCGAAGTCCCCAGAGGCTGGACTCCAGCTGAACCAGAGACTGTCTGTCATGTTTCGATTGGATCCCTTGAGGTTACTCACAGAGGCTGGGACTTAAGAGAAGGACAACCTTTACTAAAAACAAGACAGATAGAAACAAAGGCATTTTGGCCCACAGGTGAAAACATGAGCTGTGTTGGGTGTACAGGTGAGTAGCGCTTATTGTAGAGTCAGATCTTGCTTCTACTTCAGGTCACTTGAGTTTAGGGGCATGTGGTCTAGAGACCTGGCACAAATTAAAATAAAACAAAGCACAAGAGGTGGTGACTTCTGTATGCTCGCTACATGTCTTCTGATAAACATATAAAGTGAAATCTTCAGAAATGGCTAAGACTGGTCAAATAGTTCATAACTTAGGATATAAAAAGCCCTGAAAGTTGTTCATAAAATGTTCCTGCCCCTTCCAGTCTGGCCCATCTCACTTGGCCACCATCCCATAACATCCCTCTCTGGGCCTCTTTACTTCCTCTCCATCCTCTCTTAGGTTCTCAGTTCTCTCTCTCAGCCCTTTCTTCCCCCAAAATCTATACTGATGGAACCTCACTTGGGAAGTGAAGTGTTAACAGTCATTTCTACCATAGTATAAATTAGTCAGGCTGGCACTTGTCCCGTGGGTATGTAAGCTTCATGATTCTTTGGAGAGTGAAGACTGTTGCCCCTTGTTGGAGGAATTTTAAACATTAATGAGCAGATAAGGGAAGACGTGCCTAGGGCAGATGGCCCTGAAGATGGTAACATCTAGGAAATTCCACTCATGGCTTATCCACTGCTCTTTTTCATTCCCTCAGAAGACAAGCTGAGAACTCCTGCTGAGTGACTAAAATGAGCTCTTCCCATGGCTCCTCTCACCTTCGGGCCTCAGCTGAAAAGCCTTCTCTGTCTAAAGGGGTCTCTAAGTCTTGTCCTGCCGAGTCATGCTGTGTCATAACATAATGTTTATTTCCTTCAGAGGATTTAAGGCATTCCAAAATCATCACCCTTTAAAATCTGCAGTCCCATCCCCTCCTCCTCTCTGCTAGTGTAGAGCCCTGTGAGGTCAGGGGCCCTGTGAGTCTTGTTTACTCTCCTAGTGCAACAGTGAGCCCAGTGCCTGGCACACAAGAGCACTCAAAAACAACTGTCAATTAAGAATAAAAATTGGGGACTTCCCTAGTGGTCCAGTGGCTAAGGCTCAGCGCTCCCAATGCAGGGGGCCGGGGTTCCATCCCTGCTCAGGGGACTAGATCCCACATGCATGCTTCAACTCAAGAGATCACATGCCGCAAATAAGATCCGGCGCAGTCAAATAAATAAATAAATATTTTCAAAAAGAATAAAAATTGAATAGAAAAAATGAGATAATGGACTCAAATTATGGAGAAAGAGTAGATTCAGTTTCTTATTTGCAAAACCCAGAGATGTTTCTCTCTCTCATTTTCCTGGAACTCTTGTGTTCACTTCATCTAGTGCTGTGTTTCTGATTCACAGCAGTCTTTGCTTGTTGGCCCCATTTGTAGCTGCCCTTCTTTGGACCTGCTCTCCACTCCATCTATTTCCTGTAGAAAGCTGAAAGGCACAGCTTGAATTGAGCCCTGATGGGTTATAACCCTCGCGTAGCAGTTTGCTGGCAAGTAGAGGAGCCAGATTCATTTTTCTCACTAAACTCTATGAGGTAAGCACGTGTAGGAAACAAAGCAAAAACCAGTGCAAAAACTATTCTGATATATAATCAAAGGTCTGATTTAGGGTCAGAAATTTCATATAAAGGTCACAAATTTCATACAAAGCTACACCCTGGGTAGAACAGGAAACTAAGGACAAATCAAGGAAAAGCCAGTGAGTACTGTGACAATTTCCCTGCTATTCATTACAGCTTGGGTTCAGGTCTTACCTGTTCTACCGAATATGGAAGACTCATTAGACAGCTCCCCACTGTGAGTTACAATCACCATTTTGTACATTCGACCTTGTAGCAAGTTCTGGAAAGAGAAGCTCTGGACTTGCGGGCCAACTTGAGCTCGCTCCTGAAGAGTTCGATCTGGGTTGTACAGAAAGATGTTGTACCATTTGAGCTCCCCCTCTGAGGGGGTCCAGCTGAAGGACAGGTGTCTGGTGGCGTTCTCTGTGATCCTCAGGTTGGTGACAGCTGCTGGGACTAGAAAGGTTGAGGAGAAAGAGAATGAGACTGAGTTTTGGTACAGCCCACCCTGACCCAGCCCGGGGTTGGTGCCTAGATGGCCACACTCCATCAAGCAGCTCAAAACACACCCATCCCTGCCTTTAAGAATATTGACTACATGGAGACCCCAGAGCAAAGAAATCCGAATAATGTGAATTAGCGAGGCTGAAGCCGTTAATGTTAAAAAGCAAAACCACAAGAGAACAACAACAACAAAAAACCCCACTAATGGAAAACTATCTTTAAAGACATTTTTTGCATGTAAAATAAATGTTAGTCTGACCTGTGTGACTAAATGTTTTTCCAGTACTAGGAACTAGATCAGAGACCAGCAATCTATCTCTGAGTGCCCTCTGAGAGCTGAGAAATGACCATTGGAGGGAAGGGCAGTGGGAAGGAGAGACTAGGTATGAAAGAAAGGGAAAATCAGGCAGAAAGAGAAAACTAGATTCAGAGACATGGGAAAGAGAAGGAAGAGGAAAAGCCAAAACCATTTTTTAGAAAAGGTTTACATTAGGATTTTGGAACCTTTTTGGCCTTCCGTGCTACCTGCTGGCAAGGTGAAATGACCTGCTTCCAAACTGTTGGCACAGATGCTGACTGATACCATGGAAGTCTTAAGATGCCAGTGGAAATAGAACAGGACATCTGTCTCCTCTCTCCTGGGTTCTCTTCTCCAAACACTTTCTCAGGCTCTTTTGCTTTTCCCCTCTCCTTACGCCAGATCCTTAAAAGTTGGTATTTCCCATGGTTTCAGCCTTTGTCTCCTTCATATTCTATAACATTAGCGAAACAGTCAGTCTCATTCACTTTATGGCTCGCTATGGCCTGCATGTTTGTGTCTCCACCCCTACCCTCCTGGAAATTCATGTTGAAGCCTAAAGGCCAAAATGATGGTTTCAGGGGGTAGCGAATGGAAGATGATTAGGCCATGAGGGTGGAGACCTCATGAGTGGGATCAGTGCCTTATAAAAGAGACCCCAGAGGGCTCTCTCATCCTTCCCACCATGTGAGGACACGGTGAGAAGATGCTCGCTGTGATCCAGAAAATGGGCCCTCACCAGACACCAAATCTGCTGGAGCCTTGACCTTGAACTTCCAGCCTCCAGAACTTCCAGCCTCCAGAAATCATGTCTGTTGTTTAAGCCACCCAGTTTACGGTATTCTCGTTATAGCATGCTGAACAGACTAAAACATGGATTTAACTAGAATTTTTGTCCAAATCTTTATCTCCAGCTCACTTTTCTGAGCTCAGGACCCCTATTATCAATAACCTATTGATCACCTCTCTCTGCAAGACATTCAGACATCACAAACTCAGTTCAGAACTGAGCCCTGTATCTTTTTCCTTGACACTCTCTCCTCCTGCTTCTCTTATCTCAGTTAATAGAATCATCTTCTGCCAGGTAAAAACTGTAGAATCTTCTTCTGTTCCTCCTTTTATACTCTACCCAGCCACCAAATGCCATCTTATCTAATGCAGGACTATTTCTTGACTATATCTACTATTCTTCATCAGGGCCCCTGCATTAGTTCTGCTTTGGACCCTTATCGTTTCTATGACTGCCATCACCTTAGGACCCCAGTTACCTCTCTGACCACCTCCCCTCACTTTGCCATCACTCACTGTGCTCTACCAATAGTGGTCTCATTGCTGCTTCTCCAACGCCCCCAGCTCAGGTTCTTCGCCTTGCTGTTTGCTCTGCTTCGGGACGCTCTTCCCCAAATACCTACACGGTCCTCTTTCTGACTTCTTTCAGACCTTTACTCAAATGTCACCTTCTCAACAAAACCTTTCAGGACTGTACTATCTAAAATTGTTAGCGTCTAGCACTTGCTAACCCACTTCCTGCTTTAATTTTCTCCTCAGTATTTACTACCATTTAACGTACTACATTTTTTACTTCTTTATTTTCTTCATTGCCTTTCTCCCCTACTAGAATAGAGGCTTCATGACTATGAGGGCTGTTTTATTCATTTCTGTGTATCCAGCATTTAGGATCGTGCCTGGCACACAGTAGGTGATCAATAACAAGTTCATTTATGAGCCTGTCTCCCCACCTTTGGTCTCTTCTCCATTCAATCTATCCCCCATCGCCATCTGATTTACCTTTTTTTTTTAATATTTATTTATTTTTTTAGAAGCATCCATTTTATTTATTAGCAACAACAATTATTATTTACATGCTTAGACTAGTTTATTTAGAATAATTCTGAAGTTGTGGGCCATTTTTTTTTTAAGAAGATGTTGGGAATAGGAGTTTAATTTATTTATTTTTGCTGTGTTGGGTCTTCGTTTCTGTGCGAGGGCTTTCTCTAGTTGTGGCAAGCGGGGGCCACTCTTCATCGCAGTGCACGGGCCTCTCACTATCGCGGCCTCTCTTGTTGCGGAGCACAGGCTCCAGATGCGCAGGCTCAGTAGTTGTGGCTCACGGGCTTAGTTGCTCCGCGGCATGTGGGATCCTCCCAGACCAGGGCTTGAACCCGTGTCCCCTGCATTAGCAGGCAGATTCTCAACCACTGCGCCACCAGGGAAGCCCCTACCTTTTTTTTTAAAAGTACAAATTTTTATTACAGAACGTTCACTCTCTGGCTGAAAAATTTTTATTGTCTCCTTTTATTTATTTTATAAGATGAAAAATAAATTCCTGAGGAAGGCACGCCAGGCACTATCTAATCTGGCCCGAACCTGCCTTTCCAGCCTCACGTCTCCACCATGTAACACACACTTCGGCCACCGCAAAATCTCCCTGCTCCTTCTCACACCTCCCTGTCTTGGCACATGGTCGTCTGTCTGCACTGGGTGTCCTAGCTTTTCTCCACGTGGAGAATTGCTTCATCCTTCATGACAGTACTGAAAGGTCACTTTCAAGAAGACTTCCCAATTCCACCTGACTCCATGCTCCCCTTGATGCTGGACATCCCTCTCTCACAAACAACCCTTATCACAATGTGTTGACATTATTTGTCCATGTGTCTGTCTCCCCCAATTGTCAGTCACTTCTTCCAGGGCGAGAAGCATGCCTAACTTAGCTTTATGTCCCTATCGACATCAAACCCCTTTCAGACCTGGGTGCTTAATAAATAAATAATCAGTTAGACCAGTGGTGCTGTCTGAATAATGGCCCCCAAAGATGCCCATGTCCTAATCCCCGGAACCTGTGAATATGTTACCTTATGTGACAAAAGGGACTTTGCAGATGTGGTTAAGTTCAGGATCTTGAGATTATCCTGGATTGTCTGAATGGTGACCAGTGTGATCACAAGAGTCCTTAAAAGATGGAAGAGGGAGGCAAGAGAGCAGAGAAGGCGATATGGTGACAGACACAGCGGTTGGAGTGAGGCCACTGCTGCAAGGAATGTGAGTGGCCTCTAGAAGCTGAAAAGGGTGAGGAATGGCTTCTCCCCACGAGGTCTCTAGAAGAAACACAGTCCTTTTGCGACCTGACGCCTTGATTTTAGCCCCATAAAACCTATTTTCAGATTCTGATCTCCAGAACTATAAGATAATAAATCCGTGTTGTTTGAAGCTGCAAAGTTTGTGGCAATTTATTACAGCAGAAATAAGAAATGAATAGAGCCAGTTTTGATGCAAAATCTGAATTGGAGTGTGGTGGGCTGAAAGCTGTGTGAATAGGCCGACTGGCGGAAGTGGCAAATCACGGTGAATGTCCCTGCTGTGTCAAGAAATATATATCATCTCCCAGTGTTGCTTCATCCCTTTGGCCCTACAGTTCTTAAGGAATAGCAAGACAGGGAGGTGTTGTACGAAACAACAAGCTGTGCGAATTACCTGTCCGGCCTTCAGTCTGGGCTTCCTTGCTAAAGAGGCCTCCACTGACGGTTAGGATCTGTATCTTGTATTTCTTTCCTGGGGTTAGGTCTTCAAATTTGTGCTGCTTAGTCGTGGCTGCCTCTGATGTGTTACTTAGGAGGATCCCATTTTCACTTAGAAGCAGGATATCATATCTTTCTGCCACACCAACAGCTTTCTGCCAACTTACTATTAAGGAGTGACTGCTGTATGCATTGTCTGCAGTTATTCCCTGGACGGACGCTGGGACTGCAAAGAAAAGAGAGGCCAGTTCCATCACTTAGGGTTAAGTAACCAATTGAGAAAAACTTCCCTAAATCAACTGCAGATGGAAGATGATGCCTCATGGTTGCATCATTGACACTTTCCATGTGCCCTTAGGAGAAAGTATTTCTTGGCCTGAATTATCTGTATAACTGCTTAGATTCTCTTTTTTTTTCTTTCTCTGATTTAGACGGATCTTGAAGTCAAACAAGTAGAAAAACTAGTGGAAGTGACACTGATAAATATGCAGAGTGATGCATATCGATGTATCTAGAAAGTGGAAGAATGCTGAACAAATTTACATTCAATGAATACAGTTTGGATGACTGAATGGTGTTGCTTGTTTAGACTTTCATTCCCAAGATTAACTCAGGTCAAAGCTTTAAGCCTTGACCTAAGCAGTAGCATATAACAGTGTTTGTGCTACAGCTCCTGATGTGAGAGGCCAGATAGTATTTGTTAATAATATTTTATGTCCTAAACTTATAGTTTTTCTCATTCTACATAATATCCTTAAGAGATCTCATCCACTCCCATGGTTTGAATTGTTAGCCATGTGGTGATGACTCCCAAATTTAAACTCTCAGTTCAGATCTCTCATCTATTTTTGCAAATGACATCCCTCTCTGGATGTTCCACAGACACCGCCCCCCCAACCCTCAAGATGCCCAGACTGAACTGCTCATCTCCCTCCCACCACCTCCTCATTGCCCTTTGTTGGTCCAAGTCTTGGTCCAAGTCTTGATCCAAGCCAGAAACTTGTCACACTCACCTTTCTACAGAATCAGACACGAGTCTTGTCATTCCTGTCTCCTAAATCTTACATCTCTTGGGTCTTTCCACTTCTCTCCTTCTCTTCCTCACTAGCCTAGGACACTATCATCTCTCACCCACAGTACTGCAAGTCTCTTGTTTCCTCACTTCCCACTGTTTCTAACTGTACACAGTGTCTGGCAGATTCTCATAGCATGCCATGCTGATGGCCCTTTAATCGCTATCCACAATTCTAAACCCTTTAACAAGGCATACAAGGCCCTTCGAAATTAGGTCCATCTACCTACTTGGCCACATGGCTCACATCGTTATTCTAGCATAAGTAGTGTATAGCTCCGCAAATGTGCCATGCTTTCTCTTCCGTCCAGGCCTTTGCTGTTCTGCTGGAACCAGATCAACACATACTTCACCAGGATAATTTCTTAGTATCTTTTAAAATGTTACCTCCTCCTGGAAGCCTTCCCTGACTCTTTTTGTTTGCTCCTATAGTATCCTGACATTACTTTTATTTTAGCACTTATCATGCTATACTTTAGTTGCCTTTTACCTGACTCCACTATATCGTAAGCTTCTTTGGTCAGGGGCTCTATCTTGCTGCTGAATTCCCATTTTCTAACATAGTGCTTGACATATAGTTGGAGATATACGTATATGAAACAGACACAGAGAAGGGCACAGTACAGAGGCCCATGCCCCACAACTAAATAAGTGGTCATGAGAACGGAAGACATCTAGTACATATTGTATCACAGTAGAGAGAGCATGACGCTTGGAGCCAGACAGACCTAGATTTGAATTATAGCTCTAGGTCTTATTACATGTATCCTTGATAATGTTTTATAAACTTTCTAAGCCTTACTTTCCTCATCTATAAATTGAAGATAATGATCTCTACCTTGTAGTATGGTTAAAGATCATTTTAAATGCCTGGCATTTATAGTGGTGCTGATAGCTTATGTTTGTTTTGAAAGTACTATGTGAATAGTGATATTAATATAAATAAATAGATACATTATTAATTCATCACAAATGAAGTAGATGGCATAGGTGTGTTTTTCTTTAAAGAATTTTGAGACAGGGGTAAAACTTTGAAACACGCAGAGTTAGAGAATCAACTACTATATCCCTTAGCAAGTATAAAAATCTATTCACATGATTTCGTTTCTAATTACCTTTCATTTGTTTTTGAATCACTCTATTCAGAAACAAAAATGCAAAGAAAAAAAATATGAGAAAGGCTCTTGAAACCACATTGAATTGTACGAACTTAGTGGTTTTGAATTTGGGTATTTTCCATTTGTGAGTGGCCAAGCCCATCCGTCGTCCCATTATGGAGAACTATTTGGCCCTTCTCCAGGGGGACGCTTACCTGTACGCCCGAGCGCATCTACCTGGTTCTTCTGGGACCCGCTGACCGAGGTGATCACGATCCGGTACTGCTCCCCAGCCTCCAGCCTGTGGAACGTGTGCTCAGAGACAAGCTTGGGGACGGTCTGAGACTCAACCTTTTGATTCTGCCTGAACGCTGACACCATGTAGGAATCCACGTCCCCTCCACCTGGAGTCCAGTTCACCGTCAGGCTATCTGTCGCCCCGTTGGGAGAAACGTGAATATTTTTGACAACACTAGGAACTAAAAAAGAGAATAAATTTAAAAACCATCACTTAGAGAATGAACTGTGGAAATTTTCAACTAAAAGTTTCGTGCTTCCTACCTTTTGGCATCTACTGAAAAAATACATATGAAAAATATTGGTATCAATCTACCATTTTTCTCTGACTTTTCTGCTTGAGCTGAAGTTGATGGGGGAAGTTTAGAGGGACATCAAGGCCAGTGAGTGGAAATGAAGAATGCCAGTTATATAGTGGGCGCTAACTAGATTGACTTGGTCCAAATCTTGGTTTTCTTATCTACTAGTTGTGGGACTATAGGCAAACTGCTTAACCCTTGTAAGTTTCAGTTTCCTTATCCGAGAAACAGCAATGATAATAATAGCGACCAGCCCACGAAATTGTTAGGACTGAACAAAATGTACATATAAAGTACTTGGCTGTGTGTCTAGTTCACAGTAAACTCTTAATAAATGTTAACTATTACAGCAACACTCCTAATAGAGTTCCAAAGAAGGACTATCCAACCAACCAATCAGGTTATTTATATTTAATCTGTAAGCCTCACAGGCAACAGCTATTTATATCAATTCAATGTTATTTTTCAGAAAGCTTTTTTTTCTCCCCCTACATCATACTTTAGTTTTGCTAAACCAGCTCGGACAACATTATTGTCACTATCAAGATAACCTTCTCCCTTCTTGCCACCCCCCAACCCCTTAGCCCTTTAAATCCTCAACCAAAACGCCTGGCTACCCAACATGCTAAATACACCACAGTATCTAGTCAGGTTCTAGAGCCAGATTTCCAATTACCTGTGAAGCCCTCAATGAAGGCTGACTGCTGTACATCTCCACTGATCGTCAAGACAAGCATTTTATACTGACGCCCTGGTGTGAGGGAGGTGAATCGATACTCAGTTGCGGTATTGACAAGGTGAAAAGGAGGAAATACTTTCATATCGTTGAAGAGCAGTTGGATCTCATACTGGTCGACGTCCCCATCAGCTCGTGTCCATGTCACCTGAAGGTCCTCAGTGCTCCTGTTGTGCAATGTGAGATCCTTAACAGCCTCCGGGACTATGAGAAGACATTTCAGGGAAGTGACTGATCAGAGTTTACTACACAATAATTTATGAATCACATTCACAGAACTGGCAAACATCTCCCTTTCCCGAATAAACCACTTCAGCTACTTCATGCATAATTAAACAAGAAAAATTGGAAGCAACTATTACAATTGTAATTTTTTTTCTGGCATAAATCTTACATGCTAAGTATTGGTAGAATATAATTGTAAAATGAGTTTTGATCTCAATCCTAGGATAAAACAAGACATCTAGAACTTTAAATGCCACAATGCAGGAGGACAGGGAAGAAAAATGAGAAACTTGGTGTTCCTGCTACCCCACTATGCTTGCTTTCATCTGCCAATAAATATTCTGTAATTACAGGCCATGGCTTGGCTGAACGATGTTGGCTCCAACTGAGACTAACTGGGAATGTAATTTACTGATCAGTAAGCAGAGAAAATTCAAGGTTCAGATAAATTATTTACTCGATGACCTTCAAGTCCCAACCAACTACCAAATTTTGCAATCTTTCCACTTACTTGTTCTTCCATTCCCTTGTTCACTGGCTTCATATTGTCCACTTTTTGTAGTAACAGTGACACTGTACAACCGTCCAGGGACTAGCTTAACAAATATACACTCGTTTTCAGACTTGGGAATGCTTTTCGTCTGAATGAAGTTGTTTTTGTTTTTAATGGTGACTTCATAGTGATCAAAGTCTCCAGTGGCATGTACCCAGGATACCTTTAAATAGTCGCTCCTGGCTGAGTTGCTGATACTAACTCCCTGGACCTTGTCAGGCACTGCAAAAGAGAACAGAAAACAGCTAGGGATTTAATGGTTCTGAGGGAGCAATTGATCACAGATGACAACACGGGACGATAAAGGAAAGTGAGTAGATTTTTACTGTGTGCATTTAAAAGAAAAATCTTAGACCTTCAGATCACAAATTTCTGGAGGGGAAAGACTGTTATCAGTTTAATCAGTTTGGACTGATTAAATGGATCTCTTTACAGACCTGATGAATTAATTCTAATCCTGCTCTTAGCCTACACAAAGTGTCATGTACAAAACGGAGCATTAAACATAATAACTGATGATTAATATGAATGATGGCAATGATATTAACAATTCCAGCATACCTTGGTGACTCAAGATATGACACTAAGTTACCAAGAAGAGTATACACAATCCAAAAGAAAAATGGAAGATGAGGAAACACATATGGTAACTAATACATGAAAAGATGTTCAACGTCGTTGGTGATCAAGGGAAATGCAAGTCAGGGCCGTGGCACAATACCATTTTACATCCATTTGGTTGGCAAAACTAAAAACTTGATAAAACCAAGTGTGAGAGAGGATGCCCATCTACAGGAGATTGGATGAATGAAATGGTATATAAACACAGTGAAATACTATACAGCAGTCACAATTTTTCTTAACTCAAAACACAAAAATATGGATTTCGCCCTTAATATCAAAACACAAAATATGGATGAATCTTATCAAGATAATACTAAGTGAAAAATCTTAGTCCCCAAAGATTACATACTGCATAAAAAATACCTTTTTTTGTATTAAAACAACTAAAATTTTAAAAATATAATTTTAGGATTACATAAATAATAAAACTGCAGGATGGAAGGCAAGAGAGAAAAATAAGAGTGAAGATGATGGTTACTTTGGGATGGACCAGTGAGGTGTGAAATACATGATCTGATATAGATTATTATCAAGTCCCTAGCTTTTATTTTGGCTAGTGGTTTCTCAAGTACATATTAAATTACTAAAAATTATTAACTAAATGTCTAAATTTAATTAAATGCCATAAAAACAAATAGCAGTGGCAACTGACGCACAGGATCCTGAACCAAGAATTATGATTAATCCAACTTTGTGCACCTGACATTCCCCATAAACATATAAACAAACGAACAAACCAATCTGTGCACCCATGGGTTTTTTCTCAGTTGATCAATCAATCAATCAGTGCTTGTTAACAGGAACACAGTAAAATAAGGCAATTCTGTATTTTGAGCATGATATTAAGCATATTCTAATTTTTCATTTGGGGCTGTATTTTAATTCAAAAGTAGGCCCTCGATTCATTACTATTTGGCTATAACTGGATTTTATAAATATTAATGAGAAGGAGCATTGAAAAGAAGTATGAACTCAATCAGATCCAGGGCCCTAAATTTCTATCTTAATACTAGCATGTTCTCTGGATTGGGTAGCCTCTGTCTGTGTCTGGTTTATGTTAAGGGATTTCTGCTCTGACCACATGCCACGCCTATGTCCAAGTTTTCTCTTCCACTTTCTTCCAAAGCATGAAATGACCCAGAAATTTCAATATTTTGGTATCTAAGCTACATTTTTCATGAAGCTTCTTAACACCTACAAGTTGCATTACTATCCTTTGTTGGCTTATGTGTGCTGGTTTTTGTACTGGAATATATCTCACCACAGATATGGAGCAAGGGCAGGTGTGCTTTTTTTCAAGATATTTATCTGGAACCAATCAGAGTGTTGCTAGAATTTAGTCATCACAGACTCGTACAGAAGAAATTCTGAAGTGACACTGTAAGTATGGGCTAAGAAAGGTCAACGATCCAGGCAATTTACTGAAGGCAAAGCAGGAAGAAAAACCAGACTGAATACCATGCTAAGTCAGTAAGGGGCTCTCCAGGTAGAACTGCGGGTAATTTGTGGGACTTGCCTTGCTGTATGGTGAGATGATGTGATACGGAATTAGAAATATTGACACTTTCACCCGAAATGTAGACGGCATTGAGACAATCAGCCAAAATCAACAAGGCAACAACTCAGACACGACTCTCCAGTTAAACTGACTTGTCAGGGGCAGTGGTTTGCCTTGATTAGTCACGTGCCAAATCCAAGTTCACGTTGGTAAAGCATCAAAAGGGTGCTTTGAATAAAGGATCACTCTTCTTGCATTTAAAATCAATCCTAGCACAAGGCCTTGCAATATGAAGGTCATGTGAATAGGAAACACTCATGAATTGACACCAAGGGGCAGCAAGGGGCTAGTGGTTGGATGACATATCCTTTAATTGCTGGCAAAAATTAATCAACAGAAGACACTGACATAAGGCTGCTTTGTAAATAAAAATCAGATCTCAGTCAGTATCGCGCTTATCAGCACAATACGTAATAATTTGAGGGTAGGGACTATCTCTTTATATCCCTGACTAGTGCTTTCAGGGAGAGCATGACGTAGTGGAAACAGCCCTGGAGTGCGGTAGGGTTTGGCTACTGCTCAACCGTGTGACCTTGGAGAAGCCACAGTTTCTCTCTGGGACTTTAACTCAAATGAGATGGGATTAGATCATTCTTTTTTTTTTTTTTTTTGCGGTATGCGGACCTCTCACTGTTGTGGCCTCTCCCGTTGCGGAGCACAGGCTCCAGACGCGCAGGCTCAGCGGCCATGGCTCACGGGCCCAGCCACTCCGCGGCACGTGGGATCCTCCCGGACCGGGGCACGAACCCATGTCCCCTGCATTGGCAGGCGGACTCCCAACCACTGCGCCACCAGGGAAGCCCGGGATTAGATCATTCTAAGGACACTTTCAATGCTAGCATGCTGTAACAATGTAAATCAGTGGTTCTTAACTTTCTGAGGTCACAGAAACTATGAGAATCTGATAAAAGCCATTCACTCTCTTTCCAAAGAAATGCACATACCTGCCCCATCCCCAACAAGTTCACGGACAATTTGGGGGTTACTACTTTCCTAAGGTCTACCCACGAAGCACTGGGTGAAAAACCCTGATCTAGGTGATTTCTGATTATTCATTTACCAAACATTCATTACTCAATGAATGACTCTGGAGCCTACTAGGCTCCAGACCCTGTGCTGGGGCACTGGATGGTGTCAGTTGTCCCAGATTCTCATGGAAAAACTGACATTTTAAAATGCAAATATCAAACCATAGATCAGCAGGAAAGATTTGATAAAATATTAACCTCACCTTAAGCAGAAATCTCAGATGTAAACCCCAGGAAGCATAAGTATATTGGGAAAACAGTAGTTGTCTAAACTTAGCTCTTTCCAGCACATCGAAGACCAACCAGGCCTTCAAAGCCTTTGCTAAGAGTTTGCTCTTAGTCCCAGAATTATAAAGGTTCACATCTTCACCTTGTGTGAAAAAGGATGAACAGTGGTCTTGACCAACAGACATTTCAGGAAGGATTTCAGGACAGAGAGCTTTGTAGGCTCTGGAGTCATTCAGAACTGGGTTCAAATCCAGGATCTGAAGTGCACCGGCTGTTTAACAAGTTAAACAGTTGGACAAGTTACCCTGAGCCTTGGTTTTCACCCAGTGCTTCGTGGGTAGACTTTAGGAAAGTAGTAACCCCCAAATTGTCCGTGAACTTGTTGGGGATAGGGCAGGTATGTGCATTTCTTTGGAAAGAGAGTGAATGGCTTTTATCAGATTCTTATCAGAATCTGTAAAATGGGAATAATAACCACAACTACCTCAAGAAGGACTTTATAAGGATTAAATAAGTGAACATCCATAGAGCCAGGGTCTAGCAACCCTAAACAGAAATACCTGTTACTGTATTTGAATATACTATGAATTCTAGCCACGAAAATGGTGTTCATCTTACTTTAAAGGTAACATCTACTCACATAAGGAACTTCTTGCGTGAAAATATGAAGACGCCATAATAATGTGATCTCAACGGTCTTTAATCCCCTCATTACAGAATTGCTGCAGATCTGTGATGCCCTGAACCACATAGCCGGCTGGCTCTCATAGAGCCTGAACCTCCTGAGATCCTCACCTGTCCGCTCTTGGCCGAAGGAGTGATTTTCATACTTGCCACTCCTCGTCGTTATGGTCACATTGTAGAGGCGACCCGGGGTGAGGGAGCTGAAGGAACATTCGCTGACAGACTTGGCAATCACGAGGGACTGAACCACCCTGCCATCGTGGGAGAGTGTCACCACGTAGTTATCCACGTCTCCAGGAGCAGGCAGCCAGGATATACTGAGGTAGTCATTGCGACCAGAGTTGTTCACCCTTACTCCACTCACACTGGAAGGGACTGGGATTTAACAGGGGGAGAAAATTTAAAAAAGAAAGGCGCAGTCAAAAGTCTGAGTCATCTATTGCGGTGGGCAAAAACAGTGTGGACTCAGGAGATCTGATTACCTATGAGGTCAAGGAAGGGTGACGATTTCACTGTAGCTTCTGGAAGCTGAGAGTTCTTACATCATAAGATTAACCAAGATAAAAATCCAAGGAAGTCTTTTGGATGCCTCTTAAATACAAGGATGCTGCTACTGCATTTTTATGGTGTGGTTGTTTGTAAAGTATTTTAAGTGGAGGGTTTTTTATGTGAACGTGTCAGGAAGTCCCCTATGTAGGAAAGGGAACAGACATTAACTATCTAAATGAAAGAGCTTGAACCAAACCCATCAATAAAGAAAGGTTTTTGAGGGGAAAGGTGAAGAGTGCAATAGCTTTTCTAAAAGTCTTAGACATTGGGATAGCTTCGACCTTCTTGTGATTAATTTATTTATTCCTGGGGAGTCTAATCATTTACACAGGTGAAGGGGTTGTATTTCCCTTCGCAAAGCATTTCCTGCCCTCTAGTGGTGAGAAATAAACCTAAGCGCCTATCCTGGAAACAATAAGTCTGGAGACCGGACTTGAGGGCAGAAAGACATGCTGTGGCAATAATGGCCTTTCTGATGTCCACCATAATTATGTGCTTCTCTCAGTTGGGGTTTTAGCGTCACAAGCATTTACTAAGAACCAACTATTTTCCAAGTACACAAAAATGGAAAAGATGTGGATGACTGTAAAGAGTTCCCTGCCTAGAAGTACAGTCTGCAAATTAAGAATCATGGTATTGAATAATAGTTGTTCCATGTATTAGAAATAAATGCAAGACAAATAGTACTGTCAGTAGTGAATATAAGAATAAAATATATAGTATATATGAACTGCGCTACTGTTTTCATCATTGGTTGACTGACTTCAGCTATATATTTTCATATAATTGTCAATATCCCTACATCACATATAACGGACGGGATTCGGCTAGATGACCTCTGAGAATCCTTCTCATCTAATATGCTCTGACTTTGCGGTTTAATCCCCAAAGTCTTCTGTGCATTTACAAGCACTTATCCATCACCAAAGTTATAAACAGCACTCTACTAAATAATTCTGCTAATGCTGTTGCACGCATATGGACATCTCCCAGATATAACATTGAACTTTTAGCCATTCTATTTATGTATTGATGCCTTCCGTCCTTTTTTTTCCCCTGTCCTTCTTTTGTCCATCAAACCATCTGTATATCCCTTGGTTGTTCTCAGAATAACTATGCTTGTTTTTCAAAACTGCTGGGAATATTTGCAACTATTAACATTTTATTAGAAAAGATATAATTATTAAAAGTTTCACCAAAAATATAAATTCATGTTTAAAAAAAAGATATAATATTTTTTCTTTAGAATGAGCATTTTCTCAAGTTAGAATTAGATTTGTTAAGCACATCTGATATCTTCAATTTTAGATATTTTGCCACCTTATCTAAGCTGGGAGGGTTTATATATATGTTTCAACTCTGTGGAAATATAAGTGAATTATTTCAACCTTGACTAATACTTCAGTAATTTGAGTAGATGGTAATGATTATCTAGGTTTTAGCCATTGAATTTTTTTACAATCTACCATGTACAGAATTTACTAATTGAGGCACCTTTCAAAATCTCTAGTTATTGTGCTTCTATAGTAATATCCCATTTTTCTCTTTTCTCATGATAATGTCTGCACTCAATGTGTTTGAATAAAATAACTGATGTTTATATTTATTCATATCTTGTCCTCTCCTTAAGACTTTATTATCATTCTTCAAAGAATTTCTTGTCTCGTTTTTGCATACTTCTGTTATATAATGGTCAAATATTGATACCTCTGTTGTCATTAAAATATAGGTATAAAAATAATTACAAGTCCCACTTATCAAGTGATCTCAGATATCAAACTATTTTAGTATAGCACCATACGCTGGAGAGTCCTTGTGGTATTTTAAGTTGGGAATTAACCTGTGTGGCGGCATCTGATTACTTGCTCACAAAACCATTTCCTTTTCCTCTTGGACACACAGCTAGACTGTATTTCCCAGCCGCCCCTGCAGTTAGGTGTAGTCATACAACTGTGTTCCCGTTAATGGAATGTGGGTGGAAGTGATGTGTTTACTTCCAGCTTTAGTAGTCTTCCGCCTCCCCATAACCTCCATTCTCTGAAGAAATGGAGAGACCTCTGAGAACCTAGAGGAAGGAAGAACCACAGATGGTAGGAGCCTGGGTCCCTTAATTACTGCTTAGAGAAGAACCAACCAATAGAGTTGTCCCGTCAGGAACACCCACATTGTACAGTTGTATAAGCAGGAAATAAGTCAGCCTAATCTGACTAATACAACTGCAAGTCACTGGGAGATGGATGCAAGATCCTTTTCAACTCCTCTCCTCAACTTGTTATTTCTCCTTCCCCACTCTGATACCCGGTGTTGGGGTGACTTACTGGGGATGGAAGAGAAAATGAAGGCTTAGATAGATAAGTGAATGGCAGAGCTAGGACCAGAATCTAGGCCTCTTGATTCCCCAACTAAGCTTTTCAGTCCCTCACCCCCAATTATGCTACATTGATGGATGGTGCCAAGAACCATTAAAAGAGAAGAAGGAAGGTATCAGGAAGAACACAGGCAACAGTATCAGTTGCCACAGAATGACAGAAATGGGCAGACATCAGTGAATTTCTACCTAGGCTATAAAATATCTTTTCAATGACTTAGTTGCTCTTTTGGGAGAATTAATGAAGTTAATGGTCCTTGGGTTCATTAAGCAGGTGAGATTCATGATTTTCAAAAGGATATATCTATGGATACCTGACGCTGATACTCAGAATCTGAGCATTGGAAATATAGAGGGAGGAGACTGACATCCAACTTAACATAATCATATGAAATTAAACGGGCAAAGTCACTGACCTGAATTCACTAATAATTATTAAAGCTTCTATTGGATTTATTTAATTGTATATCTTTCTAAGAAACTGGAACATACATTTTATATTGTTTGTTTATGTTCTTTCTTTGTGTTGTATAGAAAATTGTATTCCCTTCTCTGGTGCTGCACCTCTGCCTGACACATATGACCACATGACATTTATTTGATTACTTAGCTCTCTGCCCTATTTGACTATGAGCTCTTTAAGGTCAAGGAACATTGTTTAGGTGGCGTACAGTATTGAGCACTGTTTAATGTTGCTTGTGAAAATATATGGGATTGGGCAATTTTATTAGCTTAACTTTTTTTGTTTGTTTGTTTTTGTTTTTTTTTTGTTTTGTGGTACGCGGGCCTCTCACTGTTGTGGCCTCTCCCGTTGCGGAGCACAGGCTCCGGACGCGCAGGCTCAGTGGCCATGGCTCACGGGCCCAGCCGCTCCGCGGCATGTGGGATCTTCCCGGACCGGGGCAGAACCCGTGTCCCCTGCATCGGCAGGCAGACTCTCAACCACTGTGCCACCAGGGAAGCCCTATTAGCTTAACTTTTGACCATGGAAGTTGGAGATCATTTTTTTTTCTGTCTTGAAACCAAGAATATGAAAGAGAATGGAAGATACTTTTTTTAAAAAGTTCATGACTTGTTTACCTTAATCGGACATAAATATTTCAAAGAAAATCAGCTAGATGAAGGAATAAGCTTAGGTAGCAGATGACTATCATGTCATCGCAAAGGGTTTTCTAGGAGTTCTGACACACGTATTGGAGATTTTAGAAAATTTAGAATTCATTCTCTCCTACTCTCACCCATCATCCAATTTCCATTCCTGGGAGATCAACATGTACTGTCTGGATAGCACTGAAACTTGGCTTTTAGGAAGATCAGAGTTGGGTCTGTCTTTAGGATGTTTTAAAACACCTAGGATATACCCTGGAGGTTCCACGTGCTCAGATCGCCGTAGGTCACACTCTTCTTACCTGTCCTTCCCTCCACCACCACTTGTCGGGAAGAGATTCCTCCGCTTACTGTGGTTACCACCATGGAGTAGAGGCTGCCCGATTTGAGGGAGTGGAAGCTGTATCTGCTGGTCTCACTGGAGACACTTTCATTTTTGATGACCACGTTTTCATGGATCAGTAAGACTTGGTAGAAGTCTATGTCTCCCAATGCTTGGGTCCAGTTAGTGAAGAGACTGCTTGTTGTCCCTTGGTTGGCCACATGCAAACCGGTCACTTGGGCAGGCACTAAAACAGAGTAGACAGGGAAGAAAAAACAGATGATATTTCGTCACCCTAAGGAAGTGTAACAAAAATGAGTAAAAAATGGAGACAGTCTTGAAAATGCTAAAAAAATATATATTTTTTGATATAGACACTCAGCTTTATTTCCTGTGAAATATGGAGAACTATTCCCCTACAGAGACTCTACCATTCTGAAAAAGCTGCTTATATGGGAAATCAAAATTATTTCAGATCCAAGGATAAGATGATGCATGCCTATTACGTAGTCTTGATTTTTAAATTTTAAATAATAAAAGGCTGTTTATTATATGATATCACTTATATGTGAATTCTAAAAAAGAATACAAACGAACTTGTTTACCAACAGAAACAGACTCACAGACATAGAAAGCAAACTTATGGTTACCAAAGGGGAAGGAGAGGGAGGGATAAATTAGGAGTATGGGATTGGCAGATACATAAAACGCTGCTATTTTTGAAGACTGCTTACTTAATGTTATTTTATCTGTCCCTACCCCGTGAGAACTCAAAGCCACATGATCTACTGGAGCTAATGGTTGTTATGGGGTGGTATTGGGAAATCCCTCTAACCTGATGATTAGATTGTAGTCTAGGAGACTGGTAATTCTTTATTGGCACATTCTCAAGAGGACTATTCTTACACATGAAAATGCTACAATGCTATATGTTATAGTGTTATATAATAATAATAATGGTAATGAAAATGATAACAACTGATTGCCTGTTATGTGCCAGTTATGGACTCTATGCTTTACAGATGTTATATTATTGGTTACTCATTCAAAACTCTATAGAGTTGATTTTTTAAATTCCCTTTACAGAGGAGGAAACCAAGGATCATAATGTAAGTAACTTAGCCTATACAACAGTGCGAACAAATTGTCATTCTGGCGTCCAAAGCCTGATTTGTCTCACCTGTGAGCCTGTGCCCTTTATCTAATTAACAACTACTGTGATTTTTAACCTGTCCATTGACAAATCTTTTACACAGATCTTGAAGTTGGCACTTGATCAACATACATCTCCTTTGTGCCTCTTCCCAGAATTATGATAATCAAAGGGAGTGGAACCTTGCACAATCCTTCTCAGAAATCACTGACTTGTGGATTTAGGTACAAACATACTTATTAAAATACGTTACTGTACACGGATCAAAAGATTCAATTCCAATTCTAAATTTCATATGGAAAGCAAAGGAATTAATATGCCAAAACAGTTTTGAAAAAGAAGAATAAAGTTGGAGGACTAACATCATCTGATTTCAAAACTTCTAGAAAGCTACAGTAATGAAGACAGTGTGATACTGGCAAAAAAGTAGACACATAGACTGATGGAACAGACTTGAAGGTCCAGAAATAGACCAAACACATATATAATCGATTGATTTTTTTTTTTATAGAGATGCAAGGGCAATTCAGTGGAGAAGGGAGAGTCTTTTCAACAAATAGGACTGGAATTATTAGATGTGCATAAGCAAAGAAATAAACTTCCCCCCATATCTCACACATATATAAAAATTAACTCAAAATTGATTATACACCTAAATTTACAACCTAAAACTATGAAACTTCTAGGAGAAAATTTTGGTGACCTTGTGTTAGACAAAGGTTTCTTACGTATGACACCAAAAGCATGATTCATGAAAGAAAAAACTGGTAAATTGACATCAAAATTAAAAACTTATATTCTGCAAGATATACTAATAAATTAATGAAAAGACAAGCCAGGGAAGGAGATCAAGATGGTGGAGTAAGAGGACAGGGAGCTCACCTCCCTGTCACCAAAAATATATCTACATGTGGAGTAATTATCACTGAAAACTAATTGGTAACTGGCAAAAATACTCCTGTACAACCAAGACTGTAAGAAAGATACACACGTAATAGGGTAGGAAGGGAACAGAAGTGATTGGGTCAGGACCTGTGCCCCTCAGAGGGGACTCAGAGGACAAGGAGATGACATTGGTGGACACTCAACCTGGGGAGTGAGCAGGTTAAACCAACTTTGGGCATCTCAGTCCTGGTGTCCTACATGAGGAGACAAGCCCCCTTAGCTGGTTGGAGAACTGCTGGGACAAAGAGAAGAGCTGAGGAAGTCTGGACTCCACTCATGAGGGGCACACACATGCTGGCTAACCCCCAAGGCAGAGCAGAGAAAGGTCTGCTCTAGTGGCTGCCGAGTTTCCCATGACCACCTGGCACACGTACCAGCCCAAGCCAAGCAAACATTCCGACCCCACTCACTTCATGCCACAATGTGGCACTGGAACTGGGGCAGCCACGGCTGGGGAAGAAACTTGACTGTGGGACCCAGAGGTGACAGGGAGCAGCTCCACCCCGGGGTGGAGGCTGGGTGGGGCAGCACGACTATACTTGGTGCTTACTCAAGCAGTGCCTCAGACTACCCAGATCTCTGACGGGGTGGCCACTCCACCACAGCTAACCTACGGATACACGTAGAGCTCACATGGGTCCCACCTGCCCTGTGGAGCATTTCCGTGACAGGGTGGGGGCAGCGGATGCAGGCAGTAGTGATCAGCTGGGAGAGACAAACGGGACCTGCACCAGAGGCTGCATCTGAGTGGAGCCATAGACACCTACACGGGCAGCACATTGGAACTCTGTCTGCACACAGGCCCCACTTGCTTCAGCACTCCCCTCCTCTGGGGTAAAGGTCCCGGTGCTGGGAGAGGGAAAAACACACACTTAAAGTGAACAAAGTCAGCTCGAGACTGATCCTCAGGGTTTCTGCCCAGCAACTTGGGATCAGACCCCACCCCTGACAGGGCAATGATGGCCACTGAACAGACAGGAAGTCCCACCTCACACCTGGCACCAGCTCTAGCCCCTCCACCTCCAGCCCAACCTCTACCAAGGTGACAGCTGCCAGCTATCACCCTAAAACAACAACCTGAAGAAAGATGTAACTTGCATTCATGTCAAATCCAGCTCTCTCACCAAAGACACTGGGCGAACACAGCCCATATAGGGAGGCTCCCACATAAGAACACCCCTTTAAGACCACAATAGGTAACTGTTTCACCTAAATTCATAGAGGCAGAGATAAGCAAAATGAAAAAGCAGAGGAACTACTCTTAATTGAGAGAGCAAACAAAACCCCCTAAAAAAATAAATAATGAAACAGAAATAAACAATTTACCAGGTAAAGGATTAAAAACATTGGTAATAAAAATGTTAACTGAATTAGGGAAAAGAATTTATCTAAACAGTGAACATTTTAACAAGGAACCAGAAGATATAAAAAAGATCCAATCAGAAATGAATAACTCAATAGCTGAACTAAAATAAACGTACTAGAAGGAATGAAGAGCAGACTAAGTAGTACATAAGTGATCTGGAAGATAGAATAATGTAAATCACCCAATCAGAATAGCAGAAAGAAAAACAAATTTTAAAAATGAAAGCAATTTAAGCGATCTCTGGGATAACATTAAGTGTACCAACATTTGCATTATAGGGATCCCAGAGAAGAGAGAGAGAAGAGGACTGAAAATGTATTTGATGAAATTATGGCTGAAAACTTCCCAAACTTGAAGGAGGAAACAGATATCCAGGTTCAGGAAGTGCAGGGGGTCCCAAACAAGACAAACCCAAGTAGAGCCACACCACATATCATAATTAAAGTGGCAAAAGCTAAAGAGAGAATTCTAAAGGCAACAAGAGAAAAACAAAGAGTCATATACAGGGGAATCCCCATAAGGCTATCAGCTGATTTCTCTGCAGAAATATTCGAGGCCAGAAGGGAGTGGCATGATATATTCAAGTGCTGAAAGGGAAAAACCTGCAACCTAGGATACTCCACCCAGCAAGATTATCATTTAGAATAGAAGTAGAGATAAAGAACTTCTCAGACAAGTAAAAACTAAGAGTTCATCAATACTAAATCTACCCTAAAAGAAATGTTGAAGGGTCTTCTCTAAATAGAAAAGAAGTAAGAATCTAAATGAAAGGGAAAAATCTCACTAGGAAAGGCAAATATATAATAATGATGGAGGATCAACTACTTAAATAAGACAGTACATACGTTAAAAGACAAAAAATTGTAAAAACAACTATAATAACACTATACAGTTAAGGGATAAGCAGAAGATGTAAAATATGGCATCAAAACCACAAAATGTGGGGGAGGAAAGTAAAAAATGTAGGTCTTTTAGAATGTGTTTGAACTTAAATGACTACCAGTTTAAAACAAGTAGATATAATTGTAGGTCAGCATATGTGAATCCCATGATAACCACAAATCAAAAAGGATAAAATATCTAGGAATAAACTTAACCAAGGAGGTGAAGTATAAACTCTGAAAACTATAAAAACATTGATGAAATAAACTGAAGACGATACAAAGAAATGGAAAGACATTCCATGCTCTTGGATTGGAAGAATTAATATTGTTAAAATGGTCATACTACCCAAAGTAATCTATAGATTTAATCCTTATCAAAATACCCATGTCATTTTTCACAGAACTAGAACAAATAATCTTAAAATTCACATGGAATCACAAAAGACTGTGAATTGTCAAAGCAATCTTGAGAAAAAAGAACAAAGCTGGAACTATCATATGCCCAGACTTCAGATTATACTACAAAGCTACAGTAATCAAAACAGTATGATACTGACACAAAAACAGACACATAGATCAACGGAACAGGATAGAGAGCCTGGAAATAAACCCACACACCTATGGTTATTTAATCTATGGCAAAGGAGGCAAGAATACGCATTGGAGAAAAGACAGTCTTTTCAGCAAGTGGTGCGGGAAAACTGGACAGCTACATGTACAACAATGAGATTAGAACATTTCCTCACACCATATACAAAAATGAACTCAAAATTGATTAAAGACCCAAATGTAAGACTGGAAATCATAAAGCTCCTAGAACAGAACATAGGCAGAACACTCTTTGACATAAATCGTAGCAATATTGTTTTTGGATTTGTCTCCTAATGCAAAAGAAATAAAAGCAAAAATAAACAAATGAGACCTAATTAAACGTAAAAGCTTTTGCACAGCGAGGGAAATCACTGACAAAAAGCCAAACCTATAGAATGGGAAAAGATATTTGCAAACGATATGACTGACAAGGGGTTAATATCCAAAATATATAAATAGCTCGTATAACTCAGTATAAAAAACCAAACAACCCAATCAAAAAATGGGCAGAATACCTGAATTTTTTCCAAAGAAGACATACAGGGGGCTAACAGGCACATGAAAAGATTCTCAACATTGTTAGTTATTAGAGAAATGCAAATCAAAACCACAATGAGCTACCACCTCACAGCTGTCAGAATGGCTATCATCAAAAAGTCTACAGATAACAAATATCGGGAGGATGGGAAGAAAAGTGAACCCTCATGCACTGTTGGTGGGAATGTGAATTGGTGCGGCCACTATGGAAAACAGTATGGAGGTTCCTCAAAAAACTAAAAATAGGGCTTCCCTGGTGGCGCAGTGGTTGAGAGTCTGCCTGCCGATGCAGGGGACACGGGTTCATGCCCTGGTCTGGGAAGATCCCACATGCCGCGGAGCGGCTGGGCCCGTGGGCCATGGCCGCTGAGTCTGCGCATCCGGAGCCTGTGCTCCGCAATGGGAGAGGCCACAACGGTGAGAGGCCTGCATACCGCAAAAAAAAAAAACAAAAAAAACTAAAAATAGAACTCCCATATTACTCCCAGTAATTCCATTACTCCCAGTAATTCCACTCCTGGGTATATATCTGGAAAAAATGAAAACACTAATTTGAAAACATACATGCACCCCAATATTCACAGCAGCACTATTTACAATAGCCAAGATATGGAAGCAGCCCAAGTGCCCATCAACAGACGAATGGATAAAGAAAATGTGGTATAAGGACTTCCCTGGTGGTGCAGTGGTTAAGAATCCACCTGCCAGTGCAGGGGACACAGGTTCGATCCCTGGTCGGGGAAGATCCCGTATGCCACAGAGCAACTAAGCCCGTGCACCACAACTACTGAGCCCGTGTGCTACAACTACTGAAGCTCGCACGCGTAGAGCCGTGCTCCACAACAAGAGAAGCCACCACAATGAGAAGCACATGCAGTGCAATGAAGAGTAGCCTCCACTCACTGCAACTACAGAAAGCCCAGGTGCAGCAATGAAGGCCCAAAGCAGCCAAAAATAAATAAGTAAAATAAATAAATTTATTTAAAAAATAAAAGACAATTTACCTTTGAAAATACTGTTAATGAATGCAGTCCAAGTCCATGCCATTGTTAAAAAACAACAAAAAAAAGAAAATGTGGTATATATACACAATGCAATATTACTCAGCCATGTAAAAGAATGAAATTCTGCCATTTGCAGCAATGTGGATGTACCTAGAGAATATTATGCTTAGTGAAATAAGTCAGACGGAGAAAGACAAATACTGTATGATATCACTTATATGTGGAATCTAAAAAATAATACAAATGAGTGTGTGTGCAAAACAGAAACAGACTCACAGATATAGAGGACAAACTAGTGGTTACCAAAGGGATGAGGAAAGGGTAGAGAGGTAAATTAGGGGTATGGGATTAAGAGATACAAACTACTACATATAAAATAGGTAAGCAACAAGGATATATTGTATAACATAGGGAATTATAGCCATTATCTTATAATAACTTTTAATGGAGTATATTCCATAGAAATGCTGAATCACAATGCTGTACACCTGAAACTAATATAATACTGTAAATCAACTATACTTCAATAAAATAAAAAGACAGGTCATAGACTGAGAGAAAACATTTCAACACACATTTTTGACAAAGGACTTACTCTGGAATAAAAATTCTCAAAACTCAATGATAAGAAACAAAGAACCCTATTAAAAAATGGGCAAAACATTTGAAAATATAGAAGATAAGTGGATGGTAAATAAGCATATGAAAAAAATGCTTGAAACCATTAGTCACTGAGAAAAGGCAAATTAAAATCACATGAGATACCTCTACACATTTATTAGAATGGCTCAAACTTAAAAAACCAAACAAACTGAAAATACCAAGTGTTGCTGAGAATACGGAGGAACTGGAAATATCATACATTGCTGGTGGGAATGTAAAATTTTACAACCACTCTGGAAAGCAGCTTGGTAGTTCCTTACAAAGTTAAACGTTCACTTACCATATGACACAGCAATATGAGTGGTGGGAATAATGAAAATGATCTTAAGTCTAAAATAATGCCTTGGACTTTCATTGCTGGCACAAACCATGAAAATCCCCCCAATACACGCAACTGCACATGTTGGATAAAACATAAAAATGTAAATGCATGAATGAGTCGTCAAGAATGTAAGGAATTCTCAGAGACCTGTAAGAAAGTGACAGAGAGGTAACTGGATCACTGAAGCAGACTGTCACCATGAGGTCATCTTTCAAACATAAATTTAAGCTTTGATTTTATAGCTTTGCAAGAGCTATGAATAGGACTTTCCCAGGGTGAGGAACCTCATAGGTGACTCTGCAAAATGTTGGATCCTGAAACTTTATATTCTAAGCATAAGTGAAATAAATATTTCCTCTCTATTCCCCATATACTGCAGCCTCCTTAATACTAGGTGGAGAAGAAAAAATTTCCACTGAGAATTCATAATGTCAGGACAGCTTCAGTGAGTTTGCAACCCAAATTCATAAAACCCTGGGTGATCAAAAAAACCTCAAGTTGACAATTTAGATTGAAATAGGTCTGGGTTGATAGAAATCCTGTGCACCTGAAAGAATCAAGTGAAAAGAAAATTCTTTCTGAAACCCACCTTCAAGAAAGGCCCCAAAGAATTCCCACAGAATAAAATCCCAAGGTATATGAGTTTAGAATAAAACATCACAAACATTTAAGGCAGGAAGCACCATGAGCAAAAGGCAGAGAACTCAGTAAACAACAGCACTGAACTCCTGAATATTTCAGATATTATACTGATCAGACAGAATGAAAATAAAAATCATTAATTTGCTTATAGCGATAAAGGAGGAGAATGGAAAGAGCAACAGAATACTAAACATATTTGGAAGAGAACCAAAGAATATGTTTAACAGTGAAGAACATAACAATTAAATTTTAAAACTCAGTGGGTGGATTTTAAAATAGATTAGATAGAATTAAAGAAAGATAGATTAGATAGAACTAATGAACTAAAACTAAGAGCTGAGGAAATTATCCAGACTATAGCCCAGAGATCAAATACATGGAAAACATGAAAAAAAAAATGTATACAATGCCCAGTACAGAACAGCCTTTAATGAACATTTATAAGTTGAATGTTAGACAATTCAGCAGACAGGATACTTTTAAAGCCTAAAATTTATAAAAAATGTTACCTGTTCTTCCTTTGGTTGAAGATGAATTTTTTAGGTCTCCACTAATACTGCTGACTGTAGCTATGTATTTTCGTCCAGGCACCAGGTCAGTAAAAGTGAATTCTTTGGCATCTTTGGGGAGCAACTTGTGGATGAGTAAAAGGTCTCTGTCGATTAGTGAAATGATGTATTTCTCCCATTCTGCTGCAGGGGTCTGCCACATGACACCCAGTGAGGTTTCATTAGCGTGTTTGACACGAAGCTGAAGGACGGCCAGGGGGACTGGGGAAAAAGCAATGGACATTCGGGTCATTGATCAACTTGGATACACTCCAGTATTCTTTAGAGATCTTTTCTCTTCCATCCACAGGAGTGTTCTAGTTGAGCATTTCTCTTCTGAATGCTTCTGAGCATTTAGGGAAAAAAAGCTAATCACAAAAAAACTTTGTTCGTGTAACATAACCAGAAATAAGGACCCAAAAGAATACTCTTGGAAAATACTTTACTGGGTCATTTATTTTTGATCATCGTCCAGCAGATATTAATATTTGGAAAATGAAGAGATAACTGGAAGACACAGAGGGCAAGCTAAAGATGTTTCTTGGTCCATTTCTTTGACATTCTTCTAAGAACATTGCGTCAGTGTAGTTATTTCCTTATTATCAGGCAAGACTAAAAGAGAACATATTTGAATTTCACTCCAAGTATGCAGCATTCCATGTCACAGGGATTTTCATAGAAGTGTTGAGTTTAGTAGGTCAACTCTCTTATTTGAAAGTTGAGGAAATGGACTCAGAGAGGTTGTGACTTGCCCAAGGAATTACAGTATAATGGTGACAGCAAGAATACCAAAACTCATGTCTCAGTAGCCTCCCTCTCCTCTGCCCTAGAATCTGAATATATTCCTCTCCACTTTAACAACTCTTCCTTGGTACCTGAAAATCCCCCATTAGTCAACAGTGGGTCACGGCAGTGGTTCTCTGACACTGATCACCAGCAAAATGTTATCAACTATCTACTTTGTGGGGAGGATTCTCTCAGATTGTTTCCTTCCTGTTCTTTTGGTGTTAGAAAGGTCTTTCTTTTAAAAAACAATGAACCTACTAGTGGAAGTGATTTCTAATACTCTAATTTGACAAAATTAAACATTACCAACCTATTTCAGTTTGTCAGTCTATAATGTCTCAAATACAGGGAACCCTGGGGTATGACATTGACAGTTACCTGGGTTACTTGGAAGAAGGACCGAATTAAGGTTCCATCAGTCATTAACACCTTGATATTTGCTTACCTGTCCTGCCATGGCAACGCTTAGAATTCTTCAGATTTCCGCTCTCAACAGTGACTTCGACCTCATACTGTCTTCCCGGTATGAGCCCCACATCACGTATGACGTAGTGTGTTTCCTCCTTTCCCACGGTGGTGTTGAGCAGCACCGAAGAATCATTCAAGAGCAGGATACGGTACTGCTCCCAGTCTCCAGCAGGGGGCGACCAGCTCACCACCAGGGACCTTGTAGAACCATTGCTGTTTGCCTCCAGGTCTCCAACTTCCTCTGGAACTAAACAGTGAAATGATGTCAAAAGGAGATACTAAAATCCAAAAGTAAGGATGCTCATTCACTTTTCATGGGCAACAGTAGATAAGAGACCTAATAGCTGCAACTCAAAACATTTCTATCGAATGGCCTTGAGGACGCAGGAAGGGGGAAGGGTAAGCTGGGACGAAGTGAGCGAGTGGCATGGACATATATACACTACCAAATGTAAACTAGATAGCTAGTGGGAAGCAGCCGCATAGCACAGGGAGATCAGCTCTGCTTTGTGTCCACCTAGAGGGGTGGGATAGGGAGGGAGTGAGGGAGACGCAAGAGGGAGGAGATATGGGTATATATGTATATGTATAGCTGATACACTTTGTTATACAGCAGAAACGAACACACCATTGTAAAGCAATTATACCCCAATAAAGATATTGAAAAACAAAACAAAACCCCCATTTCTATCCCCTCCTGATGTTTGTGAATTGCAAATGAGCATTCTGGAGCCATTGGACACTCGAGAAATGCATGTTAAAATCATTTTAGTAATATATCAGTAATGTGATCTTCTGTCACAGTGTTAATAACCTAGTGATACAAACGCTGTGTTTTTCTGATTGCATACCAGCCCTAGAGACAATACTGATGTTGCTTATAATGATGGTGACAGTGATGAATGTGGCATCTTTTAGAAGAGACCCTGGATGTGTGGTCACAAAACATGCCTCTCTTCCAACGGAAAAGATTAATCTTGCAATACAACTCTGATTTTATTATCCTTTGCTCAAAAACATTTAAGGTTTCTCCATTAACTACAGAATAAAACATCAAGTCCTTGGTGTGGTGTTTGTAGCCCTCCCAAATCAGACCCCATATCCTGCCAGTCTTCACTCTGAATACTCCCTGCAGCCCCCCTCCCTCGTTCCCCACTCTTGAATGCTGGCCTCCAGTTTCGCGTTCTGTAGACCTGTAAGTCTCCTGGTCTCTTCCGCCTCGGTGCCTTTGCTTGTGTTATTCCTTCCACCTCAAATGCCCTTCCCTCTTTTCCCTCTCAACTTGCCAAGAGCTTCATATTTTTAAAGTACCAGTTAAAGGCCATTTCCTCCCAGAAGTCTTTACTGATCTTCTGAAAGAGAGTTTGTTTCTCTTTTCTTTCTGACCATATATATGGCTCTTACTTGGGATCTCCAATAGCACAGACAATGGACTCTGGAATAGGACAGCCTGGTTTAAACCCCACCACTTATTGGCTGGATGACTATGGACATGTTATTTGACCTCTTCGAATTATCTATAAACTGGTGATAATATCAGGACCTCTCTTGTGATTTTGGTGAGAACTGAATGAAATAATGGTGTAAACTGTTTAGTCAGTGCCTGCTCCATGGAAATATCATTACCATTATTAAAATATAATATTTTTATTTTGTGTGTGTGTGTGTATTTTATTGTGTGTGTGTGTGTGTGTGTGTGTGTATTCTACATTTGTGTGATTAAAATGTAACTTCCTTAAAATCGAGGGTCGGCAAAGTAAATATTTCAGGCTTCTTGGGCCACATATGGTCTCTGCGTCATATTTTTCTTTCGTTTTCTTTCTTTTTTAAAAAACTCTTTAAAAATGTAAAAACCACCCTTAGTTTGGGGCTATACAAAAACAGGTCACAGGCCATATTTGGCTGAAGGGTGTAGTGTGCTGAACTCTGCCGTCTTAATAACTCTCAAAGCTCATAATATGGTAATTTACAGGAAGAAGGCACTGGATAAATGTTTGGTGACATAAATAAAATAATTTATGGGAAATATGGGTAAGTGCTAACTGGCCTTCATTATAAGAGTTGATCAGAAATGTTTTATTCATTAGTATCAATGCTAATTCATTTATGCTACTTAAGTGGTGTGACATGAAATAGCACAGGGCATCAATCCAAATACATTTGCTTAAATAATCAGACGAATGCAATTAACCCTCGCTTGACTCTGTATAGCGGGGCCTGGCCCATAGACACCCCGAGTCATGTAGACCATACTTCCCAGGTTGGGAAAGGGATTTTCCTTCTAACTTATCCTGTTCTAAGGTGGGTCAGAGAGTGATTTGAGCCAACTAAGGAATTTCTGGAGCCTTAGACTCACCTGTTCTGCCCACTGCCATCTTATGAGCAGACAATTCACCAGAGACACAGCTGATGGTGACTTGATAAAGTCGTCCAGGGGCTAAGTCTTTAAATTGAGTTTCAGTAATCTGGGGTGCTAATATTCTGGATTCTTTGATGGTCCCTTGGTGAGACAGTGTAATGTTATAGAAATCCACATTTCCAGAAGGTCTTTGCCACTTGACTTTTAAAGAGGTCAAAGTGCCATCATTTGTCACCTTCAGATTTGAGACTTCCATGGGGGCTAATTAGGAAGAAAGGGAAAGAGACTTTAACTCAGGATATCATACCACTCTTATGGCCAAATTTCGCCCTGTGTCTTAATCTCTACAAGTCACACTCCCTGCTCCGAAGAAAACAACTTCACAAGGTAAAAATAATACTGCAAAACCAAAGAAAGGTTGTCTGGCTAGTGGACAGAGGACAAACATGGCAGTCAGGAGCCTAGATTCTGCCTCAGACTTGACCATTGGTTGGCTGGGCAACCCTGGGCAGCTCTGTCTATCTTACTAAGCCTAGGGGTCCTTACTGCCTCATGATGGCTTGATCAAAAAAAACTTAAAATGGTCTTTTCCAGTTCTGAAAATCTTTAAGTGGAATCCTCAAAGAATGTCATCTGCCTAATTTCTTCCTGTCTTTATGTATTTAATAATAGCAAGTACATAATAAATAGGTTGGTTGACTGATTGGCCATCATAAATTTTTTTGTGCTGAAAATAGTTTCTTTTTCATATTGAATCATGATAAAGTTAAAGCTTAGGAGTTGTGTCATTATTTCATCAGAGGAAAATGATTACAAAGGAGAGACACTTTGGTGAATATATTTTCTACCTTTTTCTTATGCTATAATTTTGGGCCTCACTAATGGCATAATATAAATTCACAATGTTTCATTAAAATAATGGGCGTGGCACATTGCTTTTGCATATGCCAGTTAGAAGTGCAATTTGCTCTTGATATACATAAATAATTCTTAAAATATATGGTCATTTTTGTTGGGAATATATATATATATATATATATCTTTGAGGTGTGATACGAAAGGTATGTAAATATATAGGTGTCCCCAAATATCTTTCCCACCAACCTATTATTTCAGGAACTCTCCTCCCTAGAGTAATGTCTAAGGCACTACATATTTTAAAGTTTCTCTTAAAATTACACAGCTTCCCAAAGGAGGGGATTTATTAACACATTAGACCCACCAGAAGCATTAGGATGCACTTGAATGTAAGCTCCATGAGGGGAAAGACTTTGTCTCTCTTGGACATTGTTATATCCACAATGTCTGGTATATAGTTTACACCTAATAAATATTGATTTAATGAACTAATGAATGAATAATATGTATATAAATGATTCATTAAAACTTAGCACAGATTAGTTTTCTGGCTATGTTAGGCTATGAGAACAGGTTCTATGGAATTGGGTCTCAGGAGATGTTTTGTTGGATAGAGGGTTTGGGCAATGGCTGTTTCTTTATACAAAGACCTAAGAGTAGGTCTTTGTATAGCACTGAGAAGAGTAATCCTGGTTCATTGTGAGTGATGTCACAAAGGCAGGGGATGATGCCTGTTTAAGCGAAGGAAGTAGGAATCCTTAACTAAAAAGAGAAGCTAAGATTATATCAGTGATTAACTCTGCTATTTCACAAGGTTGTCAAGGACGAGCCTAAACTTTAGAATGAAAGGGAATCCCTCTTTCTCTAAGTAGAAAAGTGGATACATATTAAGGTCTTCTACAACATATGCATTTCCATTTGTCCTATACTACCATTATCCAAATAATTTAATAAACCTTGTTTATTAAACATTTCCTTGATTTGCGTTTTATTCTTGTTCAGAATAGATAGGGAAACTTACTTGTCCTGGCTGGTTTCCATCTGTAGTTTTGCAGCCCTGCAGCCTCGGTAACAATGGTGACATTATAGAGGTGACCAGGTATCAGTCCATGAAAAGCATAGGAAGTAGTAGCTTTGTCCACGGCAAAACTATGAACTAGAATTCCTTTATCCATTAGTATCAGCTGGTATCTTTCCACGTTCCCAGAGCCACGTGACCAGGAAATCAGGAGAGAATTCGTTTTCGCTGAAATACCAATATCTTCCACTGGCGATGGCACTAGTGGGATACAATGCATTTCCAAACTGTCATTCATAATTTCCTTATAGAAGGTATAGACACATTTCATTTGAAACCACACATCCATTTATGCTTCTCTGTACATCTAACTTGTGTAATAACTAATGAAAATAGCACCCTTGAAATTTTATTGGAACCTGGATTAATGCTCTTTTCAAAGTCCACAGCCTAAAGCTACATCATAGTTTATCTGTCTCCCCCACTTAACAGGTATCAAGGTAGATTTTGTCAATGAAGTATGATGTGGCATAGCGGTAAAGGGAAAAGAGAAAGGAAAGAACTGTAGACGTTGAAAAATGGAAAGAGAGCAACAGAGCAGGAGAGAAAATAAGGGGAGAGTGAATGATAAGAAAGTAAGTTATGGAAGGAAATGGTAATGTGTCATTGATATCGGGATGTATGGGTGCAAGAAAAGACTGGTTCCAAACATAGGAATATTCAGGAAACACCATGACTTGATGTTAAGAGAAGAATATACAGGGGAGGGAAAACATTTAAAAAATAATTTTCATTTTGCACAAACTCAGAAAATGAGGCAGAAAATCCTGTTGCCTAACATTTGAGTTAGAAGAGCCATTAGGAAACATCTTCCTCATTTTGGAGAAAGTTCCAGTCCCAGAGAAGTTCCATGACTTGTTCAAAATCACCCAGCAAGCTAGCAGCACAACCCCACCTCCTTGTTTCCAGTCCAGTCTTTCCTCTGTATCAAACAGTATTTATTTGTCTCTCTGTCTATCTATCTACCGACCTACCTACCTATCTATTTATTGTTGATCTTGGGGCATTCTTACTCCCATTTCCTGAATGTAATATAATTTCAAAAGAATCATAGACTATTAAATACGCAACTATCCGTAAACAGGTCTTACCTGTTGATCCATTGGCATAAATTGTAGAGGAACGTTTATCCCCAGAAACAGCTGTGACGGCAATTTTGTATTTACTACCAGCAGTGAGGTTAAAAAATGTATATTCATTCTGTGAAGTTCTTTCTTGAATTTGGGCCCCCTGTGTCTTTTGGTTATCATCAAGTAACTGCACCTCATACCAGGTGACTTTCCCGGAAGAAGGAGCCCACCAGACATGCAAACTGGTGGAAGTACTTTTCTCTTTATTGACTTCCAACCTAGCAGGAGGTAAAGGATCTGCAGAGCAAAAAACAAAAAAGAGAAGGTGGCTTGAAGAATTTTGCAGATACACGCTTACCTTGCTGTAATCCAGATGCATTTTCCTTCAAAACTTTAAGAATCTGCAGCTCATGATACAAATGGGCATTTTATGCCACTCCTAAACTTACTATTTTACTTAAAAAAGAAATCCACCTTGGCTACTAGTCATATAAGCTCCTTTTTTTTTCTAATAAAACTTTTTTTTGTTACGACAGCTCTGAGCTTGGAAATCCAAGCAAGGTTATATTTTCTTTGGCTTGCAAGTTTTGCACTTTTCAAACATTCAAACATTGACAAACATCCAGGCTCTGCCTGGATAAATACTGAAAATCTCAACAGAAAATACAGATATTAAGAAATAATTTTAAAATGTGTATTTGTACTAAACTTTCCCCTTTTTAGGTTGTGGGGTTTGGGGGGGTTATGTATACAAAACTTTGGGCTGTTTTTAGATATCAGAAAACCACGAAAGATACAGACCTGATTATGAGCCTAGGCGAGGTGTGCTCACCAAAATGAATTCTCCCAACAACTGGGATTCCCTATGTCCCTAGATTTTCTAAACTTGAGTTCTGGGACATTTTGGAGCTGCCAGAGCTCCCAGAGCAGGTGGGTTAGTCCTGTACCTGGCTGTTTACTTAGTTTCAGTTCTCAAAGCCATGGGTCAATTTGAGAAGTCCTGTTTCCCATGTATTGAATCTTCACTGTAGAGCTTGAAATAGGATGAATAGCACGTCTCTAGGTTAGGAGCTAAATCTATAACATTTAGTGAGCAGATGATGCAGTGGGACCATCCGAGAAATAAGGCTCTCCCTACCCTGAATGTTGGGAGTAGAAACGTTGACATTTACACATGAGTAATTTTCAGAAGTCCTATGTGGTTCTTGGTCTAGAAAGTGAGATAAAGATAATGGAGACTAAATTTCAAGAGTCAGGTTAGATGTTTTAGTGACATGGCTATAGAGATCTCAGTTCTTTACCTCCTGGTAAATTATATCTTACTCATGAAAGAAATTGAGGAACTCTAGCATCTACTTAGAACAGTATATGTTTTAAGAAAGTCTTCACTTGTGACTAACATTAGTACAAATAGGAACAAGGTAATCTTATTCTATATTCAGAAGGCATATTACAGCCAGACAGCTCAGTAGACTACGGGTCACCTATAGACTCCATACGTAGGCTAGATAAGGCCAAGCCAAGACAGAAACTTTGAGAGCCCAAAGCACAGGTGAGCTTAGAGGATAAGGTTGTGTGGTTTATATCTTAGCAGCACAGGTTCACCTGAAGAGTGTAGGCTCTAGAGTCTGGTGGCCTGGGCGTGAATCCGGGTCTCCCACTTTGTAGCTGGGTAGCAATTCCTTAACCTCCTCGTGCCTCAGCAGTCTCCTCTATGCAATGCTGATAACAACGCTATCTTTTCAGTCGAATTGTTATGGAGATTAAGTTGAGTATTTTATCTAGAGCACTCAGAACAGCATCTGGCACACAGTGAGTGTTCAATGTTAGCTAGTATTAGTATTAGTATTCCGCCTATAATTGGGATGATCTTGTCATAGAGGCAGGGAGGTGAAGTGGCAGACAGCATGGGCTTTGGAGTCAGAACTCAATTCAAATTGCAGCTCCCTCATGTATCAGTAACTTGGGGAAGTTACTTAACCTTCTAAGCCTCCATTTCCCCCTCTGTCTGGGGAGTATAATAATAGTACTTATATTCTTGGATGTTTGGAGGAGTAACAAGATAGAGAGGAGACTTTACATGGTACACAGTGGGCACTCCGTCATATAAACTTATTCTGTCTACATGATCATAAAAAGAAACTTCCTCTGAATCACTGACAAAATGGAGGCAAAAATGGAATACCATTTTTTTGGAAACTAAACTGATAATAGCTTTAATTGCCTTCTTCTTCTTCTTCAAAAAAACACTTGGAAAAATCTTATCAGTTTATTCCCATGAACTAACATTCTAACCCTTAAGATAAAATAAAAAAAAAATTCCCAAGATGATTTTCATTTATGGGTTCTTGAGGAAAAACAGTACGGGTTTTTTTGTGTGTGTGTTTGTGTGTGTGTGTGTGTGCGGCAATATTATTTAAATTTTCTATCTTACATAACACTCTATAATTAAGGACGTCATCATAAAAGGAAAGGACATAATTTCCCCTCACAGCAAGTTTTCTTGTTACCATGCGATTCTAATAGCCAGAGAAACTCAAGAGCAACCTTGTCATAGCCAACTGAGGTGACACATTTTTGCGGAAGAGGCATTTTAAGGACAAGGATGAGAGGGACAGCTGCTTTCCAGTGATTGTTCAAAAGGGATCAATACTATCACTTACATGCACAACCCAGTCAGATAAAGGTTAAAGAAAATGATCTCATGATTGGTATAATCTAAACATATATAATCTGCAAAATATGATCTATAGAAAATGAATTTTAAGGTTGCGTGCCTAGAGGGTGAAGTTCAGAAATGCAGACTTTATCTAATCTCTCTGAGCCAGAAAACAAAACAGTCAATCCTTTGTACATCCGCTAGAACAAAGGAACAATGAGATTGGGAAGTGCCTGGGCTGCAAGAACCTGCACTGGAAACAAACACTTAAAACCCCATTTATGCTGTGATAAAGCCCTTTGCTGGCAGTGGTCCACTATTGCTATGCATGCGGCAGGAGTTCAGTAGTTTTCAGACTTTGTTTCAATCTAACTAAGCCCAAGGAAAACTCTGCTGTATTAAAAAAAAGTTTTCAATATTTTATTAGAAATAAATTAGATACTTCCATAAGGGTGCTATTTTCATCTAGCATCTATCTATCTATCTATTTATCTATCTACCTACCTATCTATCATCTACCTATCTAGATATCTAGATAGATATATGAAAGAGAGAGTTTTAATGCTATTTGAAAATTTAGTTATAGGTCTGTAATCTTCTGATCGTGTGACAGGTCATATGTAATTGGAAAACCCTACTTGACTTACATAATTTATGCTGACGGCTGGAGATATCAATGCACACGTGTGCATTTATAGCCTTTCTGGTTTTCCCACCCACTGCTCTCATACATACAGTAACCAGTGAAGTATTATAAGCTTTGAGAACTGTTGAAAACCATAAATCAATAATTTAATCTCAATCAATATATCAAAATTGATCATTAGCCATCAATTTAAGACATCTTTGTTTGTATTTATTTCCAGAAGGATCTGGAATATTGAATGCCAAATGCAAAATTCCATAGCATTCAGCTGCTGTATTTCAATGAATCTACCAGTATCAGGAAGCCCCAGAATTTCATAAGTAGGTTTGCTGTCAACCCACTTTTTCTGATAAAGTTTAGCTAAATTCCTGAACCAAAATGGATTCTTCCTTTTTTCCCTTTTAAAAAAATCTGACTTAAGAAGAGGGAGACACCCATATGTATAAAATGGAAGTGATATTTGCTTTAAAAATTCTTTTGTATGGTCATTAAAACATTATTATCTACTGCTATAGGAATTTGCAGAGTGTTTAGAATTCAAAATGATAGTATTTATTTTGGAAATAAACTTAGCCTTACAACAAGAGAGTAGGGAATCCATAAGTTAGTGCCAAAAACTTTTTTTGAAGTCATAATAGCACACAACATATCTGTGTAGGATCTGATCGTTTACAATGTGTTTTCTTAGTTGTAATAAGGGTCAGAGGCATTAAGTGACTCATTTACATCACATAGGTAACAAGTAATTCAGCTGAGCTTCTAACACTTGACTCCAAGTCGTGAGATCTTTTCTATCACACCTTAGTTGTCCCAGGGTGGAAAATGATGTCATGAGTCGCACAGTCAGTATAACAACAAAAAAACCAAACCAGATCTCTATGAAAAATAACAGACAAATTTACAGGACTTTCATTTGATGGTTTGGATAGTGTAGCATAGGTAAATGAATAACAACACTAATAATAGCTAAATCTAATCCTGCCGCCAGGAAAGTTCCATTGATTTTTTTAAAACGAATGTTTTTCTTCTCCGTTTCTTTTTTCCCCCTAATCTTACTGCCTTAGCCTGGTGTTCCGTCACCTTGTGTCTGGATTACTCTGAGTTTTCTGGGTGTCTGCCTTATTTTCTGTCTTTTTTCCACTATTGCCGAATAACCGCTTTGTATCTCTCCCATCTGCCATCCTCATCCCCTAGGGAGCACCAAGAACTTTTCATGAGATAAAGTCTAAGTTTCTCCATAGGAACTCAAGGTCTCCTCAACCAGGATATTATCCTCCACCCACCTCTCCAAAACACACCTTATCTTCCAGCACTAACTCCAGGACAAGAGATCAATTTTTTATGGATTACAGATTCAATTTCTGTACCTTTACAGGAATTAGGATACAATTCTAGTTAAAAGCAGGGTGGCTAGGAGACTGGAAGCTGCATTTATGTAGCACTCTCTATAAAATGGAGTGAACATCAACTATTCCTATAAACTAATTGCTTATTTTCTCATGGAAACCAGGGTAAGGGTGGGGGAAAAGCCACAAACCATTCCTTGGTGCAGGTTTTTAAAAATGGGCAGAAGGAGAAAACAAGAAAGCAATTGCCCACAATCTGTAGTTAATTAAATAGATTTATAGAGATGTAATTTTCTTTTATTTTTGTAATTGTTGCTGTTTGACTATAGTCAGCTTTCTGACTTATAAGATGATATACTATATTATGCTAATATATCAGATTAACATGCATTTCATTTATCAACTTTATACACTAAATAAAAAGTTCAGGTAGCGAGGAACTTTCAAAGTTTTAACAGCATCGCAATTAAAGCAGCTTTGACAATCATTTGCATCATGATTAACACGAGTGAGGAATGCCATGTTATTTTATGGGTCATCATACTTGGCTTCTGAGAATCTACAGTTTACTCAGGCATTTAAGACATATGTGAAAAAGGTAAACACAAAGGTAACTTATCAGGGAGGCTGACTTTGACGTCAGACTAAACCTGGTTCAAATCTCAACACTATCACTTCAAACAGTGACTTTAGGCAAACTGCTTAACCTCCCCGAGGCTAAGTTTCCTCATCTGTAAAATGGGACTAACAATACTTACTTTACAGAGTTGTAAGTGTTAAGAGGTAATGGAGCCAAAGTGTTAAGTGCAGCCCTGGCGCATGGTGGGGCCTCAGTAAATGGCAGTTGGTGTGAGTATTGAGGCTGTTCTTGCTGTTAAGGGTAACACAGGTCAGCACCAATGCTGAATATGCAAAAGGAGAATGATATCCAAGGGGAAGGTCTCAGAGGTGGGCTTGAAATGAACTTGAGCAAGTTGGAAGGTCAAGTAGGACGCAGAAATCAGAGAGAAGAGAGACCATTGCAGAATGAGAGAGCAGTTTAAGCAAAAGCACTGAAAAGCTCACTTCTGTCAAGTATCAGAGAACCACGTCAGCACGGAGGGGACAATGACAGCTGACAGAGACTTTAACACCCTCATGCCGTCATCCTTCAGCAGCCCTACTCCTCCTCTCTTTGATATTAACCATAGAGGTTTTCTTGGGAATCCCCTGGTGGTCCAGTAGTTAGGACTTGGAGTTCTCACTTATGGGGCCCCGGGTTCGATCCCTGGTCCAGGAACTAAGATCCTGCAAGTCACGTAGCGCAGCCAAACAAACAAACAAACAAGAACCACTTGAGGTTTTCTCAATATTATTTAAATGCTACATAAATGCAGTAGAAAGGGAAATCCTTTGGCCTCCTCTTCCAGACTGTTGCCTAGAAGCCGCTCTCATGTAGAAATTCATGAGCTGTCGCTTGATGTGTGCTGCCGAACCTGGACATCTAGATCCTAAGGAATTACTGTCAATGTTAGGTACGATTCTGATATTGTCGTTATGTTAAAAATAATGCTTATCATTCAGAAATGCATACTGAAATATTTATAAATGAAATTAAATGATGACTTGGACTGTGTCAAAATGATATGCGGTGGGGGAGTGGGTGAGGATATAGATGAAACATGATTGTCTGTCAGTTGGTAACTGTTGAAGGTAGGTGATGAGTACATGCTCATTCCTTATACTATTCTGTTTACTTTTTATGTATTTGAACTTTTCCATCTAGAGGAAGAAAAACAAAATCAAAACCCCAAATCCCTGGAAATCTGTATGTATACCTACCATGTTAATTTTAGTTGCATAGATTCATCTTTGTTTATACACATTCGTACATTTAGAATGGGTTTGACCTCTCCTACAAGGTCAGAAAGTCATCAGTATTATCCTTTATCCCCCAGGGGGATTCCAGGGAATTGGTGTCCAGGAATGGAAGGTGCAACAAATTTTCTTCCATTCTGTCTGGACAAATTAGATTTTATTTCTTGCTAATCTGTAGAATGCCAGGCCCACCTACAGAAGTCAGACAAATGGAAGAAGCTTCCAAACACACAAAAATTCAAGTGCAGAGAACTAGGTTGGTTGATTCCCTATACAGAGCTCAGCTTGATCTTAGAATTCCTGAAATAACTATACTGCAAATGGCTGATTCCTAAATACTGAAGTCCATCACCAGAAGTTCAACACAATCAAAATCAATATTATTTCAGCACACTAACACACATTGAATCATTATTCTACCATTGTGTAGGCTAAGTAACTATAGATTTAAAGTATTTCATAATATATTTTTTTCTTTTTAAAAGTTGAATTGAAAAGTAACAACAAACTATCATATGTAATCTGAAAGAACAAAAACCAACTTAAAAATTATGTCCATTCTACAGAGTAGTGGAAAGAATTGGAGTTGGGGCCAGTAAATCTGGGTTCAAGGTCTAGGTCTACCATATATTATTAGCTCTATGGATTTGTGATTAGTTAATTCTTATGAATGTCAATCTCATCCCCAATCTGAAAGTAATAATAGGAAACTTACTACACACTTAGTATGTGACAAAAACTGTTCTAGAATTTATGTATGAATCAATTAAAACCTCAAAACAACCCTAGGAAGTGAGCATTCTCTTTATTATTGTCCCTATTTTATAGATTAAAAGAGGTGAGGAACTTGTTCAAGGCAACTTGGTTGGTAAGTGATGGAGGCCGCTGCTTTCAGAACTCAACTCTTAACCACCTGTGCCTTCATGATACTCCCTCCACAGGATTGCCATGTGGCTATAATTAAACAATATATGGTCAGTATAATATATATTTTATACTCTTACCTACTAAACAAGGTAGGTGAAAGTATTTTACATACTATAAAAGCACAAGACAAATATTAGAAAATATTATTTTCTTCCTGGGAAAGACAACAAATATTCCTAGGCATTACAGATTTAACCAGGCATAAAAAGGAATGGTACCAAAATCTTAATGCCAATGAATAATAGAAGAACGATGTCAACAGCTCTTAAACTTCAGTGTGCATTGATTGACTTTGATATTTGTTTAAAATCAGATACCCTAGGCTCCACTCTTTCTAAATTCATTATATATGAGGTAGAAGCCAAGAACATGCTTTTATAACAAATTCTGCAAGAGTGTTTAATGCCAGTAGCTTACAGACATTATTGAGAAATAATGGCCTGTGTTTAAAGCCATGTAAGTGTTATGGACTGAACTGCATCCCTCTAAAGTTCATATGTTGAAGCCTTAACCACCAATACTTCAAACTGTGACTGTATTTGGAGATAAGACCTCTAAAGAGGTAACTGAGTTAAAATGGGATCTTTAGGGTGGGCCCCAATCCAATATGACTGGTGTCCTAAGAAGATTAGACACAGACAACACAGATGGACGACCATGTGAGGACATAGTGAGGTGGTCATCTGCAAGCCAATCAGAGAAGCCTCAGAAGAAACATGCCGACAACTTGATCTGGGACTTCTAGCCTCCAAAATTGTGAGAAAATAAATTTGCTCTTTAAGCCACCCTATCTGTGGTGTTCTGTTACAGAAGCCCTGGTAAACTAATACAAGAAGCAACATTTTGAGGTGGAAATAATAGCTGATATGGTGATTTGGTAATTAAAGCTCTTAAAATTTTTTTAAATTAAAGACAGAGGAAGGAGCCATGTATAAAGAGCTAAATTTTTTTTTTTGCCTTTTGCTCTAGGCTGATTAATAAGTACCTGAAACTGACTAAGAAGTCATATGCCACTAAGGTATTCTTCCTGTAGGTAAAGTTCTCTATGACTAGACTTCTTCCCTGGGCTCCATAACTTACCCATAACCCAAGGAGAATAGATCGTATTTTTAAGTACATTCTCCCACTAAAATATTCATTTTATTTACTAATATTTGTCTGTTATCATCTACCTATTCATCCATAGACCCACCCATTCATCTCCCCATTCATTCATCCATCTACCCATCCAGTTAATATTTATTGAACACCTACCATGGGTTAGATGCCATTTTAGGTACTGAAAAACTACTTCTTATTGGTGGGAAGATAAAAATCCCCCCAAATTTCTAAATGAAAGCTCTACAGTTTCATTTAAACAAACTCAAATGTCCTTAGGATACATTCAGGTAAGGAAATAAAGGAAGTGGTCCAGGGGGATTCCAGTGAATTTGTATCTGAAAAGAGAGAAACCACAACTCAGCTCTAGAGAGTTCTAGGCAGCCTGGCCGAGTTTTGCCAGATCTTCCAGTATTTTAAGAGAATCCATACATCTGGTATTTATGTGAATTTTCTGCTCAATGCTGGTGAAATAATCTGAATTTTTCACAAACATTATGTGAGCCAAACAAAACACGTCTATTATTTAGACACCCAGACACCCCCAGGGGCCACTTTGCAGCCTCTGCTCTAGACTCTGAGGACACAGTGTTAACAAAAGTGTTGAGGTCTTCAATATCTGTTACCTTCATAGTCTATTTCTGATGAATTCACAACTAAATAATTTGGCTTTCAATTTATTACAGTTGTTGCATTGACCATTTATGACGGAACACACCTGAGAGAGGCAGGGCAAGGTCTTCACCCAAGAAAGAAGTGGTAAAGCTCTGTCACCACTTTCATCCTGACCTTCTGTCACCTCTGTACAAGACTACAAGGGCAGAGACCATGCTTTGTTTGTCATCTTTATAAGCTCACCAATCACTGCCTGGTGTAACTCCCTGCAGTACCCATGCCTGATAAATGTTTGCTGGACTGAACTTGAATCCACATAGGTTTTTCAATTCTGATTTTAAATCTGGAGTGAAAACTGATTGGTGCTGAAATAGTTCTGATTTAGTTGAAATTTTTGATCTTTAAGGTCATGTCTACATTATGTTATTTTAGATAATTTACCAGGGTAAACAACCAGACAAATCACACTTGGAACGATACAGAATGATTACAGAGATAATCTAAGCAACTGTTGTATCTCCAGCCAAATCATGCCTTGCTCTCACTCTATTTTACTCTATACTGATAAGATAGGCATAATGGAATAAGAAAAGCACAACACATTTGAGTGACTTTTTTTGTTTGAAGTTATATCTCAGACTTAATATTATGCTACTAGTTGATCCTGCTTTAATAACAGTAAAATATGATTTCTGACACTCATCTTTGTAGCTTAGCAGTTAATATAGAGGAATACTAGTACTTTCTCTTAACTTAAAAGAAAACTCAGATATGTCCTTAAAATATAGAAAGCAAAAAAAAAAAATAAAAGTGCTGACAAAAAATAAATACCAACCAAAAATATTCTCCCTGAAACATTAAAAAAAAAATCTTAACTTAAAAAAGTTTATTTAAATAAAATTATTTTAAAAATATAGAGAGGGCTTCCCTGGTGGCGCAGTGGTTGAGAGTCCGCCTGCCGATGCAGGGGACACGGGTTCGTGCCCCGGTCCGGGAAGATCCCACATGCCGCGGAGTGGCTAGGCCCGTGAGCCATGGCCGCTGAGCCTGCGCGTCCGGAGCCTGTGCTCCGCAACGGGAGAGGCCGCAACAGTGAGAGGCCCGCGTACCGCCAAAAAAAAAAAAAAAAAAAAAAAAAATATATATATATATATATATATATAGAGAGAGAGAGAGAGAGAGAGAGAGAGAGAGAGAGAGGGAGAGAGAAACTCAAGTAGGGTTATACCATCACACAAATAAGTATGAAAAAATTATTATTATACAAACATCACTTTTGGTCAAATTTCATTCTTCACATTTGGCATGGAGCTCATAAAATTTGTGGTGAAAAGTATATTTGTGGTACTGTAAAAAGTAACTCCTTAAGAAAAATGATAAGACACTGAACACTAACAATTGGGCATGCTAAGTCTTTTTTAAATTAAACATAGTCAATAAAATGCAAACATTTCTTACATTTCACAAATGTCTCTGGACTTGAAACACCTACATGCATAATTAAACTCAAAACATATTCTAACTAGTAACACCCACAGTGAGTCCTTTTTCATCAATGTTTTTTCCAAAAAAGTAAAACCTCTGGGTTAAATCAGTATATTCTGGCTTAATGTCTTCATCTTTTCTCCCAGAAGCTTCTGATGGCTCACCTGTTTTTAAACATCATTCTGCCCCATTCAATACAGACACCTTATCAAATGTAAAGAACACATCTGGAAGTTCTATGTCATAAATTTCACATTATTAGCAATCTGAGTGTTCACATCTTCACATACCAAGAAACCAAGAACTTTATAACTAAAAACCCAGCCACTTAAACTCCTGAAAAATGTTCTAATTACGTGGTTGATTTCGGTCTCTCTTTGATTCCCTGTAAAAACACAACCACATTCTTAACAAGTGGTGTCTCTTTTCAATTCAAGTTCCTGCAAATCTCAGAAATTATCTAACATTCCTCTGAAGTAAGTCAAGTGATGTAATTGGGCATTCTTAATTAGTAAGAGAACAATTCATTGACTTATTACCAGGACCTAGTCACATTTCCTGACCTTACTGTAACTGCCCTGATAACGGACTGTTCTCTCACCTCTTCAAAGAACTATAGCTAAAGAAGTGATCTTTGTTCAGGTTGAATGTGAAAGAATAGCAAGGACGACACATTTCTAAATTTAACTTCTGGAATTTTTCAGTTAAATTTGACTTTCTCCATGAAAGTAAGGCTTCTCTATTGCAACAAATACGTTAAAAGGAAGACTAATGAAGTCATAAAACATCGAAGTCATTAGAGAATTCCGAGCACATCTGAGGGTGGCTCTGGGGATTAATGAGGTAACATGCATTGCAGCCCCTACCTAAGTAGGCACTTGGTTGGAACCTGGACCTGAATGACCAAGTATAACACTCTCATTTTACAGATAAGAAAACTGAGGCAGGAAAGACAAACTCTTACCACATACGCATGGAAGGGTTTACCAAAAGTGAACAGAAAATGATTGACTTAAGGTGTAGAGTAACCAAAAGATGATCTGTGATATTAGCGTGGTTTTAGTTACACAAGTGATAAAAAATAACTTTCATACCCTCATCTCAAGGGACTTTTCTAATTTCCCCCTAAGAGTGACTCTATTCCTGATGACTTTATGTCCTGGTTCCAAAAATAAAACTAAGTCGAGGAAAGTCATATCCCTAATCATTGCACTTCCATTATTTATTCTAAAAACATTTACTTAAAATTATTCCAAGGCTTGACAATTTAATGCGATGGAAGCTCAAACCACATCACTTTAACAAATTCCCTCCACAGCCCACAGTTTCTCTTTGCTGCTCTCCCCGTTTAAGTGGCTAGTCCGCTGTTTTCAGCACTAAGGAAGTCTCTGAAAGTCAACCAAGCTGCTTCTGGCCAGATCTGAGGAGACTAGAAATCTTTGTCAATAGTTATCTTCACAGGTGTTTTTACCTTTATTATTATTATTATTTTGTATGCCTGGAACTCAAGTGAAACATCAGCTTGAAAAGGCAGGGCTCAGCCGGAAGTGGCCTGGCCGTCCAACCGCACCTGTCACTTTTTACCTGTTTGCAAGACCACAGTTTTCTCTTCTCCATCCAGAGACATAATACTGAAATTATAGATGGTTCCCGCTTGTAAATCCTTGGGGTTACATCCATAGGTGGTGGTGTCTATCCGCACGGGGTGGCAGCACGCGACCCCCGACGTGTCACTGCTGCAGATGAGGCTAAAGTTACAGGGTGACGCCAAAGTTCTCCACTGGAGAGACACGGACCGGCTGGAGACCCTGGACTCTGTCAGGGTGAAGTTGCATCTCACTGGCTCCCCCAGTCCAGTCTGAAAAGGAAGCAGAACAACAGCTGAAGCCCGCTGTCTAGACCTGCCCAGAGACGAGTCCGTAGCAAGCTGCCCAAACTGCTCCACTCACCCCTGGCCCCCAGCCTGAGCCCATCCATCCTTTGGCCCCCCAGCCAGAGAAGAGGCCCGCAGCCCAGGAGGGTGGCCACCTTCTCCCTAGCTGCTTTTTCTCCGGAGCAGCTGGAAAGAGAAGGTGGCTTGTTGCCTTTGACAGTGGCACGAGCTGTCAGTCTGGCTGGGGGCTCAGAAGAGGATGGCTCATTCTTCCCCAGGGAGAGGAAAAAATTCCGCCCGCGGGGACCTCTTCTCGGGCCCCTCACCTGCAGCAGGCTCAGCGCGGTCCACAGGGCCAGCCCGGCTCCATGGCTCCGCATGGCGCTCAGCGGTTCCCCCTGACTCGACCGCTGGGCTGGGACGCGGGGCGGCCCCGACGGCCTGCGGAGCGGGGACCACTTGTTGCGCGCGCTCAGCGCGCCCCGCGGGCGCAGAGCGCTGGCCTCCGGGCTGACGACGCGCGGGGGCCGCCGCCGCCGCCGCTGATGTTGCTGCCGCCCCGGGCCGGCTGCGGACGCGAGAGGCGGCGGGGGCCGGCAGCGCGCCGCCCTTCCCACGCTGCCATTCTGACCCGCGCTGCCTCGCCCCGAGCCCCGGCCGCGGACTTCCGCAATCAAAAGGCAATTTCCTCGTCTCCCGGCAAAGAAACAATGCGCCGGCGAGGGAGGGAGCCCCGAGGAGCCAACGCCTGAGGCTGCCAAGGGGGCCCGAGGCGGGCCAAGATGCCCCCGCCTCTCCCGCCGGGGGTCCCGGCCGGGTCTGCGGAGCTCTGCCTCCTTCTCCGCCTCCCCGCCCGACTTTCACTTTTTCCCAGTCCGTGGTCCTCAACACCACCGTCTCAGCCGCAATAAGACTTGCGCCCTCTCACTTTCCATCTCCGCACCCCGCCCCCTCCCTCCCTCCACACCCTGCGCCCGCCGCTCCCTGTCTTCCTCATCTGCTTTCTCCAGGGCCTCTTTTCCCAGGATTAAACTTGACCACAGCAGATTTCTCTAGGTCGCCTCACTCTTTCCTGAAGCCTTTTATTAGAGTGCTTTTGCCCCTCTCACCTCAAAGCATTCATTTGTCCCAACGTGTATCCCCCTGACACCATCAAGAGAGAAAGACCCCGAAAGGATGGTGTCCATTGTCAACTTGACCTTCATTTTTTCCTGCTATTCACTTTCCCCTTTCTCTTGTGTAGAGGTCTGTGCCCTCCCTAAATCTTACGCACATGGTGCTAACCAAGAACAAGTATAATCACCACCAATCGTCCAGCCCACAAGCAAAGCAGTTTCATCACTGACCATCCAGTAGTTAAAGTCATTTCATCCATAACTGTCCAAGCAATATAAGAAAGCAATACGAGCTCTCGTTTGTGGAAAATACGCTTGACGGCTCAGCTTCCCACATATTACAAGAAAGTGAAATTCACTTAGTTTTTAGCACTAACTTTATGCTAACTTTTAGCAACTGCCTCAGTACCTGAGTGATCATGTATCTGAAAATGGATTTTAAAAGAGTTCCTGATAACCGAAGAACAAAAATGTTTAATTGGTCATAGGTGATAGTAGGAAAATATTGCAACAACCTTAATAATGTTTGACTGCTTTTCTTTGGGTGTCATCCCTGACAACTGCCGGAAGAGAGGAGATTTTTCAAAACAATATTTGAGCTACATCAATGGGAAGGATGGCATATTCTTTTCTTTTTCAAATAGATTATACATAAAGCTATATTATTGACTGTTATATCAAAGATACCTACGTGGAGGAAAAGCAGAAAAAAACGAAAAAGTGAAAATTATTTCAATTCTTTTAGAAAACTTGTGTTTTTAAAAAATTTTTTTAATGAAAAGATGAAGTTTCTACTCCTTCGAAGATTCTATGGGCTTTTAATCTGCAGCCAGACTAGAGATCTTAAATTTCTTTTTCAAGTTAGCAGACACTCAAAGAAGTTCAAACCTAAAACACGTGTGTATTTCTAGGAAAATGGAATCTTTCTTATTTCTCTGCCCAGGTCACTTGTCTTACCAAAGAACTTTTGCCCTCCATATTTTGCCCCCAACTTCAATGACTTTTCACAGCCTGGCATTCCTTCTGGCATCATCAGAGATACTCCTCTTCTCCCCCCCTTAGAGACTGCAATCCTACAGGCTGCCTCCAGCCTTTACAGGGGTCTTTTTCAGCTTTATTCCTTTTTCACATTACCGTTTTCTTTTCTGGCTACATTCAGAAGACAATGTGATTTCCTCGTCTGTAAAACTGCAATAATATCTACTCTAAATACTTCCCAGAGCTGTTATGAAGAATAAGATCACATATGTTAAAGCACCTTTGCAAACTTTAATGTGCTGTCCAATTGTCAGTTTGCCTAGTGATAGGTTGCATCCAAATCACACAGTTTGCTCTCTTTCAAATTCATCCATCACATAGGTCCCACTTACCTAACTTCTGCTGCCCATCCTTCTCTTTGTCAAAAACCAAAGAGGTTTTTACATTTTTCTCATAGATTGACCCTCAGATTTGAAACATTCCTTCCCAAATTCACTAAATATCCCTCTGTCCTTTGCAGAAATCTTCTATAAATCCTGTCTTTTTCAAGTTCTCCAAGGTTTCTCACATTTTTTTTAAACTACATGTTACCAACCTACTATACCTTGACAGTTAATTTTAAAATAGTATTTGATATCCAATACACTGTCTGACTATAATGCAGTATACTGCCTTATAGTAGAGGCAACTGCAACAAAAAGGCAAAATGTGAAGAGGACTAATCAAACAAGGCAATAAGAAAATATGCTCATAACACTCTTCAGATGCTTCCAAATTCTGTTATTAACAGTGACCTGCTAATAATAACCCTGGGAATAGGAATTAGAAAAAGAAGGAGCAATTTCTTCAAATACAATTATTTAATTTTTGATCTATCAGAGAGACATATACATTTAGAGTCTTGTGCTTTTTATCTATTTTGATACCAATGTATATGAAGAATTATAGCAATTTGTGAAGGAAAGGACTGGGAGTCAGAGATATTTCTTTCCCAAAGGTATATAACAGCTGGTTCTTTTTTTGGAGAATCTTAAGGCTCACAGCAAAGCTCCCAATTAATTAGTGGGTCCTAAATAACCTATAGGAATGAATATACTACGAAACAAGGAGAGAAAGTTTAAACTCAGGTTTTTACTGATTACATTTTAAAAGCTGATTTACCTTTTAAAAACACTTATATTAATATGAAAAATTAGAGAGACATGTAATAGATTCAAGGCAGTAAGAAACTGGGAAAAGCTGCCAGATAACATCTCTTCCTAGAGGAGTTTATTTGAAACTACTGTACAAAGTACAAATAAGATGATTCATTTTATTCTTTGTTCTCATCTTTGTTTGGAATTCCTCAACTTCTTTTGAACCTATTTATCCTGTGTAATGACACTACATTTGCTTTAGAAGTTACTGCATTCCAGGAATTTGGAATCAGCCTCTCTGTAACTTTTCAGGGGACAACCTCTTCTCTTTGCCACTAGGAAACCTTTCCCAGACTGCAGGGGAAGGGTGGGACTGCTTTTGGTTAGACATGAGTGCCTAATGTTAAACCGTTGGTTAAACAGCTGCCTTTTAAACAAATAGTCATAACAATTAATGAATAATTGTTCTAATTTATATATTCATTAATTATGATTTCATGGATGAAAGCATGGCTCTTATCATGTCATGAACATACATGTTGAATGATACAACCGATCATCAGGGGTTCCAGGGTCACATTTTGAGAGCTGTTACTTTACATCAGGGTTTGAGCTGGGTGCAGAGAAGGTTGGGGGCTGAAGGGAGAGTGGATTGGTAAAGTTGATTGGTTAATTCAAAATCCTCACTCATGACCTAAAACGCCTTTCATGACCTGGCCCCTGCTTACTCCATGCCTCTCTCCTGCTTGCCTCCTATGCTCCAGTGGCCTGGGTCTAATAATTCATTTACTCATTCATTCAGCAAATATTGACTGAGCACCTACCGTGTGCCAGGCCCTGGTTTAGGTTTTGGAGACACCCCCAAGAAGCTGACTCTTTCCTGCCCCAGGGCCTTTGTGCCTGCCATTTCCTTTTCTTGGACCACTCCTGCCCAGGAGGTCTGCTTATCTGTCTTTCTCCCAATCTTTAGGTCTCAGCTTAAACACATCTCCATGGGGCCAGGCCCTTTCTGACCTCATAGGGGAAAAGTGTGCTGTTATCAATCTTCATCTCAGCAACCCATTTATTTAATTCTGAACATTAGTGACACTTGGTAATAATCCAGTTATTTATATGTTTGTATACAGTCTGCCTTCCCTAGCCATATGGAGAATTCCTTTAGGGCAGAGTCTTTGTCTGTCTTGCTCTTCTTGCACAGAGTTTGGCATACAGTGGAGTTTCAACAAATATTTGTTGAGTGAGTAGATGAATGAATGAATGATTGAATGAGTGAAACTTTGTAGCTGCTCAATAAATATTATTATCTGAATAAACACTGTAAACAAGTCCTTCTAGACATATTCCTGCCGGATGCCTCAAATATCATCTTGAAAGGGAGGGAGGGATGGAGCAGAGGAATAAAAGAGGGAAGGGCAAAGGAATAAAAGAGAGGAAGAAGAGAAGATTGATTTTGAAGAGGAAGAGGTGGGAAAAGATGAATGGGAGGGAAGATGAAGGGAGGAAAAGGAGAAAGGGGAAGGAGGTAGTAACATTTAGGACAGTGGTTCTCAAAAGCTAGTATCAGCATCATCTGAGAACTTGCTAGAAACATAAAATCTAAGGGTCCTACTACAACCTGAGGAATTTGAAATGTTCTGTTGGAGCCAAATAATCTCTGTGTGTGCCTGTGTATGTATGTGTGTGTGTGTGCGCGTGTGTGCCTGTGTATGTGTGTGTGTGTGTGTGTGTGTGTGTATTTAACAAGCCTTCCTGCTCTAGTTGGTGAAAAAGAGCTATCCAAATTCCAAACAAAAGCCTTAGATTGTCAATCCCCTACTCTAAACTCTGATCCAGTTGTCATTTTTTTTCTTTATTTTTTGCGGTATGCAGGCCTCTCACTGTTGTGGCCTCTCCCGTTGCGGAGCACAGGCTCCGGACGCGCAGGCTCAGCGGCCATGGCTCACGGGCCCAGCTGCTCCGCGGCATGTGGGATCTTCCCGGACCGGGGCACGAACCCGTGTCCCCTGCATCGGCAGGTGGACTCTCAACCACTGTGCCACCAGGGAAGCCCAACCCCCAGATATTTTTAAAAAGAAGAAAGCCTAGCAATTAGGGTATGTGTCAGTTAAAAACAATTACAAGATGGCAAAATCCTTTTCTCCGTTTCAATCTGAAACTGTTTCAATAATACATTACAGCAAAAGTGAATACGATTTTTAACCTGCAGCCGGTGTCATGCATTTAAAAAGAGATTTATTAAAATTTAAGGTAAGATAATTTTGATAAGCAATTTTTAAAAAAGGACTGTGACTTTTGTGTTTAGAGATACTGTTCTGGGATATGTATATTTCAAGGAATCTTTCTAGCTTCCTAGGTTGTAACCTTCCTAGGTCATAGCTCTCCTGGAAAATGGAAATCATACAGGCATTTGGGGGTGGTTTAATGAGGGGGCGGATAAAATGAGAAGGTGCATGTTATATTTATAGCACCTCCCTGGCTAAAGGATGATAGTATGTTAGATAGTATGATTATTAGTACTAATAATAGTAGATGAATAACAATAAATCATGGATTCTGAGCACCCAGCAATGCTAGAGAGAATGACAAAGTCCACGGACAAGAATGTCTTTCTGAGAACATCCAAATAATCATAAATTACCATTGCTGTCAATCCCATACTCAAGAGAAATTCCTCAAGAGATCAGCACAGAAGACATTTACCGGCTGCTCTGACTGTCGGCAGTGCCAGGATTTTTTTAAATCCTGGAAGGGAGGGGTGGGAGTGCTGGATGTGTCTCTAACAGCAGCTCCACCATCTCTCCCAGACACATCTCTAAGGTTTCTTGGTATTTTCTTTCTACATCAATTTTTTACCCTCTTCCCTTCCCCCACTTTTTTTTTTTTTTTTAAATCTGGAGGAAATGAACTTTGCATAGCTCTTGTCAGAGCTTTGTAACTGTACACAGACGAATGACTTAAAACCAGATGTGACTGTAAACGAATCACTTTTTCAACCTCAAGCACTTCTGCTGCATCTTCATTCCCACTTTTCCGGTGCTACTACCCCACCCTCGGAAATGAGTCGGCCCACACACGAACGGAATCAAGGCGTTAATGCGGCCAGTGGGGCTGCCTGTATGGGCGTGACTGCTATACATTCTGGTTTCAGGAGCAAGGTCATGATTCTCGTGACTATCCAAGCCCTAGGATAGTAAATAAACAAAACATGGCTAACATTGGCTTTAAGGGAAAGGAGAGTAAAAACAAAAGAAATGATCACACATCTCATCTCCCTTAGACAGTGATGATTGGAGGGTAAAGATTCTGTCTTCTTTTTTTCTGTGTATCATGTTGTTAGAACATCATTTCACATGAATTCACTGGAGCTCGCAAACAGAGGGCTCCCTATTTGACCAGCACATACGCCTTTTCTGGCTTTTATAGTGTGATCTTAATATAGTTTTCTAAAAATGGAATAAGCAGGTAATGTTGAGAAAAACAGGAGATTTTAAAGGGGAAAAATATCTGGATTTTTCACTTTTCATTAAAAAAATTAAAAGGTGGAGGCATGCTGGGCCAGCATTCTGCCCACCTTGTCCACACAGCGCATCTCAGACTCCCCTGACTGTTGAAGCTGAGAGTGATCAAAGTGGAAGATCAAAGGATCTTACCATGTTTTTCAAAAATATAATGATAAAACCATCAGCTAGATTAGAAACCTCTTGATGGAAGGAGTCATGGCTCTTCGTTATCTCTCCCACATGTCCAGGTTGTGGAGACTCAATGTCTGTTCATCTATTGACAGTAAATATTCACAGCTCACCACTAAACAAGGACATGGCTAAGTACTGGGGAATCTTAAAAGCAATTGTATTCTTCAGTTGCTCCAATGCAGACCTGTAACCCTTAGCATCACAGAATCCAATAATACCTAGCACCTAAGCCTTAGGATAGGCTAGTGCACAAGCAGCCTCTGACTCCATGGAAGACCAAATCCTTCTAGAATAATCCAGAGGTCATTGGATTCAGGCCACCAAGGTCAGAACTCTTAGCAAAGCATCTACTGCGGTATCCTCTCCACAGCTTTGCTGTCCTGGGCTGGAAGTACAGCCTTGCACAAAGAGGAGCAAACAACAAATGTTCGCAGACACACAGATGAAGGGCAAGCACCTGGTAAAGCTACACTGGTGGTGTGTGTTCATTGGCCCAGATCTATTAGAGATCCAGATCAGAAGAGCTTTGATGAAAAAACAGGTACCTCCTGTGTACTTTCCAAATAAAAATCACCCTAGTGGTGATCTCATCTGGATTTTTTAGTAGGATTCTGTTGCCAGCTCCCCCAGAGGGTGGGAAGGATGAAAAGGATCTTCCCTTCAAAGACAGCCCCTGGAATTCATAGCATTTCCCCTTTCAGTGACTTTTCACTGTATTTCATAACTGGTTTTCAAAGCTGTTATTCTGTGAGTGGAATGAATACGTGGGCACAACCAATATGTAACTGGGGTAAATTACAGGGATTTAAAGTACTTAGCAATCTTTTCCAGAGTTTATTTATCTTATCTTCATACTTATCATCCAGCTCATTCACCAGTTCTGACCCTTGGATTTACTGCTCTTTCTTGCAAATTCATCATCATTTCTCACGGTGTTTGCTCTCCTCTCCCCCCATCCACCCCCTCTCTCCTCCTGGTCCTTGAAGAAGATGGACAGGTCTTTGTAAGTCTGAGCCACTGGTCTACCCCTAACTCAGGAGCATGCCTTGGATTCTACCCTATAAAAGCCCTCAAGCAAAATACTCTTTTTATTTTTTAAACTTTTTTGTTTGGAAATAATTTCAAACTTACAGATAAGCGGTGAAAATTATATGGAGTGCTACGACATATCCTTACCAAGACCCACTCATCTTTTTTCTTTGAGCATTCCCCCACATTTGCTTTATTATCATCTCTTTCTCCCTCTATATGATACTTTTACCTAAACCATTTCAGAGTGGGCTGCATATCTTCTGAATTAAGTTTGTAATCTCAGTAAAGATATCAAATTTAAGATATGCAAAATTGATACAATGCTTTAATCCACAATCCGTATTTCAACTTCGCCAGTTGACTCAAGCATGTCCCTTTAGCATTTTTTGTTGTTGTTGTTTTTTGTCTGTTAAGGAGCCCACCCAGGATCCTGTGTTATATTTAGTTGTCAAGTCTCTTAATCTTCCATAATCTGGAACAATTCATCAGCCTTTAAAAATGATTTTTATGACACTGACTTTTTTGAATGATACAGGTTAGTTATTTCTATGGTACGTGTTTTCCTCCATTTGCATTTGTCTGATGTTTCCTGATAATTAGATTCAAGTTATAGATACATCTCCAGCAGAACTGTTCCTCTTCTCTTGTGTTCAATGGTTTTTTCTAACAGGTTGACTATTCAATTATTCTCCAATGGATCATAAACATAATTGCACATTAGAATCAATGGGGAGATTTTTACACTCTGGTGCTGATGTCCTGTGTCAGTAAATTCTGATTCAGTAGGTCTGAGGGAGAATTTTGGAACCTGCATCTTCAAAAAGCTTCCCAGGTGATTCTGATGTATGTAAGACCAGGGCCGAGAGCCACAGACTTCCTATCTCAATTTGTACATTCTGATTTCTCCTTCGATCTCATTTCCCCTCCTTTGCTATGTTCTCTCCTCTCTGCATCAACCCTCATCTGGGCTTGACCTCATCTGCTGAGAGAAACCCATGTGCCAGAGAAATACTGGCAGGTTAAAGAGCCCATTTCAATGCACATATTCTGTTTGATGGTTGCATTTTATGGGCATATGATTTATATTGTGACAAAATATGAACCCAGTCTTTTGGTGCACAAAATGGAGCGTCAGGCAAATCCCCTATAACTAAAAGAAAATGAAAGAAAAGAAAAATCCTTGAGATTTTAAAGCCAGAGAGGGTCGAGCGAATTGTAAACCATATTATGCTGTTGGCACCTAGTAATCCATATTAGTGGGCCATCTGAGAGAACTGCAGCCCTTTGTCAGAATTAGACTTGAATGATGCTAATTATAAATTAGGGTCTTCAGGAACACATCCCTCCCGCAATATTGTTCCCGCTAGAATGGACTTCCTGTACTAGGGGCAGTCTCAGAAAAGTCTGTTTGTCTTTTATCCCATTCACTCTGGACAATCTAAGAACTACCCTTGGTCCTGAGGAATCATTAGGAGATGGTGTGGGGTGCTTTGTTTTGCTACATCTTTGTACTTCTCCTTCTAGGTGTTTGTCTCAGTGAAGGGGAATATTGTCCCATCTTTAGTTCTGGCCACAGAGCGGTGGTGGCAGTGGAGAGACTCCCCTGTGTTTAAGTAGCACGATAAAGGGCTCTGGGGTGGGAGGAGGTGAAGGTGTTTTGCATTTGCCACCGCACTTATTTGGAGACTCACGTTGGTTTGTGATGTCTCTGAGGGCCAACTGGAAGGAAGCACAGAGCCGTTAAACTCAGACCAGCACCACAATGGCTATTCATGAACTGAGGAAATGTGGTCCGTCTCCCGGGCCCAGGCCAGGGCAGGGTGGGGAAGGGAAGAAGGGGGTGTGCCTTCAAACCAGATTGAGGGATGTTGAGTAGAATCAGAACCAGCCAGTAACATTTTTACTGCATGTTCAAGGCTTGATTCCTTTGAAAGCAGTTTCACATAATAACGCTGGTCCATCTGGTTCTTAGAACAACCCTGTGATGCAGGCAGGGTAGGGGTGATGAAACAACAACAGGAAGTTAGTATTGCTTGCGAACATTATTGAGTACTTATCGTGTATAGCCAAGGCACTAAGCACTTTTCTTAATCAGATTTTAATCCTCACAACTGTTTTATGAGGCAGATAGAGTACCTTAATTATCCTGATTTTAGAGAGGAAACAAGTATGACGAGTAACTAGTAGGTGACACCACTTGCATTTACACCAGCTTTCTCTGACGTGAGAGCCCTAGCTCTTTACCGCTTTATCAAACCGCCTCCCCCGAGGTCACATGGCTGAGAGGGGATCCAGACTGGACCTCTCTTGAGAGTCCACTGCTCAAATGATAAATGGAGGCTGCTCAGATTTTGATGCTAAACAAAATTCCAAGGCCTGGCTTCCCTCCCTTTGGAGGACACTTCTGCACATTTAACTCTTCCCCTTGTATCTCATGCTCAGGTCCCCAAAAGATTGACTTCCTGCTGCCTCCAGCCCTGACTGTCTCTCCTTGCCCATAGGGAATGGCTAATACATGCAGGGTACACTTCTCACACCTGCCTCTGGCCTGATCTACAACTGGGCTTGTGCACAAGCACACAGGATATCTCTGTGGATGTAGTATGCAGGGATGCCTGGCTGAGGGCGTGCACGGGTGCTGAAATCCAGCTGATGTTCCAATACAGAGTCTCGTGCATTCCCGGTGGAACCATGTGCCTGGAACCCCCTTTTTCTAGAACACAGAAAGCCTAGAGTCTAGCAGCAGTTCTCTATCTCCCCAGGCTCCACTCACCCACCCTGGGCCCCATTCCTTCAATGTTGTACACTCTGCAAAGTCACAGCAGGAGGCTGGAATTAGATACATTAATTTCTGCTACTTGATTATTTAGCTTTTATGTCACCACCCCCTCTTACCCCCTCATGACACATGCACAAAAGTGCCGTCAGTGGTGGGAAACTAAGGCGTTTAGAAGTCCATGGGACAGATATTGTGGGTGAAGGACAAGATTTATCTCGATCAGTGGTTCTGGAATTTAAAAGTACACCTCTGTGTGACTTAGAGGGCTTGTTAAAACACTGATTGCTGGGCCTTACAGCCAGAGTTTCTGATTCAGTTGGTCTAGGGTAGGGTCCAAGTGGTTGCATTTCTAACAAGTTCTGAATCTCGGTCCATACTTTGAGAACCACTGAGCTAGATATTTCCTGACTCATACTGTAGACAAGCTTCTTGTTCCACCAACTTTGTCCTTGTAAAGACACACACTGCCACATAATACTGTGATGGTAACAATAATAACAGTAGTAGCTAATGTTAATTAAACACTATTTTTCCAGGCAGTACTGTAGGCACATGATACATGTTGATTCATTTAATTCATGTCCAGGTTGAGAGAAGGAGAGTTTTGAAGCCATGTACTGGGTCAGGTTCACAACCTTCCAAACTGTCATAAGACAATGTGACGAAAGAGAAGGAAAAGGAAAAAGGTAGGGAAAATGCTGCTCCAAAGAGAGTCAACTTAGGACAACTTTGCAGTAGCATTAATGAGTGATGCTGGATTCCAAATCATGTCCTTTTGGCATTTACCTTCATTAATAAGAGCTCTGTGCAAGAGAATAAGGTGACTAGATGTGCAGGGTGTGTGTGTGTGTGTATGTGTACTCTCCTCCTTGCTCTGCTATTCTTTAATCATTTGACCTTGGGTGAGTCCTTGCCTCTTTAAGTTTAAACTAGGCATCTACAAAATAATAATCAATTAATAAATACTATGGTAGATTGTTTAATGACCACAGATTCCTCCCACCCAATATGTATGCCCCTTTTCAATGTGACTTTGCAGCTCTTCCCATCAAGAAGCGGGGTCTGTTTCTCCACCTTATGAATCTGGCCTGGTTCGTGATTCCGTTGACTGGTAGAATGTGGCAGAAGTAATGTGTGGTTACAGAGCCTAGGTCTCACTAGGCTTGTCGCTTCCATGTTTCCTCTCTTGCAAAGCTTTCTGAAACCATCACGTAAAGAAGCTGGTATAGTCGAGTGGAGGATGAGAGGCCAGGTGGAGAACCAAGCCTGCAGCCACCATCAACTGCTAGCCATACAAGAGAGGTTACTGTGAAACTTCTAGCTCGACGCTGAATGCAACTGCAAGGGTGATCCCAGGTGAAACCAGCGGAGGAACGCCCTCGCTCCCTGCCCCAGCCAACAAAACCGTGAGAAAAATAAGCTGTCATTGTTTTAAACTACTAAGTTTTGGGGTAGTTTGTTACACAGTGATGGAAAATGCATACAAGTACCCACCTCCCAGAGTATATGAAGGTGCTTAGCATAGTTGCTGGCACACAAATTTTAGCTATTATTTTTATCCCCTAGATTCTCTTCTTTGCAAATGGTGTATAGCATCTCTTCATGTTTCCTTCCTCATAACTCAAAAGAACTCTTGATGGAAGGGAAAACACAAATACATTCCACTTTCTCATTGAAAGTGTATTGTGGTATCCCACCCTCCATTCCCAATCCTATGTTCCAATCCTAACTCACCCTTTGCTTGCGGATCGAGAACACTGCTCACTTCATAAATGTGAGCTAGTAGTAATGATATTGCCTTTCCAAGTAAAAGGTCTTAGTATTTCAGTTCTTTTTCTTTCTTCTCTCGATTTCTCTTTCAGGTCAAGTGTGCTAAATTCTACGTAGTGGCTACATATGTATGGGGACAAAAGGAATGACAGATAATCTAATAGTGTCAGTGATTAAAATAACAAGTAGGAACTAGTGTCTGTTTCTGGATGAAGACTGCATTTCAAAACATGTGTTGGAAATGTTCATCGATATATGTTCAGTATCTGTATGTGTGAGAATTATTACAGAGCTCTTATACTAAGTCTTTTATTCAGTCTTAACAGATTGCTGATCCTGTACTCAATGATTCTACGTGCTTCTGTAACGCCATCTTTATTATTTATTTTTCACATCCCCCACAATGTCTGGCAGATAGTAGGTGCTCAAAAAACAAGTATGGAATGTGTGATTGGATTGAAGTGATAAAATTCCCAAATTTCTTAAAAAATACTAATTTCAGGTGAAAGTTTAAATCACTTCTAACTTTCCATCCTGTCCCATCTCAGCTCTTACACATCCCTCCCTCCCCACTCCCCCACCTCTTATTGGTTTAACTCCTATACTCCGTGAAGCTCAGTTCAGATACTCCCTCCTCCAGAAGACATTAACCTACTGCACACCTACTAAAACCTCCACACTAGTCAGGAACCTCTCTTTTGTATTGCACACAAGCCCGTGTAATCGCCATCTCCCTCAACACCTCAGCAGATGGTGAGTTCCTTCAGGGCAACAACTTGTCATTCATCTTTGTGTCCCAGTAAAAAATAGCAATAACAGCTATTCCTTCTTAAGTGCTTACTAAGGATCAGGTACTGCGGTAAGCGTTTTACAGGCATTGTCTCTCCTGGCCCTCACTACAGCCCTCAGAGTTGGAGGTTCATTTTATAGACGAGGAAACTGAGACTCGGTCACCAGCTAGTAAGAGGCGGTCAGACCGTTGACCTCAAAGCCCGAGTTCTTAACCACTCTGTTCTGACACTAGTTAAGTTGTCAGGAAATATTTGTTGGATGCATGAACATTTTCCAAAGTCACTAGACAGTCATCATTGCTTCCTTCTCCATTTTCTTTTACACTTTTTTTTCCTTTTTGGTGGTGGGGGGCAGTTGAAGGGTGATTAAGAGATGAAATGGGGGAAACTAGAAAGGAGAAAAAGGAACTGAATAATTAGCCCGTGAATGAAACTATATATATATATATATATATATATATACACACACACACACACACACACACACACAGTATTAGATAATAGAAACATATTAAATACTAGATACACAACAACTTCGAATACTTAGGCAATATAAAAAAACATGGTTACTCAGCATGACCATCACACCTTAGCAGTAGATGGACATTGGCAGTAGATGTGTCATTTGTTACCCAAGTGTTCAACAGTTCCACCCACTTCTATATCACTTCAATCAACTCAATACCCTAGCACTCCATCCCATTCTCCCCATTCCATTTCACTCCCCTCTGCTTAATTTCACTCCACTCCATTCCATTCCATTTCACTCTCCAGTTCCACTCCATTTTGTTCCATTCCACTCTATACCTTTCTTTCCCTTTCCTTTCTACACACCTTTAGTAAGCATTAAGCATTATGTTCAGGTGCTGGAGCTACAAAGTTGAATAATTACAGTCCCTACCCTCCAAAAGCTCACATTCAGATTTTTCCTATCATCACCGATAACAGACCACTCCAACTCATGGCCCAACTACAGTAAGTCAATCCAAAATCCTCCCAAACCAGGAGCTAGCTGATAAAGAAAATAACTGACACACAAAGATTTTCTTTACACAAATCCAAGCGATTAAGTTGAACAATTTTATTCCTCTCTAATACTCTTCTAGGTGTTGAGGCAGAGTACCTTGCAAAATTACTTTTAAAGGACAGGGATTTTACCTCCCAAGTGACCCATTTTTACTTTTCAAAGTATTTAACTATAGCTGTTTATAACAGACTGTTATAAAGTAAATGCTCGCACTAAATCAAATGATGATCTAGCAGGGTTGCCTCACCTAAGGCATGAGAGTCATGGAAAACTGCGGTTTTAGAAACTGCCTTTGGAAAGAGCATAGCTTTTATACATTCAGCTTCCGAGGACATAGTTAAGGTTTTGCCTGAGCTTCAAGAAAAAAATGGAACATGAGATCTTTGGCTGCAGTCATTCTGGTGCTCCATCTGGGAGCTCATGTAAACTTTAGAGTGAACTTCACTTTAGAAAAATACTAAAAATCAAAACCCAAAAAACCCTACAGAGTAGTTGCCACAGCCCAAGGCTGCAAACCCAGCTCTAGGGCTGGACCACGTGGGCTCTGTAACACGGTGCTGGGTCGGCCCCCGGGACTGGTATGCTGGCAACAGAGCTCTAGGGCTGGCTGTCCTTGACTCATTGCAGTGAGCCTGGACATGTCTGGGAGCTCTCTGTGTCTTTGTTTCACAATGGTCCGACTTGGGCAAAGATGGGGAAATATTCTTTTTGCTAAAAGACAATGCTTTAGTGTTCAGGCAGATATGTTTCTATTGTAGTTTTTATTCAGCATGTTTCTTATTTGACACAGTTTTTTTTTGTACTAGTATCTGTCTCTATGTGTATATCTGTAGGTATACTGATAAAAATTAGTACATATATACTGATATCACTACATGTATACTGGTATGTATCAGTACATATATATATATATACACACACACACATCAGTACAGAAAAAATAGATATAAAATTTTTGTTTGTTTTGGCAGTACGCGGGCCTCTCACTGTTGTGGCCTCTCCTGCCGCAGAGCACAGGCTCCGGACGCGCAGGCTCAGCGGCCATGGCTCACGGGGCCCAGCCGCTCTGCGGCACGTGGAATCTTCCCGGACCGGGGCAGGCGGACTCTCAACCACTGTGCCACCAGGGAAGCCCTGGCTCTATTTGTTTTGTGATCAATAATGAGGTATGTGTTCACTAGTCGGGAGTCATGTGCAATATTCATTTCTGCACAATGCAAAAGAAACCAGAGCACTAAAATGCATGTCATATGCATAGTGTTGGGCTTTTACTCTCTAAATTATTTGGATTGCTTATTAGGAAACAGCTAAATATTGCCAAATGAAACCTTAGCTTTTAAAATTTGTTTTAATTACACTGTTACTGTCTAAAATGATAGCCTAAAACCCTGAGTGGAAAGCAAAACTGAAGAGATGAACATCTGAAATGGAAACACTATGTGAACAGACTCTATGGCTGTGTCATTGCTGCTTCTCAGCCATTTATCTGTCCTCTTGCGGATGCTGATGTGAAATTGCTATGAGACTCAGCTTATCCTCCTCCATGTTCACAAATCCATTATAGTGATTGCTGAATCTTCCATTGCTTTGTGACTCTCTCCCCTCCCTTATAAGCATAAACGATTGTGAAATATATCCAGGGGGACCTGCAAGGGACTGATTTCAAATTCTATTTCCTGGTTTTAGGTTATCGTAAGCCTATGAACCCTGACGTCGGTTCAGAAATGTGGCCAACCTACAGGAGTGCAGTTATAATTCTCTTCAGCTTATAAAGGTGTAGCAATTTTAATTCTATCCCAAAGACTTTCTCATTACACAGAATGCATTCATGTACAATTAGCACCCAGGACACAGAGTGCCTGATCTCCCGCTTGAGTAGCAGTATTTCCAGCAAAGCAAAACTTTTCAACCAATGGGCTTTCTGAGACCTTACCAAACCACACTCCATCCCCTCCCCTCTCCCCTTACCTCTTCAGTGGTGCTGGAGAAGGGTTGAGTAGTCCAGGGAACCCAAGATGTAGTTCCAGCCATCTGCAGATTGGGGTGTTGCCTCTGGCTGCTGTTTTGGCTGTAGTTTTCTGTAGTACTTCTGGTGGAGGTCTCTGTGGTATTACTAATAAGGTGTCCCGGGCTATATGGAAGTGCATTAAAAGTAGTGGGGATTTGGGGAGGAGTTGTGTTTCTAGTACTCCTTACTGAGACTTCTGCTCCCAGGCCAGCTGAGGTAAAGAAAGGACAGTTGCTAAAATTACCCTCATGTTTTAGGGATTCTTCACATAAAAGCAACTTTACTTAGAAAAAGACCGCTTTAACAATGGGCATGTAGATAGGCTTCAGTTATACGAAAAAGAGAAGATACTTTGAGTATGACCATACTCATTTGCCCTGTCCATTTCACCCATCTATCAATTTTATCCATCTATCAATTTTACAGGGTGCAGGGAGAGTTGTGGAAACTGTGCTATCAGGGCTATAACTGTGCTATAAGCATACAAAGAGGCTCAAAATGGAAACGGTATTTTTTAACATTTAGCAAGATGTAAATATCAGCTGTTCTCTTAAATGTAAATAAAATAATCATTACCATTAAGCATCTTTTCCTTGAGATGTGGAGGGTTGTGCAGAGTACCCTGTATACAGTGTGGCCAAATTTTAGCAAATAAAAATATGTGATGCCCAGTTAAATTAGAATTTCACATGAATAACCAATAATTCAGTATATTTAATAACCTCCCCAATATACAACATTACATTATATTATACTGTATATTAGGAATATGCTTATGCAAAAAAATTGTCATTTATCTGAAATTCAAATGTAACTGAATGTTGTATATTTTATCTGGCAACCCTACCTGCACATCTACCAGATCTAGGCTTTGATAAATGTTTAGACATTCTCCCTAGCTTCTGTTTGTTTTTATCTTCTTGAATCCTGTGCCAATATCACTTCCATTGTGCCTGGCAGACCAGATTCATTTATCCCTGGGGTGTCTTCTACGGGACAAACCCAACTGTACTATTAGCAATATGCCTTTACAACAAATTCCAAGAAGCAGTCTTAATTCTGCAGTCTTAATTGGGTTAGGTGTTAGAATGTCCTTTTACATAGATATTGATCTGTTGTTGGGATGTAAACATTTCTGTATGTGGAGATTAGTATTTTGGTCATTTTGAGCTTTGGCCAATGCCAATCCCCTGAGTTGACAGGGGATTTCAATTTTAGCTGTGACAATTTTAGCTCTCAGACCCTCAAAAAAAAAAAAAAAAGATTTAATGATGAGGTGAGGACAGAGACAAGCTTCCAAATACCTAGCATGTAATTATATGTCTTAGCATGTCAACCTATGATTACTCTTCTTCACTAAGGAGCAGTTGGTAAGTTCTCATCCTCAGAACTATTTTTTTTTTAGTCAGCTTACAGAATTAATTCAATGGATGAAACAAGACTTCCCCCAAATTCGGTAAATGATCAAAACACTCTTGAAATTTCTTCTGCAAATAACATAGCTTATCGCCATTGCGTGTAGCTTTGGAATATCTTGTGGAAAAATTTTTACTCTTCTGTAATTGTCTTTAATTAACCTTCTAAATGTATTTTTAAAACCCTCCAAACCAAACAAGTCCATTTTCCATTTTAGGCCACCACTTTTTTTCCAAAGAAAGGACCTACAGAATATTCAGGTCCGGTACCCCTTCACTTTGTGCCTATGTTTTTAACTTTTGCTATTTAAGAAGCAGGAAGGAAACTTTAGTCTTAACATTCGATTTCCAAATTTCATGAATTTCAAAGCAGTGATCTGCAAACTTTGCTAGGCATCACATCACCTTTGGGGCTTGTTAGACAACTGAAGCCTAACCGCCCTACCACCCTCCACCCCCGAAATTGTGATTTAGTAGATCTGGTGTGGGAACCAGCGCCTGCATTTCTAATAAGTTTCTCAGGTGTAATATACATCCAAGTATATAATTTTATCCATATATACAATAAGAGGCAAAGCTGAATTCTAATCATTTCTTATGTGGACATTGAAGGATTGTAAAGTAGATGAGAGGAAAGAAAATCCATCATAGAAATATATAAGGTGATGAAAATAAGTTCATCTTTCCATTGCCTGAACTCTTTGTTGAAATGGGTGCTATGAAATTATACTAAAAATAGTAGATCTTTGGATGTTTTGGGTTCTATAATTCTTCTGATGTTCTTTGAAAAGGTATATACATTTTACAGTTCATGAAAGAACAAGATATATTTTGACAAATGCAAGGAAAAGTTCTTACACAATGGAACAATATGTTGAAGCTATTTTTAAAAAGCTTTATTGTACCATTGCCACTACATTGTTTCCACATTATACACAATTCCTCTTAGAACACAATTCAAAATAAGGCAGACCATCCTGGGTCCAATCTCAGAAGTTTTAGCACTTAATGTGTGAAAAATAAAGTTTAGCACTGATAGCTCACCTATAAGATGATTTGCAATGACTGCATCATATCAGGCCCATATTTCAAATACATTTCTTAAAAAAGCAATATGTATTTTAGTTTATTAATTCATCTATGATTGCCTCAGAAAAAATCAATAATAGAAATGGAATTTTTGTATGATGATAATAAAGATAAAACACAATTTGTTAGTTTCCCTCTTTTAAATGATACAAAAAACTTTCGAGCATATTGAAAGAAATAACTTGAATAAAGCTCATTTTGGAGATAGAACATTTTAACTATATTGATACTTTCCATTCTGTAGGAAGACACCAAATGTAATGTGCCCTTTAAAAATGGGAAAATAATCTGGAAAAGAGTTAGCAAATGAAACAGAAGATACCTTAGAAAAATGATGATTTGTGTATATATATCTATACATAAATATTTACATTTAATATATAAAATATTTTAAACAAGATTGGGATAGAATAAAGATAAAGTGAAAGGTCTGGGAATTATAATAGTCTAAATAATTATTAGAAATGGTAAAATGAATAATTAACATTTCAGAAAATGTAGCCAATGAAATAAAGGATACATTAAAAAATACACATGCCTAAAATTTGAAAAGGTGAGTAAGGAAGTGAAAAGTTGTTGAAAAGAGTACCAAAGATGGAGAATTTACAAACAACGGGAGACACAACAAATGAGAAGGCATACATAATCAGAGGTTAAATTTTTTTTTTTACAGACCTTAAAAAAGTTGCAAGATTAGAAAAAAGTAAAATTAATAAATGGAAATTGATACCAGGACATAGCATAGTAAAACATCAAAGCATAGCATAGTAAAAAAAGTAGGTTAAAAAAAAAAATGAAAGCTTAGCCAATCAAAGAAATACTTTTCAAAAGCCAATTACTACTCAACTACTGTACTATGGGTTGCCTTATGAAGATGTGCCTGGTTTATCCTAATGCCCCATGTTTTCTTTTGGGAAGGTACAAACACATACATTGGAAAAGGATAAGATGGTGGGGTAGAAGGATGGAGGGGGAAGAATGGCTTAAGAGTTCATGGCTACCGGCTGTGGGAGAGACATGCTGAGCCAGAGGCTACTTAAACAGGGTCAGGGCAAGGGCAGATGGAAAGTGGGTGAATAACTTGGTGTGTCCAGGGCTGGCTCATTCATTAGGCACATTGGAACATTGCCTAGGGCCCATGATTTTAGGGCCCATGAAATGATTTAATTTCTTTGAAAATAATTTTTCATAAAGAACTTTCACGGTCAAAGAAAATGTTAAAATTTTTTTTCACATATCATGAAAGAATGAGAATGTTAGGACACATGAAAATCTATTAACTTATTTTATTTTTCCCAGTGGAGAAAGGGACCCACAAAGATATAAGAGCACATATGAAAGTCATTTGTGGCCCTGGTTACAGGGCCCTGATAAGTTCATTGATGTGTCACAGGTTGAAAATCGTTGGGGGACTCTGGATACTGTGTTGATATTTTTTAATGATCGTATAAAGCATGTATTAATAATCATGACCAGATGATTTTCAATGATCATGTAAATAAATGGTTAATTGCAAGACCCATGTTGTTATAATGATGCTAGGAGAAAAACTCTAAAATGGCTGTGACAGCCAATTTGGTCAAAGTAGAATCTGTATATACAAAAGACACTTTCGGTTTTGCTTTGTTCATTTCCCATCAAGCTCCCTGTATTTACAAGCACTCCAACAATCCCTAAAGGAAATAAGTTACTAAAACCCTGTCTCCCAAGAGCATACATGATTGTTTACCTATTACAATGCTTATTCCCTCACCTGTATGAATACAATTAAACAATTACTTTAACCAACAGGTATATCAAGCCAGCCAACAGTATGATTTACTTCAGCAGTGAAATCTCTTTTAACGATTTTACTAACTCAGCTATATCAGGGATATTGAAAATATGTCTGCAAAAATTCGCCTGTCCTCAGATAAATATGAGAGCTGAATGAATGAATCTGTAGTAGACGCTGAATAAATGTTGACTGGTTGGCTGACATATACAATGTTTCTCTTCATACAATATGAAACATCTTAGTGAAAGTAACAATTTTAGACAACCATCCAGGTGTTTATACTTGTAGGGAGACTTGGCATTCCTTGGAATAGGTATCCAAAGGCTAGACGGAATTTTGTACTCTTCATCCAGAAGACCTAGAACTACATGAGCATAGTCTACCTGCCAATAGATCTGTGCTGGTGCTGTGGAAACTTTTCAAGTTTAGAATGCTTTTATTTCCCTCTCCTAAGGATTATTTGCTTAGATATGCTTGCAGATCAGTAATATCCTTTGAGTAGATTTCTCTGTTACCCATATAAAAGAGGGGGCCAATGAATGAGTTATTTTCCAGATCATGTAGGTCCATAAAACTTCAATGATTCGGCCACTGTAACCTTTGTTGTCTGCTTGTGGTGTCAAGACTATTTCCGGTTGGAATAGATGCAACTGTAACTTTTGATTTAAAAATTCTTCTTAACTTGGGAAGAAGAGAAAAGCAACAGTCATGACTTCAATAGCGGCATAAAGTAGTCCTTAGCTTTCCTTTATTGTTCCCAATAACTTTGATATTCAGCACCTTTTAGAAATTGAAACATTTACTAATTTAGACAGCATTTATTGACCAAGGGAACCAAGATTACCTTGAAAGGAGATGAAGATTTCTAAGTTATGATCCCTGTTAACAGGTTTATAGCACAGTAATTTAGTTTTTCTAACTCTTTTCCTTTTGCATCTCCTGTATATACAAAAGACTTGGTCATGGAAAAATGATCTTTTCAATTGAATTTCTAGTGAACTTTCCTAGAAATGTACAAGGACCCCCCAAACTGTAGACCAATATAATTTTCACTTTAGCTTATAAGGTTTTTGCTATGCAGGAAGCCCTTTACTTAGGAGTGCTGTGTTTTAAGAGCTTGTAAATTAGAGATTTGAGCCTCAGAATGCATTTTTACTACTAAAGTAATAATAATCCTTAAAAAAGTCAAATGTGTGATTATTTAAAATTGCTATACTGTTGAACAAAACACAATTTGGTTTTTCCTTATTGCATTATTGACCACTGCCTTGTGTGAATTTATAGAGACTGAGAAATTATACACAAAATATTTCTAAAAGTCATACTCTTAATACAGTGACTCTAAGGATGTAGCTATACAATATAACACCAAAATATAGGGAGGAAAAATTAGAATCTGTTAATCACTTGTTTTATTGACACCTTGCTAAAGGTAAGATGGTTTCCAGATAACTGGATATCTGGCAACTGATAGACAAAAGAATATATGTGGAGAATGAAATTTTGTAATTTTTAGCCAGATGTGTTGGCATTTTGGAGGCAATGCTTTTTATTATTACTCTTACTATTCAGAATAATAGCTATAAGCCTCTAATTTTTAAAAAATTGATCTTAAAAGTTTGATTTTTTATAAAAGAGTCTACCAGGTACACTTTTTTTTTTTTTTTTTTGGTCCAGGATGAAGATGTGTAGTATATTCTTTAAGGGTAAACTTGAAATTCAGAGGGAATGGCAAAAATCTCAATCCATCTTTTCTTTAATTTGGTATTCCACTATGTACTGGTGATCCTGGTTCTACACAATCTATATATTCTTTTTAATTAGATTCCCATTAATTAGGTCCCATTAAATTCTATTTGTCCATTAAAAGCTTGTTTTAAGGGGTTTTATTTATTTAGTTTTTAAGTCTTTATTGAATTTGTTACAATATTGCTTCTGTTTTATGTTTTGGTTTTTTGGCTGCAAGGCATGTGGGATCTTAGCTCCCCAACCAGGGATCGAACCTGCACCACCTGCATTGGAAGGCAAAGTGTCAACCACTGGACCACCAGGGAAGTCCCAAGGGGTTTTAAAGAAATATAAATTATATGAAAAATTTTAAATACAGGTCAATTTTACATTCTTCTCCTAATAAAAAATCATTGCAGTAGCGCTGATTATTTGAGGAAATCTGACCCTACTTAGTATAGGTCCTTCTCTCAAAAACCTTCACCTTAACTTTTGAATTGAATTTTAACCCACTTTGGAAGCCTATTCAATTCACCCTCCCTGTATAGAGGGACTCGAGTAAAGGAGAGGTAGAAGAAGAAAAAAGGTGTCTTATTGAGAATGAAGCATAGCTAAATTATGACAAAATCCAGTGGGCACTCAAAGGATTGTTTAAAAAATATCCAATTTAAGAATTATCTTTTAAATGAAAAAAAAAAACAAAACCCCACAGTTGCTTAATGTGACACACTGGCAAGAATATATATTGGAGGGAGGGGTATTTTTTTTTTTCCTACTTACACTCTATTGTAATTAATTATTTACCTATTTGCCTTCCCCATTATCCTAAGAAGCAAGACGTATTTAGTGATTCTCAACTTCGGCTGCACATTAGAATCACCTTGGAAGCATTTAAAAATTATAATGCCTGAGTTAGTTGGCCTAGAGGATGAAGCCTGGATATTAATACTGTTTCAAAGGTCCCATTGGGATTCTGATGTGAAGCTTGGGTTGAGAATCACTGGTGTAGAGTACTTCAGTTACTAGCACAAGCTCTGGCACCTAGTAGATAATGGAGAAATATTACTTAGATACTTGAATGGCATCATGAATGTTTCCTCTATGAAACAAATATGAAATGTATGGTTCAGATTTTGACCTTCACAGGTATGCTTTTACTGAAGAACCTAATTTAAAAAATCACATCCTATGGATTAACAACATGCATATTTGTACTGCTTAAGAGTATAGTATTTAGTTATCAACTCTTTAAGAAAGGACATTTGGAATCATTCATCACAAACATCTGCATGCAATTTAATTTTTCACAATGGACTCTCTAGAAAATCAGTGAGTGTTCATGCTATGGGTCAACCAATATTCTGTGTGGATTGAGAAGAAAAATGTGTCTGTTAGCTTATAACCATGTTAAGGCAAAAGTATACATTGTACATATGCATATTCAAATATAAGATTTTTTTAAACTAGAATCATGCAAATTTTAGCTCTGCTTTTTCTAGAAGTCCATTTTTTTTCCAACACACATTATCAGGCATTTTTGGATATGGAATGTTCAGTGGTTAACTGTAACTGATATATTGTATCTACTTTACTTTTGAAGTGAAGTCCATCACTGGGCATGTTTTGTATGAAGGTCAAAGGAGATAGTTTTTCCATGAATTATCTTCTATCTTAAATAACCCATATTTTTTCCATGAATTATCTTCTACCTTAAATAACCCATATCTACTGAATCCATATGTGCTTTTAAAAAGTTCTAATGAAAGAATATTCTTCTAAATAAGGTTTGATTAGGATTTGGGGAGGAATCTCACTTCTTGTGAGAAGAACTGAAATATTTACAATGTTTCTGTGTTGTTTAGGACAGGCCTAGTTAGATGAACTACAGGAAAGGAATTGTATGAACTGGTGCTATATGCTGTATACTCTCTGATAAAGTTGAATTTTCTAATTAACTTTTACATGTTTTTTATCTTACTCTCATATCAGAAATTTTATAAGAACAGGGACTCTTCTTGTATTGTAGAAGAGCCCATGCATTTAATTGGCACCTAATTAGATGTTTGTCTAATTTTTGAAGTGAATGAATGACAGATAACTGTTCAAAGATCAGTGTGGTGAAAAAAACTCATATAAGCCTCAAAAATCAACACCTAATAAAAAGATTTAAAGGTACAGTGGATGTTGATCCCCAGATGAGGTGAATCAAAATTATTTGGGGAACTTTTAAAAAAATATCAAGTATCATGCCCAAATATAGATTTCTTGGAATCAAATCTTGGAGATGATCACAGAGGAAGAAATGATGGCAATGATTCCCTCTACTGCGTCTCCCCACCAGATGATTCTGGATGTAGCCAATTGGGCAAGAGTCTGTGTAAGCATTTGGGAAGTACTATAAAATGGAACATGTACTGGTTGAAGACTCAAGAAACTTGGGTTCTAATCATACCTCTGCCACTTAATTATCTGGGACAAATCCCTTAACCTTGACAAATTTTAATCTTAATGAACGGCTTCATTTCTACAGAATTCCTCCAGTGACTTATACCTAATATGTAATAATTCTTTTATCCTTCATGACTTCCTAAAGCAAACCTCTAATAGAGGAGTAAATAAGCAATAAGATGATTCAATAAAATAGAAAATTAAGCCATATCCACAAATAAAAATTCCTAGTCTAGGACTGAACTGTATGTTGTACCAAAAATGTATGCACGTGTATACAAGTTTTTATATGTGTCCATCAGCTAGGTTATATCCATCAATGATCAACAAATTAGAAAACTCTGTGGCTGCACATTGGTTCTTACCATTCCAAAATATGCTATCTCCAAAAAATATCTACCCTTAAACATTAGTACAAGAGATTGTCAAAAGCATAATTTATTATCTTCCCAGTCTTAGCAAGCACCATTATGATGTTGTAATAGTTCCTCATAATCAGAGAATAGAAGTGTCTAAATCAGCAAAAATATTAATTTCCTGATCATTGGTTTTAGTCATTGCATATACATATGTACATAGAGCTACATACCCACATTTAGTAGTACTTAACCAAAGTGCTTAATGTCTGGAACAAAAGAGAAGCTCGAGAAATATTTGTTGAATTAACAAAAGAAGCAAGGAAAAAAGGAAGGAAGAATGAGAGATAGACAGAAAAAGCTGAGCTTATTTTAATGAAGACAATGAAGTTTTCCAAGTCAGTGGGTACCACGTGATCCATTTCCATTAGCTTATGAATCTTCCATAGGAATTTTGTTGGGGCATGTGGACTTCCCTTGAATGTGAAAAAACAAGACATTTAGCAGAAAAACTTTCAGAATCGATTCTGAAAGGAAGAGCTCACCTTTTTTAGAGCAGAGGCTTTCATTGACTGGTTTTCCCTCTTCGTTGACATCTATTTTCATCCAGCTGTGGAGGTACTTTCTGCCCTTCTTGACCACTACCCTGAAGCCTTGTTTCTTGAGAAAGAGAGAGGCATTTTTCACCTCAAGGAACCCTTCCGTCTCATAGCAAGTCCATCGAGGTGCCCGGGAGCAGGGGGCAAAGATGGCGGATCGGGAAGGGCCACCAGAAGAATCAGAGATGCCCAGGCACAGAGCAGATTTAACATGAAGGAGCTTTCCATCCTCAGTCCACATCCACTGCTGGTTCTGGCTGGTCCCATTGCACAAGTCCATGACCACTCTCTCATTTTTGAAAAGGCACTGTTGTTTCTGGACATGGACAATCTGAAACCCCTCTGGAAGATGAGAAGCTCATCAAGTACTACGTAGCAAATCATAAGGCCCACCAGGAAACAAAAACAACCCACCCGCAAATCAGCCAGGTCAAAATATGAGGTTTACTTATCTTTTGCAATTGCTATCATTTCAAGTGACTATTCCCAGATTCAACACATGTGATTTAAAATCCCAAAGCAGACAATGTCGAAATGTCACACTTAGCTCCCTTTCTTTTCCTTTCACATGGCTTAGGGAAGAAAATACACCCCCACTGAAATAATGAAAGGAAGCTTGGAAAAGAAACAAAACCATCCAAAGAGTATGGTGCGATATTTTAGCCCAAATAATTAAATATGTTAAAGTTATAAAAAACCCAGTTCCTGTTTTAACCATTTCACTCCTTCCACCTCACCTCCATCCCCCACTCTAAAAAAGCAACCCTTTTTCAAACCTTAAATTACTATTGCAATAAGTGTTAGTATACAAATGGACTAGTTTGAACATAAGTTTTAAAAATTGGATATATTTATCCACAAATAAAATCTCTCATTCCTCTTAGCACACCCTCCTAGCTAATAGCAACCAAATGAAAGTATTAATTATCACAAACTAATTTTTTTATAATCCTAGGGAGAAGCATTTCTCTATTTTGTGACAGTATCTACAGTCTTCCTTCAAATGCTAATAGATTAAAAAAATCACCTCTTCTCCATGTAAGGAAACTAAATACCCAATTGTTAAACATCAGGATTAAAAAATGAGATATTCAGGCTCAAAAACCATTTTCAAGGTGCTTTTCCTTAATTTTCTCAGCTCGCCCATGAAAATATTCAGACGTTCCAAATAACAACTTCCAAATAAAACACACCACAGTTCCCCAACCCCCTTTAAATCATATTTCTTATATTTTCTTTCTTTAACACAAAGGAAACAAAACTAGAGCCTGACAGGGAAAAAGCATGGAGATGCCACAGACTGTTACATAATGATACATTCTTCCCCCCTCAGGGTTGCTTTACTCTCTGCTGTAAGGATGCCATTTCAGGAGCTGCCTGAGGCATTTGGAAGACACAAGAGAAGGCCATTTATTTTCTTTTGGAGAGAAATCTCAACTGTGTGGGCATGGCAGGCTCTTTTTATTCCCCCTCCTCATTGTCTTTGGCTAAACTGCCATGGAGACCCGGCTCCATTTCCGCCTTGTTTCAGACACTTTTCAAAGGACAGAGACTCCACTGCAGGCTGTTGGAGAAATGCCTCAGGAAACTGAGGCAGACCCACTCACCTGAGTTCCCGAAGATGAAGCAGGTAAGAATCGCCACGTAAAATTCAGCCTCCATTTTCCACTTAACGACTGTTCATGCTTCGCTTGGAGGAAAAAAAAAATCTCCCAGATAAGAGAAGCAAAGACTAGGAAGGAAATGTGCCTTCATGGTGGGGGGAAAAGTCAGTGACGAGCACTTCCTCCTATTGAATTGTTTGGGGGAAGTTTTACACCAGTTGTCCTTTTCTGTTTCCTTAGAAAGAAGGGATTATGATCGCCTCTCTTTTTTTATGTAGAAAATATTCCAGCCTTCAGGAGCAGAATAAAACTTGTAAGTTTTCTTCTACCATCCCTGTGGCACATGACTACTTAAGCTCAAGAAGGAAGAAAGGAATTGTAATCTTAGGTAACTGAATGTTCCTACATTACATCTCTTCAGGTGATGTGATTCTGCTGAACAAACAGAAATCGTGTAATTTATGAGAGTCTGCGACAAGTGATACAAAGACATAAACATGTACTGTTTGTATAGTGATAGCTGGGAGCCTATCGAGGAAAACCACATAATGATAGCACTTCTAGATCATTATCTCTCAAGTGTTGACAATACTACAGTTTGAAATAGCCATCTCCACTGGGGAGAGGCAAACTAAAATTAAACCCATCCCACTATCGACTTCAGGCTTTCCCCAAAAGATAATGGTCTCTCTTCAAATAGGAAAAAAGAAGTCCATGCCTTACTCAACATTTAGTATTAAGAGTAGTTTATTGGCAGTAGGAAACAAAGTCAACATTAAATGCATTAGCTGCATTAAAAATTCATATTTGAGCAGAACATCTAGTGTTTGCTGAGTGTAGTTTTTTTTTTTTTTTTAAGCTTTATTTGTCTCTTGAGGATTAAATCCTTTCAGAGATTTAAGGATATCCATGGCAGCATCCTTTTAAAGAACCTCTGGAAATGAGACAGGTTACATCATTCCCAAAGGCATCTGCCTTTTGCTGGGAGAGAGATTTCAGGTAGACAGCATATTCAAAAATTCTTTCTTAGTAAAAGAGAGACAAGTATTTAAAATTCTTAACACATCATAGTTGCTACAAATTTGTTTTTCCCTTTGAAAGTAAAATGACTCACAATGTAGAAATACAGTGGGTAGAATTCTGGAGCAGAAACCACCTCTATGCCCAATAGTAGAGAGTAAATACATATACACCCAATGACAATCATTGTGCTCTGTAATTGATTGGTACTAGGTACTGATAAATACACATTTAATAGATAATATTTTCAAGACACATTTCCATATAAAATAGTTACTGCTTCTGATTTTTTTTTTTCAAAAACAAGGACTTATTTGTTAAAAATCCATTTTCAATCACAACTTTAGCGGCAAGATTCTGGTAACTGAGAAAGGAATTAGCACTTAAAACAGGAACAGTTTAACAGCTGACAGTCCATTCACAAGACAGAGTTTTTGCAAACATAAAAGCATCTAAACACACAATAATAATTTCTTCAGCAGCTCTTCAAGTCGTCATCTGATGACATAAATTTCATACATATATTCTGTGTGGCAGGTAGTCAATACAGACAAAACAAAAGCCTCCTTAGCTGTGTGAGAAATCAATCATACCTCCATCAGCAAAGGACCTTCAAAATAATTTCGGGGATGCTTACAAATGCATTCATATACACAAGAGGCTGGCAATCTTGAATATGTTGCCATCTTCCACAATCCATGCCCCAGCTTGGCTTCACATCTTCTCTTTGCTTCCACTGCAGGAAGCTCCTTCCAGAAGCCTCAAGTGGGTAATTGACTAATCACCCCTAGAGAGCGATGGTCTGGTAAGTCTTCAGAGAATCACTGGACAGTTTCTGCCGCAAGTCTGCTCTCGTACAGGCACAGAGCGTGATGCACAAATTCATACTGCTCACTGGTTTGGACCATTCCACCCCTGCAAGGAAGAGATAATATAATAATTTATTGCTAACGTCCCACAGTCTCAAGAAACTCAGCGACCACACCCAAACGCAGGTGTTAGCCTAAAGACACACAGAACAGTTGGCCTGGTGATTCTCTTGTTACCTCTCTTACCTACGTCCAGATGACCCAACTGGTGAATTTAATATGCTAATGTATATAAAGGGATTAACACAGTGCCTAGTACACAGTAGGCATTTGATTAATTTTACCAACATATTGTCACTGGAGAGGCAGTACAGCCTCATGGTTAGGTACTTGGACTTTGGAACCAGACTGAGTTCAAATCCCTCCTATGCCAAATCTTAGTTGTGTGATCTTGGCCAAGTTCCTTAAAACCCTTTGTGTCTCAGTTCCCTCCTCTGTTAAAGTGGGAGAATAACAGCACCTGTTTCATGGGATTGTTTTGAGGGTTAAATAAATTCATGTATCTGGAGTGTTAGTATTACTTCTCGGGTGCCTTATCATTCATTTTATACAGATTTATGCACTTGGATTAAAATTGATTGATGTAGGTTTACTAAACACAACTCAACTGTGAAATGTTGCTCTTTCTACGGAGTAAAAAAACTACCTTGGAATGGTTTATTTGAGTATGTTATGTGGAAGCAACCTTTGGGGGTGGTGTGCCGAGTATCTAAACACAATAGCAGATACTATGTATAAAATAGACAACCAATGAGAACATACTGTATAGCACGGGGAACTCTACTTAATGCACTGTGGTGACCTAAATGGGAAGGAAATCAAAAAACGAGGGGATGTATGTATACGTATAGCTGATTCACTTTGCTGTACAGTAGAAACTAACACAACATTGTAAAACAACTATATCCCAATAAAAATTAATGAAAAAAACCCACAATAGCAGGTAGGTCCTTATATGAGTTGGAAAGAGAATTGGTTCTTGCTTTATTCGCTTTGTCATTTTCATTATCATCCCTAGATACCTGATGGTTTTTTTTTTTTTTTTTTTGCGGTACGTGGGTCTCTCACTGTTGTGGCCTCTCCCGTTGCAGGGCACAGGCTCCAGACGCGCAGGCTCAGTGGCCAGGGATCACGGGCCCAGCCGCTCCACGGCACGTGGGATCTTCCCGGACCGGGGCACGAACCCGTGTCCCCTGCATCGGCAGGCGGACTCTAAACCACTGCGCCACCAGGGAAGCCCAATACCTTATGTTTCAGCTTAGTAGAAGGTATCTGACTTCATGAGAAGTAATGATGCTTCTCGTTATACTTTTATACATAAAATAGCTATATGGCATTTTGTTTTTTTGATAACGGTTCTTTTACGTGGCAAAGCTACTGATAGCTGTGTAAACGTTATATTTTTTCTGCTCACTGAATAACTACATCCCTATTAGTAACTATTTGAAGTCTTATCATCTTCATAACTCTACAACCAATGCTACAACCAATTTTAAACTTATGTTTTAGCTAGTTCTTCCTAGTGGCTGTTGTTACCATTCGAAATAATTATTTTGAGGCCTTTGAGCTCTTCAACTTAAAAAACGAAATATACTGCCTCACTGTAGTGTGATTTCTAGTTAATGGTAATAACTAAAACTGGGCTTGTACCTATGTTTACTTGCCCACCTCTATAAACACAAGCTCACAAGATACTAAAGCAGTAAGATTTCACCCTTTTAAACTAAGCAGTGATATTAAGTTAGTAACACTTCACCCTTCAAGACGACACTAAATTGGTCGACATAATGCCCAAATGATGTATTTGGCAAGAAATAAAAAGGTAAATATACGTTTTTTGGTGACTGCAACTTATTGGCAGAAATATTTCATCGGTCCTCTTCCCTAGAACTGCACATTTTGTTGTACTGAAGGCAACTTTCTGGCCAAAGTGTTCCTTGATCCTAAGTTGACAACAGGAATGGCCAACTGAGGATGTGGTGACTTTTCCTCTTCTTAGCTGATGACATCTGGGCACACCTAAAAACAGCAGGTGTCCGGAATATGCTGGCTTTGACTGTGAAGCTTGGGAGATCCAGCCACGGTAAATATTGAGGCGGCTCCAGGGAGCTGAGAGGTGCCTCCCTTCCTCTGGCATCCTCACAGCTCATTAGTCCCCCTCCTTGAGCTGCAGATGGTATGTGGAGCCTTATATGTGCTCCGTCTCACGGACTCTGGTCTGTGAACTTCTTCCCACCATTTACTTCACACTGAGGCAAGATTTTCCCCTGATTGTATGTTCTGGTGAACACTGGTATTTACATGTCCAACGGGTGAATGAATGAAGGCACAGTCTAGGTTTTAATTACCATTTTACCCCAGATAGGTTAGCAGTGTATTTTAATGCTTGGAGGATACTTACTATGACATTCTGTTAACTAAGTCAATGTTGTTTCTGCCAGCGAAGTTGGAGAAGACGGGGAAATGAACTCATTAGTTGTAGGCTAGCAAAATTCTTGTGGGTCTCAAGGCTTAAGGAAGGTATAGGAAAAGTTAAGTTACTTCCCACTTGTTTTGAAAAATAAAAGGGAGAGCATTGACATCAGAGGGATCCTCTGAGATCATGTATTCCAACTGCCAACAAAATGTTGTCTTTCCAAAAGGGAGCAGTCTACATGGTAGATGGTCAGCTAGTTTCTGCTGGAGTGCTCAGGCTTTGCCAAGGTTGGCAGGGAAACTTCTGAAGACATCAGAACGAATCTGCCCCTCTCTAACTTTCACCCGCCCCATTGGTCCAACTGAAATAACCCCCAAAAACCTTAAGGTTCCTCTTATAGTCACACAATAGTCTCTAAATGCTGGAAAACAACCATCAAAGTCCCGTAATCTTTTCTTCTCTAGACTAAACATCCTGTGGTCACTCAATATTTCTATGCAGGCTGGTTTCCCTGTCACTCACCAATCTAGTCTCCCCTTTCTACAGGCTGTTTTTATCAAATATGACCTTCTTAGAGTGTTGTGTCTACTCCCAATGAGATCCAGTCAGTGGGAATATTTTCCCCCTTGAACTCCACGTTATAGACCAATGAGTTTGCATCTACAGGTGCCCTGGGTGGAAAGATCCCACAGTGCCTATCTAGTGCCTGGTGCTTTGCAAGCATTTTAGGATAGTAAGTGAAGCTTTGGGTTAATGAAAAAGTCCACAGGATTTTTTTGAATGTGAAAATTACAGCTCTCTTCCATCCTGTACTTATGCTACTGAGTTTTTTCAAACTAAATGCAGAACTTTTTGTTTATTCCTATTAACTTCAACTTGTTGGTTTCAGCACAAAGTTCTTATTTACTGATATCACTATTTCTACCATTCAGTGTATTAGCCTCTATTTCTCACCCCCAGATTGGTGTCTCCCAGATAGTTAACAAGCATGCCCTATGTTTTTTTATCGGTCATTTATAAGGTAGTAGAGAAAGACAGGGCTAAGATAGGGTCTTTATTATAAGTAATTTGATATCGTGTGATGTACTGTCTAATCCCATTCCAAAATTATGTCTAACTAGGTTTTAGATCCTTTAAGAGCAGGCATGATGTTATAGTCTTTGCATATTTGCAAAAGTGAAAAGCACTTACTAGTCCTAAGTAAACACCTGTCAAGTAAGTTACCCAGGCCATGCTGTCTCACGTTATACGAAAACATATAAACTCCAGACTAAAAGAAGGCAAGGGACATCCCAGAATGCATTAACTGGAGGCTGACTCAAAATCAGGAACTCATTACACTCATCTTTTAAAATATTAAATTTCCAATTGAATATATTGGTATGTAGAATTCTCTGTTGATCTTTGTAAGAACTTGAATTCTAGGATTACCCTGCAGATTTTATTCTGTTATGGGACAAATACAGTCTTCTTTAGGCTGGCCAGAGTGAAAAATACTCAAGAAGCTAATATAGTGCCTATATACAAAATACATTTATGGAATAAATAAACAACGTGAGATTAATCATGAACCCTCAAGAGAGCCCTGTACTGATTCAGCCTCCAGGAGACCTCTGACTTGGACTGCAGGTACCTTTCAGGTCAGACAGGGCTCCATGGACTTGCTGAGGCCTGGATCTATAAGTTCCTAAGCAAGCTGGTCTTCGAAGGTAAGAAGCAGGGATGCTCTTTTTATTACTTTAAAAGGCATTATCCAACTCCCTTTTAAAGAGCAGGCACTAAATAGTCTTTGACCTCCAACAGATCATAGTTTAAACTTGACCAAAGTTAAGATTTTAAAAGATTTCCATGGTGATCAAGATGCTGCTTCAGTGGAGAAAAGTTGTCATCAGTCGCTGACATCACCACCATTACCTAGTACATTATATTAAAGCATTGTCTTCTCATTGGAGAATCCTCTTTGGGCACAAGTCTTTTCCCAGGGGGTATAATGCATTAAGCTACAATATCTACTGCCAAACAGCAATCAGATTATCAAAAAAGGGTGAGGTCATATAAAAGCAGGGCAAGGCAACCCAGTTAGCTGTGAGAGTCACTGTGAGTTTGAAAAGGCACTTAGAATGCCAAAGCATCACGTTCATTACCAGTAGGGACCAAAGTGTGTTAAGAGGTTAAAAGGCACCATACACTGTTGTCAAGACAAATCCTGTCACTACCACTTACTAGCTGCTTTACCCTTATTACATAATCTTTGCAGTGCTGTTCTCTCATCTGCAACATGATGAGGTATTCAAAGAGTACCTGCCTCATAGCACTGTTGTGAACTATAAATGGAACAGTCCATTTAAACTGTTTATTAGCACATAGCTAAGCACGTGCAGGTACCATAGTGCTAACTGTTTTTATTACTATTACTCTTTGGTGCTATCTGGTCAAACAGGACTAGTTGGAAGGCTCTGGGATGAGTCCTCTGAGGACCTTGTAGAACTAAGAGCACACCTAGCAGAGGACAGCTCTGCCATATTGCTCAGGTTGGGCAAGCCAAGATGGAAAGATCCCAATATGTTTCTAAATATTAACCAGCCTAGAAGTCACCTACAGTGGAGGTAGATGACCTAGTGGCAAGAAGTGGACTTGGAGTCTGACAGAGTCAAGTTTGAATCCTTGCTTTTGAACCTATCAGCTATAGGATTTTGAACAAATCATTTGTTCCTCCCAGCTGGGTTTTCCTGACCTATAAAATGACATCAATGACAAACCTCATCAAGATTGTGAGGATTAAATGAGTCAGAGCCTATCAATGTCTAGCCAAAGGCTATTCACAGAATTCCCAGGAGCCCAGGGTTCTACAGTGGTGCCTGTAGTGGAGAAGGAGGGTGGGCCTTTAGGACTGGCTTCTAATCACAGTTTTGACCAGGGCAGCAGTTCTCCTTTTTACAGTTTTTCTTTTTCTTTCTCTCTTTCTTTCTTTCTTCCTTTCTTCCTTCCTTCTTTTCTTTTCTTTTCTTTTCTTTCTTTCTTTCTTTCTCTTTTTCTTTCTTTCTTTCTTTCTTTCTTTCTTTCTTTCTTTCTTTCTTTCTTTCTTTCTTTTTCTTTTCTTCCTTCCTTCCTTCCTTCCTTCCTTTCCTTCTTTCTTTTATTAATTATTGTTAATGGTTTTCCATATTGGTGTTTTGTAGAAGATTTTGTCTTCCCAATGTTTTGTTTCCTGTTGTTCACTAAAAAAAAGTTTAAAAACCACTGGCCTGGCAAACGGTGTTTATCTAATAAAGTTTCACTTTTTGCAAGGTTTAAATGAGATAATCCATAAAATGCTTAGCACAGTGGCATTTAGAGTACTAAATAAATGCCACGTGTTCTATTTCTTATTCTGTTGGTAAATGCTTAGTTAACATAAGCCCTTAGGGTGATCATGCATCTGGTCTGCTTGGGATAGTCCTGATTTACTCCTGTAAATGTTGTAATTTTTTTTTTTTTTTTTTTTTTTTTTTTGCGGTACACGGGCCTCTCACTGTTGTGGCCTCTCTTGTTGCAGAGCACAGGCTCCGGACACGCAGGTTCAGGGGCCATGGCTCACGGGCCCAGCCGCTCCGCGGCATGTGGGATCTTCCCGCACCAGGGCACGAACCCGTGTCCCCTGCATCGGCAGGTGGACTCTCAACCACTGCGCCACCAGGAAAGCCCAATGGTGTAATTATTAATAAAGCCCCATTTCACTCTCAGAAGTGCCTGGGTTTGGATGACATATTATTTGTTCACCCTAATTCTGCCCCATTTCATGCTTTGGAAGAAAGTCACTTCTTTTACTGCAGAAATGGTGTTGGGTGCAAGGCTCTGATTTCTTTGTGGCCACAGAATATGAACAGTGTGTATGGCCAGGCCAGAGAGGATTCAGATATACTGCCCTTCCAGAAATGCCAGATAGCACATGTCACCTTAGCCCCGTCGAACAAAAAAGTCAGTGTCTTCTCGGACGCTCTGCAGAAAAGCACATAGCTTTGTCAGCTGAGGGTAAACTCAGGTTACAAGAGAAAAAACTATATATTTTTTCACCTTCGCTACTGGGAGGGTGTGTTGAAAAAACCCCCTCCAGATGCCCAGGAGAGAGATTTGGTTTTTAACATGTTAAAATTGTGACCTTTTGTGACTATTAACTCACACGTACAAAGAGCAACAAGCCTTTCCTGCTGCACCGCCCAGAGCGTATCCGGTCTAATCAGTAGACAGAAGAAATGCTGCAGCGGTGACTCACTTCTGGGCTAACAATGGAACTTACGCTCCTTGGCTTTTTATTATTTTTGAATCTGGAATTCTTTTGGTAAAGTTTGGTACAGTAAATTTAGAACAAAAGTTGTGGATGTTAATGTGCCTCATGGGTCTGATAGCTTGGGCATGAGTCAAACAAGGCTAACGTCTGGGGCTGAACTTGGGGTGTCTCAGACAGACATCTTCCCTGTGTCTATATACCATGTCATTTCAAGGACGAAGAACTTAAACATTTTGATTGTTTCTGACCAGGTGTTTTGAATATAGATACTTTTTTCTACAAAGTATTTGTAGGGCATAAAAGCCAACACAAGTCAAATGATAATTCAATGTACTAGCATACCTTGAGTTCCATTTTTTTTTTTTTCCTGAAAACTAGCCAATCTTCTTCTGAACACCCAGGTTAACACTCAATTGACTCCTAGCTGAGAAGAAGGAAAAGGTCGTCCTGACAACCACTTGGAAGATTCGGTTGGCATTATCTGTTTTACGAGAGGACGTCTTGTTGTGGTCTCAAGAACTGTGATGTCAAGTAAATCCAAACCAATTTCTAAGCTTTACCTTCAAGTGTTCTGAAAATAAGTAGACCAAAATGTTCAATCCCTGATCTTCAAATGAGATCGTTGAAATTCACTAATTAAGGGGATCTCTGGGATTAGTTGGGATTGCAGAAGGATATGGCTAAATGTAAGACAAAGGTTGGTAAAAATTATACCAAGAGGTGAAAATGTTAGCTTTGGAATTATTTTAACCTAGTTTTGCTAATATGGACACATATTAGGAAACTGGTGGCATATGTATTCCTCTTCTTAGGTTGTTATAGTTAAAAAAAAAATCGTCAAACTAAAGTGATTAATCAAAACATTTAAACAATGATATGACGCACACTGGAAGCATTTTTTCTATCCTGTCTGGGAAGCCACAAGTAAGGTCTTTGGATGTCATTCCAATTTAAGGCCTCCAAGGTAAGGATGTACAAAGACAACTGCAGATTTCACTACTGACTCTCAAAAGGGTGGATTAGACAGATTGTTTCCTGTTTCTGGGGAAGGAAAAAAAAGAGGGAAAGAGGAGAAAAAAAAAGGCTTTGGGATCACAAATTATTTTATGTGTTTCACTTCCCAAATTCTGTTTTCAAGTTCTTCCAGAGTTCAGAGGTGTCGAGTGGGATGAAAAGAAATACAGTGAGGAAAAGATTGCCTGAGGTCAACCTACAATGGAACACGTTCTTTGCCTCCCTGCCTAGACGTCTTCTGGTGTCCCCACCTTGCTCCTTAGTCATTCTCCATATGCATGTGAGGCAGTCTCTGAGTATCCTGGGCCATTTTATTATTATGCATTATTATTATTACTTTTAAAGGGACAAGTGCATCTCTCAGACTCAATGTGTAAATGACCTTCATCACTATCTCACACCATGAAAACAGTATACACAAGCCTAAATGAATCTCTTGTAGCAGGCTCTAAATATGATGAAAGTGTTGGTTTAGCTTTAATAGCAACTGGAATTCTTAATTAGGTGGTATCGTCACAATAATTTAGTGATATTTAAGATGAGAAGATTTAAGCAAGCCATGGAAGGGCTAAATAATAAAACAGGATTCATTTATAAGCATTATGGGATTCAAAGTATAACCATCAGGCTGGGGTCCACGAAATATTTTACTCTTGTAAAGGGGTCCTCAGACCAGATGAGGTTGGAGGCTTCTGATATGCACACTTCTCTTTCTCCATATGTAGACACAGAGGCTTAGAGTGACAAGTGGTCACACTGGAAATTAGGGTCAGAGCCAGGATTAGCACCAACATCCTCGACATCTGGTCCAGGAATCTCTGGCACCTCTTTCTCTAGTGGCTGCCTGCTCCCCACTCCCACCAGCTAGTGCTCTGTCCCAATTGCCTGCTACTACCTTCGTCTTTTAATTAAAAATGAATATCATGGCAATGAAGGAATGATCCATGAACACACTGCTAAATAAAACACCTGTGGGTGCCCTGCACTGAATCTGAACTCCTATTTGGAAAAAATAAATCCCATTTTAGTTCAAAATATGCTCAAAAGTATTATTAATAGGAGAATCACAGACTCATGAATCTGCAGTGAGAACTGTAGTATCTATTAATAGAAGTTGCCTGAAAGCCAATAAAAATAATGTCTTGCCAGGGAGTGAGGAATCCACTAAATGGTTCTGTCATTGTTGTTACACTGGAAACATCCATTCAGCATAACACACTCATCTCTAAACCAGACCATCTGAATTTATTGCTAAAATGCAGACTTGTGATCTGAGTACAAATTGCCCGTTTATGTTATGTTGAATAACAATGATCGAGCATTGTAATGTTTTCTTTCTTTCTTTCTTCCTTCTTTCTTTCTCTCTCTCTCTCTCTTTTTTTTTTTTTTGATAAGGTCTTTGATCCTACTCAATGCTCAAACTGTTGATTATCAATCATGGAAGCCATTTCCAGTACCAAAACCACTTTCTTTTTCTTTGCTGTGAGCCAGGCTCTGGACTTCTCAGAGGAGGCACATAAAAGTGGTGGGGGGTAAACTATAAAAAAGATGCAATGTGCAGCCTTGGATCACTGGTGGGCAGAGGCCATTGCTAAGGAGGGTATGGGAGGATAGGAAAAATTCTATGGAGCTGGACCCTGCAGAGTACAAAATATTAGCCCTCTGATATATTGGCTCTGTCTTTTGTAGCCCTTATTATGCTCAGCTGGATGCTTCCAATTAGTCCCACCCTTTCCTTTCCCCTTTTTAATGGTCTCCACCCAGGCTCAAATTCCTATGCCATCTCTAGTCTTCTCTTTGCCACCAAACTTCTTGAAAGAATAGCTTATATTTATTATTTTACAACTTCTTTCCCTTCCTTTTAGATAGTGTCTGAGGAAAGTTTTGTGTGGTCAAATAAATGTGAAAGAGTCCTTCAAGGAAGTGTAATAGATTTCCATGCTGGGGGACACTTCAGATCCTTTAATGCTTTAATACTTTTTGTGAATATCCAAGTGGAGAGGGGTTCTAAGAAATATAGCATATAGCTTTTTCTCAAAATTAATTGAGAAGCTTTTAAATTTTATTTTATTATTATTTTTTTTTGCCTGAGTACAGGCTAAGAGAGTCTGACACTTAGCGGGTTCTCATAGTGTAATTAATCGTTAAAATGTGCCCTGAGAAACAGTCTGGAAAAATCTGTTAAGGAATCCAACTTGCTCCACCCAGGTGCCTGATGCATGTTCAGCAGTAGATGTTTAGTAAATGTTTGTTGAATGAATGACCGTATGCATGATTCAGGAGGACTGCTCTGAGCAGAGATCGTGGGTGACTGTTCCACAGGACACAGAATTCACACCCATCTACAAACATCCATCCTAAAACATCCCCCAACAGGGTCGACTGCATGGACTCGACATGCTCAGTCACACCAGCCCCATCTCCCTGTGCTGAGAAGGACCCCGTATTGGCTTCAAGCTTTGCTGTTGCCACCCTGAAACAGTTAATCATTTTTAAAAATGGGGCTCCACATTTTCGTTTTGCACTGGGCCCTGCAAATCAGGTAGCGGTCTTGCAGCTCTTCTGCCCTCACCTCCCCAATGCCCAGAGCTGTCTATCAGTCTCCTCAATGACAGGGCCTCTTCTGGAGCCCTCTCTTCAATTCCTCTTCATCAAGACCTCAGTTCTGAACGTCTTCCCGATGTGTGGAGTTACACACTCTCTAGCTAACATACCCTCTAGCTAAAATACCCTAACTGGAAAAGGATAGATCACCCTGTTTAAAGTGTTAATAGCCAGGAAGACATAAGGTATCACTCTCACCTCTCAACTGTAGGTTCAAGAAACTTGAAAAAGGAATGACTCTTTAAACCAAAGGTTGGCTCTCTAATAGTAGTCTTTTAAACATTCACTACACACAGATATTTTAGGCACCCTCCATAGATAGATATTTTGGGATGAGGCAAATTCTCCATGTTCCTCAAATTATATTTTTAAGGCAACTGCTGACAATATCACTTTATCTATTCATGAAACAGCTCTCCTTCATATTAACCATTGTTTTAAAAATTATAGTGTCATTGCATTTTTTTATTGGCAAAGAATGATCAAAGAGCTAAGTTTTTGTCTAGCAATTCTGCAATAAACATATTCCAAAAGATTTTTTACTTTTATCAAAAACAGTCGTACCTTTTGAGTTAGAAATCAGAAGTCCCAGATGCCAAAGAGGTCTATTTCACTAGTTTTCTCAGCTAGGTGACACTGGGCAAGTTACTTGCTATCTTGAATTCTTTGTTTCCTTATTTTAAAAAAGTGAGGCCAAGGAATATCTCTTTTCTGACTCTTGGGTTCATTTTGGGAGTTAAATGAGGCATGTGCTTTGAAGACCATGGTGCAGTGACCATGCTGTCAACAGTGCATTTTGGAATGTTTTGAAGACAAAATTGAAGGCAAGGACCGCCACAGAGACCAGAATTGGGTGCAAGGTTTGAAGAACTGATGAATAACAATAAGCTGCAAGAGCAGAAGGACAGGCATTTGGATTTTCTGAGGCCACTTTTCCCTTTACCGATATGAGTTAAAGCCATGGTCGACAGCAGCAGTCACCTACAAACTGGAATTCTGAAAGTGAAGTATGACAAGAAAAGAATGAAAAAATGAAGCAAGATGCAAGAAGGATGGAAAGAAGTTGGATGGAGACAAAGAAAGGAGGGAGTTTTCTGTTTTGCTTTTTATAATAACTAAGGAAGTGCACAACAGAAGGAAGAGACAAGAAAAAGAAAATCTGTTAATCCTGTGAAGGAAGGAAGGTAAAGGAAAGACTTTTCAAGGAAAGTTTCAAGGAGACGATCTGCTTCATAAACAACAGAAGCAGCAGCTCAGAATTTATGTAGAAGGGATCTTGATGAATGAATCAGTTAGAATGATATCAAGACACATATTGGCGGTAATTCAGATCCAGGGGGTAGGGAATCCATAGGCTTTAGATCAGCAGAGAAGTTGAATATGTTTTGAAAATCCTATCAGGAGTAAAAAGACAAGCCTTGTGGGAGACCTTGGTGGTGATGGAAGGCCAAGGCTAAAAATTTCTGCCCATTTGCTTTAGGAAGGAAGGAGCCGATAGAGGAGGCATTGTGATATGGTTTTAAAAATGTATTTGTAAAAAAAAAAAATGTATTTGTGATTCTCTTCAAAGCTAGAGAACAATTTGGTAGACTTGACAGAGTAATGTGACCGGGAAGTGGAAACCAAGGTGGAGGTCAGGCTATAGAAGCCAGTGGGGGAGGAGGGAGATGGGAGGGTGAATAGACAAGATCTAAGAGTAACAAGAGCCCAAACAATGAGCAAACCAAGCCCCCCCTTTTTTTCAGGGTGTTGTTCCAAATAGGGTCAGAACAGGTGTTGGACATCAACTTGGAGTCTGTTTAGATCTATGTATTTGGCATTCATGGAGCTCTGGCTCTAGCTAATAGGAAAGTGGGTGCATGGACATGAACTGGAGTCCCTGGGGGATATGTGGGTCCCATGCAGGAGCCTTGTTTACGAAGCACAAAGCAGAAGAGATCAAGGTCACCACAGGAGCAACTCCAGACTGACTGGGTACTGTCCCTCACTCTCTGACATATGTCCCCTCTTCTTGGTGAAGGTAGGTCACGGAGTCTGAAGTGAAGCAAATGGGTCCTGTTCCAGTTGGGGTGGGCAGTAGTGGATGGAAGGCAAGGGGGTTTCAGGAAACCAAGACAGCAATTATAAGAGGAGGGGGAGAGAGAATTGAAGCTGATCTTCTTATGCACAAAAAGTAGACATTTTTGGAAGTAGTTACATGAGGGGTATGGAAAGGCAGAAGTGGGGAGGGGGGTAGAGAGAGGGTAGAAAACCTAGACTAAATGTTCTACTCAGTACTCCACAGGTAGAATCTCCTCTTAATGTTACTGCAACCCTGTGGCGTATATATTATTAGTTCCAATTTATAGATACATGTTCAGGTTCTTGCTATATTTATTGATAATAACTGTGGCTAACCTTGGTTGCATGCTTAAGTGCCAGCCACTTTACAGATTATCTCTTAATCCTTATAACAACATAAGAAGTAGATACTATTATTACTTCCATTTTCCAGATGAGAAAATCAAGGCATGGAGAAGTCTTATAATTTGCCCAAGGCCACACAACCAGGAAATGGTGGGAGCCAGGATGCAAAGCCAGGTAATAGATTTCCAGAGTCCATAATCTTAATCATCAAGGTAAACAGCTTCTAATAAGCCAAAGTTAAGAGAAAAATAGAGGGAAGATACACTGACAAAGACTTAGAAATTACTATTTAAAAGGAAACAAAGAACGATAGTGATGGGGAGGGAAAACCTCATCTGGAAAGGAGATTTGAATGTTTAGTTTTTAGAGACTGGAGAAACTTCACTGATGATTTTAATAATAATGAAGATGATAGTAACGAAGTGAACATTTATTGAAAGGCTTCCTGTGTGCCAGACTCTGTTCTGAGTGCTTTATATATATTTTCTCGTTGAATTTTCTGAACAATTCTTTTGTCTCTATTGAAATTCTAGGACCTAGTACCTAGTAGGGGCTCAACAAATATTTATTGCATGACTTAAAAATGTGACTTTTGTAGTTTTACTTTTAGGAAACTCTAGGTCACAGGGCTAAATTCCAGGAGGCTCAGATCCTGTGACTCTTGTTTTATTACCTCAGAGCATTTATCTCTGTCTGAAATTGTCCTGTTTATTTCTGTGCTGTCTATTATCTCTTCTCTTCTCTCTGTTAGCATCTAAACTCTAGGAGAGCAGAGCCACACTCATCTCTTTTAAGTACGTGCAGCATCCAGAAAAATGCCTTGCGTTTAGGAGATGATTCATAAATATTCGCTGTGCGAATGAAAGAAGAGAAACCATAGCTCAGCTCTCAGAACAACTCTTCATCCACGATAGCACAGCAAACTGCAGAGCTCATGTGCCCATATAGCATCTTCCTCTCTGTGCCTGCTCTCAATGACCACCTGTGCACGTTCTCGGTCACTGACTCAACTGTTCATTTCCCCAGGCTTAGTTGCGGAGCAAGGAAGAAAAGAAATAACTTGTTTGTTCTGTTTTCAGTGCGTAAACAGACATCATCACAAAGGTGATCAAACCATCTATACATAAACATGACTCTTCCAACTCACACCCATTAGGATGGCCACTACAGAAAACAACACTAAACAAACAGAGGTTGGAACCCCTGTACACTGTTGGTGGCACTGTAAATGGTGCAGCTGCTGTGGAAACCAATATGGTATTCCTTGAAAAGTTTAAAATATTACCATATGGTGCAGCCATCTCATTTCTGGGTATATACTCCAAAGAACCTCAAATAGCTATTTGTACATCCCTGTTCATAGCAGCATTATTCACAGCAGCCAAAAGGTGGCAGCAACCCAAGTGTCCATTGACACATGAATGGATAAACCAGAGATGGTATATACGTACAATGGAATATTATTTAGCCTTAAAAAGGAAGGAAATTCTGACACGTGCTACAGTATGGATGAATCTTGAAGATAATTACGCTAAGTGAAAGAAGCCAGTAACACAAGGACAGATACTGCATGATTCCACTTACATGAGGCACCTAGAGTAGCCAAACTCACAGAGTGAGAAGGTGAATAGTGGTTGACAAGAAATGGGTACTTGTTGTTTAATGGGTACAGAGCTTTTCAAGATGAAAAGAGTTCTGGATTAGGTTGCAGGACAATGTGAATGTACTTAACACTCTGAACTGTACTCTTAAAAATGGTTAAGATGGTAAATTTTGTTATCTGCATTTTGTGCAATTAAAAAAGGAACAGTGGGGAAAAAAGACGATTCTTGGTATTATGACATATGCCTCCTTTTTAAGGATCAAGATCCTAAAGTGAATGGTTTACTTAAGTCACATGAAAATGCAAAGTCCCTATGGAGGAACAGAGGTGTGAGACTAAGAAGGAACAGCTACCACCATAAACAACCTGCAGCAAAGACAAGGAAGGGTTAAGCACAAGCTCTTGGCTTTGGACTCCTGAGGGTCAGTGTTGCAAATAACAGTTTCTTCGATGGCTTTTTAATGTAATGTACATTCCTAAGCATTTTACACAAACCTCTACAGAGAGTTAGGACTTCAGAGCCTGTGGTGTTGACAAAGTCAGGCTGATCGGATTAGATTGTGACAATGACGCTGCTCTGAAGTGTCTCTCACCCTCTGCCCCCGACACTCACCTGTCCACACGCAGCTGGCAGACGATGCTCAGCACGTCCACAACTCCTTCTTCTCTCAACTGTCGACAGCCGATGGATGTAGCAATAAAACACCCCGTCCTGCCTATCCCTGCACTGAGAAGAAAAGGTAACGCATTAAAAGGTGCAGGAAAAATAGCGAAGGTAAAATATATTCTTTTAAAAAGGTACTTTTAAAATTGGAAACAATTGCGATTAATAATAGTAATTACAGCAGCAACAGCTCTCATGTACTGAGTGTACAAACCCGGCCCTGTGCTGAGTGCTTTTTTTTTTTTTTTTTTTTGCGGTACGCGGGCCCCTCACCGTTGCGGCCTCTCCCGCTGCGGAGCACAGGCTCCGGACGCGCAAGCTCAGCGGCCATGGCTCACGGGCCCAGCCGCTCCGCTGCACGCGGGATCCTCCCGGACCGGGGCACGAACCCGCGTCCCCCGCATCGGCAGGCGGACTCTCAACCACTGCGCCACCAGGGAAGCCCTGTGCTGAATGCTTTAACGGCAATTCTTCCCTTTAGGTCTAAGCAGTAGGATGAATGGGGTGGAGGGAGGTAGTAGGGGGGGAGAGAATAGTGAAAAAGGTACTAGTTGTTCTACAAAGAAGAATTAAGGCCTGAAATTAGGTAAGGTATGGGCAGTAGCAAGGAGGGGAAAGACTTATACACATCATAAATGTGAGTGTGGAGGAGTGGAGCTGAATGGTGAGAAAAGCAAGAAGTCCAAGGTGACTCGCCTGGAGGACTGGAAGAATGGCAGCGTTTGTCGAGAGGAAGGGGGAATTCTGGAATGAGGGCTGATTTGAGGGAGAGAGTGGGGACTTTGGTCTTGGATATACTGATGTGGAAGATGTTAGCGAATAACTGAAGATTCAATTCAGTTAAGGAGAGAGGATGTGGCTAGAAGCACATATTTCCAAGTTTTTTTTTTTTTTTTTTTTTTTTTTTAATCAAGGTAACAGTTAAACAGACATACTACCTGTCATGGAAGGTTTACTCATGAATCTCCTTCAGACGGTAAGTCATCAACTTAACAAACAAGCTTTCTCTCTTGCTCTCTCTCTCTCTCAGCAATTTCAACCACAAATGTAAATTTCTCTCAGATCTACACTTAAATTCCCCAAGTTTCTCCTAAACTCTAGATTGGCATTCCACCTCCTAGCTGGCACTCTTGCTGTTGCTTTTTTACACTTGCTGCATTTCAATGTATCTAAATTCAGTGTATCTAAAACAGAATTAATTATCTTTTTCCTCAATGGCATTACCAGGCAGCCACAAGTTTTCCAGCCTAGAAATTTTGGAGCTATTTTCAACATCTCCCCCTCTCTCAACTCCCACATCCAATCTGTTACCAATTCTTATATTTTCCACCTCTGCGGAGCTGTTGTGATCCATGCTTTCCTTTCTATAAACTGTGCTCACGTTTTTGAAATCTTACTTTATGATTAGCAATGATCTCATTATGGTTTCCAAGGCTCAAGACTCTTCCTGGGCTAATTCATGATATACACAGCTGCTAGGTTCATCTTTCTAAAACAGGGACCGGATCATATTACGCGCTACTCAAAAACTGTAGATGGCTCCTAGTGGTCACAGCACAATGTCTAAGCACCCTTCCATGGTATTCAGGCCCTTACATAATATGACTGTGACGAACTTTCAAGCTTTTTGCTGTCAACTTTGTACCCTTTGCGTCATTGTTTTCATTTGAATCATTGCAAAAAACTCCTATTTTCTAATTTTTCTTTTTGTGTTAATGGATATTTCTCCAGTCAGAAATGCCCTCCCTACCACCTTTTAAAACCACAAATATTGGACCTCTTTTCAAGATCCTGTTCAACTTTATTCCAACTTTTAGAGGCTTTTTCAATCCTCATGGTTTGAATGAATAATTCCCCTCTTGGCACTCATGTAGCACTATTTCTCCTACATGGCATTTACTTCCTGTTGAATGTGGGTGCAGAGGAATTCAGATGAGGAATGAGTCCCTTTTAGTTGAAGTGTCTATGGAGACTTTGTCTCAGTAAAGAGACAGGACTTGAACTATACCCTGTGAATGGCAGGCATTTGGGTTATCATGAAGGAGAGAGAATGTTCCATGGATGAGAATGGTAAAAGGAAAGAACTGCTGCAGAATAGAGTTGACAATGAGTAGGCTAGTTTGGCTTAAAGAGAAAGTTACATTAGAGGAACAGTGGGAAATAAGACTGGGAAGGTACAGTGGAGCCTATAAGGATCTTAAATGGAAAGCTAAAAGGTTTGGACATCATCCGGTAAAAGAATGGTAGTCTTTTTTCTTCCTTTTTTTTTTTTTTAGAATTTGTTGAAAACAATGAGTTTTCACTCCCAGGAAATTCACCTAACTTCATGTATTCAAATCTGTTCAAGTCATTTCAAGTTCACTGGCCCTCATAGCTAATCCACAGATCCGAGGTTGAGAACTTCTGCTCTAGGGAATGGGAAGCCTTTGAGAAGTGTTGAGCATAGACTCCATGTGATGAAAGAGGATTTTAGGCACCTCATCCAAGAGGAGTGCACAGAATAGGCTGTGGTAGGGGTGGAGCATGGGGAAGTGGGGTGTGTATGTGCAATTAGCCGACTTCTTCTAAAATACATGGGTGAGGTCATAGGGCCTGAACTTGGGTGGTTGGGCAGGAAGTGATGATTACTGGAGAAGCTTTGAAGGGAAAGCCAATCTGGTGACTGATTAGATATGGAGGCTGGAATTGAGAGAAGGGCCAAAGATAACTGTCAACATTTGATGTTGAGTGCCTGGAAAAAAGATGGTCTCATTCTTAGAAATAGCAATCAGAAGGGGAGCTGGTTTCACAGGGGAAATGGTAAGTTCATTTTAGACATCCTGACTGTTTTATGATTTTGGGTGGGGGACACTTCCAGCCCTAAAGTATGGCCAGTTAGGTATTTTTCTTCAGCCCCAAGCTAAGTTTAGGATGAGGCCTAATGTTAGAAACTAGATAATGACACTTTGGATAAATAGACGTATAGTAAATTTTACCCTTAATTAAACCACAAAGGTTCAAAAGAAGGCTAAAATTATAATCTAAAATAACATATTTTATTTCTTAACAATATCAAAAACTATCTTGCAAGACTTAGGAGGGTCAATAAAGTAACACCAATTATTTGGAGAAAGTATGGAGACTAAATGGCCAGTTATATAAATAACCTTAAAATATATGCTTTAGTTTGGGCACACTAACGGGAAAACAGGGGGAAGAGGTATAATTTAAAGGAGAAGACCTTTAAGCTAGACGTTAGGGAAGGGAGTCACTGCGGACATCTGTCACTGTGTCGGCCCAGCCTCCAGTACCGCATGTTCTGGTAACAGCACTTTGTTCTCCTTTTGGCGAATTACCACTTGCCCACTTCCCATTTCATAAATTTATTTCCATCTGTTTTTCATGAGGTAACTTTTAGAATAGTTGACTGGTTTTCACCAAATTTGACATAATAATAAATGTTATCAAGATACAATCCTAGTAAAGTCCAGGGGCCATCTTGAAACAACAAAAGGCTGTTGATAATTAAAAAAACCATATGTCATTCCTAGCATACGTGAGACTGATGAGACTAATTGAATCCATCTACGTTTCAAGGTAGAGGACTGAGTGAATAAGTTCTCCTGTTCCCTGAGCTATTAATTAGAAGTGATATTTTCTCCACTGTGTGACTGTTCGCTGAAAATATGCTAATGATGTCACTTCATTTCTGTTAAGTATCATCTCGGTCAAGCCACAAGTATGAGGAAGTTAATCGTTTTCAATACATATTTAATTTATCAGCCAAGTCAGAACCAGGAAGTAAAACCCAACTTCCACCTGCTCTATGACTTTACAAAGGACAGCTGCTTAGGCAGAAAGGACAGCTCATCCCTTACCTGCAGTGGACAATCACAGGCCCTCGGCCCACGGAGGCAAGTCTGTCTTCTTCCACATCCAGCATGAGCTGTAGAAGGGGCTGGGCACTGGCTGGAGTCTTGTGATCGGGCCATGAGGTGTACCAGTAATGCTTCACGTGTTGTGTGTGACTTCCTTGCTGAAAATAGGAACAGCCACCAGATGCTTCATTGTCCTGTGGAACTAAAAGTCACCCAAACCACAATACTGAATGCCTTCTATCACTCCCATCTTGCTGGCAACTGATTTCTAGGCGGAAAAAAAATCTAGGAGATTTTTGAAGAATACTCTTTCACCCTGAGAAAACTTTACTGTAACTATGCTGATGCCAAAGTTTGACAGCCTTGCTCTGTTAAATGATAAATACGTATTTAGTACATATGTTTAAGATATATTTAATATAGAAAACATACATATGCTAAATATATGTTTGTAATTTGTTATAATAAACATAATGGATGTTAGATGAAGATATAGCCAAGAAAGAATCAGGATATAGTGCGTTTCCTGCTCTTTGAACATTCCTGAGACATTATTATAAACATATTGACGAGTATAAGAACGCTTAATTCTATAGTCAGTCTCTCTAATAATTCTACACTCATCCCAAATTCCAGTTTTTCACAGCAGTGAGGAATTCCTGTAGTAAAGGAGCGACAAGGGGGGTCACTAGATTAGAAATGCTTTGAGTGAGGGTCCATGCACATCACGTCAAAACCCAGTGGGGGGCCTGGTGTGGACGAGGCACTTGAGAACACTGTGTTGAACAGGTCTCAGTAAGTGCCTCGCGGCTCTGCATCTACCCTCTTCCTCTCTGCGGTGATTCTGTCCCAGTAATGAGGCTCTAGATAGAACTGGAATCTTTGGGATGATTGCTCTCCAGAAGTAAAAACAATACCATGGCAACATTCCTCAGCATCTGCTGCCCCAAATTTAAATAACTTTTCTATGACATAATGTGGTCCGGGAAAGTCCCCATAAATGACTGTGACTCCAGGTTTTGGGAGATCTCATCAACACTTCAGGCTTTTCTTGCCTCCCACAAGCGCAGATTTTCCCTTTCACAGTTTCCAGGCCTTACTTAAATCTGCTTAGACCAAAGGGACATTAAAAAAAGAAATCATGGTACAGTCTCTAGCACAAGCCTTTAGTTAAAGGCATTCAAAAGGTTAAATCAGAGACGTCATATTTATGCAGAGTAGAAGACCTGAGCCTCCCACTTAGTGAATTTCCTTAATTGCTGCTTATATTAATTTAATAATTCCACATACTAATAGTAGCCGATAACAAAGAAATCTTAAGGGATTTGATTATAATATAATCAAGGGAGTGATTATAATTTCTCCTTGATCTTGACATTATTTAATTTATTTAAATTGAATCTGCAGTACTTATTAGGATAAATAATGTCAAAGTAGAAATGTAATCCTCCAACATCGTCTACTTTGTAGATAGCTACAGCTCCACAGTTTTACCTTTAAGACAAGGTTTCGAACGGTGTAGTTATCACATTCATTTACATTGATAACCAGAACCTCGACTTTCCCATATATGCCTCTCTTTTCTGGCCAGTAAAGCACACATTTCTGGAGGAGGGGAAAGAAGAACAAATATTAAAGAAGCAAATATTAATGGTTTTCATTGGCCTTGGAGTAGTTTTTATTCAAGCATCTGAAAATTTTCTATTTAGTTAATCTAAAAAAATCAAGTATCAATTTTTACAGTTCTGTAAATGAGCTAAAACCACTGGACCATACATTTTAAATGGGTAAGTTTTACAGTATGTATAGTGTAGTATAAATTATATCTCAATGCTTTTTAAATAAAATATCAATTTTTACATATGTCTGCCCAACACTATTAATCCCACACCAAAAAATAATTAAGGTGAGATTTTCCAAATCCCCATAGAGAAATTAAGGACTAATTAAGAACTGAATTAAGAATTCGGAAACTAAGATCCAAATATTAGAGTTTATCCTGTGATGACTAGGATTAAAACGAATGTTTCCCCACAGTGACTGAGGCAAGTCACATTTCCTGCTTCATCAAAAAAAAGTCTCTAATTAGAGTATCTGTGATGTGTTAGGTGCCACAGGATCCAGTTTCCCTTGTATGTAAAGCAGATGTAATGACCATTAATACACCTAAGGTATTATATTTTCTGGGACCAATAACCCTTTCGCCTATGGGATCCATTGAAATAAATATATAGCAAAATTATTTAAAAAATCTTTATGATGGATCCTTTTTGAAGGGTTTAATAGCAGTAATAATAATTATATGGCGAGCAAGAAAATATAATGTGGTGGTTAAGGTGCAAGCTTTGGAGTCAGAGAGCCTGGGGCCAAATTTTGGTGCTACCATTTATCTGTGAATCCATAAACAGGATACTTAATCTCTCTGGACTCAGTTTCCTCAAGATTTAATACATGGAAAGCACTTAAGACAAAGCCAGGCATACAGTAGGCATTAAAAACATGATGTTATTATTATTATTGTTATTTTACAACTACTCAGTTATGGAATGGGTTTTTGATCTAAAGTGATTAGATTATTACTTAAATATGCATTAGATCATGCATTAAATATTATATTATTTTTATGATATCCAAGCTACATTATTTAAAAAACTACGAAATGATACTCAAGCATACATATAAGCTCATATTATTTATTATTTTGCCTTTTAAACAACTGCAAAAGAGCTATTAATTTCTTGCCACATATTTTAATGACTAAGAATGTAAAGTGTGAAAGTTGACATTTTATTTTCAGTGCCCAGGGAAGCAATTTAATTTTAGAAATATTGTTTAAATAGAATTCATGATTTTCTTTCAAACACACATGCATATTTATAGAGAAATTCTTTCACTTCTTGCCTTCAACAGGGACTTTGAGGTCCTCAGGACACTTGTTTCTTTACATCTATGTCAAAGGCACGTGACCAAACTTGAAAAAAATTAAGTACTTATAGATTTAAAAGAGTAGCAGCAAAAACATTACAGAATTACAGAACTAAAGGAAAAGACACATAAAGTATCAGAAACACACCTCTGGGGCTCTATCATGCTAAGTACCAAGTACTCTATGTGATAAAGCCACAAGGAAGTCACTTCACCTAGTGGAATCAGTGTTTTTCATCCACTACAATAAAAACACATTTGCATCCTCTACGTTCTGGTCCTTTTCCAAACAAAGTAAATCATTTTCACCTCTATTTACACGCCACCCCACACCCAAGACTGTCAAGCAATCAGGCTAAAGGCTTACTCTGGCTAATATAACATTAACATTAAAAAAAGAAATCTTTAGCACAGGGAACTATACTCAAAATCTTGTAATAACCTATAATGGAAAAGAATCTAAAAAAGAATTATACATATATATATGTATATATATATGTATAACTGAATCACTTTGCTGTACACCTGAAACTAACACAGCATTGTAAATAACTATATTTTAATAATTTTTTTAAAAAAGCAATCTTTTAAAAATACAGCAATTTCTTTCCCTCCTCATTTACGAGTTGCCAAATGTCTCAAATTCCCCCAGTTTGTTAAAGGTAATCATACTAACCAATTTGCCTGGTTTCTTTCAATGGAGCATCAATTATGTCGCTGCAAGACCCGAGCTATTTTGTGTCTTAAAACCCATGCCTCCTGGATGAATCCAAGAAGAGTGACAAAGAATCTTGAAAAAGGTACTGAACAAAGAAAGTGGCATTCAGTGGCCCAGCAGTCTGGCATACGTGGCCCCATTGTCCAAGATCACGTCTGAGGAGCAGGCCCCTCTTTGGGAAGGTGGCTCTTGAAACCGGTAAGAAAAGCTGCGAGGCAGGAGCTCTCAGCCTGCACCCTGACTCTTAACAATACAATCCAGGCTTGTGCACCTACTTGATAAATGGAAGTGCTGCTCGCTTCTCTCCCAAGCTTGCCGGGGCCCTCTTGAATGTTTTTCTTGACTCTTTACCAAAAATGAAATTGGCAGCGGGCTCCCAGTAGACAATGCAATGTGACTTGTTCATTCAAACAACCCTTAATTAGCATCCCATCTCCTTTCTGAGATACAATAGCTTATTTCTACACACCGAATACATTTTTTCCCCCTTTTAGGAGAACGCAGAAAAAGAGACCAGAGAAGTGTGGGTGCTTTTGAATATGAAGTGAGGGAGAGTGGCAAACGTAGTTGTTTCTAAGAGCACAAGTTCATGTTCAAATTATTTTTGTGAAGAGCTTTTTAGGGTTTCTTTATTGTGGTGCTAACAATGATATAAAAAAGGAAAATGCAAGGAAGGAAAATGCTCTCTTACAGATAATATAGTGAAACCATAATAATTGTAGGTAATTCGAAATAGCACGCTATCTAGCAGTATGCAACCCCAAATCATCACTATTCTTCTGCTAGATGGGCTGATTCTTGCAGTAAAATGATCTATTAATTCCAAGAATTCATAATTTGGAGGACAAAGAGGTTTCCAGAAGGTCATGTGTCTCCTGTGCAAACAAGCAATTAGTGAACCCTAACTAAGGATTCTGGACATCAACCAATGTTTCATAATCAGTGGTTTACAGCAAAAGTAGAACGCAATGCAAAGCAAACTGATATTTTTATAATCTTTTTTCTTTGACCATCCCTCTCACACCCACATTAGGACTATTTGTGTATAAAGAAGGAACAGGTCTAGCTAGTATTTTAGTTGCCTGAAAAAAAAAAATCTATTTTTAAGTTACTTTCTTTTTAAATTCCATGCACTTAAAATCAAAGAGATTTTGCTCTATGAGCTAAAGACTATCATCACATAGAAAGTGGCTCTAAATAAACAAAAAGAAGATACTCAGTTGCATTTGGGTTACATTTGCATATAAGACAGAATGGGTCAGATTGTCTAAAATTATTATGGTTTTGGTTACTCTAATTCTTAGTGTTCCAATTAAATATTAGTAACATAGGTGCAGCAATTTAATATTAAAAGCACCTTCACCAACCTTGTATCACTGAATCCCTTCCACGATCATTTGCATTAGGTAGAGCAGAGAGTAGATATTGTTGTTATTATTATTATTTTTTATCATTTTACAGCTGAGAAAACTGAAGCTCAGGTGTTTTCATAAGGTTTTCTGGGACCATCTTCTTGGGGCTAGGACCCTCTGAGCAAATATCACTTTATACATTCAAGTTTCTGTCTTTGATTTCTGCACTAATAACCTACACTTCTTTTTACAGCAATAACCAATGCCCTCCCTTCCCTCTATGAAATATGCTGATGCTCGTGGAACACTGAAAGCCCTCTGTCCGCTCTCTTACTAAGTCCAGCAAGTCTGTCACTATCTGCTGAGCTGTATGTTCAACAAGTGGTATTTATATCCGAACCTCTTAATGACAATTGTACTTGTTATTAGAGCCCAGTAATTTAATGAAACTTTACATAAATCAATGAAACATGAGGGTGGAAAGAAAAAAAGAATTGTTCTATGAAATAATTGCATAAGTTAATTAGGTTTTCGCTGGGGAAAAAAAGTAAATCAGTAAAGAAAACTGTGGTCAAATCAGGTACAGGTGAGACCATTATAAAAGGGCAAAGTTTGGAAATATAGACAGGATTCTGCATTCATATTGCTTTACAAATTTTTCTATGTTCTCTCACGTTTCAAAGAAACTTAAATGGGACATTTCAATGACGTATAAAGGGCATGATTTACACAAACTATATGACCGAGAGCCAATATTAAAAATAAAAAAAGACAGTCCCATAATAAAATAATGAACAAATGTGAATATGAACAAATGTACCTGTTTTAAGACAAAGTAAAACATTAGAGTTTTTTTGTGTGTTTGAGTCTCCACTCATTTTTTTTTTTTTTTTTTGGATTAACTGTGTCAAATAAGAAGGCTTCTAACTATAGTTAGAAGTAAAGCAGGCTACAGCAATTGAATAGAACCTAGCAGATTAAAAATTAAGGTGCCAAGTTATATTTGGAATGTAAGCATGTTTGAAAGGACAGGTGAGCAATTTTTCTTAGGGGCTGTCAGCCTCTGAATTTCTGGCTACTCTTAATTGCTTGGGTAGCATAACTGTCAAGCCCCTGGTCTTTCAGGAAATGAGCTTAGGCTGCTCGGCATTGCTGGGCAGTGCTAGGTCAGGGTGCTTCTCTAGATACCAAATATCTAATTCTGGTCCTCCAGGACAGCAGAATACCAGTCAGTGGGTCTCCACTGTCTTGCAAATTACCCTCCCTGACCTTGTTTGTACAGACACTCTGATTATGGGACTTTGCTCGTTTATTTTCATTCTTGGTACAAAATGTGAATCCTCTTGTCCACCCCACACTTCAAAGACTGACCTCTAACTTCAGCATGACTCCCCCATCACAGTTCCAATCCACACTTTCAAATTGTCCACTACTTTGTTTTTTTTGTTTGTTTGTTTTGCTTTATTTTGGCCGTGTCGGGTCTTAGTTGCGGCATGCTGGATCTTCGTTGAGGTACGCGTGATCTTTCGCTGCAGCGCACGGACACTGCCTTGGGGTGCGCGGGCTTCACTCTAGTTGAGGCGTGCAAGCTCAGTAGTTGTGGCTCGTGAGCTTAGTTGCCCCGCGGCACGTGAGATCTTAGTTCCCTGACCAGGGATCGAACCCACGTCCCCTGCATTGTAAGGAGGATTCTTTACCCCGGACCACCAGGGAGGTCCCCTTGTCCACTACTTTGAATGAGCAGATCTGACACTTTTTGTTTCTTTAAACCAAATCAAAATGCCTTGTTCATCTCCTCTTTCCTTCCTGGAGAGAACGGTTAGAGATTTTAATCTGGACTGTAAGCAATCCCGCACACTTTTCTCTGGCCACAATCACTGCTGGGACTGGAACTTTCTCCCTTCCCACCCTAAGTAGGGAGAAGATTTGAGGAGCGTGTATATAGTGGTGAGGAGTTGGGAGTCAGGTTGCTAGCCGTTTGCCCTTGGGCAGGTTGCTTAACCTCCCTGTGTCTCCGTGTCCTCTTTTAGTGGGATTTACAGATACGTTTATTGTAAAGATTGCTTTCTAAGCACATTGTTAGTGCTCAATAAATATTAGTTATTTGGAAGATCAAACAGCCCAGTTTCTAGACTTTCTATGTATATTTGGTGAACTTTCTAGATTATCTAACTTAAACTCTAATTTTTTTAGCTAACTTTAAATAGCTGAGAAGATGTATTTTCATTTCATTCATTTAGAATATAACATAGAATAATTAACATTTAATTACGAGTGTTTTATCAGAAAAATTTATTTTCTCTTCAAATGTACAGCTTAAAAAGGTCTACTTTATTTTTAAGTATAAGTTACTTATATATTGAATAGCCAGTCATTCCCAACTGAATACCCATCAGATTTTATCATGAAACTTAAGGTCAACATGGGATATAATTAATACTTATATTGCAAAAAAAACCCCTACCTTTTCTGGATGTATTTAATTAAGTAAAGATATCTAGAGTAGCTGTGGCTTGACTCAATGAAGTCATTGCTTATCTTCTTTTGTATTCATAAAATTCTTATAGGCTGCCATTTATAAATTTTAAAATGACCTCCTTATCTCATTGCAAACTGTCTTCCATCTCTCTTACTCTACCATATGTTTGTTTTCTCCACCCCCCATAGCACCTAACATTTTGTACCTGTATACAATATTTTAAAATTTTGTTTCTTGTGTGTTGTGTCTCCCCTTTTAGATTGTAACTCCATGAAAGGAGGGATCTTTGTCTGTTTTGTCAATAAAGATATAATCCAAGCACCTACACTGGTGCTTGATGGTTGACAGTTGATAAATAGCTGTCAAATGAATGAATGAATGTGCACAAATACAGCATTGGATGTTTTATAAAGAGGAATGTACTGAATGTCTTCAAGGTTAGCTGGAGAATTCCAGATGCTAAAGATGTGGTACAGTTAGATATATTTCTGGAAAACATGTTTTTTCAAAAGTCCACAGCATTTAGCCAGGTCATTGGGAATACGTTTTTTCAAAAGTCCACATCATTTAGCCAGGTCATTTCACACCTAAAAATATACATTAATTAAATAATCAAAGATGTGGGTAAAAAGATTGGAAATGACTTAAATATCTCTTAATAAGGAAATGATTACATACGTTTTAGCATGCACACAATGAAATTCTAGCAGTCATTTAAAATCATGTTTTTGATGAGTTACTAATGACATGGAGAGCACTCATAATATAATGTTAAAAGCAGAATATACAATGAATACAGAACCCTCTTTTATTCTCTATATTCGTCAGCAAAATTTAACATTCCCGTCGTATCTCCCTTCACTCTCTACTGTGCCCAGACAACATCAAACGGCTCAACTCACGCACGCTATGTGGTGTTTTGTCTGCCTCTGTGTGCTGTTGCTTTGCCTGGTTTATGTTCCCTTGTGCACTTACTTACTCTGCAGCCCCTACTGAAAAACTGTAAGGCACCATATGAGCTGTATGGACAAAGAAATGTAATTAAAATAAATCCTTTCCATAATTTTACCAGAGAGAGAAAGGAAGGGAATGAAAACAGAGAAGACTTAAAATACGATTTATTTATTTCACTTTCTGAGGTCAAACTGCTTGCAAAGTGTGAATAGGTCAATGGGCAAAATGGGGTTTGTAAGTATTTAAGTCACATAGCTGAATCCAGATGAAAAATGTAAATATTAAGAAAGAATACGGCTGTGTTAAATACTTGAGAGAAGTATTTTGTTAGGCCAAATGACCAAGTAATTCCCTCACTTCCTGAAGATAAATTCAGTGTCTTACTGCTCCCTGAAGCCAACAGTGGGTCCCTTGTCTTCTAATGTCTTGTACCCTTATTTGGCCCGTTTATTATGTTGGGGCAGTGATTAAGTACATGAGCTTTGGAATCAAATAAACCTGTACTAAAATTTGGACTCTATCACTCACTTACTTTGAGGCTGTAGGCAAATGGTTTAAGCTCTGAGCCTCAAGTTTCTCATCCATAATATAGGGATAGTAGATCGTGCTTTGTAGAGTTAGAGTGAAAATGCACAGAATTAACTGTGCTTACTACGTATATTTAATAAATGGCAGTCAGTAGAAAATATCTTCCACAGTATGTATACTATGACCAACATTCATACTGCTTCTCTTCTTTCCTAGGAGAAAGTCTGAGCTAGTCTGAGGACTTTGGAAATATGCAAATGATTCCTGTCCTGCTTAGATTGATCTAACTCCAGCTTTGCAGATTTTGGCCACTGTGCCTTCTCTAGTCAAGCAATAGTTCACCTTGAAAGTTTGAACACTGTGTTTCCAATGTTTTATTTCTTTCAAAAGGAATTCCCTTCTTGAGATTTATCTAAATGAAGAAATCAAATTTACCAGCAATAAAAATCTCTTCTCCTTTCTTGCCATAGAAGATAACTGATTCTTCAGCTCTATTTTAAAACTTTTTTATTCTCATTTTATAAAGTAACTATGAGAATATTGGGATTATTGAATAAGAACTGGCAACTATTCACTTATTCCTTTATTTATGTATTAGAAAATAGAAAGGTTCATGAAAATATAAAGCCTGGGAATTTCTAAAGATAACTCCACCTTCACATATTTTTGGAGGAAATGATTTTTGTCTGTTCCAAACAATGACGCTTAACACAATTGAAAGTTGGCACATTTTTGGTAAACAGCATCTTCCTGGCAGTGTGAAGTCTACTGCCTATTTCTTTTGAGCCAGACTTCTCAGTATCATTTTGATCTGTAAAACATCAAAGTTTCCTCCATAGTATTGTATTTACATCTTTAGAGAATCTGGATGGAAAGGAATTTTTATTTTAATTTAATGGGTAATCAACAATAACAGAAGTCAAAATCTTTACTGCAATATTTGGAATTATGACTGGCCACGGGAAAGTACATGTAGCAAATTACACATAGAAAACATGTAACATAATCTATTTACTTTGATATTTCCAGAAGATATATCCCAGACATTTAAAAAGGCAAGAGGCTAAAAATGGTAAGAAAAAAATAATACCTCTTCAATTTCTGAATTATGCAGCCAAAGAGAAAAATAAAAACCTCAATCACCCTTTATGTGGCCATTATTATTATTATTACTTTTTGCGGTACGCGGGCCTCTCACTGTTGTGGCCTCTCCCGTTGCGGAGCACAGGCTCCGGACGCGCAGGCTCAGCGGCCATGGCTCATGGGCCCAGCCGCTCCCCGGCATGTGGGATCTTCCCGGACCGGGGCACGAACCCGTGTCCCCTACATCGGCAGGCGGACTCCCAACCACTGCATGTGGCCATTATTTTTTAAAAATTCTGGCTTTTCAAAAGATCTACTTGGCTCTCCTATGGAGAACGTGAATTCTGAGAATGGTACCAACAGGTTAACTCCAAGTATGATGCACTTGAAAAAGAAAGAACAAGATGGACTCTATTCCTCCGCACATTCAGAATGGAGATGTCTGAGCATCATCAGTAAATCAACTCAGTGTCACTTTGAAATACATATTTATCTCATACAGCAGTTCTTTTAGAATCACAACTTTGGTCTTGGGGACAGAAGGGAAGAATATAACTGTCTGTTGGGGCTTTGGCATATTTGCCAAGTGTTCAATCTATCTTTGTTGGACTTCTTTAAAATATGTCACATCCGACTCAACTTCTAGGGAATTCTTTCTCACTAACCATCAATCTTGGCTTCTTCTGTCCTGATGAAACCCTGATTCAAGAACAAGTTAAAGCACTATTGGTGTATTTCTGACTTTTTGTCTAAGGAAACAAATATATCACAAAATTTGAGGATTGAAATGCTCAAGACACCAAAATTATAATTTATCTTACACAGTTACTACAACCTATTTGCTAATCCTTGTTAGATATTGTTTCACATATGCTTTGCCAAATATTAATCCTTAATAAATATGTAAAAAGAAAGTAATGTTTTCTGTGGAAAATATAACTTGTTTCAAAACATTTACATACTTATATTTATGTAATTGCATACATCACAGTGCTTTTTCTATGTTGATTTTATAAGATTTTATTTTTAATAGAAGAAATAGAATTAATAAGGGTATGAATGTGCTTTGAGAAAACACATCGTGACAATCTATTCAGAAAATTGTAATTCAAACCAAAGTGGGCAGGAGTAGTACAGTCTATTCAGATCTAGGAAATGTTGCTAAATCCTGTGTGAGTTCTGGGTTGTCTGTGATTTTCTCTTGTTCCTCTGTGGGTATTATTCTACTGATTTTTGGCTATTGAGAAGTCAATTGTTAGTCACTCTGGTTGTTAAAATAGTCTCTGTAGTGTTTTTCAGTTCCACAGATGTGTCTAGTTGTGGATTTATTTTTACTTATCCAGCCTAGAATTTACTGTGCTTTTCAAATCTGAGAGCTCAAGTCTTTCACCAGTTTTGGAAAATCTTTAGCCATTATTTCCTCAAATATTACTTCTTTTTTTAATATTCTCCTTTTTCATCTTCTAAAATATCCATTAGACATATATTGGACATCTAAATACTGTCCTCTATATGTCTGAAACTCTCTTTCATATTTTTGGTCATTTTGATCTTCTAGGTAATTTCCTTAGTTCTATTTTTTAATCCAGTAATTATTTATTCAGCTGTGTCCAGCTTGCTAATAAAACTATCTCATGATGTTTCTTTTTTTCATTTTAATGTCTGTATAATATTTATTTCTAGGACTCTTTGGTTTGTTTTTAAATCTTCCTAGTCTTTTGTTGTTGTTGTTGTTTTTTTTTCTCGGTACACGGGCCTCTCACTGCTGTGGCCTCTCCCATTGCGGAGCATAGGCTCCGGATGCGCAGGCTCAGCGACCATGGCCCATGGGCCCAGCCGCTTCGCGGCATGTGGGATCTTCCCGGACCAGGGCACAAACCCGTGTCCCCTGCATCGGCAGGCGGACTCTCAACCACTGCACCACCAGGGAAGCCCTTCCTAGTCTTTTTTGATAGTAACTTGTTCTTTTGTCAAGTTTTTAAATTTTATATTTTGTGTGCTTAATTATAAAACAGCCTCTATTATTTCAATTTCTTGTGGGTCTATTTCCACTATTTGTGGCCTCTTCTGCTTTTTACTTATGTTGCTTATTTACATGTGTGTCTCAGAATTTTGACTTCTGAGCTTATGTTTGGCTGGGCTTTTTCTTTTGAAATTCTGTGTAGTGTATGCCGAGAGTACATGCATCCAGAAAGTTTTTGCCTTTGTTTTTGTAAAGTGCCACAAGAGCATTACCAATGCAGTATTACTTTTTATATTATTACTTAAATGAATATAAATTAGTTTATAAATGATTTATATAAATAAAAGAATCACTAATGTATATTAATCATTTAACACTTGGTGTTTCCGGGGTTTTGAATTCTGAATACTCAAGAGTACCTCTTTATTGATCCCACGAGAAGGCCAGACTTCGCTGGATTCATTTCCTCTTATAATCCTATTTTGGTAGGTAGGTTTATTTTTGTGGTTCACCCTTTCACTGAAGGCCTAGCCCTTGAAGGTGTTCACTTCATGGAAGGTCTCAGTTCCAAGTCCTGGTTCCTACAAGCCCAAGGCTTTGTCTCCAGTTCTTATATTGTCATTAAAACACAAGTAACCTGTAATTCTCTGGTTTTATGCCTTTTATTCAGTTTTTGACTGATTTACCTTTTTCCTCCCAAGCTCTGCTATGCATGCTGTATCATATTTCACCCAGTATGACTGGTTTTTCAGATTATCTAGTCTGCCATATTACATAAGTTCTATGTATGTATGTATGGGTGTATATACACAGACAGTACACCTTTAAAACTTGAGGAATATTTTCCTACCTTGAAGGTAAATTGTCGCAGATATTAAACAACTGTGCAGGAATTCTCAGTAGCTTATTATGTTGACAGATTGATAGTGGGTGAAACACCTGAGAATATTAGGTTATTTTTATTATGCCACCTCAGGCTTTCATATAAGATTCATAGAAATGCATTTATTTAGTAAGCATATAGTTAATGTAGTATAAAACTTCATCTACTTGCCAAAAAATGTACTTTTTTTTCAGGATAAATTTCAGAAAAAGATCCTTTATCTATTGCAGCAAAAATGGAAGAAAACAACAAACTTTAAAAAACTTTAAATTGCTGTTTGTGAGCCTGAATTTTCTTGATTAGCAGCAGAGTTATAGTATAATCAAAGGTTATAACTCACCAAAGGAGTATAAAGGAAAGTTCAGTTTTCTTAAATTCTGATTGCCCTGGTGAGGCCCTGGTATAGTAATTTTGACAAGCAAATAATCACAAATGCTGACTAAAATCAGACTGGAACTTATCTCAATAAGATGCCATGAGATGTTAAAGGAAAAAAAAAAGATGACATGAAATGTAAGCAGTGCCTAGGAAAGCACCCTTTAGGAATTACACAACTTTATTTTTATTTTATTTTATTTTTTTTTGTGGTACGTGGGCCTCTCACTGTTGTGACCTCTCCCGTTGCGGAGCACAGGCTCCGGACGCGCAGGCTCAGCGGCCATGGCTCACGGGCCCAGCCGTTCCGTGGCATGTGGGATCTTCCCGGACCAGGGCACAAACCCGTGTCCCCTGCATCGGCAGGCAGACTCCCAACCACTGCGCCACCAGGGAAGCCCTAATATGCTATATTTTTATGAAATTATGTTTTTTGTTTGTATCTCCCCAACTAGAAAGATAAAATCTACCAAGGGCAGGAATCTTTGTGTTTGTTTACTAATATATTGCCAGCAACTAAAATAGTAGCTCAGTTAGTAGGTGCTCAAAAATTGTTTGGGATGTAAATGAACAATTTTTTACTTCCCTGCCTCTAAATCAGAATGATAATTCATGGCCCCTCATTTCCTTACAGAGATACATGGGTACAAATGTGATCCGTGTATGCCAAGTACATTGATTTAACTGAAAGAAAGTCGTCATTCATAGAACACCAATTACCGTTTTTTGGAAGCATTAAGTGGCCTAGCCTTTAAATGTCTTAATGTTTCCATCTTAAATCTGTTATTAAGTATATGGCAATTTTCCTTAAACAATCTCTCTTCTATAGCAACAGAAAAAATATAATGTTTCGTACTTGGGTAAAGGTCATACCTCATTTTTTTCCTTGAGTTTTGTGATCATAACAATCACAGGACTGTCTTCCTGCCAAACCATCTGCCAGAAATCATTCACGGTGTTGATCATGGGGCCCTGCGTGGCGATGAACGCTTTCTCTTTGCCACTGTAGCCCTAGTGTGAGAAAGGAGACAGAAATGTTGGCTTTGAAGTTCATGCCTTGCACTGAAAGTTTAGGTGAAAGATCTTCAAAACAAAATAGCTCTGATAATCCAAAAGCAACACAGACTTTTGCAGCTTTATTGATTCTAGCACCACAATTCTTGGGGTTGTTCTCCCAGCAAGTCAGGCACAGCATATGGTACTGAGGTTTCTAAATCTCAGTCCTCCCCAGAGCACCTCAGAGGGAGCACTATAGCCACAGACACACAGGAAAGGAAGACTTACTATAAATGACCCACTACCAAGGTTGATTATGACCAAGCAAGCAAAAAAAAGCAACAAACTTGCTAGTAACCAACTCTGAGGGAAAAAAAAAAAAAACAACTAACAATTCTAAATAGTAAATTGACATGCTCATCAGAAAGAAATTTATTTACTTACCCTAATATAATTAGCATTAATGTAGGTGCTCAAAGAATTAGTTACATTTTTTGGTCTTAAACATACTCTGCTGAGGGGATCTAATGAAGAAAACAAGAAAGACTGTGTTAACCAGATTTACTCTTTTAAGTTTCTTAGAACATCAATAACCAGTACATAGCACACATATATACTGACCATCTGGCATGTGTCAATGTTTTTTTTGGTGTGGCTGTGCGTCTGTCTCTCTTTTTTTTTTTTTAACATCTTTATTGGAGTATAATTGCTTTACAGTGGTGTGTTAGTTTCTGCTGTATAGTTGCAAATGAAGCAACTGACAAAGGATTAATCTCCAAAATATGTGTGTCTGTCTCTTGATCTGTTTTTATTGAGGGACATTTGAGACCATCTTTACCCCTTGTCCTGACACAGATCTCGTCCATAAGCCCAAGATGATGAGTTTCTACTTTACGCCATTTTTGGTGGGTTTCTGATTCTTGACCCCATTTCTCATTTACGCTCCTTTTCTTATTCTTTGCATTTGGAATTTGCACCATATCTCCCTACTCAAGTCTCTCTTCTGTCCTCCGCAACAGCAAACACTTGGTCCAGTCCAAATCTCCTCTCACGACTTGGAAGAAGCTGTCTTTACCATGTGTTTGTTCACTGACATCACAAATATCTGATATCGGATAGATTATTACAGTATTAAATTCTAAAATCACTTTCCATCAAGAAGAGTTGAAAGGCTCTTTGTGAACCACGGTGGTGATTTTTACCAACATTTACGTAAATAATCCCTTTGTGATTTCTTTAACCCAGTTACACTCTGAGCCTCTTGAAGGCCAGGATGGGGATTTTTCATGATCTGTGTAAGACCTGGTGTCTAGCACAGTGCTTATATATGTAATAGACATTCAGTAAATGTCTATTGCATTGATTTAAATGGCTCTTTCCAGTTTTTAAGAAGTCAGTTCTATGCATTCCTCTCTAGCAATTGTTCTGTTGCTCTTCTTCTCCCGACAGGTGAAGTCTGAGTGTGTATTTTGCCCACCTCCTCACCTACACTTCAATCCTTCTTGCGTACACTCCAATCTATCCTAACCCTAGTCTTATGCAGACACGGCTCTTGCTCTTGCCGCTGGTGACACTTTTGCTACTAAACCCAATGGTGGTATTTATTTTTTCACATCCTCTGTGTAGAATTAAAAAACTGCAGATCATATATCTTTTTATGGAGTTTTCTCTTCCCTTGGATGCTGCGTCACAGCATTCTGGGTTTCCTGCTACCTATTCGATGGTCTCTTTTCAATCTTTTGCTTATTTCTTCTGCCTCCTTTAGTTTATTTATTTATTTATTGGCTGTGCTGCACGGCGTATGGGATCTTAGTTCCCCAACCAGGGATTGAACCCGTGCCCCCTACAGTGGAAGCGTGGAGTCCTAACCACTGGACCGCCAGGGAAGTCCCTCGTCTGCCTCCTTTAATGTTGCTGATTCTAGGATTCAACTTGACCCTCTTCTATGCTCACTTGACACTGCCTTGTTGGGTGATTGATTCACCCCCATGATTTTGTACCCATATCCTGCAGACTCCCAAATATATATCTTACACCAGACTACTCTCCTCACTTATAGACCACATTTTACATTTTTTCATTTCCTTCTGGATATCCTACAGCTTTGTGAAACTTCACATGATCACGTGCTCCTGACAGCCCTGTGTTATTCTATGTTGCGTGTGCTACCACAGCTCCTGAGTCCATGTTTGAAAACTAGTTGGACTAGTCTCCATATTCATGTTCTGTCCATTTGGTTTTCTGAAACTCGCTAGGATTTATCTTGCCTCCCTCTTCCCAAGGCTTTCTTCTTAGGCTAGGACCTGAGCATTCCATCTGGTCTAACTGCCTTCAATCTTGTTCTTTACCCATCCATCCTTCTCATAGCTGGCAAGGCAGTCTTTGTAAAATAAAATCTGATCACATCATTCCCTTGCCTAAATGCCATCCATGGTTCCTAATTGTCCACAGCAGTATTTCCCAAACTGTTATCTGTAAATCATTTCTTTTATAACATACAGAATTAGGTCATATAACTTGTAAATTAGATCATCTTTAAAAAGGGGGTTCAGTAATCAAATAAATATGGAAAACACTGAATTCAGCAAACTTGAACAACAATCTTTTCACTGCAGAATTTCTCAGGGTCTATATTATGCTAATATACTCTGTGAATTTCCAAGAAGGTATTATTTATAAACTTATTTGCCCACTACATTCATTTTATTATGAATACTTATTGACAATTCGACAGTCCAGAGCAGCATTGCCCAATAGAACTTTCTGTGATAATGGAAATGTTCCTTATCTGTGTTGCCCAAAATTGTGACCACTAGCCATGCTGGCTATTGAGTACTTGAAATGTGGCTAGTACACACTGAGGAACTAAAGTTTTCATTTTATTTAATTTTAATTCATTTAAATTTACTTAGCCATATGTGGCTGGTGGTTGCTCTACTGGACAGTGCAGATCTAGGGGATGAAATCTCCTTAGTGGGTCCAACAAGTCTTTATCTTTTCCCACAGCCTCATCAGTAATCACTTTTCTACGTGTACATGCTCTAGTCATATGGGCCCAGGGAAATCTCTCAAATACTCCATGTTCTTGCAGAGTCTACGTTTTTGCATGTATTGTTTCCCTGCCGTCTCTGCATGGTAAAGTCTTCCTCATTCTTCAGAGCTCAGTTCAAGCAATACCTCCTTTCGGAAGCCCTCCCTTGTCCTCCTGGTGGAATTAGGCATTCCCTTCTTTGCTCAGGCTGCCTGAGTTTTATTTTAGAATTTAACATCTTGTATTTTAAGTGCTTAAATGTTTGCTTGCCCTCAATGGTTTGTGATGAGCCCCTTGAGAGCAAGGGCTGTCTTTAATTAACGTTTGTATCCTTTGTGATTTCTATTTGGTATGTGGCTGAGACAGTGTTTAACATTAGAATTAATTTCGATTAGAAAGAGTCAAAACAATGCTTTGTTTCAATTTTTTTCTTTTCATAGCAAAGGGGACAGGAAAACTTCCATTACTTTTCAGTATCCACTGATTATTAAAAGTTTCCACAAACGCCCTAAACCACTCAGACTTGAAAAGAGGCCCACTTCCTTCAGTTTTTATAATGCCTACGATATATATGATCTACTGGGAACGCAACCCGAAAATTGCTTAGAAGCAGGTGTCCTGTCACGCTTAATTAAGTTTATGTTGTAAATTGGTAATTTATAGTATTTCCAAGTATTCAGAGATTTCCAAATATTAAAACAAAAACAAAAACAAGAATACAACATATGATGGAGTAGGGGAAAATAAATTTGGTTCCAACCAAAGCCTTTTTAGTGTTTTTAGTCTAATAAAAATGTCAAGGATTAAAAAAACAAAATTTTGTCATCATCAGTTATTATTTTCATCTTTATTGTTATAAGTTTATTCATGTGATACATTTTAAGTCTACATATTAGTCAAATTCACTATGATAATTTTTTTCAGAATTGGTATTTCTGAATTATATGTTAAATGCTTAGCATACCATTTATGATTCATCTGGGCAGTATCAATAATAACTACAAATATTACATTGAGCACTGATGACTTTTCCTCCCTGTCTTCTGCTCTTCCCTTTTTATTCAGTATTTCCTTCTTTCCTTCCTTTGCTTTCTTCCTCTTTCATTCCTTTTTCCCCTCCCTTTCTCCTTAGATCCCTTTCCTCCCTTCCTCCCTCCCTCCCTTCCCTTCCTCTCCTCTACCTTCTTCCCTCCTTCTTGTTTCTTTTTTCCTCTCAACAAATTATTGAACACATAAAGTTTTGGTGTATAGAACACATGAAATTTCCCCACTTTGATCTCTTTAAAATACCCTCTGGCAATCTTAAGTCTTCTTTTTAACAGACAAAATGGTACCTGGATTCTCAGTTGAAGATTTCCTCTCCAGGAGGAAATGTGTTTAAGGTTTGAAGTCAGAGAAGAAGCTATTAGATGAGGGAAAAGTGTATCACTCCCAGTGATGGGCAAAGGCAGGAATGAGAGGAATAGGATAGTTTTCAGAGATGAATTTAAGATAAGTGGGAAATGGAAGGAAAGCAGGGACTGGCCACACCTTCAAGATGATTGGGAATCATCTTCAAATTTGTTGGAAGAGAGAGAAGACTCTAGGCCTGTGTTGTCCATTATGGTAGCCACTAGCCACATGTAGGCAAATTTAAGTTAATTAAAATATAATAAAATTTAGAAGTCAGTTCCATGAGTGCACTAGCTATACTTCAAGTGCTCACTGCCACATGCAGCTAACGGCTATCACACTGGAGATACAGAATATTTCCTTCATTGTAGAGAGTTTTAGTGGACAGTGCTGAATTTGGCAATGCAGTGATAGATTATGTGAAATTCACTTTTTAACATGCATGTGAACATTATAAGAGAAAACAGGGCTCTTCAATACTGTTTTTGAAACTGTAAACATTTCTCTCCAAGGTTAGTGTTCTTATTTTCTGGAATTGTTTCTGGGGTTAATGATGGATTCAGTTAGGTAGAGAAGGAAAGGAGAAACTAACATTAGCTGAGGGTTTACTATTAGTTGGAACTTTCCTAGCCATTTTTCATACATTTATTTGATTCTTTCAATAGCCTTACAGGGTAGTATCACTATTACTATTTTTAGGGACAAAGAAAGGATGGCACAGAAAGATTAAGTATCTTTCCATAAATTGTAAATGTTTTTGCCAGGATAGGAAATCAAGTCTAAACTCCAGTATTTTGCTGAGTCACACAACTCGTTGCTTTAATGAGTGGTTCACTTATTTGCATATTTATTCTGTTCTAGGCACTTTATACAGTGAAATGGAAAACATAATGTAAGTAGGAAACATTACTAGACTTTAAATTTTTAAATATAAAATGATGGTCAGAGCAAATAGGGTTTTAAAATTTGATTTATATTGTTTTATAGTTGTATAAATAAATTGGCTGCATGGAAAAATACATAAAATTTCTTGTTATACTTCTTTGTTATACAAATAATTTCACATTGATATATGATCAGTTTTTTCCCATTGCTCTTGTGTTTAGGACATAGATAAATTTTTATCACAAATATTTGTTTATATTGTAAAGTAATTTGATATAAACTTGAGCTAAGCGCTTTAATCTACCACTTAAGAATGTTCTGAGCCAGGCTGACACTGTCCTTAGAAAAAAAGCTACAATTTAATTGGTTCTTGGCCATCCATATTTCTGCTGCAAAACATCCTCCAAATTATACAAACTCACTAATATGTACAAGCTGGAAGCTTTTAAACTTGAGAGTTTATTGTAGGCTAAAACAATAAAAACAATTGTAATATTTAAAATATTAATCATTTTAAGATTATTATTTTATGTAATGTTTCAAATTTATGTCATATTACAGTCTAAAATAAACCATAAAGAGCAGCTTTTCATATTCATTCCAGTCATTTCTGATGATTTTCCAGCCAGTGATGTGGCTTGTCCAAGCTATATTTACTAGATTATATTCTGTGCAACAGGGGTTGGGTGGGGTATTCAGGCTATAGACATTTTCAACAGAAAATCTGTTATTTGCAACATCAGTTGTCAGCACAGGTGCCCTGGTTCAAGCGACCCACCCAGTTCTGGGAATGGAAAAGCTGACACAGGACTGTGAAGCAGTTGTCTGATAGCATCTGGCAGGAAACAGAGAAGGCTGAACTTTAAAATAGTCCTAATAATTTCCAAATCCTTCTGAGATTAGGTGGTTAAGTATAATACTTGCAATACATGTATATGCCCTAATTACTTATGGTTGGTAAATTTCAGATGAAAAGTCCTGAGAGAGAGAGTCGGGGGTGGTGGTTGGTGGGGGGGGGGGCGGAGAGAGAGAGAGAGAGAGAGACCAGTTGTAACACACAGCACTTTCATCCCCTTCAGCCAATTATAGTTATAAAATATCTTTCAACAGTGACTATATCTTAGGTAAATAGGTTTAACTATACAGACCAATTAAAAATATGTTACAGTGGAGTAACTGTTACAATGTGTTTCCGAAACAACTCCAACAGAAGGGGAAGCCCAAGGACACTATTAACAGTAATTCTTGCTCTATTACTATAAATATGAAGAATTTGGTGTTTTATGAGTGAATTAATGAACTGAATTATGAATACTCTACTATTTCAATGTCAATACTCTAAAACAAATCTTCGTGGCTCCATCTTTCCAGAGCTATTGCCTTGAGATGTTTATGGATTTTTGCCCAAATCCCAACTATATCTTTGTTTAGTGATTGACAATATTGCTTCTTCTCCAAAGTATTTTTGCCTTTCTAGGCAGAATTACTAAGTCCTCCTACACCGGTTAGGCAAGATCTCTATTCAGGCTCTTACATTGAACATAATTACTTATTTACATGTCTCTCCTCTGGTCTGTGACCTCCTTGATCTTATATGCTGCTCCTTACTCCTTACTGGTTCCGGGCATCTAGCTCACTGCTTGACATCGATAAATTTCATGGAGTTAAATTTAGTTTTAACATAGTCTAAAAGTGTTTCTCAAAGTGTGGTCCTGCTATCACCTGTATCAGAATCAGCTGGGTGTTTGCTAGAAGTACAGATTCCTGGGCCCAACAGAACCCACTTGACAGAATCCCCAGGGTGGGGCACAGGACTGGATTTTTAACAAGGACTCTAGGTGATTGTTATGCACAATGAAGTCTTTTGGTAACAGCTTTTTTGAGATATAATTCATATACTATACAACTCACTCGTTTAAAATGTGCCATCACATAATTTATTTTTATTTGTTTAATCCACAGAGTTGTGCAACTATCAGTGGTGGAAAGCATGGGGGCAGATGTGTTTGGATTTGAATCTTGCTTCTTTACTATCTATAAGCCTCACTTTCCTCCTCTGTAAGAAAGGAACAATAATATCTTTCTGAGTTAGGATGAGAATAGCTAACATTGAGCACTTTATCATGTGCAAAGCACTGGGCTCTACAACAACCCTGTGAGGTGGCTACTACTACTCCCATTTCACAGATGAAGTTAAGACATTTACCCACGGCCATACAGGAAGTGGTGCAGCTGGATATGAACCCCAGCAGATTGGCTCTGGAGGCAGCCCTATAGCTACTAGACTCTTCTGTAAGGGTACAAGATAGTATATAGAATGTTTCTAGCAGGGATGGCATTTTAATTATCTCCCCAAAAAACTCATACCCTTTAGTAGTCATTTCTCATGCCTCTCACCACTAGGCAACAACTGTAGTTTCTATGTCTACAGATTTGCCTAACCGGACACTTCATATAAATGGCATTATGCAGTATGAGTTCATTTGTGATGGCTTCTTTAAAAAAAGAGGTACCTCATAAAAAAAAATACCTCATTACTTTAAAAAAAATTAATTAATTAATTTTATTTATTTTTTTGGCCGCATTGGGTCTTCATTGCTGCACGCGGGCTTTCTCTTGTTACGGCAACCGGGTCTACTCTTCGTTGTGGTGCACGGGCTTCTCTTTGCGGTGGCTTCTCTTGTTGTGGGGCATGGTCTCTAGGCACTCGGGCTTCAGTAGTTGTGGCACGAGGGCTCAGTATTTGTGGCTCTAGAGCACAAACTCAGTAGCTGTGGCACACGGGCTTAGTTGCTCCGCGGTATGTGGGATCTTCCCTGGACCAGGGCTCTAACCCGTGCCCGCTGCATTGGCAGGAGGATTCTGTTTTTTTTTTTAGCATCTTTATTGGAATATAATTGCTTTACAATGGTGCGTTAGTTTCTGCTGTATAATAAAGTGAATCAGCTATACATATACATATATCCCCATATCCCCTCCTTCTTGCGTCTCCCTCCCACCCCTCCTATCCTACCCCTCTTAGGTGGACACAAAGCACCGAGCTGATCTCCCTGTGCAATGCAGCTGCTTCCCGCTAGCTATCTATTTTACATTTGGTAGTGTATATATGTCCATGCCACTCTCTCACTTCGTCCCAGCTTACCCTTCCCCCTCCCCGTGTCCTCAAGTCCATTCTCTACATCTGCGTCTTTATTCCCGTGGCAGGTGGATTCTTAACCACTGTGCCACCAGGGAAGTCCAGTACCTCATAACTTTTTATTGCTGAATAACATTATGTTGTGTGAATATACTACATTTTATTTATCCATTCATCAGTTGATGGATATTGTCATTATTTCTACTCTTTGGGCTATTACAGATAATACTGTTACAAATATTTGTGTACAGCTTTTGTGTGGATACATGTTTTTATTTCTCTTGTGCATATACCTAGGAGTAGAAAGTCTGAGTCATATAGTCAGTCTAGGTTTTACCTTTTGAGGAACTACCAGACTGTTTCCTCAGTAGTTGTACCATATTACATCCCTACCATCAAAGTATGAAGGTTCCAATTTCTCTACATCCTTGCCAACACTTTCTATTGTCTTTTAAATTATAATCATGTGGTTATGAAGTGTTATCTCACTTCGGTTTTGACTTCCCTGATGCCTAATTGTGTTGAGTATCTTTTCATATGCTCATTGGCCATTTGTATATCTTTTATGGAGAAATGTCTATTCAAGTCCCTTGCTCATTTTAAAACTGGGCTCTTTGTCTTTTTATAATTGCGTTATAAGTGTTCTTTATATATTATAGATACAAGTCTTTTATTAGATGTATAATTTATAAATATTTTCTCCCATTTTGTGTCATTATCATCTTTTTAGTTTCTTGATGGTGTCCTTCGAAGCACAAAACTTTGAAATTTTGTTCAAGTTCAATTTACCTATTTTTTTCTTTTGTTGCTTATACTTTTGGTGTCATATCTAAGAAATCATTGACTAATTCAAGGTCATGAGATTTACATCTGTTTTATGTGAAAAGTTTTATAGTTTTAGCTATTACAGTTAGGCCTCTGATCCACTTTGAATTAATTTTAGTATGCTGTGTGGGGCAGGGTCCAACTTCAGTTTTTTTTGCATGTGGCTACTGAGTTGCTGCAGCATCACTTACTGAAAAGACTAGCTTTTCCCCACTGAATTGTTTGACACCCTTAGTGAAAGTCACTTGACCATAATGTGTGCCACAGTAAAGTTTTAGAACCATGTGTCTACTGAAATTATGAGCAGACTTTTTTTTTTTGTTTTTTTTTTTGCGATATGTGGGCCTCTCACTGTGGTGGCCTCTTCCGTTGCAGAGCACAGGCTCCGGACGCACAGGCTCAGCGGCCATGGCTCATGGGCCCAGCCGCTCCGCGGCATGTGGGATCTTCCCAGACCGGGGCACGAACCCGTGTCCCCTGCATTGGCAGGCAAACTCTCAACCACTGCGCCACCAGGGAAGCCCCCAGACCGTTATTTTAAGAGTAATACAAGATAAAGTTATTAACCTTAGACCACTTTAATGATTATTAGTCTTTTTTTTTTTTTTTTGGCTGCACCACTTGCGGGATCTTAGTTCTCTGACCAGGGATTGAACCCGGGCCCTGGCAGTGAAAGCGCAGAGTCCTAACCACTGGACCGCCAGGGAATTCCACTTTAACAATTATTAGTCTTGAGATGTGTTTGTAATTCCAAATTTGGTGTGTATATGGAAGTTGTGAGGATGGGAAATGGTGAGGTAGGGGTGGATGGGGAAGGCTTGCGCTTTACAACACAAACTATTTAATTCAAGAAACTTACTTGGCAAAATGGTCTTATAGCGGTTTTTAGTTCCATGACATGGAATGTCAATTTCTTTGGGATCCACAAAGTTCATTGGTATTTCCTGCAAAAATAAATGATATCAAATACTGTATTTAATGCTGTCACAAAGAAAATCTTCACGGGGGGCCATCTGATCCAGAGCTCTACTGGACTTCAAAGTCATTTATGAAACAACAGACTACCACCTCTGGTTGACCAACACCCTTCCCTTCATAAACACATCAGCTGCACCCTGACAAGCTGACTCCAAGAAACGGCTTTGTGTGTTAGAAAGTATTATTTGATATGTAGTTCTTAAAGAGACATAGAAAACTTTGGTTAGGTTTTAAGAATCCTGTTCTGACATAATTGCTGGAAATATATAAACAGGCAGCTGAAAAATTGCTTTTTCTTAAACAATGTATTCAGATTTCTTCCTATCTTTGTGTAGATTCAGTACCAAAAATTTTATTATGATAGATTCTCTTTTAACAATAATTGTGACTCTTTTAGGATTATGAAAACCTTCCTCCCCAAATGGTAAATATAAAGGGCATTTTTGCTGATTTAAGTGACGCTGATATGATGCATTTTTTTGGATGAAGAAATGGTTTATAATTGTACTGTTCCATTTGTGGTTGTAAATGCAACATGTGTAGTGAAGGGCATTTAGGCACTGTCCTCTTGCACTTAACAAGAACACAAATATTTTTATTAAGTCAGAATATATGTCAAATGATGGAGGAGGGAACAATTAAAGCAGAAGTTGCTCTGTGTGTTAGACAGAAAAGGTGGGCGTCTGATGCTGACTGGGACAAAGGAAACAAAAAGCCAACGTTTTCAAAAGGGTCTGAACAAATATTTAAGGAGTTGATTGTACAAAATAGTATGTTTTCTAACTTAAAATTCTGCAAAGGATTGCTTAGATAAGGTCAATGTGCATTAAAATACCTTTTGTCCCTAGATCACATAAAATAATATTTTTGTTATCTACACTTTCTCCTACAGAAAATAGAACTTGACAGCTTAATATTCATTGAAATGAAAGAAATTATCTACAAATTTATTTAAATTGTCCTTGTTTTCAGTCAATCTGAAAATTCAAGAAAAGCCTGACTACTGTGAATTTAAGACTCGGTCCAGTGAGAGGAGTAGCTTACTTTTAAAATATTGTTTCCTAAGCTTGCATTATTTTAGGTATTTACGATATTTATTCCTACTCTCTGCTCCAACTAAATGTTGTAAGTTCTCAGTTCCAAGTTACCAAAATAAGCAAAATTGTTGAATGTTCAGTAGAAACCACATGTCATGCTTGGGAATTTCCAACAAGTTAGTCTGTTTTAGCAAAGCCGTGAATATCTTTATTCCTCCCCGATCTTTCCTGTTTTCTGACACACACTGACAATTTGTCATCTTCCAGCATTATCTCTCTCCTCGGCATTCCTTGCTGGCCTCATCTCTCAGGGAAGTAGACTGTGTTAAGGGCTTATCTCATAGAACAAAGAGCTATCTGTGGTTGTAGAAAAGAATACTAGGTGTACCCTTGGCCACTTCTGTGATCACTGACTGGTTCTTTTATTCCTCCCAGTTCTCCTTTTTTTCATACATAAAAGATGATATGCTATGAAGTCTAATTTTTAAAACAACATGCTTGTATTTTAATAATAGTTGATGAAGCTGATAGATCTAACCTATTGTTGTCTCTCGTCATTAGGGTGGTTGCAAACACCTGAACTGACCCTGAAGTCGTCAACTTATTATACCCATCAGCTATGGCCTAAATGTACAACTGCTTTAAGATGCAAGGGGTTCTATAAAATGGATATTCCCCTTGGGCAACAGTGAGACCTAAGAAGGTCTAGTCTGTCTCCATGCTCTCTAGATTGAAATGTGTGTTCATGCATCATCACCAGCAACACTGATGGGTCAGCATCATTTTTAGCTGAATGAAACTCACCCTCATTTTTAGCTCACATTGGGTCTTCCTCTTGTGTTCCTTATTTCACTAAATGACAATACATGCGCGCTGTTGCTCAAGTCTAAAAATGGGGGTGTCATCCCTGACTTTTCCTTGGCCGCCTTAGCCTATTAAGCCCACTTCTTGTAGGTGCCTATAGACCCTCCCAAATTTTTTTTTTTTTTTTTTTTTTTCAGTACGTGGGCCTCTCACTGTCGTGGCCTCTCCCGTTGCAGAGCACAGGTTCCGGACGCGCAGGCTCAGCGCCCATGGCTCACGGGCCCAGCCGCTCCGTGGCATGTGGGATCTTCCCAGACCGGGGCATGAACCCGTGTCCCCTGCATCGGCAGGCGGACTCTCAACCACTGCACCACCAGTGAAGCCCCCCTCCCAAATTTTCACTGCTACTATTTTAGTTTTGACCACCATCACAGCTCCACAGGATTATGTCTACAGTCTCCAAAATACCTCTTTCTAATGCTGACTCTACTGCAGATAGTGATCTTTTTAAAACACAAGATAAGTCCAAACCCTTAAATATGTATTAAGACTTGGATTTCTTTTATATCTGAAACTCATTTTCTGTCACTTCCCACCTTAATTTCAATGCTCCTGTCAAACTGCACAATTTAATTTCCTGAACAGTGACAGCAAGGCTGTTCCTTCATCCTGGAATGCTCAGCTCCTTCTTGTCACTTTGCCTGGCCAGCCCTTAAATACTCTGCCGCAATTCACATTCTAGTTTGAACACTTACCAATAGTTGATGAGATGCAGGGTGGATCTAAAATCCTTGCACTTAACCTTTTGAACTGTAACCATTTTACCGTAAGCTGCCTGAGTGGAAGACAGTGTCATTTTAGAATGTGCCTCTAGTGCCTAGTATATCAAAATACCTACTGAAGAGTGAATCATAAACAGCAGGCTCACCATGAATTCACTTTGGAGTAAATGTGAACTTGCCACGACGTCCCTGAGCTGTGACCTTGTGAGAATACGGCTGGCTGACTGCAGATACTCCATTGCTACCTTCTCCCGTGGGGTTGGTGTGGCCACAAAGGGTTCAACATTCCCCAAGCTACTCATGTCCAGGGTAAGAGATACGTTGGACCCTCGTCTACATTGGAGAAAAATGTTATTAGGTTTAAATACTGCATGAATTATTGTGAGCAGATCAGTTTGTCTTTCTGTACATACATATAATTCAGTGAGAACTATTACAGAAATAAGGACCCAATATCTTCTTTAATGGTACCATAATTGACTATAGCAACTACTCATAGTTTCTTAAGAAACGGACAGTTTTGTTGTTGGAAATAACTCTGAATTGAGAAAATGCACTATAGTTTATTAAGGGGTATAGTTGCTACAGAAATAATAACATGGCTAATAAATTAAGTGAAAAATTTAGGAAAAGTAAACACAGCATTTGAATTGAGGAATGAGATGTAACGCAAACCTACCTTATTTATCTGTATATCTGAGAGTCCAGTATATAAATTCTATATCCACCCTAATTCTTCTGATATCCATATACCATACCCATGATTTTATTGAACACAGGAAGCTCACAGGAGAAAATAATCTTTTTATTTTAGTTCAAATGATTGTCATTGAAATAGAACTTAAAAGTTTAAAATGTATATATTTTTTATAACTTCTGATTTATCCCTAAAAGATAGGTTTTTCATCCTCCATTTATGTATGTATGTAATGTATATGTAGGTCTATGTGTGTAATTGCATATGCATATATGTATTTATTTAATTCTGTGATAAACTTACCAGGGACCATAAAGACCACAGACCCTCGTACTAAATTACAATTGATTCTTCCTCTGTGATTTCCCTCCTCTTGTTGGGAGGCAAGGTGGTGTTCTTCCAACATATAAAGGCTCCTTGTGTCCTGAAAGAAGGTGTGAGTGCCTCTTACTAGTAATATTGGCTGTGTGGAACCAAGAATTAACTATAAAATAGCATATGCTGAGGGTCAAAGTCAGAAATTGTACTTAAAGAAATGTTAAATTTAAAGGGGCCTGAAGTGAGCATCAGGCGATCAAATATGGTGCCAACTGGTTGGTGTCCCAAGGTAATGGAGAACCGGCAAATACAGGTCAAAACAAATGTGAGTAGAGAGAATACAAGAAGATACCAGGCCCAGCATATTATTTCCTTGGAATGGTATTTTACATGTATGGAACACTACCTCAGGAAATACTGAAGTGGCTACAGCTTAATTTTAAGGAATGCAAAATTGTTAGAACATACAACAAAAACCCCAGTAAACAAAAACATATCAGTTCTTTCCTCCTATGAATCTGCTTCTGGTTGTAGCTTTGGTGTCATTCTATAGTTTGATATATAATGTTGTCATTTTTGTTAATTTCTAAATGGTTTGTAATTGTAGTTTTAATTCTTGCTTTAACTCAGTGGTAACTAAGTGTTTGCCCATTTATTGCCCTTATTAATGTCTAGTAAGAGTACATGGAAATCAGTGAATGGACTTCTAATTACTGGAATTTCTTGATTGTTTCTTTGAGACAAATACTATAAAAAATTTTCTAAATATTTCATACATACTTTTGCTGGCAGCTGCTTTGTTTATCTATCTATGTATCTATTGACACATATCTCTATATATCATATATAAGCACATATGTACATATATAGCACCTTATATATTATATTATGATATATTATTAAAGATATTATTCCAATTTATTTTTTTCCTTACTTTTTTCCTACTGGATTTCTCATAGCCTGAGATATGTATGTGATTCTTCCACAGTAACTGTTTTTGTTATTTTTCCTTATATTTCTAACAGCTTTTACTTTATATATTCAGCCATTACGTTATTTGATGAGATTCATAATTATATCTTCACTGTAAATTTTATCAATATCAAATACTTTCTCAATTTTATGTTTGGCCTCACATTTGACTTTTGCTTCCCAGTTTTATTGAGACCCAATTGACGTATGGCATTGTGTTAAGTTTAAGGTGTTTGACTTACATATATTATAAAATGATTATGCACTAAGTTCGGTTAACATTCATCACCTCATATAGATACCAAAAACAAAGTTTTTTCCTGTGATAAGAACTCTTAGGAACTACTCTCTTAACACTTTCAAATACTGTATACCACATAGCAGTGTTAACCACAGTCATCATGTTGTACATTACATCCGTAGTACATATTTATCTTATAACTGAAAGTTTGTACATTTTGACCACTTTCATCCAATTCATCCTCCCTCCACCCCTCACATCTGACTTAAAAAAAATTAATATTGACATTCCTGCTTTTTTTTTTCTTGGCATGTTCCTGAAAATCTTTTTCTAGTTTCTATTATTATTTTTAACTCTTTTGAATCACTGTACTAGGGATTAGGGGATAGCATTTTAGACACCCCATAAAATATCACCTACCTGATAAGAGGGACGGTTGCCCCCCACCATGTTTTCTTTTTGGTGGCTGCTGGTGGTGACCGACAGGGCTCCTTTCTTTCTGAGTAGGGGGGAAACAGCTGAGGAGGAGCAAAGGGTGGTTCTCCTTTCAGGCCAAGAATTTTAATCTTTTTTTTTTTTTTTTTTTTGCGTTACGCGGACCTCTCACTGTTGTGGCCTCTCTCGTTGCGGAGCACAGGCTCCGGACGTGCAGGCTCAGCGGCCATGGCTCACGGGCCTAGCCGATCTGCGGCATGTGGGATCTTCCCGGACCAGGGCTCGAACCCGTGTCCCCTGCATCGGCAGGCGGACTCTCAACCATTGCGCCACCAGGGAAGCCCTTTAATCTATTTTTAATGGGAAAGTGGTTTTTAAAGTTACTCAATCCAGTTCTTTTGGCCTTTAAATTGCAGAAATTCCTTCCTAATTCTGATAATAGTTTGCCTATTGGTCTTAGATTTTAGTGTATTTGTGAGAATTTGACTTTTGCTGGTTACCTAGATAGTTGAGTAAGGAGCTGGGAGAAGCAGCTTAGGGGACTGCTAATCAGATGCCATTTTAAACCACTATTCCATTCCGTCCTTTTTCAGCCCTAAAATACAAAAGTATGTACAAACCTGTGAACTGAGGGATACTCAGTGCTACAATGGTTTAGTAGAAAGTGAGGTCTCTTCCGTCCAGAGTGGTCAGAGCAGATGTATGAATGAGGATGAATTGAGTTGGGTCTTGAAGATAAAAGATAAATTTTGAGTAGATGGTTATTTCAGAGAGAGAGTCTGGCAGGAAAAAAAAAAAGTGTGGGAGCAGGAAATGATAAGGCATCTTTGAGAAATCTCATATCATCAGTTTGAGCTAGAGTTCAGTTGTGTAAAATGTATTTTGGAACCAGGGGGCAGGGTTATGTAGGAGAGTTGAAAGAGAAGCAAGAGTCATAGAAACAAGAGTATAAAAAGCCTCCTGAATCCAGAAAAGAGAGAATTCAGAGCATCAAGTTATATCAACCTCTGTTTTGGCTTCTCGCAGCATATTCTGCCCAAACCTGGAGGATTAAAAGCCTCTGGGATCCCTGTCTAAGGTCTTTTTGATCTTATGAGTAAATTTTCTAAGGATTCTGTGATAAACTGAGAGCCCTGGAAGCATTTTCATGCAAACTGACTTGGTCAGGAAGAACCACTTTTGTTTGTCAAGGGAAAGAAGAAGGAAACGAATATTATTTATTCAACATCTACTATTTGCCAAGCACTGTTCTAAGCACTTCCACATATGGTATCTCAATCTTCAGAGCATCCCTCTGAGGTATTATTTTCCCCCATTTCACAGGTGAAGAGATAACTAATAGGAACATGATAGCAGAATAAAGATTCAATCCAAGTTAGAACATAGAACCCAAGCTCCTTCTGCTTTGCCACCCAAAAGCAAGGGTAAGGTGGGCAGATTATGTTAGACTGTGCAGTGCCCTATGTAGAGTTGGGGTCAGTTGTTGGGGGGAAAGTTAGGATTACTGAATTATAATGTGGAGACAGTGCAGTATTCAAGGTACAAATTCAATCTTTACAAATTACAATCAAGGTACAAATTCATACTTGTCTGGGCTCAAACCCTGCCTCTCTCATGTCATTGTGGTGGACCTTTGGTCTGGCTATTTAGCCTTGTTACATCTCAACTTCCTCCTCTTTTGTGAAATGAATAATTCAGTGTACCTACTTCAGAGGATTAGTACAAGGATTAACCAGATAGTTTAAGTAAACTGCTTTTAAATAAGATGCCTGGCTACTAATAAATTTGGGTCATAATGAATAAAGTCCTATATAACTCTCACCTTCTACTTCTCTAAGAGACCCATTTTAAGAGATCTTCACAAAAACTCGAAAATTCTTTACACTGAGATTAACGTTTTGAAATCAATGGATAGATTCTATAGCTTGTCACTAAAGAAAAACACATCCTTCTTGATAACCTCTTTCTCTTAAAATTTCTTTTTATTATGGCAAAGCCATCTTCTCTGAACCCTAAACAATTCCAGAACACTTCACCTCAATGCCTCAGACAATGTCTTAAAGTTTAATTATGGAGTCGAACTGGTACAGGCTGTTGACCTTACAGAAAACACTTTCCACAAAACAGCCCTTATCATGAGGGCTCTTTTATCCTGGCCATGAAATATTACCATATGATGTCATTAGCTTGGAAAAATCTCTGCTTTTGTTAATTCTTATTTTCAAGGAACAACCAATATCTAGGTTAACTGAAATATAGTGGAATTAGGAAACAGAATCAGTAGAATCCACTTAAAAAGGTGTACACTTCTTAGTCATGTCTTGGGTTGGAGAGAAGAGATTAAATACACATCCACATTTTTTTTTTTTTTTTTTTTGCGGTACGCGGGCCTCTCACTGTTGTGGCCTCTCCCGTTGCAGAGCACAGGCTCCGGACGCGCAGGCTCAGCAGCCATGGCTCACGGGCCCAGCCGCTCTGCGGCATGTGGGATCTTCCCGGACCGGGGCACGAACCCGCGTCCCCTGCATTGGCAGGCGGACTCTCAACCACTGCGCCACCAGGGAAGCCCCACATATATTTTAAAGTGTTAATTTTTCTGTTATAAAAGTAACACATGTTCATTGTAGAAAATTTTAAACTTAGGAGTTTCAGGGACTTCCCTGGTGGTGCAGTGGTTAAGAATCCGCCTGCCAATGCAGGGGACATGGATTCGAGCCCTGCTCAGGGACAATCCCACATGCCATGGACCAACTAAGCCCGTGCGCTACAACTACTGTGCCTGTGCTCTAGAGCCTGTGAGCCACAACTACTGAGCCTGCGTCCCACAACTACTGAAGCCCGTGCCCAGAGCCCGTGCTCCACAACAAGAGAAGCCACCGCAATGAGAAGCCCGTGCAAAGCAACGAAGAGTAGCCTCTGCTTGCTGCAACTAGAGAAAGCCTGCTCACAACAATGAAGACCCAATGCAGCCAAAAGTAAATAAATTAATTAATTAATAAAGCTTAGGAGTTTCAAAAAAGAAATTAAAACCACTCAGTCTCATAAACATCACTAACATTTAAATTGACGTTTCAAATTTGCGATTTTATAGGCAGCACTGGGAGTGATTTATTGTTTTAATTTTTATTTCTTTGGTTATAGATGAGGATAAACACTTTCAAATGACTATTGTTCATTTATTGGTCATTACCTTTGAGAACTGTCTGTTCATCCTCTTTCTTAATGTTTATATTGTGGCATTAATGTACTTATTATTGATTGCTATGATAAGTAAGATACTATTTTTCAGACCCTATTGCATATATACATCTTATTGTTACTTTAAAATACTAAGGATTTTTTTAAAGTATATTTACATTTAGTCAAACACATTAAATTCTACAAATTAAATATTAAACTAAAAAGGAAAAGGTATCAATCTTTTCTTTTGTGGTTTCTTGCATTGCTTTAAAATCCATAGAAATTCTTCTCCTGGAAGTTTAGATATTTTTTAAAAACTTAATCTTTTAATCGATTTATAATTTATTTGGGGGTATGGTAAAGGTAAGAATAACCTAGGTTTTGTTTTTTTTTTTCCCTAAATAGGTTATCCATGTTTCTAACACTATTTACTAAACAATCTAGAGAAGGGATGTGTTTTATAAATATGGGAATATTAGGTTTTTAACTAGCTATCCCTGACTAATGATCTGGAGGAGAAAAATACCACTTTACTGAACTAAGAGAACGTACTTCTTCTCCACAGTATCCATAAACCAAATGGTAAGAAGTGAGGTGAGAATCAGAAAGACATCTCAAGAAGAAGACAAAACCGATGTAAGAAATTAAGAGAAAATTTAAACTAAGGGATGGGAACAAAAAATCTAAAGGATTTAGAGAAAATAATCAACAAAAATAACAGAAGGAGATCTGGACCTTTAATAAAAACGGAATGCGGAAAACTAAGAACACAAAGTCTTATTAAAAACTTTGCTTCTTTTTTTGTTACGTAACTCTGGCAAACTGTTTAGAATTTTTTTATACCTTATGACTGCTGTTGGACAAAAGGGAACATAATGAAAAGCTTTATCACACTCCCACTGTAGCACCAATTTTTATTTATGCCAAAAAATAAATAAGAGGGAGGAAATTCAAAAGATACCAATGCAAACAATTGAAGGAAAAAGCAAATTCTTAAGGAAAGGTAAAAGGAATGCAATAAACAGCATGCTAATTACAATTAAGTAAAAAGGAAAACATGTATAAATATTATGGGCCAGGGCCACACATTCATTTCAGCAAGAGAATATAAACATCTGTTGAAATTGTTCAGTTTTTGCCTTGCTGTTCCTAATTACCAAGAGGTGAAAAGAAAATACAAGCTAAAAATACATGAACAGTTGAGTGCTGGAATATCTCAGAAACTAGGCATTTCTTTTCCTGGTAGTTGGGACAATATGCTGCAGTTCAGAAGCTGGATTTAGGCAGAAAGGCTACAGTTTCCAGCATTGTGACCATGGCTCTAATCCTCAGATATGGCTGCTTTTTGCGGTACCTTGGCCACCAAGAACAGTGAGACTTCAAGTGTGGCCCCTCATTTTGTGCCCAACAAAGAATGGAAATGGGAGTAAGAGAACAAAATGAAACTGATCCTTTTGCCTGGAGTCCAGAAAGATGTACTTCTGAAACTACTGAACTATGAAATTACATTTCAGTGGGAAAATGGTGGCAGCTGCTTATCTCGAAGTACTTGAAACGGGAATGGAAAAAGATGCATCTAAAAATTATAAGAATAATTTAGTACAGAATGAAGGTGAACAGTTCTCTGAGAGCTTTTCCAGTCTTATTTTTTTTGTTCTGTCAAAAATATGCATAATTTGTTCAGAGCTGTCTATCAGTATACACATCTAATCCTACATGATGAGAAGAAAGAAGTTTAATATTGAAGTCCTCTCTAGATCTGAAATGTTGTGAGTCTGAGACCTTCAGGCCAACAGTTCCTCCCTGTGCATTAAATCATAATGATCATGAACCTGATAATCTTGGCTTGATCGTAACGGTGTGCTTAAGACCCCTGCCCACCTACTTGATGTTTCTGAATTCGTTTTGCTCATTAAATTTGTCCACATATTAAGTTTTCTAGGAGATTTCTAATAAAGACAAAAGAAAAAGAAAAGAAAAAGAAGCTCTAACTCATTTGAATAACAAAAGAAAAAACATCGAAATACAGAGATGGAATTCCTTTACTATGCATAGATTGACTGGCCTCCACAGTTCTTTTTTTTTTTTTAAAGAATTTTTTTTCTTAATTAATTAATTTATTTAGGGCTGTGTTGGGTCTTCGTTTCTGTGCGAGGGCTTTCTCTAGTTGTGGCAAGCGGGGGCCACTCTTCATTGTGGTGCATGGGCCTCTCACTATCGCTGCCTCCCTTGTTGCAGAGCACAGGCTCCAGACGCGCAGGCTCAGTAGTTGTGGCTCACGGGCCTAGTTGCTCCGCGGCATGTGGGATTTTCCCAGACCAGGGCTTGAACCTGTGTCCCCTGCATTAGCAGGCAGATTTTCAACCACTGTGCCACCAGGGAAGCCCCTCCACAGTTCTTTGAAACTCCAGATTCTATGATTTTTACGTTCTAAGGGTAATGGAATTAATGAATGGTTTGCTGTTTCCTTCCATCTCTTTACCTTCAAATAAATTATGTATAGTGCTAACCCCTATCCTGGATCTCTTGAAAGATGAGAGGGCAAATTAAAAAAAGAGAAAAAAAAAAAAAGAGAGAAAAAAAAAAAGAGGAGGATATGGAGTGCTAAGTTAAATTGTGACAAATTCAAAGCTCTTGGAAAGTTAAATGGTGACATAAATGCAGTATTACTAATTTCTAGAAGCTGAAATAAATGAATAGGTATTGTGACCATCTATAATAAAATTTCCCAAAGGAAATCCTGTAGGGAAGACATGTATTAAGTATAAAAGATACCAGGCCCAGGCCCAGGAAGATGAAAAACAAATTTCACTCTAAAGTAAAAAGAAAAATCTTACAATGTAGAGAAAATTTTTGGTTTGATAAATGATTGATTTCCTTACTTGAAAGCACCTGTTTCACTAGGTAGAACATTCCTGACTCTTTTGAGTGATTAAATAAATATTTTTTAATTCATACAATGATATCTGACCTTTTATATATGTACAGCATGAGGTAAAATTTACTACACCCTTCTTTCATTATTTTAAAAAATAAAAATCAAAACAATCATTAAAAAAATAAATTGAACTTGTTACATTGTTCTTTGAGCATTGACCTTGGAATCTGAGTTTAAATCAATGCTCTGGGGCTTCCCTGGTGGCGCAGTGGTTGAGAGTCCACCTGCCAATGCAGGGGACACGGATTCGTGCCCCGGTCTGGGAAGATCCCACATGCCGTGGAGCGGCTGGGCCCGTGAGCCATGGCCGCGGAGCCTGTGCGTCCGGAGCCTGTGCTCTGCAACGGGAGAGGCCACAATAGCAAGAGGCCCGTGTACCGCAAAAAAAAAAAAAAAAAAAAAAAAAAAAAAAAAAAAATCAATGCTCTGCACTTCACTAAGCTCTTTCAGCCTCAGACTCCTTAATCTGCAAATGGGGACAATAATAAAACTCACAGGATTTGTTCACATTTTAAAAGATAAAGAAGCAAAAATATATGCACATTTCTAGCCTAATAACTGGCATATAACATAATATGTGAATGATTATAGTAATTAATAATGATCATGTGATAATTCTTATTTCACTTCATGCACACATGGCTGTGTGGCAGCTATATGGCATATACTGATAAACATTTGAAGAAGGCAAGGTTAGGAAAGTTGGTTAGTGATGAAGAGTCAGTAGCAGTGTTACATATGCAAAGTCAGTGGTCACCTACGTTGGGACCATTTTTCATTCCTCAAGCCCTTAAAATTCTTACCTTAATAACTTTTTTCAGATTCAAAAATAATGCATAGTCACCATGAAAATTAAAAATATAGATACAAGAAAGAAAAATATCCTATAATACCAACACGAAGAGTAATTGCTAATAACATTTTAAGTGTCTGTCCTTCAAGTTTTAAACATGTATATATATGCATGACAAAAATCTAGATTTTTTAGTCTACATATTCTTTTATGGCTTGCTTTTTATTTAACTAAATATATCACAAATATATTTATTTGTGTCTTTGTGTCTTCAAATTTATTTACACACGAATTGCCAACACTATATAGCACTCCATTGGACGGATGTATCAGTCTGTATGTACCCTAGGTCTGAAGTGGGTTTCTTCTAGACAGCATATATACAGGTCTTCTTTTTGTATCCATTCAGCTAGTCTACGTCTTTTGGTTGGAGCATTTAATCCATTCACATTTAAGGTAATTATCGATATGTATGTTCCTATTACCATTTTCTTACTTGTTTTGGGTTTGTTATTGTAGGTCTTTTCCTTCTCTTGTGTTTCCTGCCTAGAGAAGTTCCTTTAGCATTTGCTGTAAAGCTGGTTTGGTGGTACTGAATTCTCTTAACTTTTGCTTGTCTGTAAAGGTTTTAATTTCTCCATCGAATCTGAATGAGATCCTTGCTGGGTAGAGTAATCTTGGTTGTAGGTTTTTCTCTTTTATCACTTTAAATATATCCTGCCACTCCCTTCTGGCTTGCAGAGTTTCTGCTGAAAGATCAGCTGTTAACTTTATGGGGATTCCCTTGTATGTTATTTGTTGTTTTTCCCTTGCTACTTTTAATATTTTTTCCTTGTACTTTATTTCTGATAGTTTGATTAATATGTGTCTTGGTGTGTTTCTCCTTGGATTTATCCTGTATGGGACTCTCTGTGCTTCCTGGACTTTACTAACTATTTCCTTACCCATATTAGGGAAGTTTTCAACTATAATCTCTTCAAATATTTTCTCAGACCCTTTCTTTTTCTCTTCTTCTTCTGGGACCCCTATAATTCGAATTTTGGTGTGTTTAATGTTGTCCCAGAGGTCTCTGAGACTGTCCTCAATTCTTTTTATTCTGTTTTCTTTATTTGGCTCTGCTGTAGTTATTTCCACTATTTTGTCTTCCAGGTCACTTATCCGTTCTTCTGCCTCAGTTTTTCTGCTACTGATTCCTTCTATAGAATTTTTAATTTCATTTATTGTGTTGTTCATGATTGTTTGTTTGCTGTTTAGTTCTTCTAGGTCCTTTTTAAACGTTTCGTGTATTTTCTCCATTCTATTTCCAAGATTTTGGATCATCTTTACTATAATTATTCTGAATTCTTTTTCAGGTAGACTGCTTATTTCCTCCTCATTTGTTATGTGTGGTGGGTTTTTACCTTGCTCCTTCATCTGCTGTGTGTTTCTCTGTCTTCTCATTTTGCTTATCTTACTGTGTTTGGGGTCTCCTTTGCACAGGCTGCACATTCATGGTTCCCGTTGTTTTTGGTGTCTGCCCTCAGTGGCTAAGGTTGGTTCAGTGGGTTGTGTAGCCTTCCTGGTGGAGGGGACTAGTGCCTGTGTTCTGGTGGATGAGGCTGGATCTTGTCTTTCTGGTGGGCAGGTCCATGTCTGGTAGTGTGTTTTGGGGTGTCTGGGACCTTATTATGATTTTAGGCAGCCTCTCTGCTAATGGGTATGGTTGTGTTGCTGTCTTGCTTGTTGTTTGGCATAGGGTGTCCAGCACTGTAGCTTGCTGGTTGTTGAGTGGAGCTGGGTCTTGTCGTTGAGATGGAGATCTCTGGGAGATTTTTGCCATTTGATATTATGTGGAGCTGGGAGGTCTCTGGTGGACCAATGTCCTGAACTTGGCTGTCCGCGCTCAGAGGCACTGCCCTGACACCTGGCTGGAGCACTGAGAGCCTGTCATCCACACCACTCAGAATAAAAGGGAGAAAAAAAGAAAAAAAGAAAAAGATAAATTAAAATAAAATGAAAAAGTTATTAACATAAAAAACAAAAAATAAGTATTAAAAATTTTTTTGAATTAAAAAGAAAGAAAGAAGAGAACCACCAAACCAAAAAAAAAATCCACCAATGATAACAAGCACTGAAAACTATACTAAAACAAACAAACAAAACCGGACAGACAGAAGCCCAGGACAAATGGTAAAAGCAAAGCTATACAGACAAAATCACACACAGAAGCATATGCATACACACTCACAAAAAGAGAAAAAGGGGAAAAAAAATATATATCTTTGCTCCCAAAGTCCACCTCCTCAATTTGGGATGATTCGTTGTCTCTTCAGGTATTCCACAGATGCAGGGTACATCAAGTTGATTGTGGAGATTTAATCCGCTGCTTCTGAGGCTGCTGGGAGAGATTTCCCTTTCTCTTCTTTGTTCGCACAGCTGCTGGGATTCAGCTTTGGATTTGGCCCTGCCTCTGCATGTAGGTCGCCTGAGGGCATCTGGTCTTCGCTCAGACAGGACAGGGTTAAAGGAGCAGATGATTAGGGGGCTCTGGCTCACTCAGGCCATGGGGAGGGATGGGTACAGCAGAGGCCAGTGTGACACTGCACCAGCCTGAGGCAGGCCATGTGTTCTCCTGGGGAAGTTGTCCCTGGATCAAGGGACCCTGGCAGTGGTGGGCTGCACAGGCTCCAGGAAGGGGAGGTGTGGATAGTGACCTCTGCTCGCACACAGGCTTCTTGGTGGCTGCAGCAGCAGCCTTAGGGTCTCATGCCTGTCTCTGGGGTCTGCGCTGATAGCCACAGCTTGCACCCGTCTCTGGAGCTCCTTTAAGTGGCACCGTTAATTCCCTCTCCTTGCGCACCAGGAAACAAAGAGGCAAGAAAAAGTCTCTAGCCTGTTCGGCAGTTCCAGACTTTTCCCCGGACTCCCTCCCGGCTAGCTGTGGGGCACTAGCCTCCTTCAGGCTGTGTTCACGCAGCCAACCCCAGTCCTCTCTCTGGGATCCAACCTCCAAAGCCCGAGCCTCAGCTCCCAGCCCCAACCCATCCTGGCGGGTGAGCAGACAAGCTTCTTGGGCTGGTGAGTGCTGGTCGGCACCAATTGTCTGTGCGGGAATCTCTCCACTTTGCCCTCTGCACCTCTGTTGCTGCGCTCTCCTCTGTGGCTCCGAAGCTTCCCCCCTCCGCCACCCGCAGTCTCCGCCCACGAAGGGGCTTCCTAGTGTGTGGAAACCTTTCCTCCTTCACAGCTCTCTCCCAGTGGTGCAGGTCCTGTCCCTATTCTTTTGTCTCTGTTTTTTCTTTTTTCTTTTGCCCTACCCAGGTACGTGGGGGGTTTCTTGCCTTTTGGGAGGTCTGAGGTCTTCTGCCAGCATTCAGTAGGTGTTCAGTAGGAGTTGTTCTACATGTAGACGTATTTCTGGTGTATTTGTGGGGAGGAAGGTGATCTCTGAGTCTTACTCTTCCGCCATCTTGAAGCTCCTCCTCCACTTGCAGAGTTTCTGTTGAAAGATCAGCTGTTAACCTTATGGGGATTCCCTTGTATGTTATTTGTTGCTTTTCCCTTGCTGTTTTTAATATTTTTTCTTTGTATTTAATTTTTGATAGTTTGATTAATATGTGTCTCGGTGTGTTTCTCTTTGGGTTTATCCTGTATGGGACTCTCTGTGCTTCCTGGAGTTGATTGACTCTTTCCTTTCCCATGTTAGGGAAGTTTTTGACTATAATCTCTTCAAATATTTTCTCAGACCCTTTCTTTTTCTCTTCTTCTTCTGGGACCCCTATAATTCAAATGTTGGTGCATTTAATGTTGTCCTAGAGGTCTCTGAGGCAGAGGTCTCAATTCTTTTCATTCTTTTTTCTTTATTCTGCTCCCTGGCAAGTTATCTCCACTGTTTTATCTTCCAGCTCACTTATCCATTCTTCTGCCTCAGTAATTCTGCTATTGATTCCTTCTAGAGTATTTTTAATTTCAGTTATTGTGTTCATCACTGTTTGTTTGGTCTTTAGTTATTCTAGATACTTGTTAAATGTTTCTTGTATTTTCTCCATTCTGTTTCTGAGATTTTGGATTATCTTTACTTTATTACTCTGAGTTCTTTTTCAGGTAGGTTGCTTATTTCGTCTTCATTTATTGGTCTTGTAGGTTTTTACCTTGCTCCTTTGTCTGTAACATATTTTCTTGTCGTTTCTTTCTTTTTTTTTTTTTTTGATGGGTGGGGCTGTATTCCTGTCTTACTGGTTGTTTGTCCTGAGATGTCCAGCACTGTAATTTGCAGGCAGTTGGATAGAGCTGGGTCTTGGTGCTGAGATAAGGACCTCCAAGAGGCCTCACTCCAATTAATATTCTCTGGGGTCTGTGGTTCTCTGTTAGTCCAGCAGTTTGGACTCAGAGCTGCCACCTCAGGAGCTCAGGCCCAACCTCTGGCCTAGGAACCAAGATTCCGCAAGTGGTCTCTGGGGGTTCCTCCCATCCCCTTAGGTGTCCTTGGTCCCCCACCAGTGCCTGGTAGGTGCCCTAGTTGTGTGGAGACATGAATTCCATGTCCTCCTAGTTCGTCAACTTGACTCTGCCCTCCAATGGATGTGTCATAGTTTACTTAACTAATACCTTATTTTTGGACACTAAGTTGTTTTCAGTTTTTCACCATTATAGACAAGACTACAAATGAATATCCTTGAATCTAATGTTTGTATATTTCCATGATTATTTTTAGGTCAAGGAGTTTTAAAAACTAACTCAAAATCTCTGAGTTTGGATAAATCACTGGATACATGGAGAATGGAAGAAACATGAAGACTGACTCTTGGGGTTCACTGACATTGAATTAGCTTAGACCCTCTTCATCTCTTGTTCAGACTTTTGCAGTAGCTTCCTAGCAAACTTTCCTAACTCTAAAGTCTCCTAGTCCAAAGCATTTTGTTCCAGATTTCACCAGAATGATGTTTGAGTACTGAAAAAATGATAATAAAACCCATGTATAGCTGCCCTTGGACATGAATTGCTTTCTCATCTATTCCCTATATATTTCCCCAGCCTCATCTCCTCTCACATCCTTATCTAGATCTGTGCTCCAGGCAGGCCAATCAACCTGCAACTCTGCTTTCTATGTCTGAAATGCACTTGCCCAAATGCTATGGTCTCTTCCCTCTGAATCCTCTTAACAATTTTTTTCCAAAATGTCTCTAGTAATATCATATTCACTAGAAATGATATATCTTAAAGTGTGAATTCCTTGAGGGCAAAGATTTTGACTTTAGTCTTCCCTCTGTATCTAGTCTTGAACACATGGAAAGCAACACTTTTGTCATATGCATGTATAAATAGTTGCAAATGAATTGGTTACGGTAATTCTATGTGTAATTACTGTGCTCCACTGGCTTTTCCAACCCTCTGAAAACAGGGGAAATGGGAAATCATGTTAGACAGGAGTTTGAAAATTTAAAATGGAGAGCCAAGCTTATCTAGGTACTGTAAATGTTACAGCGGGTATTTAGTTTGAGTCTTAATGAATATCAATGATGTCTGAGCATTAACATCCTAAAGTGCTATGGTGATTTCGTTTGTAAAAAAGAGAAAAAAAAGTAGTGCTTTGTCTTGTATCCAAGTATGATTAATTTTTTCTCTTTTTTTGGCATTTGGTATTGTTTTGACTGTCACTCATGGTGAGGAGGCTGTTTCCCTTTTAACAAAAGAACAAAATGACGGTAGCTCTAATTTTAGTTCCCAAGTTTACTTTTTCCAAGTTCATATGTTAAGAAAAAGATGATGCTGAGGAAACATTAATAAGTGTCAATGAATAAACCATTCTTTCTGAAATGAGAAATCTTTCTTTGAATTTTAGCTGATTTATATACAAACATACATACATACACACTCACACAATGATGTTTCCTAAGTAACACAATACAATTAATAACTCCCTGTCTCTTGAAGTAACCAATTACCAAAGAACCCTTTTAGTACTGAACATTACAACTCAATTAAATACATTCACTTACTTTCAAGACCAGAAATGACACACACGATTACAATGACCCATACAGCCCAGCTAAAATGCCAATCATCAAAAAATATACAACTTCTCAGATGCTTCAGTTTTTTTTAACAACATCTGGTGGTTCAGCCCAAGTTTTTTAAACCAAACTCTGCAATTCTTACAGAAATCTAGCTGCTTTTTAGTTTAAGACTACTTTTTAAGTTTTAACTAGCAATGAAGGCACAGTTTTATTCCTCAGTGGTACAACATGAAATATAGCTATAAAGCAACATAACTGATATTGCTAAGTCTGTATGTAAGAGAATTTAAGTGCAAAAATGTAGTAGAGCTGTAAGTATTTTCACCTCTGGCTGCAGCTAGAGTGAATGCTGATAGTACATCTCAGGAAAGAAACCTACATAGAAGATTCAAATATTTTGCTGCCTGTTACGGAATAGAATAATGACTAGGAAGTTATAGGGGTAGAGAATATTTATTTATCTTTAAGAGCACATTGCTTTATACCAAACCCTCGAAGTTCCTTTTAATCACTGGAGAAGAACATTCATAAAATTAAAATTTCACAAAGAAAAATTTCACATTTAATGGAAAGAATTAGATATTTTGAAAAAGTAATTCAATTTAATGTCTATCTGAAAGCTTCTAGAAGTCCTTCTCAGTTATTTGATGTGAGAAGCAGGTGTCTTAAGCCTTTAGCTGGAGTCCATCATGGTCTCCCTTTACCTAAAATGAACTCAGTCAAAATTATGAAAATCTACTGCCTCCAGAGCTTCCCCAGATGTTTATCCAAGAACAGTAATTTATTTAAATATACATTCCTGTGTTTGTTCAGTGTTCATTTAAAAGTGCACCACCCAGCAATGCCGTCGCGGGCCTTGGTCAGTTCAAATGCTTTAGGAATAAACCAGGATGATGGTGGCCAGCTAAAGTCATTGGCCTTTCACCTTGGAATTTCGGAGTAGGGAGTTGCTTCCTCTTGGCCAGTGAAGAGTAAATGATTTTGCTGGGTTACTTTGTGGCCATGGATTGTATCTAAAGTGCCATCAGTTCTCAGGTGGAAGGAAGGCCTCAATTACCTGGGAGAGTTGTGTTAGTGATAAACGAAGAGAGTGACACTTGATCATGAGGATTTCATTCTTGCCAATGTAAATACACAATCATGCTATCAGTCACGCCTACTACAAGGATAGATGTTTAAATATAAATTATTGAACAAAGTTGCTAATAGTTAAAACAAGCCTTCTCCCCCTCAAGTAACTGGGATTTGTTGATCTGATGCCATTCATAATAATTCATTTTTATTTCTGGGTCTTCTCTTATCCACTGTCAGATGAAATAAGTGCAAGATAACTCTGAAAATAGAATAGCCATTCACCCAAGGAGAGATATCATGCATACCAGACAAAGTAAAGAATTCTTACTTTGGATTCTGTGTTTTATTATCTATATTATGTTCAAGGAGCAGATGGACTGGTAAAAAATAAATATTTCTGGAATGCAAAATGCCATACACATTTTTAAGAGTGAACTGAAATTTGTCATGTAAAGGATACTTTTATACTTGTTGTAGGAAATACATCCCTTTCCTTTTCCATAAATAAAAATGTTCTAAATTATCACATTTCAACCAAATCAAATAAAGTGGAAAAAATGTCAGAAGCACCATCCAACTAATTTTCTAGAAATAGCCAACATTTTGCTATAAAATTAAAGTTATATATACTTCCCCCTTTGTTATTGAGGTGTAATTTACATACCATAAAGTTTTCTTTTTTAAAGTGTGCAATTCAACAGTTTTTAGTAGAGTTTATATGCTGTGTAAACAACACAATAATCAATTTTACAAGCTGACCCTTGAACAACATAGGAAAATCCATGTATTTATTGAAAAAAAAAATCCATGTACAAGAGGACCTGTGCAGCTGAAATCTGTGTTGTTCAAGAGTCAACTGTATAACATTTTCCTCACCCCAAAAGGAACTCCCTACTCATTAGAGGTTACTCCCCATTCCTCCTTTTCCCAGTCCCTGGAAACCACTAATCTACTTTCTGTGTCTATGAATTTGCCTATTTTGGACATTTCATATAAATGGAACTTATGCATCTGACTTCTTTCACTTAGTTTAATGTTTTCAAGGTTCATCCATGTTGTAGTAGCTATCAGTACTTCACTCCTTTTTACGGCACAGTGTATTCTATTGTATGGCTATACCACATTTATTTATTCATTTATCAGTTGATGAACATTTGGATAGTTTCCACTTTGGGCTGTTATGAATAATGCTGCTAGGAACATTTGTGTACAAGTTTTTTTGTGTGTGGCCATGTGTTTTCATTTCTCCTGGGTATACATGTTGGAGTGGGATTGCTTGGTCATATGGTAGTTCTAGGTTTAACTTTATGAGAAACTGCGAAATGTTTTTCTAAAGTGGCTGACCATTTTACATTTCCACTAGCAATATATGAGGGCTCTAATTTCCCCACATCCTTGCCAATGCTTGCTATTGTCTATAGTTTTGATTGAGGCTATCCTAGTGGGTGTGAAGTGGTCTGTTATTTGGTTTTGATTGCATTTCCTTAATGACTAATGAGGTTGAGCATCTCCTTATGTGCTTACTGGTGACTTGTATACAGTGTCTTCTATGGAGAAATGTCTATTCAAACACTTTGCCCATTTTAAAACTGGGTTATTTGTTTTTTTTATTTTTGAGTTGAAAAGTTATTTATACATTCTGGACGCTAGACCCTTATCAGATATAAGATTTGCCAATATTTTCTCCAATTTTGTGCATTGCCTTTTTATTTTCTTGAGCGTATCTGTGATGGTTAATTTTATATGTCAGCTTGACTGTGCCAGGGGATGGCCAGATATTTGGTCAGTCATCATTCTAGGTGTTCTGAGGTGAGACTAACATTTAAATCAGTTGACTGAGTAAAGCAGATTGCCTTCTTTCCCTCCATAATATAAGTGGGTCTCATCTAATCAGTGGAAGGCCTGAGTAAAACAAAAAGGCTGACTTCTCCTAATTAACAGAGAATTCTTCCTGCCTGACAGCCTTTGAACTAGGAAATCAATTTGTTCCTGCCTTTGGACTTGAACTGAAACACTGACTCTTCCTGGGTTGCAAATCTGCCAGCCTACACATACTGGAACCACATCAGCTCTCTGGGTCTCCAGCTTGCCTACTCACCCTACAGATCTTGGGACTTGCGAGCTTCCATAATCACGTGAGCCAATTCCTTATAATGAATCTCTTTACATACGTGTGTGTGTGTGTAAATACATCCTATCAGTTGTTTCTCTGGAGAACCCTGACTTACATACTCTCCTTTGAAGCACAAACATTTTTATTTTGATGAAGTCCAAGTTACCTATTTTTTCTTTGGTGGTTGTGTTTTTGGTGTCATAACTGAGAAATCATTGCCTAATCCAAGGTAATGAAGACTTACGCCTATGTTTTCTAGGAGTTTTATAGTTTTATCTCTTACATTTAGGTATTTGAGATGTAGTAAGGCAGAAAGATACATACTTTGGGGTATGATTTGTATAGAGTTTATGAAAAATTATACTATATATCGTTTATGTTTTATATATTATTTATGATATACACTATATATTATGCTATATATATGATACATATTTATCAAGTAAAAGTGTGACAATAGTTATGGGAACGATTAAACACCAAATGTAGAATAGTGATTGTCTTTGAGGGATAGGAAAGGGAATTAGATTAGTTAAAAGCAACCAGAGTTCCTATTGTATTTATAATAAAATGTTTTATTAATTAAGCTTGATGGTAGAAGCTTAGATTTCATAGTGTAATACTGTATATATTTGTAAATGAAATATATCATAATAAAAGAAGCCAGTGTAATATCAAGAATCACATGAGGGATGCTAATAAAGCTATGTCCGCGTAGCATAGATTGAAGTGTAGTTTTGTCACTGCTTGGTTATTCTTACATAGACACTCAAAGCTATATTCCTGGCCTTAAAGACTGTGTCTACTTACATTATCATTCAAATAATGTGGTTACTGTTCCACTCCCACTTCATTTTATCTTGAGTAGACATACCTATGCTATAAATATCTATTAATTCAAAGAAAGCAATAACTTATTTAATTTTTAAAACATTAACAATTATAAAATTAATATGTACTTACAGTAAAGTTTTCAAATAAAAAAATGGAAAAAAAAGTCCCTTCCCCCTTAGTTCCTCCCATCTCCTGATTTTCTGGTTCTACTTTTCAGAGCTCACCACTGTTCAGGTTCTTATGCACTTTTTCTGAAATTATCAGTGCATTTACAAAGAGAAACATGTGTATGTTTTTTAAAATATATTGGATCATAAAATTCCATACAGTTTTGCAACTATTTTTCCATTTTCCATTATATATTAGAAAGCTTATCTTATTAGAGTAGCAATGTAGATTTCATAAATAATAATATATAATGATGTACATGTGTTGATGAATATCTAATAATAGCTATTTACCTCCAATTCTTTTTGCTATTAAAAACAATGTTACAGGGCTTCCCTGGTGGCGCAGTGGTTAAGAATCTGCCTGCCAATGCAGGGGACACAGGTTCAAGCCCTGGTCTGGGAAGATCCCACATGCTGCGGAGCAACTAAGCCCATGCACCACAACTACTGAGCCAACGCTCTAGAGCCTGCGAACCACAACTACTGAGCCAATGTGCTACAACTACTGAAGCCTGCGCGCCTAGAGCCTGCACACTGCAACAAAGAGTAGCCCCTGCTCGCCACAACTAGAGAAAGCCCATGCGCAACAGCAAAGACCCAATGCAGCCAAAAATAAATAAAATAAGTAAATTAAAAAACCCCAAAAACCAGTGAATTGTTTAAAAAAAACCCCAAAAGACAAAACAAAAAAACAATGTTACAATGGACACTCTTGAACTATATCTTTGTTTATTTGTGCAAATGTATTTGTAGGAACAATTATGAGAGATATAATTAATATAAGTTTCTGGTATATATCAAGTACAATGAAAGTAAATTATCTTTGTTACTTAAGAATTACAAAAAGCAACCTCTTTACAACTTTAATTTCCCCCTCCATCAGCTTCTAAGACTTTAAAACAGGATAGAGTCATTAGAATATTGGGATTATGGACACACTATAAAATACTTGGATTGATTTCACTATATCTGCACTCTATCTCCCATTTTCAGGTAGAATTATTAGTAATTTTCAATTTTTTCTATTGTTTACCCTTGTAAGTGAAAAAAAGTAGGTGCACATCCACTGAAGTTTATTTATTTGTAAATTATATGTGTGTGTGTGTACTGCAAATTATAAAACATTTACAAGGTTTGAAATAGGAAAGGGCAAGATAAAAACAAATTTTTTTTAATACTTTTTTTACACCCCAAGGACCAGTCTGCACATTCCCTGGGGTGCACATACCCACTCTGAGGCCCTGCCTCAATTATCTAGACTTACATATGTGTGTGGTGGCTTCTTCCAACTGCTTTGGATATGTAAGAGCGTATGCACTTGAGATGCTGCAACAGAATATCTACCATATCAGCCATTATTCATGAAATAACTTTTTTTTTGGTTTATCATGGAAGCCACTTCAATCTGCCCTCTGGATAGGCAACTGGTAGTCACTAAGTTTTCACCATAAGAATTTGCCATCCAAATGACGTCTATAACTGTAAAGAAAAAATTAAGATGTTCTAAACTTAATATTTTCAGCAACACTTCTCCAAGGCAGATGGCAGTGGAGAATATGTAAAAACAGGCTTTTAAACCACAGCTACAAGAATATTCCTTGTTTCTCTAACAAACTATTCTCCTTCAGATATTGTTTTATAAGTTAATTCATTATTTCTCTGCAACAGAGACCTCAACACAGAAATCCTAATATTTATCTAGACAACTCTTAACCTCTGAGATATTCAATAATGACATTTTAATTAGATGTCCAGGACATGTTTCTGTGAATGATGTGATAATGAACAAAGAAAATATGTATATTTATCACCTTTCGGAAAAAGGGAGAACGTAAGACTAGAATGACTTTAAATACCAACTAACTCTGTCATCTGAGCATGCTAAATGGTCCTCAGCTATACCAGTGACACTTCATTCTAAAAATGGTCATTTCTGATGATGAGTGAACTTAAGAAATATACAAATGAGTCTACTTACTAAATGACTGTCAACAAGGGATGACAAGGTGTAGGGTCACCAGATTTAGCAAATAAAAAAACACAGGGGGACTTCCCTGGTGGTGCAGTGGTTAAGAATCCACCTGCCAATGCAGGGGACATGGGTTTGAGCCCTGGTCCAGGAAGATCCCACATGCCATGGAGCAACTAAGCCCGTGCACCACAAATACTGAGACTGTGCTCTAGAGGCCGTGAGCCACAACTACTGAAGCCCACGTGCCACAACTACTGAAGCCTGCACACCTAGAGCCCGTGCTCCACAACAAGAGAAGCCACCACAATGAGAAGCCCGTGCACCGCAACGAAGAGTAGCCCCCGCTCGCTGCAACCAGAGAAAAGCCCGGGTGCAGCAATGAAGACCCAACGCAGCCAAAAATAAATAAATAAATAATAAATAAATAAAAACCTCGAGAATATTTAAAAAACAAAACACAGGATGCCCAGTTAGATTTGAAAAATAGCTCTAACTGCCACATTTTTGTAATTTAATGAAAAAAGCTGAATAGAGGACATTTAGGGTGTCCTGACAAAGTCAATACAAGACGCCAGAACAAAATCATTAAAATACAGGACATATATATATACACAGAACGCCTGCCAACACGACCAGGGTGGAACATAATCGACCTAATTTCAATTCCTTCTATGCATCTGTGCTTCTCTTCTACATGCGTCAGAGATTTGTAGACGTGGAAAAGGAAATAAGAATTAAGTACCAGGAGATTTTCAAGACTGACTAGAAATAAATTGGTTCTTATATTTATCATGATGTTTTTCACTGATTCCAAAGAAAAAAAGTAGTATTTGCTTTTACTGGTGCACCAATTATAATATAAAATGTGATAATAATAACATAATACTTATAGCCTAACAATATAAAACTTTATATTCCTGTAATAATGCTTCTTGATTTCTGGTATGAATAGGGATCCATGCTAAGAAATGAAAAATAAAATCTTCTTTTAAAAAATCCCACACAGCGACAGTATTTGAAAGGTCTCTCAAATGATCTGATTCAGAACGAGTTTTAGAAAATCTGTTATTTTGATTTGAATATTATATTATTTGTATCAATAGTATTTGGAACTGCTTCTTGACTGCTGGACATTTGGAACTATAATGTACTAGAAGCCTTAACACTGGCAGTTATATTTCTAAGAAAGATTTATTTTAAAAAAAAAAAGACAAATGTCATGGTCCACTGCTTTATATACAAATATACACCCTTTTTGTGCCTTACCATTTTGGGTTGACTATCTGGTAGAATATTTTGAAAAGCTGAATGTTACATTAATTCTTTGTATTTCATGTGAAGAAAATTTATTCACTCCAAAAACAGTCTTCAACAATCTAAATATTTTGAGTTCGAATTTCAATATTATACGTAGATGAGGTGAAATATTTATAAAACATAAGAAATGCAATCATAATGGGGAATAGAAGAATACATAATTTTGTAGATTAAAACGTTTACAGCAGTTTGCATTTGTTTGAAATACTGTATAGAAACAATTTGAAGATAAGTCCTTTGAATTTTTTTTTTAAACCTTCATTTGTCTGAATTATCAACGCATGCATTTCCCACCAATAATTCTCCATGTCAGATGAGGACAGTCAGAACCGCAAATGATATAGAAATGAGACACTTAAGACAATCTGTTCCTGGAGTTCGGGTCCACACCTAACAAATTCCAAAAGTTCTTCAGACCTCAGCAAGTCAAAATACACTACGGAAATCGTTTGTGACAGGAACTCTTGGGCCAAGCTTTAAGTAATCAGTATCTGGTTAGGACAGGAATCACCCAGTATCCTGTGGAGGAAAACAGCTGACATGAGGGCCATTTCAGCTTTCCCTCTTATAATCATGCTTTCTAATGTACTGCCAATTTGCTCCTGGGCTGCCCTCGATAAGGCCTGTAGCATTACGGGAATCCAGGGTTCACGAATGCAAACTTCTCAAGGCTCCCACCCCCATCTTTTCCTGCAGATCATTTCTACAGTGAAATTGCGCTTTATCACAGAAATCCCTTTTATTTATTTATTATTTTTTTTTGCAGTACGCGGGCATCTCACTGTTGTGGCCTCTCCCGTTGCGGAGTACAGGCTCCGGACTCGCAGGCTCAGCGGCCACGGCTCACGGGCCCAGCCGCTCCGCGGCATGTGGGATCTTCCTGGACCGGGGCACGAACCCGTGTCCCCTGCATCGGCAGGCGGACTCTCAACCACTGCGCCACCAGGGAAGCCCCAGAAATCCCTTTTAAATGCAAATCCTAATGAATCTTATAAGACTCCCTGATTAAACTGCATCATTGTTTTGTTGGAGGTGGGTGGGGGGAAAGAAGGTAACACTTCCTTTCTTTTTCAAACTGAAAACTGCAAAGGCAGAAACACCCAAATTCTATTGCTTCCATATAACATAAACCTTTATCATCGCTAACAAAGAAGAAATAAAACCCTTTCTGATTAATACCAAACCAGAATCTTCTAAAGGCCATGAACATCGTAGCTGGGTAACCCTGTTGGGTACATTTGCTGTCTGAACAAATACAGGGACTGCCTTCTAAGGGTGATAAGGTACCCCTGGGAGGGAAGGCTTCTCAGACTCCCTGTGAGTTTTAGGATCGTTACGTGGTCCTCTCCTTCTTTGATTTGGCTTTAAATCTTAAAATGGCAACATATATTGTAAATCAACTATACTTCAATAAAATAAAAATGTGAAAAAAGGCAACATATTCCTCAAGCAGGATTTTTGAGGACAGAGAAACGATCTGCTTAAAGGTCCTTTGAACAAAAGCCAAGAGCTCAACCTGCTATTGACCCTGAATTTTCTTCTGTTTGTGGCACACAGGTGCCACCTAGGGGTGGAAAGCGGCACCACCGGCTCTTCTCCAAGTGGGATGGGTTTATGACCGCTAGAAGGAACAAATTATTTCGTTTTAGAATGTTTCTATTTCTCCACCGACAAAATTGAACACAGCCCAATCATGAATACAGAAAAGGCAAAAACAGAAGAATTACAGGATGCCTTGGGCATCAGGAGAGGCAGGAAACAGGGACGAGTGTGAGCTTTGGTCGTACACAGACATGGGCTCAATCCCATCTCTGCAGCTTGTGGGCTCTATGACGTTTATTGTGTCTGTGTCTCACTTAAAATTGAGACTATAAAATCTGCCTCTCTGCGATGGTTATCAGGAGCAAATGATACTACATAGTTGAAATGCATCTTGTACAGTTCCTGACACATAGCAGCTGCTCAACAAATCTTAGGTATTGGCAGAGCCATATCCAGGTTTTTCTCGTTTCTGGGACATTTTTCATATTGGTGTCGACACTAGACCATAATATTTTATCCTATATTTAAATATGCCAAATAAATGATCTCACTGCCCCCCACCCGCGTATCTTTGCCCCAGCAACTTTTTCTATCTGGGTTCAGATTAAAGTGCAGGTTGGGTTCTTCACTGTATAGGGTTTGCCTATACAGAAAGCCACCCCAGAACAGTAATGCTTTCTATTCTAAGCAAGCCAAGAGAAGTTTAGGTACTTAAAACACATGTTTTATGTAAACAAGATCATCCAGAAAAATACACTTGCCATAAGTTCCTGAAAGAAGTGCGTTTGCAGATATTTATCTATTGTTACCTCTATTGCTTGGATGCCCCACAAAAGCTCTTACTTATTCACACTACTGCCAAACGTCCTAAAGCTCTCAGCTTAGTAGGTTAGAAATGATGCTAAAGAACCAAAGGAACAGTTTTGATTACGATCAAAGTCAGTGCACATTGCACACAGGTATATTGCACACATTGCTATACCTGGACAGTCCACTGCTGTCCAGGTATAGACACTCCTCTATCCTGGCCTAACGTCTGATGAGGGGTACCCACCACTACTGTGGACAGTCACCTGCCTTGGGCACACTCCTTTCCACTGCTGATGGGGATGCAGGTGGAGAGAAGAGCAGGTGCACAGCAGATTGCTCCTGTTCAAATAGACTGTCATGCATATCAAAAGGGAACTGATATGAGCGCAAGAGGAGAGATTTGTAAGTGCTTTTCAAATGCATTTTAGGTTTGCTACAGGATTCTACTTGGGGTCACCACCAGATTTCTTATAGGGCCTTGGTAAATGCTTAAAAATACTTACTTAACGTCTTGAGTTTTCCTTCTACTTGGTTATTGGTAAAACCGGGATTATAGCTCTGCAAAATGGGTAGGATTCAAAACATTGCAAAATGCTGCTAGCCCTTCATCTTTATTTCACAGCCCTAGCCTCTCTATGGAAGATATTTTAGTGAAAAAGTACAACAAGTGGATCAAAATTCCTCCTACTAGTGCATCAAGGAAAGAAATCTTTGGGAGGGCAGTTGGATGATATTGAATTTGCAGGGTTAGCAAGGGCAGCGAACTCTCAACGAGCATGCTTACCAATTCTGTGGTGTCTCTGTGGCCTGAGTCAACCCCAATTTTAAATGTATCCAATTTTTGGTGTGGAAAATATTAGGAAAGAACAAACTAATGGAGTTTGTTCTCAAAATACAGGAGACATGGATGTATTTCCACCCTTTGGGAAACTTGCCCTGGTTATGGACCCACCACGGACACTTCCTCTCCCACCCACTTCTTTCCTGCTTCGTTACCACCACAACCCAGGGTACTTTTAGGTCTTGCGCCTAGGACTTGCAAACGCCTCGGGTGGATAAGAATGCTTTTCCTGTATAAGAACACAAGACATTTTAGGAACAGGAAAAGCCTATCCGGTCCAACATACCTGCCCTTTTTAGGTTTATCTTAATCTCACCTTCCTGCATTGTTACCTTCCTTCATCTTCCTACACAGAAAAAAAAAAAGCATTTCTTGTCCATTTCTCATGATCTTTACTATCATTAGACCTGATAACATCAGACATCCATTTTAGTATCACTGTCTTTAAACTAATGATTTCTAAAAAACACTTTGCAAAGCAAGTAGAGAGGGGATAATTTTTCTTTCATAGAGTCATAAACCGTGAGTTTGAAAGAGGAGGCTGCATAGCAGCTTGGCTTCGAGGGATGGGAAGGTCATCTGGCTTGATTTTATGCTTAGCTTTTAATTTTGAGTTCTGGTACGTGTCATGTTCTGGGTACCAACATTTGCTTTCAGTGTGTTTAGTGATAAGGGGTATGTTTATGCAGAACAGGACTTACTATGGAGAAAATATGCAGGTGGCTAAAGTTAATCACAAACGGCAGAGACCTGTTAAAAAGCTTACCATTCTCTGAGCCCTTCCTTGTCCCTGTTCCACATTTCATCTCTGGAATTTACAATAGGGTGAGGTAAGCCACTGACCATCATAAAAAGGGTGAAATATTTATTCAACAGATGTTTCATTACTCGAGAAAATTCACATTTTCAATTAAAAAGCCAAAAGATGGGCTTTCCACGCAAGCCCTTATAAGGGATCCTTGGCAGCATTTATTTTTAGTGCATACAAGTTTTCTGCACTGAATTTTTACTTTTTAACTGTGCAGGTCAACAAATCACTGAGAAGACACCAGAACTGTCTGCCAGATGTTGACCACTGATTAATGTGTCTTAAGGTCAGCCAAAAGGGAAGAAAATATGATGGGTGGAGCGTGAACAGCCAGCACAATCAACATCTGACCAACCAGGGTTTCCTGTCACCTTGGGAAAAAAATTGATTGGCACTGGTTTCCTGTGTACAAGTGAAAAACCAGTAGCAACTGCAGTAACAAGAATAAACTACAGATAAGAGACTTGGAAATTAAATCAAGTCATATCACCAAAACTTCAGCTTGAAACTGAGCAGAAAAGTCCTAAGATGACTTTTAAGGGCACTTTTTCCTTTGAAGTTATTTTATATTTAAAGTATATTGACTTCTAGTTTTGCCATTTCTGGCAGTCTCAAATCATTAAAAAGGACACAAGAATTATAACTTATGTTAGGGGTCATATATTTTGCCCAAGACTCAATATTTCCCATCATCCAAAAGATTACATTTTACTAGTGCACTGGAGTGAATTTTTGTTTCAGGTTTTACTCTATCTTGAATGATAGCTTTCAGGGGGCAGAGGAAATCTTTTCTACAAGGACAGTCCAAGTGTACAAGCAGATTAAATATTATGAGTATTATTTGTAATCTAACCGTTCAAAATCTGGAATTATGGAAGGCAAAACAGAACCCAAATAGAACCAAAGCATCAACAACATTCACCTTTTTAGGTTTTTTCTTATCCCCTTTGCTCCTGTTGCCATCAGCATTAAACAGCATTCTTATTACAGTCATACGTGTTTGGTCCAGCACAGTTTTATTTGCCATCAGTGTGGGTTCTGAAATTTTATTTCTTATTTCCTTATTCATTCATTCACAAATACTTATTAAGCACAAATACTCCATATATCTAAATACACGGAGGCACATCTATAAGCTGAGGATATGACAAATTAAGCAGCATGGTTCATTTGCCTTTTATTTTTTAAGAAACTGCAGTCAGAGACTCCAAAATGTTAGACAAGCATACAAAGGGATAGGGGCAAATTGTTGAGGACTAATGAAATAGGGAAGCAAAAATGTTTGCAAAATATATTATCTTTGAAAGACAGTTTAAGTTGAAAATTGTAAGAAATGGCCATTTTAGCGATGTTTTTTGGTAGTTAGTTCATATCTTCTTATTCTATTTTTCTAATTTCAGAATCACTCTCAAAATTCATTCATTCATTATATAAATATACACATATAAATTATAAAATACTCCTCATACTGTATTTTAGAATTCATGCTTCTTCTGCTATTACTACCAGGGTCGTGGTTAAGAGTGGATTATGGAACCAGACTAGCTGGGGTTCAATTTCAGGTTCTGCCCTTTAAGACTGTGTGATCTTGGGCAGTTTACTTCACTGGAATGTACATCAGTTTTCTCATCTGTAAAACGATGATACAACTAATACACTTACTTCATTAGATTATTGTGAAAATTAATTGAGATAACATACGTGAAACACTTAGAAGAGTACTTGGTACATAATAAATGCTATGTAACTCTTACCTGGCGTTTTTAATATTATTACTGCTACTACACTTCTATTGCTGTTGCTTCTGTTGCCAAGACTTTTTTCAACACAGCTGCTACAATTACCACAGCTTTCTCTGCAGTTACGGCAATTGTGGCTATGGACTCTCTTGTTATTGCTATTGCTGGCTTACCTTTGGTAGCCAACACTGCTGCTGCTACTGTTAGAACTATTGTTGCTGCTTTTTCTTGCTCCTGATGCTACCATTGCTGTCATGGTTATCAGCAATTACGAGAGGTGTGGTGTGTGTGTGTGTATGTGTATGTGTGTCTATGTAATTCTAGAGGGACATACACAAAATGTTAATGGTGGTTACCTCTGGTGGTGGGACTGACCGTGAAGTAATTTCTATATTTTTGTTTTGGCTTAAATATGCTTTCAACATTTCTGCAGGGTAAGAACATATTATTTGTATAGTTCATTAAAAATCAAAAAAAATTAATAAGGGCTAGAGATACACCGAGGTCTCATATTTACCAATATTTTATACTGCCTTATGGTCAATACTACCTTTCTGAGAAAGGAAGGGTGTCGAGGGTACTCTTCCCAGTGCACAGATGGCATCTTATATATCCTCCTATTATAACGTCAGCACGAAGAGACAGGGCTGGGAGACACGATTTATCTGCCATCTAACTACGCACTAAGATCACATAAGACATTTAGTCACTGACTTATTTTGTTATTTTTATCTCATGTCAAACCTTTCCTCATTTATCTTTATGTTTAAGAAGAGATATTTTTGATAAGAGAAGAGATCTTTTGTATATTTTAGCCTAACTGTTCCCAGGAGAATGCCCTTGGGTTGGCCCATAGCTCAGTTCTGAACAATTAACCTGACATTATCCAGAAAACAATCCCCTCAAGTTCTACTAAGAATAAATAAAGCACAATAGAGTAAAATTATCCACTAAATCTAGGAAAAGCAGCCATACTTTAGTCAGGAAATCTAAATCTTTTCTTTTCAATGAATTACATTCTTATGCTTCTGTCACTAAACCTTTAGTGGAAAAAATTCAGATTCCCCAGGTATTGATTTTGGAGCTGAATACTGGGGAAAAATGTACCAATAGCCAACTTGGGTGAGTTCGCATACACTGACAATTGTCCTTGCCGTACAGTACGAACAGTTTTAGTAGAACAGAGAAAATGGAGGAAAAGAATGGAAAAGCATTCAGAACAAGGTGACTTTTGTTTAGAATAATGACAAAGGAACACAATCTATTTACTATTTCCCTTACCAACTGTCCCGAAACTTTAAACGTCAAAGGGTTAAACATGTGACTCAGACAGATGAGCCGAATGATGACTTTATTTCTTGACTATTTGTCAAGTTCTAGGATGAATGGATTCACACTTCAGGACTCTAGCAAAACTCTGATTGAAGGCAAACTCAGTAAGTTTGTCTCTCTTTGCTAATGGAGGGCCTTTCTCGGGCCTAAGCCTGAATAGGAAAATCGTAGTTAAATAGTATTGCTTCCTATGTAGACTCCCATCAGAGATTGATCATTATGACAGGTGATGTTTTCAACATAACTTTTAGACACTGTCCAGGGGACCCAAGGTGAAACCCAGTAAAGAATGATGCCTCTCCCCCTCCCCTCCCCCCATCCTCCTCCTTCTTTTTTTAAGACTGCTTAATCTTTTTGTTTATATTTTAGTCAATTTAATTCAGGAATATTTCATCAAAAATTCAATTCAATGCGACAAATATCTATCATGTGCCTGTTGTAAGCAAGACATTCTCAGGCAAAAATCAGGCTTCAAATTTGGGTAGAAGTTTAATGCCCTAGAAATGTATGTACAACAGCTGACAGCTTGGGGTCTGGAGCCAGACCACCTGTATTCTTCCCATGGTTCTCAAGGCCAGCTAGGTGCTTTGAGCAAGTGACAAAACCTTTTGGGGCCATGGTTCCTGCTGTGAAACAGGGATAATAATAGTAGGATTGTTCTGTATTTGAATTATACATGTAAAGCATTTGGAACAGTGGCTGGAATGTAGGAAGTGCTCGATAAAATGTTAACTGTTATTACTATTATCATGGGATAGCTTGCATTTAAAAAGTAGGGTTCCTTCCTATTTATTTCCATTTCTTCCTTTCTATTTATTTTTTTCCAAAATTTTGGTATATATAGGGGAGAAGGTGGGGAAGAGATGGGGGTGGGGTGGGATCAGTTTTTGGTAGAAAGAATACGTATGTTAAAATTCCTACTAGTGTTAAAGATGTCACATATTATTGCTGTATATAAGATCATACATGGCTGGCTTCTGACTGCAATATAGTGGAAGAAGGAAACTTGAAATTGTCTCACAAATTCTTAAGGGCCCCATTGCTGGACGAGACTGAGTTCAGGGTCCTAGTCCTCATTTTTCCTCTCTCAAAAGATTAGAACACTCTGACACTCATTTTTGTTTGTTTGTTTTTTGCGGTACGCAGGCCTCTCACTGCTGTGGCCTCTCCCGTTGCGGAGCACAGGCTCTGGACGCGCAGGCTCAGCGGCCATGGCTCACAGGCCCAGCCGCTCTGCGGCATGTGGGATCTTTCCGGACCGGGGAACGAACCCGTGTCCCCTGCATTGGCAGGCGGACTCTCAACCACTGCGCCACCAGGGAAGCCTTCTGACACTTATTGATGTAAAAGTCCTCCGGGACAGAGATTTTTGCTGAACATTTAAAAACGGAATTACTTTTGAGAAAAGATGATTGAAGACTTTAATTATAATGATAAGGTAAAATACCAACATTAGAATGGATTATAAGGATAAAAGAACAGAATAATTAACTTTTAAGCATAAATGATATATAACATATTAAAGTTAATCCATAAAGAATTATAAAAGAAAACTTCATAAAAGAACTTCTAAGAGAAATTATCAGACACCTTTTTTTACTGCAATCAGGTTTCCATGTGGCCTATGAAAAATGTATCTGAGAGTAAGCAACAGCTTTTCTAGGAATTATTTTTGGATTTATATTCATTGTAAACAGCCCTAGAAAAGTCTAAAAATGTCTCAGATACACTGAGGGGAATGATAGGTGGGTAGAACATAGTCTAGCCACTTCACTGCACCAGTAAAGAGGAACCAGACCCGAAGAGTCATAGAAAAGTTCTTCCAAACAGAGCAACTGGCATGAACACAAAAGTGCCAAGGTGTGAGAAAGACACATGTATCAGAACATAACGTGACCTGTGTTCACCCTCAGGTCTCTGACTCCACCTGAAGAGGTTTATCCCTATCTGAGGAAACAATTATATTGGTGGTCTTCAAACTCTTTTCAAAACTTGGGGCTCTAGGTTAAGAAAGAAAAGAAGACCTTTCCTGCAAAGCCAATATGCAGAACAAGTGTATGCAGAGCTGGGCTCACTGGGGAGCCTGAGGAGGGCCCAGGCCCCTCCAGCCCACCTCTCCACTAAGGTGCTATGGGACATAGTTGAAAACCACTGATTTAGGTCAAAATGTGGAATAACCTATAGCTAGCCACGAATCCAGCCACGATTCAATGAAGAACCCAATTCTGACAGATGGTTCCCATAGGATTTACAGCTCTTTGTGAACAAGTCATTTAACCTTGTCTCAGTTCTTTCATTAGTCAAACACTAAGGAGGGCATCTTCCGGCACCCACATCTTGTGATCCGAATAATTTTAGTAATAAATTCAGCTCCAGGAGCCCAGTGTTAAGTGAGCAGGTAAGAGCTATTGGGGGAGTGTGGGGCGAAAGTGAACTTGGGTTTAGACAATCATTGGGAAAGTTTCCAGGTTTGCAACTGATGAGATTTCAACTTCAGAGCTCTGCTTCCAATAAGGTGTGTGACCACTCTTCATAACAGAAGCTCTGCCACTAGCTGCATAATTACAGTAACATCCCCGGGATTTGGACCAGGACCGCTAAGATCGTGGTTCTCAAACGTGAGTGATTTAAATATGTAAATATATAGTAATTTAAGTATATTTGAGTATACACAGGCACTTAAATACATGTATGTAAATGTGCACATATTTGAATATATGCATTTAAATGTATATATTTTAAAATATATATGTGTGTGTTTATATTGATGTATATCTATCATGTATAGATCTATATCTATATCCATATCTGTTTCCTCAACTCTGCTCCAGAACTATTGAGGTAAAGATTTGAGTTTGACTCTAGAATATTTTCTATCTAGAAATTCTATCTAGATAGAAAAAAAATTTTTTTTTTCTATTTAGAATATTTAGAAATTTTACAAATATCTCTAGGGGAGGATGATATAAAATCAAGTTTGGGAACCCCTGCTCTAAGGTTCTTCTCAACTCTAAAATGTTGTATTTTTGAATTTTCAAGAAGCCCCTAGAGCTCTACTATACCACCACCTACTTCCAGACTGTCACCATGCCCACCACGACCACTGCCACCAACAGCAAGTGGGAATGAGGGAGGGGATTCAGTGTTTATTAAGGTCTAATGTGCCCCAGGCACCTTGATAGACAATATGAATACAAATGATGTAAGACATTATCCTTATCCCACGGAGCCTACGGTTTCATTTACTGAATTACACAGTTTAGTATTTTGAAGAATAATGTCTGGGGTCAAATAATCATGTTTAAGCCATGTTTTAATTATTTTACTTATTAATATTTTTAGGCTCTTGGCAATCTAATGCCGTTTGATTTTGTGCATACCCTCCCACCTCGGGGCTGGATGACACGTAACAAACGTATTTCAGCGAGACTCCTGACACCATATTCAAGATTTCATGAGACACCCTCCCCACCCTTGATTTCACTGGTATCACTGCAGAGGATGTACAGCCGAGCTTGGGAATTTCTGTCACACACAAGAGGAGCAGATTTTCACTTTCAGGGTATATTGTTGTTTCCGTGCTCCCCCTACAGGTCATATATGGAAGGATATTTAAATTAGAAATCTTTGGGTCACCACTTCTTAAAAAAGTATTTGCTGAGCATGTCCATCACGGCTCTCAAGGATTCAACATTTAATGCAGGAACCAAGTGCTCTAATAATATCTCTGTGCACATGCTTCCAAAATATCTACCAACCAAGCTCTTGGACTCAATCTGCCCAAATAACAAAATACATAAATTCTCCCCCAACATCTAGTATATGCATAATACTTTATTCCTTACATTCTTTGATTCTCACCCATTCAACTGGAAGGCAATTCACTCTACTCTGAACTGCTCCAGTACCTAAGCCCTTCCCTTATACAGATTTTGGCTAAAATAGGATTTTTTCCGATATATTTAACACTCCATGAATTATGAGGATGGAGTGGGCAATAGAACACTTTTAAAGTTGAGATAATACACTGTAAAGGCTGGTTTAAAAAGTGAAATAAAACAGAGCAATGATGGCAAATCAAGCCTTTATCACCAAGGTCAAGATTATAAGGATCATCTGGAACAAGAAGGTGGCTGGAAGAGTCTTCCCTCTGCAAAATGTTCATGATTGTTTTTTTAAAAAAAAGAAGGTGGATGTTTTAAAATGCCTAATAGGAAAGTAAAGGCAGGGATAAGGAGAGTCACCCATACAAAGCTCTACATAATGTTCAAAGATGAAGAAATCTTGCCTCTTCTGGAGAAACTTGAAATCTTGTTATCTGAGACCTCTGTCTAGATTTCTAAACCATTATTTTACAAATGTGGAACCATTCAGCTGCATGATGCTTCTTGCTCAAATGTCTTGATGCATATTTGTGCTGTAATAACAGGTTCAGGATAGACCCTCTTTAATTTTACAAGACTCTTCATTAACCAGGAGCAGACAGGCCTAAAAAACTTTTAAAAATTCATTGGTCACATTAAGTGGTTGGAGAAAGTAAGCACCCAGGAATGAAACAGGAAGTGAGCAGCTTCCCCTGCCCTGGGGCTTTCTAGAACTAAATGGACATTTCAGAGCTGAAACAGATGACTGAGGCTAACGTTGGATCATTTAACCAATATTTAAAGAACCCCAACTATATGTGTGGAACAAGGAAGTCAGAAAACAGATGAATGAGCTCTTAAGAGATTCAACGTGTGTGTGTGTGTGTGTGTGTGTGTGTGTGTGTGTGTGTGTGTGTGTGTGTGTGTGTATAGGTATTCGTAGGGTCAGGAAAGGCAATTTAAGAATAGTACAGATCTGGAAAAGCTGCTTTGAGGAACGAGAAAGAGAGCTGACTGGAAAAAGACAGACTGTAAAAAGGATGCAGTGTTGAGCGTCCATTAGAGACTAATGTGGCCAAGGATACACATTGGAGGTCTATTCCTTCAGGCTATACAGCAGGTCTTTGCTATACTTCTAACGTATTCACTCTCATAGATCCTTTAGCACTCAATCACTTCTACTCACATTATTGCTTAAGGTGGGTTTAAAAATTCCACTTTGTTTCTCAGAATCCTTAGGTAGACTAAGGATTCTCTCAGGAGAAGAATAGTCGCCTGGATAGAGATTTAGGAACAAGATGCTAACTTAAAATTAATTACTTTTTAAACCAGCCTTTAAAGCGTTTATCTCAACTTTAAAGGAGCCAAAATTCAACAGCAAATAAAACATAACAAGAGTAAAACTAATCAATCAGGAGACCATACTCAGAGCAGGAGAATGAAGGTTTTTAAGCTCCCCTTAGTGGCCTGTGGTGCAGCGTGCTATCGACGACAGGCAACAGGAGCAGCTCAGAGACCCTCGTGGTGGCTCGTGAGGCCAGGCAGCGCCAGAGACTTCTCTCTGTAGGGCAGTGGAGTGATGATGGGGATCATCTGCTCTTTCTTTTTTTTTTTTTTTTAAAGCATTTCTTTCCATAAAATGAACCTAATTTTAAGAACTTGTTCCTTTTTTCATATTGAGACTTAACAAATATCTGTGGAACATGTACTATGTGTCAGGCATTGTGCTATAGACACCTCCTTGTGGGGAAATCAGATTCAAGAGGGAAAAGGTGGGAAATGAGAAGTGAGGCAGGCAGGCTTGGGAAAGGGAAGAATTATTGAGGCTTGTATTTAAACCTCTGACTTAGGAAAAAAATTGACTCCTAAATAAAATGATTCATATATTATAAGACATACTAGGCAATAATAATTTCATTTGACACACTGTCCTTAAAATTACTTGTGGATTTAATGAGACATGAAAGTGATTGGAAGCTAAGCAATTTTAGAAAGCACATCATATCTGAAAACGTTCACACCAATTTGTTATTTCTCAAGTTACAGCTCTTTCATCACTACGCTGAGACCTTTTTCTCTAGTATCTACCAAAAGAGATCATGCTTCATCTGCCAGAGAGGACATTAAAGTCATTATGGATTGTTTTTTATTTTTTACAAAAACAAGAGCCAGCTTCCTTTTCCCTGTATGAGACTAGCTAATAACAGCTTCAACATGCGGTTCTCCACTAGAGGGCACTATTTCCACATAGTACTACAATTAGATGGGCTTCAACTGGGGCGGCTTCAGAACGTATGAGAACAGAGCCCTGACCTATGTTTAAATCACACCCAGATAATCACGGCTCATTGCTCAATGGAGATGACATTTTAATGTTTGTAATATACTTACAGGTGAAAACCAAACAAACCCATCAGTTGAAAAATAATTTTGCTAAAGTCATCTGCCATGGGTGATCTGTGATTTTTCAGTGTTTTGCTACAGAGTCATGTATCAACAGCTGGGAAAATCTGATGAGAACATAGTGGAGAAACAATGTTCAAGCAGTTCATTAAATGCAAAGAGTGGGACCTTGAGCTGTAGCTTCATGACACGTTTCAAATAACTCCAAAAGCGAACGTCTCTGCCTACAAGGTAAAAATCTCCTGACACAGTAACTGAGATTCAGAGCTGGTCTTTCCCCAAATAGGAAGCCAATACTCTGGGAATTGTCTGTGCCTGCCCTGATTAAAATGCTTCTACAGAAACGGCTATTCTACCTAATCCAGTCAACCTGTACATCAAGATCTGGAACATGGTCCCCTAGCAGAGACTTGAATTCTGACTTTAGAGAAAGATAAATATCATATGATATCGCTTATATGTGGCATCTAAAACAAAATGATACAAATGAACTTATTTACAGAACAGAAACAGACTCACAGACTTAGAGAAAAAACTTATGGTTACAGTGGGGGAAGGATGGTGGGGAGGGAGAGATTGGGAGTTTGAGATTGACATGTACACACTACTATATATAAAATGGATAACACAGGGAACTCTGCTCAATATTCTGTAATAACCTAAATGGGAATAGAATTTGAAAAAGAATAGATACATGTATATGTATAACTGAATCACTTTGCTATACACCTACCACAACAGTGTTAATCAACTATACTCCAATATAAAATAAAAAATTTTTAAAAAGCAGTGCATTTAGAAATCTCCACAGTAAAACTCTAATTTGATCACGGGAAGAGGAACTGGTGAACACGAACCTCAAACAATTATACCGCACAATCTCTTCTTTAGGGTGAGGACAAGAACTCTGTAGAAATGTTACCATCACGCAGCTAGGGGAAGCATATAACTCTCTCTAAAAATAGGTCATATGCTACAGAATGGCTCTAAGAGTTCCCAAAAGGTAACTGGAGTTTGCCCCTCATAGCGTGAGTGGACATGGAGACCACCTAGGAAAGCTGGAAGCCAGTGTCAGGATCAGGTTGCAAGTTCATGGATGTTGAAGGATGGGGGGCGATGGTGTGCTGAGAAGCCCTTTCTGCTTGAATCTCAGGACAAGGCAGCCTGTGTGATGGGTGGTCTGGTGGAAGATATAGTAGTAAGAGGACCCAATGGGACTTCTGTTACTCTGCCAGGGGCCACGAGTGAGAAATGAAGGAAGGTGGAGAGAGGAAAGGAGCTATTACAGTGATTGCTATTAGAGCTGCTTCCAGGTCCGCACTCTTGGGGCTTACTCACAAAGGCTCAAACATTTCAGTCTGCTTGGAGAGAAGCTAGGTCTGTGCTTGCCAATAAGTAATGACCAATTTTTACCTTTTTAGGCAGAACTTTGCTACATTTAACTCCTTAAAAATACATCTTGATTTCTGCTCTACTCTCCCTGGGTTGTATCCACTGTCATTTCTTTCATTTACCACTATTACCTTTTGTCTCATTTGCCATAAATTTTTAGGCAGATTTAAAACCTTTTGCCTCCATTTTTTCAATCCCAGTGTTTTTTTTTTAAATAATAAAAGAACCATTTAAAGTTTTTTTCTAACCCTTCAGAACTCCAATCCACCTTTATAAAAATGGAATTGTGTCTATCCTACACATAAAGAAGAAAACAGCTTGGGGTACACCATTAATGCAGGGCTGGAGTATGTTTCCAATGCCTCCCCAAATCTGGACATCCCCATAAAAATATTTTATAAAGATATGATTATAAAATAAGAGAAGCTTAAAATGTTGTCATCTGTATCATCTAGGAGGAGGTAGGACAGAGTGGATATGTGCAGATTTCGGAGCCAGGCTGTCCAGATTTGAATCGTCAACTCCATCTTTATTTCTTTGTGACACTGTGCATGATATTCAATCTCTCTAGGTCTCTGTTAGCTCACCTGCAAGAAGGACATAAAAAAGGTACCTGCCTCAAGGGGTGTTGTGAAGAGTGGATGAGATAATATGTTAGCCTGGTGGTTGGCATGTGGTAGATGAGCAGTCAATTTGTTAGCTTTTATTATGTGTTCTCTCTTCCCACTCATGGGCAGCAGCTTGCTGGAGGAGCATGGACACGTGCCCTCCCTCGTCCCCTGTCCACTACACACACACAGCGACATGGGCTCAGTTATTATCCGGGCTGTTTGAACAATAGAGAGGCCTCCCTGCCACAATCCTTGAGAACAGTTTTCAACTTGAGTTTTCTGGGTTATTGCCTCATGTCTTCCTCTCCGCTTTCTTTACTATATCCATGTTTGCCGCCATCTTGGTCCTTTGTGTTGGAGTGGCACCTGGTCTCTAGAATAGGAGCAACCAGGTGCAAGAAAAGACTGAGACCAACAGTGAGCTTCTAGACTGGCCATGAAATGTTTAACTGCCTTGAGTATTTTAAAACTACCTCATAAAACTGAATTCTAGGGGAATTCCCTGGTGGTCCAGTGGTTAGGACTCCATGCTTTCACTGCCGAGGGCCCGGGTTCAATCCCTGTTTGGGGAACTAAGCTCCCACAGGACGCACAGCACAGCCAATACATACATATATACTTAAATAATAAAACTGAATTCTACTTGATTTAGAATCTGAGTGGTGGCGGTGGGATGAATTGGGAGATTGTGATTGACATATATACATTAATATGTACAAAATAGATAACTAATAAGAACCTGCTATATAAAAAAATAAATAAAATTAAATTTAAAAATTAAAAAAAAAAATCTGAAAAACATTCTGAAAGCCAAACGTGGAATTTGCTGAGAGGAATAACAGCATGACACAACATGATGTGCCTACTTACTAAACATATTGATTTGTAATGTATTTTTCACTTATTTTCCATAAAAGATGGGAATGTGCTCCCCCCCGCCCCCCAACAATATAGGACTAGTTAGGACTAGTTAGGAGTACAGCCTCTGGAGCCAGACTGCTTGGGTTCAAATTCTGTTTCTCAGCCTCACACCCCCGGTAATTTACTATTCCGTTATTTCAGCAATAACGTAAACTCTCTGAGCATTAGTTTCCTCCCTGTAAGGAGGGGATAATAAGTCCCTTGTGAGGATTAAATGCGATACGGCACGTAAAGGGTCACTACATCTTACTGAGTTGTTACTTTTAGTGATGTTACTTGGCGTTCAGTAGGATCGACTTCTAAATGGTTGTTTGCTACGTTATGATCCCCATACTGTCAGGCTGAGAAAACAAGCTGTGGTTGATAGACTGTGTTGCATGGTGTGGGTCATAGGTTTCGCTAGAACGAACGGTGTTTGTCTGAAGGACGCTATGTTGCATGTGCATAACAGCCTGGAAAGATCAAGGAAACCTAGAATATAAACTTAGCTCTGTTATAACTAGTGTCGTAACCTGTGGTAAGTGTAGTAAAGCTGTTGGTGTCCCACCTAGATCACCTTTACCGGGCTGGTTCCCCTCCACTGTTGCTGGGAGTATTGGCCATGGATGGCACACAGCTGCCACTTCTCTGGAGAAATCACCCTTGGCTGTTGAGAGTGGCCTAGTCCAGAGGTGCCTGGGAAGTTATGCCTCCACCATCCCCAGGTGGCCTGACATCAATGGCTGACTGACATGGGGTACAGATGCCCCGCCCACTGGCCACAAGGTGGAACAACTCATGCTCCATCTCTCCCTGTGTGATCAGCCTGAGGCCAGACGTCAGTAGAAATCACCTCTTTGCTTGCCTTCGTCTCCTCTGTTTTGCTTCCCTTACTTTCCTTTAGGCTTCTCCTGGAACCTTCCTCTCCAATCACTTGGGACAAGAATCCTCGTCTCAGGCTACTTTTGGGGAACCTCACCTAACACCTAAAAGAGGAGATTCTGGGTCTCAGTTTCACATGACAGAAAATGAGGGCGTTGAATCCATTTTTCACCAATGGGTCCATTTCGTGAATACAGATTTTAATTTCCCGAGTATTTTGTATGCTTTGTACCCTCATATTCAGTTGTATGCATTCTACACTCTTTCCCGTACTGATATATCCAAAGGGAGATCAGTTGAGGAACAGTTAAGTATATATCGCCTAAGTTAAAATTTTTGAGCGCTGAAATGTTTTTCTGCTAGGGAGAGCAGGGGACAGAGGTCAGGACATTGCCCCTTGCCTGGAGGAAATTACAGTAAACAGAGGCTTTGAGCTTAGGTTGCTTCCGCCACTGCAGACATCTTTCTGGCTGCGACAGAAATCTCCCAGGCTCCGCCAGGTTGAAACCCCTAAGAAAACCTTTCAACTCACATACCTGGGTGCTGTATCATCACTTGCACAGTATTTATGGACACCAAAACAAAGCATGTTATGGTACAGTGTAAAGAAAAGTTAGAGAATGATTGCTCATTGGGTATCAGCAACCCTTGGGGGCCTGGGGAGGCCTCGGTTACGATAGGAAGAAAACCTCCATTTATGCCATATTCCTACTGGCACACTCACTGATTTCTGAGGCAAATTTAAGTCAGGAGTGAAACTGCCTTGTTATAATGAGGCCACCCCTCCTTTCTGGACGGTTCTCTAATTGTCTTTGCTTGCTTTTTACCTCCAATAAAAAATCAGATGAGAAAAATGAGGAAATAATGTGAATCCACCTGTTGATTTCCTTTCCATAAAATTGGCTATTAGTCATACAGTAGCCTAAAGGGGAAATCTGCAGAAACTCATATGTACAAGTTCTCTGTCTTCCTACGGAAGAAAATGTGTCGTTCTAGGGTCTGAATGTGATCTCTTGTTTTCTGGGCATTTGGAAGCTGGCAAAAGCCAGCTATAGAAGTACAGTTCCCTTGAGAGTGACAAGTGAGGAATTTGAGGAGGACAGGAATGGGACAAAAGAACAAGGAACAGGAGCTAACTGTGGCCTCCTGCTATGCCAGCCATGTGACATTTGTTGTGTGGCTTAACTGTCACAAGAACTGTGCAGGGCATGTGCTATTCTTCTCATCACAGATGAACAAACAAGTTCCAAGTTATACATGGAGTAGGTGTGGAGCAGTCATCTGAACGTGTTTCCCAAATTCATGGACTCACTATGGGAAATAAGTTCATCTGTTAGATGAGAATAGATTTAATTTGGTATTAATAGTTATTAAATAACATTAAATGGCCCAATTTATAAACAGGATGAGAAAACCTGTAAGTCAATTGACAGTTAAAAAATATTTATTATGTCAAATGGCAGGTTCAACTGTATCAATTCAGTTTAAAAAAAGTTTCCCTGTTCCTGAGTTCAAAAATATAACCGACCGAGTATAGGCTTGTGGAATGGAATCAGAGAATAAAAAACGAAAAGAGTACTAGATTTACGTTCCTCTTCCTTCTCAGAGGCACAATACCATTTTATATTGCTTGTTAATTCTATGGTACCCTTTGAAAAAAGGTGGAACAGATATTATCATACCTATTTTGTAGATTAGGAAAGCTATACCAAAAGGACTTAATTAACCTGTTGAGTCACTTATTTAGTAAATGTCAAGTAAGATTAGCACAGAGACTCAGCACTGTAGTTTATCATTAGGCTATTTGTTTTTATGGAATTTAAAAAAATAAATATATGAGATCCTCAGATGTAAAGGAGCATTAATGAATTAACTAACTCCATAATATTTTTCAAGTGTTTACAATGTATCAGGCTTACAGGAACCATGGAACACACAAGAATATCTTGAGCCTGTACCTGTCCTTAAGATTCTCACAAGCTGGTGAAGGGACGGGACAATCCATCAGAAACCAGTTTCAGTCCCTTTCTAAATTATTCTTTAATTAAAATCACTGCTAGAGGAGTGGTACATGTGAAAATTCAGAGGTGTTAAAAATCACCATGGGGGCTTCCCTGGTGGCGCAGTGGTTGGGAGTCCGCCTGCCGATGCAGGGAACACGGGTTCATGCCCCGGTCCGGGAAGATCCCACATGCCGCGGAGCGGCTGGAGCCGTGAGCCATGGCCGCTGAGCCTGCGTGTCCGGAGCCTGTGCTCCGCAACGGGAGAGGCCACAACAGTGAGAGGCCCGCGTACCACAAAAAAAAAAAAAAAAAATCACCATGGGCTTCGGTAGGTGTCATGGACAAAGGTAGAAGGTATGTTTCGTGTTGGGATTTGGAGACTAGAGAGAGATATAAGAAGGCTGAAGAGGAACTAGGTGAACAAAGGTGTACATGTGGACAGGGACATGACACACTGAGAACAGACTGGAGGGTTTATTTGGGGGCAGAGTGGCAAACAGATTTGGAGAGAATGATCAGAGCCAGATGGTACAGGACCTCTGAGGCTCAGCAAGGTATTCTGTGCCTTATCCTATAGGCAAAGGGGAGCTATTGAGGATTTTTACACAGCAACAGAACATAATGCAAGTATTCCTATAGCGAGATAAATCTGAAGAGTGTATAGTATGAATTGAGGGAGAGAAAAGAATTAGGTCAGACAGAAAAGATGAAATAAAGTAATACATGTGAAATATCTAACACCATTAGTCCTGATGTCATTTTTATAATCATAAGACATAATAATTCAAATATAAAGCTAATGAGAGCTGGGTCCAGGGTGATGGTTACAAAGAGAGGAATTGATAATGAGAAAATCCAAGTAGCAAGAATCAGTATGACCTGGTGACTAGTTGGCAATAGGGAGAAATGAGGGGACTGCTCTGTCCCTCACCTTATAATTCTTTAATCTTCAGAACTTTCAGGGTATATCCTTTGTACTCAGTTAAGCATATGCCATAAGTCTCTATATTTTCTCTTATTTAATTTTAATTTAAAATTATGTTTTATTATCAATTATGTCAGAGTAATACATTCTCTCCATCAGGGATGACAGATTTATATGGCATGACCCGAAAGATTTTTGGGGACAAATGACTCATAATACAGCCTTTATGGTCTCATGGTGATTTTAATGAAGCCAGACTTTCATGCAATAAACAGAGGATTATTATTTCACTCCGGGATCAGGAGATGGAAGGCTGTAAAACACAAGGCTATTTTCAAAGCGCCATTAGAACATATAAACATAAATTAAGTTTTAAGGCTTAAAACTCTCAGGAAAGTTTTCTTACTATATGGAACACTGTATGTCTCTCATCTTTTATCACTCTTAAAACTCATCACTATGCCATCTTAGCAAGGGAATTATGATAGAAAAGCAGGGTGAAAATAGGGATGGTGGAATAAGCAAAGTGTTTCCCTACAACTACTGGCCGTTAACCTGAGAATTATTCACTATAACACTCATTCATTCATTTAAGCATTTATTTCCAGGAGCTCTTGCTTTTTAGGAATTATGTTCTATATGAAAGAGACAAAGAGACAATTCAATCATATATGTGCCCTAAAGAAGCTTAGAGTTTACAGGGTAAGACAGATTAGTAAATGAAAATTTTACCTATACCTAAGAAGTTTATAAATACTGTATGCACACAAGGCTATGGGACTCGGGTAGAGAGGAATGGAGGAGACAGAGCTGAATCCATGTTGGTAGGTGGGCTACAGGAAGAAGGGAAGGAGGTAATGGCTTCCAAGAGAAAGTGATGCTTGAATTACCCTCTCCATATTCCTTGCCCATTGATCACTTCTACTGCTCACCCCAGGACCGCTTCTCTCCTTTCTGGGTAATCCAACCACAGCCTCTTCTTCTCTTACTACCTTTTACATGGTTGATTCCTAAAGGAGTACCTCCAGCTCAACCTACCTGTTTGCTAAAACTCTGAAGTTAAGGGGAGAAAGGAGTGTGTGTGTGTGTGCCTAAAGGTAACCACCCAAGAACCGGAAAAGTAATGTCTTGGAGGCCAAAGAAAGAGAGTTTCAAAGAGGAAGTAAGCATTAGGGTTGGATGTGAAAAGAAACAAAACGTGTGCTTTGACTTTGGTGGTTAGACCATTGATATACTTGGCAAGCATATGTGAGAGAAACAGTGGATGCAGGACTTGAAGAAGACCGATGAGGCACCAAATAAACTCTGCTCATTCAAGACACATCTGAACAAGGAAGAGAAGACAAGACCATAGGAGGGATTGGATTAAGGGAGTTTCTTTGATACCAGAGAGAACCATTTTCATGCTGAGGGTATAGCATTAGCAAAAAGGTTGCAGTTGAACATAGAGGAAGAAATTTGATGGAGTAGTCATCAGGGTTGGGAGGAAAGGACATGGAGCCCTTGTGGAAAGAAGAGCTTTTTCCTGCTCTGAGGCAGGAAGGAAGTGGGAGGTGATGGGTGGGGATGACCAGGGCATAGGGAATCCACTTAACACTGATCACACACTTACTCTCTACAGTCTCCCATGTGGACCAAAAGATGAGCAAGACACCATCCCTGTGCTCTCCTTTCTCAAACATTCACTTTATTTAAATGAATTAATGGATACTGAACCTTATGTTCCTTGTAATTCAAACATGCCCAGCAGTAGCCTATGAAGGGCAGGATGCTGGGAATAGGTACTCCCCGAAGGACTGAACCACTGACTTTGCTCAGGATTGGTGGTGCATGATGATAATAAAAATTAGTCTGACTTTCAGTCAGTTTTATGATCATCTTTAAATCATCTGTAGAAAGTGACCCTCTTATCACTTTCATCTGAGCAGATCTTTTCTGCCACCCTGCCCTTGCTACACCACCAGTAGTCAGATGCCTGCTTCAAGGTTTCTCTTTGAAGCAAACATAAAGGCATGAAACTAATTTAGGTAACAAGAGTAAAAGAGCCTGAAGGAAGTGAAGAAGTCAAGTTTAACCCCTTCATATTACAGAAGAAGAAAAACGAGGCCCAGATAGGTGAGTGATTCATCTGAAGCCACTCAAACCAAAAATGGCAGAGCTGGGTCTGGAGTCCAGTTCTCCTGACTCCTAGTTGGCCTTAGGGAGAAAGTCCATCTTGTCTACTTTTCCAGACTGCAGCTGAGACAGCAATTTGGTGGCATCCAAGTAAGAGAATGGTCCATGTAGACTCATGGATTCATAAGGAAACCAAAAAGTCTTTTGGGGAAGGAGGTAGGAAGGATGACTTGATTGTTCTCCATTTCCCTTCCATTATGGAGTCAAAGTGTTCTCCTTTTATAGAACTTTGGATATCACTGCAACCTTTCTTTTCACTTCATTCATTATTCTTTGACAATACTTTCAAAGAAATTTGAATTACCCACTTGGTCTTTTGCAGTTCTTAAAGCCCCAAACTATATTTTCTGAAATGATATATGGGGTGTGCGTGTTTGTGTGTGTACGTGCATGTGATGGAAAATATAATAAAAATTTGTATACATGATCTAAAAACCTAAGGCAACAACAAGGACAGTGATAGAAAATGGAGATGCAGGAAAATAAGTGGAGAATGAACCTGGGAGAGTACCCTGAGAAGCTCTTAGTTCCCCACTACCCTGATGTGCAATGTTGGATATAATACCAATCATATTTTAAATATAAACATGAAGCTTCTTATTTTAAGACATACCATGGGAAAGCTTTGCCTAATATTTTGGGGAAGCAAAGAATTGCCCCTCATTTAAACATTTTGCATATTCTAGTTTTCCTATTTAAATTTGCTTTAAATGAGAATGTATCAGTGTAAGTACATCACAAAGGCAGGTAAGGCAACAAAGATAATGTCATGAAGCTTGAGATATTTACTGTTTGTTTTGCTCAAAGGAAGCAGAGGGAAAACTTTATAAAAATTAATTTGTGGTATATACTCCTTCTACCTTACTACAAAGAATGTGGTCTTTGGTGGGAAAGACTCTAAGTTTATTTCCAGTCTTTCTATCTACCAGAGTTTTGATGACGATTAAACAAGATTAAATGGTTATAGAAGTTGTCCTGTAGTTGATGAAGACTCGGCTTGGGTCTATACCAGCTTATGAAAATCAGAGGTGACTAAAAGATTATTGATAACAGAGCAAGACTCTTTTAGGGGACAAGAAAGACTACTTCCTCCTGGTGTTTATTTGGTTAAGGTTAGGGTTCTACCCAATATGCCAATCATCTCTAGTTCTATCTTTTTCAGTTGGTGAATACTCTACAAAAAAAAAAAAAGTGAGGAGGGACCTTCAAGATGGCGGAGGAGTAGGACACGGAGATCACCTTCCTCCCTACAAATACAACAAAAATACATCTACATGTGGAACAACTCCTACAGAACACCTACTGAATGCTGGCAGAAGACCTCAGACTTCCCAAAAGGCAAGAAACTCCCCACGTACCTGAGTAGGGCAAAAGAAAAAAGAAAACACAGAGACAAAAGAATAGGGACAGGGCCTGCACCAGTGGGAGGGAGCCGTGAAGGAGGAAAGGTTTCCACACACTAGGAAGGCCCTTCACTGGTGGAGATGGGGGATGGCAGGGGGGAAGCTTTGGAGCCATGGAGGAGAGCGCAGCCAACAGGGGTGCAGAGGGCAAAGAGGAGAGATTCCCGCACGGAGGATCAGTGCCGACCAGCACTCACCAGACTGAGAAGCTTGTCTGCTCACCCGCCGGGAGGAGTTGGGACTGGGAGCTGAGGCTCGGGTTTTGGAGGTCAGATCCCAGGGAGAGACCTGGGGTTGGCTGTGTGAACACAGCCTGAAGGGGGCTAGTGCACCATGGCTAGCCGGGAGGGAGTCCAGGAAAAAGTCTGGAACTGCCTAAGAGGCAAGGGACCATTGTTTCTGGGTGCGTGAGGAGAGGGGATTCAGAGCACCACCTAAATGAGCTCCAGAGACGGACATGAGCTGTGGCTATCAGCGCGGACACCAGAGACTAGCATGAGACGTTAAGGCTGCTGCTGCAGCCACCAAGAAGCCTGTGTGCAAGCACAGGTCACTATCCACACCTCCCCTCCCAGAAGCCTGTGCAGCCCACCACTGCCAGGGTCCCGTGATCCAGGGACAACTTTCCCAGGAGAACACACAGTGCACCTCAGGCTGTTGCAACATCACGCCAGCCTCTGCTGCCACAGGCTTGTTCTGCATTCTGTACACCTCCTTCTCCCCAGCTTGAGTGAGCCAGAGTCCCTGAATCAGCTGATACTTTAACCCCGTCCTGTCTTGGTGAAGAACAGACGCCCTCAGGCAACCCATGTACAGAGGTGGGGCCAAATCCAAAGCTGAACCCCAGGAGCTGTGCGAACAAAGACGAGAGAGGGAAATTTCTCCCAGCAGCCTCAGAAGCAGTGGATTAAATCTCCACAATAAACTTGATGTACCCTGCATCTGTGGAATACCTGAATAGACAACGAATTATCCCAAAATGGAGGCAGTGGACTTTGGGAGCAACTGTAGACTTGGGGTTTGTTTTCTGCATCTAATTTGTTTCTGGTTTTATGCTTGTTTTAGTTTAGTATTTAGAGCTTATTATCATTGGTAGATTTGTTTATTGATTTGGTTGCTCTCTTCCTTTTTTTAAAAACAAAATATATTTTTTCTTTTTTCTCTTTTTGTGAGTGTGTATGTTTATGCTTCTTTGTGACTTTGTCTGTATAGCTTTGCTTTTACCTTTTGTCCTAGGGTTGTATCTGCCCGTTTTGTTGTTGTTTTTTTAGTATAACTTTTAGCACTTGTTATCATTGGTGGATTTGTTTTTTGGTTTGGTTGCTCTCTTCTTTCTTTCTCTTTTTTTTATTATTTTTAACAATTAAAATTTTTTTTTGATTTTAATAACTTTCTTTTCTTTCTTTCCTTCCTCCCTTCCTCCCTCCCTCCCTCCCTCCCCCCCCCCCTTCTTTCTCTCTTTCTTTCTCTCTCTCCCTTTTCTTCTGAGCTGAGTGGCTGACAGGGTCTTGGTTCTCTGGCCGGGTGTCAGGCCTGAGCCTCTGAGGTGGGAGAACAGAGTTCAGGACATTGGTCCACCAGAGACCTCCCGGCCCCACGTAATATCAAACAGCAAAAGTTCACCCAGATATCTCTGTCTCAATGCTAAGACCCAGCTCCACTGAAAAACCAGCAAGCTCCAATGCTGGACACCCCGTGCCAAACAACTAGCAAGACAGAAACACAACCCCACCCATTAGCAGAGAGGATGCCTAAAATCAAAATAAGGTCACAGACACCTCAAAACACACCACCGGATGCAGTCCTGCCCACCAGAAAGACAAGATCCAGCCTCATCCACTAGAACACAGGCACCAGTCCCCTCCACCAGGAAGCCTACACAACCCACTGAACCAACCTTACCCACTAAGAGCAGACACCAAAAACAACGGGAACTAAAAAAGGTCTGAAGAACGTAAGAGCAGTAGAGGAATAAAGACACAGATGTAGAGTATGGCCTTGAGGACACCGGGAGGGGGAAAGGTAAGCTGGGATGAAGCGAGAGAGTGGCATGGACATATATACACTACCAAATGTAAAATAGATAGCTAGTGGGAAGCAGCCGCATAGCACAGGGAGATCAGCTGGGTGCTTTACGACCACCTAGAGGGGTGGGATAGGGAGGGTGGGAGGGAGACGCAAGAGGGAGGGGATATGGGGATATATGTATACGTATAGCTGATTCACTTTGTTATACAGCAGAAAATAACACACCATTATAAAGCAACTATACTCCAATAAAGATGTTAAAAAAAAAAAAAAAAACATGTAGGGGGATCCCGTAAAAGCTCTTACCTCTCCTGAAGTCCTATGGGCTTCATTTTGAAAGGAGAAGGGCAGACAGAGGTGGTGGCTTTGATCTCAGGAGTGTATTGGCCTTGAGGGTCCACGACCACATTCAGTACCTTTGGAACCTGCTCAGGTTGGACCATACTGTTGGCTGTCTTGGCCTCAGACTGTGCTGGCTGTAATGCAATGGGTGATAGGTGGATCTCCTGATTTTTCTCTTTATCTTGTCTCAGGGAAAGCTGAAATTTTTCTTTTAATCTGTAAAGAATCTATAGAAGGAGATATAAAGGGTTCCTGTCACATTTTTTCATGTTCAACAACAAAGTATGATCTCCTCCATCCCAACCTAGAAGACAAACCAAAATAAGGTTTGATGATAATATAAGTAAGGAAAGCTTTCTGGGATGATTTCTCAGTTTTATGGTATTGAGGATTTTCCTCAAAAAGATATGCTATTTGTTTCTAGTTATGGAGGACAAACATATTAAATATATACCTACATGATCTACTCCTCAAATATAATTCAAAAGCAAATATGGCGAATTTTATAAAAGTGTCAGATGTCAGATTGATCACATGTAAGCTCTTACTCAAAGTGACTGAAATGGAAAACTTATAGAAGGAATAGCCATGAAATGGGGGTTTGTGACATGTATAGAAACAGAGATTTGTATCCAGTACAACAAATACTTAAAAAAAATTAAATTTAGGATATGTGTCAAAGAATAATTTGGGCAACCAGCATTTCCTTTCTTATCCCTTGCTCCTTTAAATTTTTAATGCATGTAGAAAAACCGCAAAAGTATCATGTTCCTTCATTCTCAGAGCTCTTTCTGGAACGGCTAATTCAATCCAGAAAACGTTTAAACTTTTAAAAGAATTAGACTGACTTTGCTGGGACACTTCAGTGGACCAAGTTTGTCCTTCCTGTCCTCAGTCTTCCCTTTTTATCAGCCTTCCCCCCCCCACACCTTTCTCTCCTTTCTTTTAAAAATACTTATTAACTGTTATATTTTTATATATTTTTAATTTATTTTATTTTTTCAGTTTTTTAAGATATAATTGACATGTAACATTGTACACGTTTAAGATGTACCGTGTAATGATTTCGTATTTTTTCTCTTTTCTTGATAATAACTCCTTTACTCCAGTTCCTACAGAGAGTAGATGTCCTTGTGTTTCTTCAAGTCTGTTCTCAGGGAGGTGATTTGATAAGTTATTCACATGAAGTGGTGACTCAACCTGTAATCTGCAATTATAGCACTGATGACAGCAGCATCGTAAAAAACCTTAGGCCAATCAAACTCCCCTGTTTAATTTCTGGAGTCCATTAGCTGAATGACTTATATTAGGGGAGAGGGCAGTCCTGGCACTTGTCAACCACATTTACTCTAACTAGACTTGAGGTTAATTTTTTCTTTCCAATTGCCTTTAAATTCTAGTCACCTCTATATTTGAAATCTATTGAAAATATATAAGATTGAAATATATATTTTTTCTTGTTAAAGGATGAACACTGATGAGAATTTATTTCAGGAAAATTTTAGAAAATATTTGTCCAGTATTCTCAGAATATATTGGTAAAGAACAGTCTATTTGACAAAATATGATTATAAAAAAAAGAATCAGGATGAAATAAAAACACAACAATCTAAGATGAGAAGGTATCAGACTGAGATTAAGAAGAAAAGAATTCAAAGAACTGAAAACTCAGCAGCAGGGTGTAAATCTTCTTTTAAGCAATAAAGAACAGAGCTGACAATGCAGAAAATACAGTCAGTGGTGGATATGGCAAAGTTGAGGGACTGCCTGGAATTTATAGCAAAGGATAAACAAATGAAGATGAAAACAAGAGAAAAGACGGGATATGGATGTCAGAGAAGAGTCATGGTAAATAATAAACAAGAATAAATGAGAGGGAAGCAGGTCATTCAAAACTATTTTTCAGTGCCCACTTACGTTATGCCTTGTGTGAGGTACAGGGTATTCCGTTGTGAACAGAATAGAGTGTACCCTGTTCTTATGGAATTTAGGGATATGGAATGAAAAAAGTTCTTAGTGTTATTTTTTTTTAAGTGTGTCAATTGAAAGAAGAGTAAATGTGAGAAGAAAATCGAGCAATTTTTGTGACTTGAGAAAAAACGAACATTACTGAGGATGCATGAACCCCGTACCTAGATAACTTGATGTTCATGTGAATAAAGCCAACAGAAAGAATTTCTCAGATACACAGCATCTCAGAAAATATATTACCTGTCTACTTTTCTTGAAAAATTTTACTCAAAATCATGAGAAATATGACTCAGAATAAAGAACTGAAGACGTAGAAATTGTAATATGAAAGGGAGCTCTGGAATTATTTAAACACAGAATGAAAATGAAATTTAATTATGTGTCAGTTCCAACATCTCAGGTTGTGGTAACAGTAAAGAAGTTTGAGGAAGGCAGAGAAATAAAAAATAGGGGTGAATGTATGTTAAGTGACTTTTTAGTTAGGGATACAGAGGGAATGGGAGTTAGAGCGGTCACTAGAGGTCCTTCTGACCTAATTATACATTAAAGAAATTGCAGTCTAGCTAAATAACGTTTAGCTGCTGGTCCAAAGTCAGCAGTTAGCCGTGGCAGAGCCAAACTCAAAGGCAGCTCTGCCTCACAGGCCTGATCACTTCCCACCCCTTAAATGCTCTCTTCGCCACACCACCCTTCTTAAAGATTGACTCTGAAATCACATCGGCTGCCGATGTGATTCTCACCACTGGGTTTCAACAGCACCAAATCTGAGTATATCTTTTGTACATTGAAAGCTCTCTTTAAGGAAAAGGACTCTATGAACATATAAGGTGTAACTAGATATACATGTTAAAATATGAAGATGAATACCCTTACCCCGTGCATAATGCCTAAGGATGGGGAGGTTTTTTCCAACTTACTGCTTCTTTTCAGTTTCTATAACCCTCAAAAGGCAATTTGCCGCCATTCTGCACAAACAAAAACCACACTAGAACAATATCAATCAGATGACACATCTGTGTTAAGCTAAATACCTAATTACTAAAAAGATGAGGTAATTAGAATTTAAGGTGGGACAGCTTTTTATTTTTTTAATTGTAAGCAAGTTATTTTCCTGAATGAGAAACACAGACATATCTGTAACTTTACAAAAATATATTTAATAGAAGATAATGCATATATTGTATATTCTAAGTTTTTCACATCTAACTATAATATGTAAATAAAACACTCACTTGCCTGTTTACATTTGGGTTTTGGAGAAGCATATTTCAAAAATGGAAATGAGAAAGCCAAGAAAATGTTGACCTTCTCCCTATTTCCGGACAGGTGACTTTTATGATGATGTTAGTGTAAAACTAGTTCAAGTCCAAAGTCCTTCTTTATCATTCGTGAGCTTATGTTCTTGATGGAGAACCTTTGCCACATATTTTACAGTCATCTGTTTACTTTATCTCTGTTTAGAGGTCAATTTTTTTTTTTTTTTTTTTTTTTTTTTTGCGGTACGCGGGCCTCTCCCTGTTGTGGCCTCTCCTGTTGCGGAGCACAGGCTCCAGACGCGCAGGCTCAGTGGCCATGGCTCAGTGGCCATGGCTCCGCGGCATGTGGGATCTTCCCGGACCGGGGCACGAACCCGTGTCCCCTGCATCGGCAGGGGGACTCTCAACCACTGCGCCACCAGGGAAGCCCTAGAGGTCAATTTTTAAATCTATATCTAGGTAGTACGTGTAAGAACTGATTTATACATCTTTAATTAGGGAAAAGCAGAACTTGGAGAATATACAGTGTTTCTAAGCAGAGAGATTTGGGCTGTCTGACAAAATGTGGAAAGAATTGGAGAGGTTGCTACTTGGCAATAGAGCAGTTGTCATGGAATTAAGCTCTAACCGAGTGTTTCTCAACCGGCAGGGATTTTGCCCTTCAGGGGACATTTGGCAACGTCTGGAGACCTTTTTTGGTTGTGGTACTGGGGTGTGTGCAGGGTGCTACTGGCATCTAGCGGGCAGAGGCTGGAGAAAATGCTAAGTACCCTACAATACACAGGACAGCCCCTTTCCCCCCTGACAGAATTAGCCAGTCCAAAGTGTCAGCAGTGCTGCTGTTGAGAAACTGGCATAAGGGACCTTAAAAATAATCTGGTATAATCTCTTCACTTCACATTTAAACCCAGAGCGGCTGAATAATTTATGGTAGGTTAGAAATGAAGTCTAGGATCTGGGCTTCCTGACTTATGCCCGTAACCATTCTACTCTACAGTGTCTTTTAAATCCCCACAGCTTTCTTCCCAACCTCTTTTCCAAAGCCTCTGGAAAAGTGATGTCAGAAATTTTTCTCTGCACAGATAAAGATATGCATGTTTCGCTATATGAATGCACTTTGTTTCCAAACTCAACCTAAAAGCTGCCATAGGAATGGCAAGTCTATATATATATATATATTTTTTTTTTTTTTTTTTTTTTTTTTGCCGTACGCGGGCCTCTCACTGTTGTGGCCTCTCCCGCTGCGGAGCACAGGCTCCGGATGCGCAGGCTCAGCGGCCATGGCCCACGGGCCCAGCCGCTCCGCGGCATGTGGGATCTTCCCGGGTCGGGGCACGAACCCGTGTCCCCTGCATTGGCAGGCGGACTCTCAACCACTGTGCCACCGGGGAAGCCCACAAGTCAATATTTTTGACTTTCCCTTTAAGAGCTTGTTGTTTCAATCTTGGGATGCAACAGAGTCACTTGGTAATTTGAAAAAAGAAAGAGAATGGAATATTGAATGAAAGGATCTGTAAAACTCAAAACTATAGCAGGAGAAAAAAATAATAGCAGGAAGAAGAGAACCAGAGAAACACAGTAATGAGAGGAAGCTAAAAAAAAAATCCTATAAAGTTATTTTGCAGCTTATAATTTTCATTTAAAAAATCTTATTAAGTGGTACACCTTAAATTTACACAGTGTTATATGTCAAATATATTTCAATAAAAAAACACATAGGTGGGTAACACACAAAACATCTGTTTGGATTAAAATATGTTCAAATCTCAAAATGATACCACCAACTAACAGTCATAGCGTTTGTCCTTTGCAGTAGTTTATAGTTAGTTCTGAAATAGTTCATTCATTCATTTCTTTTAGTTTAAATGTGAATCCATTGCTACTACGTTCCAGAAACAACATTGTGGATGCAAAGATAGCACACAATCCTCGCTTTTGGGAGTTCACTGGCTTCCAGAAGAGAAAGATGGGTAAAAATGATGTCCAGTACCAGATACTAGGTGCAAAAACAGAGATGTGTCAACAGCAGGTATGGTGTGGTACACACTTATCACCTCTGTCTGGGTTGAATGTCTCTGATTAACACAGGCATTCCCATTTATTCCTGGACCCCTTTGTGGCCAGAAACAGATGTTCACAAGATAGTGTGACAGGACTGGAAGAAACTAACAGTGTGACTCCTTTATACATGAGATGGCGCTAAAGAGCCCAGCCTTTTAATCCAGATAGACTTGGGTTCGAATGCCAATGCCTCCCCTCAGACACCCACACACATATACCCACCCACTGCTTGTTCTTGGTCAAGTCACTTATCTTCTCTGATTCTTGGTTGCCTCTTCAGTAAAATTAGGAAACTAAAATACATTAAGTGTTTATACATAGGGCCTATAATTAATAATACTGTATTGTATACTTAAAAGTTCGCTAAGAGGATAGATCTTACGTTAAGTGCTCTTATCACAACACAAAATAATAATAATAAATAAAGAGGGCAGGAGGAAACTTTTGGAGGTGATATATATGTTCATGACATAGATTGTGGTGATGGTTTTATGGGTGTGTGCTTATCTCCAAACTCGAGTTGTTTACATTAAACATGTACAGCTTTTTGTATGTCAATAAAGTGGTTTTAAAAATACATTGTTTAGTACCAGGCAGTAAATTTAGTACCAGTAAATGGCAGTAAATTTAGTACCAGTAAATGGCAGTAAATGGAAGAAAATAATCGTTATTATTGTTATTATTATTTTTCTTATTATCGAGAGGGTTGTATTTTGAGCTAAATGGTTTTTATTAACCAGAAAAAAACTGAAAATTAGTTTGAGACATGCCTACTTTGGTAAATGGTTCTGTAGACAAAGCGTTTCAGCTAGGAATCTAGTCCCATTTTTCTCAATCCCTAGGAATTATATATAACATATTAGAAAAGTATGGCTATTTATGTCCACCTTTGACATGCATTTTCTTTGTGATGCTTGGGCTGTAGCAGGTAGTCTGATAAAGAATCTCCTGCCTCAGCTACCAAGACCATGACTAGAGAAACTCTTCGGATGACACATGAATGGCTCTTCTATGGGTCTAACAAGCCAGAGCTTTTATTGACCCAAACAGCTCTTTTTTATGTGTTTTCTAAAATTGCTTTTCAGTAGCGATCTGGTTTATAGACAGCTCTACCTACATTCCATAAATACCTTTTCACTTGTTAATAAACCTCTAAGTGCACTGAAGATCTAATGTAGTTGATAAATGGTGTTCTTTCTATTATTTATTCCAACTTAGGGACTAATTCTTCTTAGTAATATATTCCTCCACCTAAAACAGACTGAATGGATTGGAAGTTGCCCACACATTTTTTCTTGGAAAATTGTATTTGTCTATTTGTTGCACCACCCACTCTACATTCACATTTGAGAGGTGCTAAATAAGTCACACATTTGAAAATGTCATGCATGTCTAATTTTATGCCTGGCAACACACATATTTTCTTAAATTTTAAGGGAAGTAAATAATATGCCACATTTCAAAAAATTTGCCAAGGCTTATGTTATTGTTACAGAGCACATAATCCTCCATGACAGCAAGTCACCTATATAATTTCATAATAAAACCACATGCTTTCATTTCTATGATATGAGAAAGGCTTGGACACAAATAATGGCATTCGATCTTTCATAAACATAATTAATGCCAGAGGGAAATTTCTGAGTGATATCTTTTCCTTTGCCATGGAATCAACAAAATTATGGGAAACAGAAACCAGAATATACTTGTTTGAAAATCACAAAAGTGATAGTGTAACTATTACTGAGAGATCCAAGGAAAAACTTACTTTAAATCAAGATCAGTATCAAAAACATTTGAGCAAGTACAAAGATAAGCTTATTTTAGAGAATCACATTTGACTAGTCCTTAAATGTGAACTGTTTACTTGTCAGTGGTTAAGCTGTATCAGATAAATATAACTTCATCTTAATCCTGTCTATCAGGTAGTATTTATTTTTCCATCAATATTAATTCCTTTCTGTACTACTGGTTCCCCTGTTATTTTATTTTATTTTTTTTTTGCAGTACGCGGGCCTTTCACTGTTGTGGAGCACAGGCTCCAGATGCACAGGCCCAGCGGCCGTGGCTCACGGGCCCAGCCGCTCCGCGGCATGTGGGATCTTCCCGGACCGGGGCACGAACCTGTGTCTCCTGCATCGGCAGGCAGACTCTCAAGCACTGCGCCACCAGGGAAGCCCCCCCTGTTATTTTTAAAGTGACTCTTTCACTTTAAAAGGTAAGAGAGTGTTTGAAATATATCATTCTACTACTTTTATTTATTCAAGAACTGTTGGAATACAAATCAAAATGGGTTTCTTCTCTCTCACTACTCGCCATCTCCAATGCATTCCTCTCCCAGGAAATGGAAGCACCACCCATCCAGGTAGTCAGTCAAATAATGTAGGAGTCACCCTTCATTTTTCTCTTTCTTCCTCCCAGAGAATCAGTACACAGCAAGTCCTGTCAGTTCCACCTGCAGATAAATCTCCATCCTTCACCCCTCTCCATCTACACCACCACCCTCTACTCTGGGCCGCCATCATATTTCTCATCAGGCTAATAGAGTAGCTGCCAGAAGGGTCCTCCTACTCCCACACTTCACCCCAAGCTCTGTCCCCAACCACTGGCCACCAACAGAGACCACAATCTTTTAAAATACACAAATCAGATCACATCAAAGCTCTGCCTAAAACACTCAGCTTACAGCCTTCTCCTGGAAACCAGCGAGGCCCAGCTGCCCCACCTGCCGTATCCTCTGCCAGGGAGCCCCTTCCCTACATGTTCGTATGTCTCAGATGTCTCCGATTGCTCCACTACCTATTGCTTCAGCTCACTATCATCTCTTCATGGCCCTTAAGGCTTCTGAGTTTCTACAAAATTAATAAACTTTATTTTTTAAAAGCAGTTTTAGGTTTACAGAAAAACTGAGCAGAGAGCACAGAGTTCTCATATACCGCCTCTCCCATAGCTCCCTCAGCAGCGTTCCCTGTCATTAACGTCCTGCATTCGCATGGCGTACTTGTTACTCTTGAGCCTACACTGATATGCTATCATTAATGAAGTCTAGAATGTGGATTAGGGCTCACTCTCCGTGTTGTACATTCTATGGGTTTTGACAAATCCCTAATGTCATGCACGCACCATTACAGTATCATACAGAATAGTCTCACTGCCCTAAAAGTCCAACTATTCATCCCACAGCTTCTGGCAACCACTGATCTTTTTACTGTCTCTATAGTTTTGCCTCTGGCAGAATGTCATATACTCGGAATCACAGAATACGGTCACTACTTGATTTTTTTAAATGTTCATGTAATTACTGTCTGGGTACCCCTCTGGACTATAGGACTCATGAACACAGGGACCTCATCTGTCTTGTTCCTTCCTTTGTCCACAGGGCCAACAACAGGCTCACAGAGAGCCCTCTGCAGGAATTCCTGGATTGAATGAATGGATGAATCTACCTACCAGCCCAGTAGGGAGCGATCACCTTCACACTTCTGAAGCATTCCTTTCTCAGTCTGTTCTAGTAACTTTGGAGTAGCCTTATTTAGATTTTTGAATTTTACATGGATGTTTTGCAGACACTGGGAAAGGAAGAGTTAGTTGTTCCCTGGCCCCAGGTAGTTGAGGGTGTGGCTACTACAAGTCCTGTTACTACTTGCGATCAGTATGTCAGGCAGGAGTTCATCCAGTCATGGTGGATACAGGGGCGCTCCCTGAGCTGGAGATGCAGAATCTGGAGCATATCTAACAAGTGAACGGTTGCTCTGCTCTGTCTCTCTCAGCCCTCTAGGACTCACCAGCTGCTCCGGAATCTGCTTTCCCACTTTCCTCCTTGCCTTTGCTCTTCTGAATTGTAAGTATTTACTCCCTGAATAATCTCTATTTTTATCACTCTGTATCCCTTTCTATCCTCCCCTTCCTTCCAATGTTCCAAGCAGAAAAATACCCTAATTGTGACTTATGAGAGGGAGGACAACACTTGAGATTTCCTTTATTTAAAAAAGAAGAACCACATATTTTAAAACACAATGAACCATAACAAGGAACCACACCCTCTCTACCTAAAAAAGGCCCAGGGCTCTCTGCCAAAATTTCCATAAAACCTCCAACTTTCATTAAAATTCTTTACCCTTAATCTCCACTATTTAAGATATAAAAATCTTAAATTATTCTTTTGTTGATATTGTCACAATTTTTAGAAATCTTCTCTCTTAGTGCCTGGCCCATAGGAGATGCCTCTAAATTCATGATAATAGAAACTTCAGAGTGCATGGGAGCTTGCTACTTTCTGTATTTTAGATTCTAGGAAATATGCCCATCTTCACGCTATTCAAGGCCTTAATTGTTTTATATCCTTCAAGTTGAGACCCACTCAGCCTCTGTTTTCCAAACGGAGCCCTAACCTTTCTAACATAAACCTCTTCCAGGAGGAGGAGCAGAAATAAACAAAATCCATTAAGACACTTCTCAACACTGTTGCTTGTGGGAAGAATAATTAGCATGATGTCTTTGGGGGGGGGGGCTGTTAAAAACTAAGGAAGGAATGTTTTTAAAAATGTGCAAAATTAAAAAGAACATAGCACACAGGAAGAAAAGATATTAAAACCCATCTGCAAACTTCAAATATTTTAAGTTATATCACAGAATTTTCAAAAGAATAGGAAAATCTTATCATTCTATTAGAAAGGTAACTGTTAACTCATTCAGTACCAAAGAGCACTGCCTAGTCTAGTGTGTTTAGGTTTATTTGGGGTTCTATGTTTTTAATATGAAATACACTTTTAAAGTCTTCATATCTATAATTTGTAATTTACAGAGCTATTTGCAGTGTATTCTTTCATACTTTTATGTTATTCATTCACCTAAAAAATTAGTTGATTAGGGATTGTTTAGCCCTTTAGCCGATAATCATCTCCTTTTCATGCCTGGAATTTCATATATTACTTTCAAGGCCCTTTAAAAATAAGAAAACCTTATTTTTACTCATTAAGAAGTAAGCTTGCCCCAAGACATATTTCTTTATAAAATTTTTCCCAAGTTGCACAAAGATAATATAAAAGAAGAAATAAAGCAAGTCCAAAGTGTACCCATGAGACTTAAATGGCTTTGAGGATTCCACTGACCTCGGTAAATCACTTTCTAAAACTTCGTTCTCAGGGTTGATCAAGTTACGAAAAGCCTCAGTGCAATTACAGCCTTATTCTGCAGGTCAGAATCCATAATTCCGTAGGTTTTCCTTTAGCTATCACTCTGCTGTCAGATGTGAAATATTTCCAACCTATCAGGGTCATAGTCTTGCTTCTGTTCTCAGTCTTTTCAACATTCTTTTGAATGGCAATATATCGAATAATATTAAGCAGTGGGCTCAGTAAAGGATAAAATATATAAAGAAGCAAACTTACCATCAAACACGTTACTATAATAACAAATATGCTGAGAAAAATGACAACAGCATAAAATCCTTCTTTGCTCCAGATTTTGTCCGCTTCATGCTGCCCTTGTAAAACATTTTTCTTTGAAAGCAAAACAGAAAGTCCGATGTTAAATGAGAGCTTGAGGAGACTGGCGTTCTTATCAGACACTAAACATATTTTTAGCTTGATTCCATTCAGTGTAGAACACACCTACATCCCCCGCTGCTAGAGCTGCTTCTCAATCTGATCTAAGACATTGGATTGCCGTTCTTATACGTTAAGACGCTATTTTATCTCCTGTACAGGAGCAAGCATGCCCGACATGGCACATAGGGCCTTAGGCTTTGTGAGTGTCCCTCAGGGTCTCTCTTGGAAACTACCTGGTTCACAGGTGAGGGAGTTCTGTTCTTTTCTGTGCTGAGGAAATTGTTTATGAAGCTCTCCTTACTCTGCTTTCAGGCTCCTCCCATAACATCAACACCCTGCTTTATGTGCTGTAATACTGCTCTCTGCTTTTAAACAGAAGTGAAACAGGTGCAAACAAAATCTCATGATGCATCAATAAACAGAGCAACAATGTCGGCATCATTGCCTTTTTTTTGTTTTCTTTTATGAAATCTTTTTTTTTTAAATGCAGTCTATTTTGTCAAAATCTGATTAATGTACCACTTTAACCACATAAATTGTTAGGGTTTTATATTTTATTTAAAGCAACAGGGAACACCAGAATGTCCAGAATTATTTGGCACTATAAGGGAAAATAGTTTTACTTTAATTTATTTCTCTCTTTGTTTATTTACTTAGCTTACTATTTGAAGGGTGGAAGGGTAGAGAAAAAGCATGAATAACATGTGAATGAGTGGTTTAGTTTTATTTTACCCATTCTTTTTAAAAAAGCACATCTACTAAAATCACATCTTATAATAAGGCAATGAAATTTAATAATTCAGTGAAATTTATAGATTTATGGTTAAAGAAAATTGAGCTTGAAACCAAATGGTCCACAATTAGGAAAAAAATATAAAGGCTAAATCAAGTCAAATGCTCCCACTCATCTAAAATTACATTTTGTTGGAGTCTGCTTTTTCCCCTTTTGGTTGAGATGTCTCTATGATTAAGAAAGCCTTGAGAAGCATGATAGTGAATGATGAAAGGCCACATGGAGAGTGGCCCTGGAGAATGAGAGGTCGTCTTGTGCATTCCAGCGTCAGATGAATTCCCAGCTTAATGTAACCCCTGGGATGACTTCAGCCTATACTATGTGGAAAAGAAGAACCACCCAGCTGATCCTAGTCAACCTACAGCATCATGAGAAATAAACAGTAGTTGTCTCAAAAAGAAAAAAAAAAAAAAGCCTTCAGCAAAACCTGTACTTGTAGGTGTCTGAACCTGGAAATCATTGTTAATTATTTTTCAAGACTTAAAAACAATAAAATGCATTCCACATTTGTAAACTAGATAAAAAGAAATATTTGCCTTGAAAAATATTTTATGAAAACTTTTATCCTGAAACTCAAGCGAGTCTTGGTGGGGAGTTGAACAAAACAGAATGGAAAGGATCTCTGAGTTCAATTGTGGTTACAATAACTATGTGAGGAAGACTTCTATTGCTTGAAGTAGTTGAGTTTCCATTTCCTTTGCTTGTAAAATATAGATATGCTCACTGTAATATCTTGCCTTCTTTAAGACACAGACACATTTATAGATGCAAGAAATGATTTATGCATGTTTTTAAAATACATAAATGGTAAGTTGATGGAGAATCTGAAAATACTTGCTTGATGAAATGAGTAGAAACCAATATGTCCTGAAAAGGAAATCTTGGGGTCAAGTGACAACGTGTCTTTTACCCATTGACCTTAGCCAGATCATATTTTATTCCTATGTCTCTGTACACATAGCTGGAAACTAAGAGAAAACTCTTGTAGAAATCAAGTATAAATATGGAAATGAGTTTTTTTGCAGGCAAATAAATAGCATCTATTGCTTGCTATAAAAGCAAGCCACTTAAGCCTTCAAGTAGGTAGCATAAACTTGTCAAATTTAAGTGTGAGGATCTGAGCGTTAGTTCATGTAAAATTTGGATTAAAAAAGGAGTGGTTAGGTGGGTGGAAAGAGATTTTGTGTTCCTAACCTGATGTGGTTCCTTTCTTGTTTTTCCTACTATAGTTCCACACCTCCTGGAATACCAACAGGTTCCTTTCTGCTTAAGACAAATCTATTTTGTTTTCTCTTTTAACCAAAGCAGTAATGATGGAGGAATTAACCTCCCACCCCTCCATCCCCCGCCAGCACTTAGAAAGACACATGTTTTGAACTCCTAGAACTTAGCCACTGCACTTTCTTGGTAAATAGATTTCCTTCTGAGTCATGCTAGCCCTGCTGAGCACTACTATATTTGTACAGAGATCTAAAAACCTTGATAAGGGCAGGGTAATAAATGGAAAAGTTTGTGGTTAAGATCCCACAAGTCATAAGATTGTAATTCACAAGAATCTCCAATCTAACCTTTGTATAAGGTTAATGTGATGCCTTTCACATTTTTTTTCTTTTTTTTTTTGCGGTACGCGGGCCTCTCACTGTTGTGGCCTTTCCCGTTGTGGGGCACAGGCTCTGGACACACAGGCTCAGAGGCCATGGCTCACGGGCCCAACCGCTCCGCGGCATGTGGGATCTTCCCGGACCGGGGCACAAACCCGTGTCCCCTGCATCGGCAGGCGGACTCTCAACCACTGCGCCACCAAGGAAGCCCATTCCTTTTACATTTTGACAGGGGACTGAAGGTTCAATAATTCAGAGGCTCCATGGCTGGGTCAAACCAATGCGCTGTATCATCTTAACGTCTTATGTCACAACAATATCACTTTCCCTTTAGCTTTTTGGCAGTGAAAGAAGCTGCTGGGTTTTGTTTTGTTTGATTGTATAAAATTTGGGCAGTTTCCGGTACCGATAGCAATGGCTTCTCTATCTCCTGTTTAATAATTTGATACACTAGAGCTTTCTTTTCTTTTCTTTTTATTAAAACCAATTCTGACCCCAAATGCTGGGAGAGATGATACAGAGACTTTCAGAGCGACATCTCTTTAGAGAGATGGAGCACAAAGAATAAGAATAAAGTGGAAATGTTATAAATTAGCTGGTTAATTAATTGATTTAGGCAGATAAGTGAGTTGTATCCTACAACAATATGGTTTTGTTAGATAAATGCCAAACTTCCACTGTATCATGCACAAGGTAAACAATTCGGTCTGAGAGATCTGACCCATGTTAACATTGATTGCATTCCTCCTCGGCACTGTATGGCTAGGACTATATAATTCTTTAGACTGCTGGCTAATGTTTAAAGGAACAATCACTAAACTCGTGGATTATGATTATATTTATTTGGTATGATTTTTTTCTCTTTGTAAACATGCCATGAAAGTATCAGTCAGTATATTGTCCTGTTATTTAAAGAAGGTAACTTCCTCCTTTGAAACATAAGACCTATGAAACTGTGGTAATTTGCAACTGAACAACAACAAAACCCTAAATCATTTTTTTTCACTATCATTGCAAAATTACTGCTTCAATAGACATTTAAGTTTGTAAAAACATCTAAAAATAGAAACTAAAACAATGCATTTAATTTTATTTCCCTGAGATTTAACTTATTAGGCAAGAGGAAGTCTGGTTTTTAATTTTTAGGAGCATCTTATTATAAAATAATATTTGAGGTCCTCCAATGTTCTAGGTACCATATATAAATATATAAAAGAAATAATGTCTTTGTCCCTCAAGAAACTTAAATTTGAAATAAAAATAGATGAATAAGCGAAAGGAAATCTCTATTTGGTAATTGTCTTTATTTCCCAAGAGTCGTTTCTGATTTAAATAAAATCAAGCAAATAAAGAAATGGCAACAACAAAAAACACACCCTTCCCTAAAACTAATTAATAAAAGTGTAGGAAGAGATGCTTTGAGACAGCATTCACCTTGTTCTGTAATCCATGTAAAGGATGAAAACCCAAAATACCAATATTCCTTTTTTTGTTCTGGTAATAAACATGTTACCATAACAGAGCTATAATTTGGAGATAGAAATGTGAAAGAATGGGTTGAGGCATAAGCTGTTACTCCACATTTACCACAAATGATGAATAAAGAAGTGGGAAAACTCACAGAATACCTATCAGCTTAAACAACTATCAACAAATGCTTTTGCGGCGCCTCTGGGACTATATGTGTCTGAAGCTCCCTCTGAGGGCCTGTGCACACTGCAGACGGCTCTCTCCTGTCTGCAGTTAGAGCTTCCGATCAGAGGGTACCGCTGGGCCCATTCTACAAGTGCCAGAACAAAACGCTCAAACAACACACCAGTCCCTGATGAAATGCTCCTTATATCCAATTAAAATACTTCCCAGTCTCCTGTAATATAATAGTTTCTAGATTCTAGATTGCCTAGATGTTTAGATTCCCAGAATTTTATAAGAAAATATCATATTTTGATCATCAAATACACTTTCATTATTCAAACGCAATACAGACCTATGGTCTATTGAGGGCTAATCGTTCTGTGACAGGCATTCAGGCTAAGCTCCTTGCCTTCACCAGTCTGAGGTGTGTTGGAGGACCCCCAAATACTTGAGTTGAATTAAGTTTTTGGTATGGTGAGCTTCTCTTGGTCTGCAAAGCTGGCTGACTCACTAAGCTGCCATACTCCTAAAGCCTTCAGAATGGCATTTAAACTCAGAATAAAGCAACAGGGCGAAATGCTTATTTTATTCACTGAAAGCTTATGGGAAGCAGAATAAATTAATCTAATGGTCTTTTAAAATTTTAAAGAAGAATTGTCCAGAGCAAGATGTGTGGAAGTCAGTCTGTGAGGGGCTTGAACTATGGGCATGGAGTTTGGTTTGATGTACAAAAGGGAGCCCCTTCAGAGTCACATGCAGGGAGGGCTGGGGAGGGGTCTGGGTGTTTAAGCTCATGTTGACCTTTCTCCTGGTCTCTCTGAAGCATGAAGGGACCTCCTCTTTCTCAAAACTCCCATGGCACAGTGCGGTTATGTTATCATAGCCCTGTATTTTCCTTATCTGCTTGTCTCTTGTTGCCTTATTAGAACACATTGAAAGCAAAAATCTTATTTTATTTGTGTGTGTGTTTGCTTATTCATTTATTTTTCTGACTTTGGACACCACCTAACCCAGCACTTGGCTATTTGTACGCCTACTGTATGCCAGGCCCTGAATGAAGGCACTGAAGACACAGATGAAATGAAATGAAATGCTCTCAAGGAACGACGGTGCAGAGATGGACATGAAGGCCAATGTGGGGTATGGGGTTTTTGTACTAAGCTCAATGAGAACACAAAGACAGCACCCACATCTGTGGAGGTACAAGGGAAGGCTTCACTATACAGTAGACTGATCTTGAAACATGAAAGGTGCACAGATGGACCAACATACACACAGGCTTGGAGGGAAGAAATGGTGTGGGGTGTCCTGGTGCCTATTAAGTTTGGAATGGCTGAAGCATAAACTAAGAGAGTGTTGTTCAACAATGATAAACTCAGCACACAAAGAACCATATACCACATTAAGAAATCCAGACTTGATTTTACAGGATTTAGGAAGCCAAAGAAGAGTCATGACATTAGGAGGGCATGGCCAGATTTGCTTTTAGAAAAGTTACTCTGGTGGCAAGAAAGAAAACACCGTGTGCATGTGTGGATGTGTGCATGTGCACGTGCGTGTGTGAGCTGGGGTTGGCAGCAGAGACAGCAAGGAGGGAAGCAACACTAAATGCAGGAAGACCAGTTGGAGGTTGTTATTACAGTCGTGGTTCAATGATGAAATACATTTTCATTCTGCAGTCAAATTACAGTTGTTCAGTGCCTACTCTTTGTGAAGATTTCCATGTTTTTTTTTCCTTTTTTTTTTTTTTTTTTTGTGGTACGCGGGCCTCTCGCTGTTGTGGCCTCTTCCGTTGCAGAGCACAGGCTCCGGACGCGCAGGCTCAGCGGCCATGGCTCACGGGCCCAGCCGCTCCGCGGCATGTGGGATCTTCCCAGACCGGGGCACGAACCCGTGTCCCCTGCATCGGCAGGCGGACTCCCAACCACTGCGCCACCAGGGAAGCCCTCCATGTATTTTTTTTAAATTTAAAAATTTTATTCATATTTCAAGTTTATAAGATAAGGACTCTACCTATTTTTCCTTTCCTTTCCTTTTCTTCTCCTTTCTCCCTTCCTTCTTTTTTTCCTTCCTTCCTTCCTTTCTTCCTCCCTCCCTCCATCCCTCCCTTACTTTTTTCCTTCCTTCCTTCCTTTCTTTTTCTATACTCATTTAGGATATGAAGAAACTGAGGCTCAGAGAGGTTGATACTATGTAAAGACAGACTTAATCTCACAGAGATTAAATCACCCAAGGTCACACGCATTTTAAGTGCTGGCTTTGGGATCCAAGCTCAATCTTGTACCAAAGCTTTTTATACCATACCTGTGGCATTTGCTATAATGAGAGGCAGTGTGCTTTACTGCAAAGGGAAATAGACTAGGAATAAGGTATCTAGATTTTAAATATTGCTTTCTACCTCATTTGCTTTGTCACCTTGATGAAATCACTTAATTTCTACGGGCCTTACTTTCTGTATCTTTAAAATGTTCGCATGTGTTCCCTCAAGGTCTAATGCTTTGATTCTGTGAATTTAATTACATATGTTTGGGATGATGTTCATTCTAGCAAGTTTGGAGTGGGATGGAGTAGGTGAAGTAAAAAAGAGACTGGATTTATTCAGGAATGAGAGTATTGGAGTGGTGGGGGAAATCTGAAAAGTGCCGAATTTAGAAAGCACTATGAAGGAGATAGTCATAGTTCTTAAGACTGGGTTCCTCAGCAAAAGAAAAATCACATTTCAAATTAATCCCAAGGTAGTGGAAAAAAGGGACCATTTTGACAATGAAGGCAATGAGGAGTAAACCCGTTGAGGAGGAAAGATTTGAGGGTGTTTTTGGGGACACCCAAAATTCAGTAAAATTCAGTAAAAGTAATCAATTGACAAATATACCTAAGTGGCTTTTCTTCTGGACAATTTGTTGGATAAGTCAAAATAAATTATAAGGCCATAAAGATTGGAGAAGAAAGTGTCAAAAAGGGAACTTTGACATGAAAATGAACTTCCTTAAGGAAGAAACATACGCAATGTGAAATCAGAGAATTTTGACCCTTAGGGAGATTTTTATATTATCAAATAACACACGATAAACAGCTTTCATCTCAAAGCCTCCTAGAATTTGGTCATGTCATGCTAACCGTGCAAATTTTTAAATGAAATATTCCATGAAACAGCCTACCTCGGGGGAGACTTCTGTAATTCCAAACTGGGATAAACTTTGATGCAAAACATTGATATTAAGTGAACGCAGCACTTCCTCAGACGGCAGAGCATCAGAAATTCCTGCTTTCCCGTTTATGGGAGACACAAATAGTTCAACACTGTTCTTCTTTCCCTAGTAAAAGCAGATCATTTGTATATGTTAATAGACATTTTAAACAACTTTGGGAAATATTTTTGACTTCCTTCTAGAAACATTAAAGAAAATCAGAGCTTTAGGATCCTAAAAGACATCTTGGAGATCACCTTTATTAGGTATGCCTGGTACACTTAATATTAGCAGCCCAAAGCCCGAAATCTTCAAATGGCCTTCTTTCAATTAGTTGACACCTCTAGCTTTGTAATTTTATATTTCATTCGATGCTGGTTTATTTTCCATTCGGTATTGTAATTTTTGAGATATATTGTTCAGATGGTTCCTGAGTAATTGTGTTTAAAGAAGCCTTTTAAAATCAATTAAATGAATTAAGTAAAACCTGATGTAACAGTACAATTATTAGACATCACCACCCCATATATATATTTTTTATAACTTGTATTAATGTGAAGGCTGGACTAAGGAAGGTGATGCTGTCTTTGAAGTTGCTTCTCTGATCCTGTTCTTCACCTTAAATAAGTCACACTTTTAAGATCTATTGTTTGGTAGAAACAATGTTATGCAATGATATCATGTTACTTTCCTATTAGTATGACCTCATTACCTGAAACAGAGAGAGAGGATTTCTTACCTTAAATGGCTGATATGCCACATACCCATAAAAAACAAACACTACACAAAAATGACACTGCCTTTGATAGATTCTCTTTGACAACTTATACAAAGCACTTATAAAAGAAAATTGTTGTTAGTCTTTTCTTTTTGATACATGGAGTTCTCTCCTGCTAGAAAATTTTCTCTCTTTTTTTTTTTTAGAAAGTTTTCTTTTAATGCAATTTATCAGAAGTTCAGCCACGTATAAAATGGAGTACTACTAGTCATCCAGGAAAAATGTTCCCGTGTTTGCAGTGAACAACAGACAATGACTAAATATTGCATAATACTGATGTGAAACATGTTTATAATAATTTAAATAGTTTATGACCTAATAACAACAATAGTAGGAAGAGAGCACTTGTTTTGGGCTTGTCATGCTCCCATGTGCCTTAAATCTGTTATCTCCAGGACAGAGGTATTAAGTTATTTCATTTTGTAAATGAAGGAACATTAAGTAGCTTGCCTTAGGTCATAGAGCTGGGACACGGCCAAGTTGGAAATGGAGTAGAATTCTGTGTCTGTCTCCAAAGCACATGCTCTTAATCACCGTACTCTGCTGCCTCAGGTATCATCATAACTTAAACTATTATAAGAACTACTCTTAGAAATAGACATGCATAAATGCTATTAACATTCTCTGAGGATATGCATATCCCTCTCTGGGTGTGGCAAATCCCTCTTTTATCCTTTCAAAGAGCTATTATGCTCTTTAAATCTATATATGTAAAAGTATATCTAAGATATCTGAGTATATATATAAAATCTAGATCTAGATCTAAGACATCTATAATACCTCACTTCTCACTTGAGCAAGGTACACTGTGGATATAAATAACCTATTTCACTCTTTCATGATAATGGGAAATGCTGTATTTCTTCTATGCTATTGAGTTAAAAACTTTGTTTTTTTTTAAAGCTTATTTAGTCCCAGAAAATAGTTGACTCACAGAACAAAAGTTGTTATGGGGACGAAAACAATTCACCCTCCACACAGAAAAAAAGTGAAAAGAAACAAAAATTCTAAACCAAAATAAAAGCAAATTCTTCTCCATAGTGGGAAATGCAGGTGTTGATGCAGTATAAAACTGAACTCAAGCAGGAGCGTAAGGATTTAAGGCAAGGAGAACAAGAAGTCCTTGCTTAAGTTTCTAATGCAGGGGAGATTAAGAACAATTTTAAAACTGTTAAAATGATTCTAAAGTCCTTTTTCACAGGAACCTCGGATAATTAGCTTTTTACAAAGAGAAAGTCGTTAAGATTTGAATTTGCTTTTCTTTGCTCACACCCACCTTCAAGTGCAGATGGGAACATGTAGTTGAATGATATCAAGGTCCCTAAATACTGAGGAGAAGGGGGAAAGAAAGGATGTGGGTGATAGATCGGTCTAAAGTGAGCCTTATACGAAAGGTCCTTTGGGCTTCCTTCATCCCCACCTCATACTCATCCAAGTTTTCTCTCGACTTTTTCAAGGCTATTCTTGCATTGTACTTGGACTGCTGTCCTTAAGCATGGTTCTTCTTTATTCAAAATCCTCTGCCTATGTGTTCACTATCCTTCATCCTGATATATATATATTTTTTAAGTTATTTATTTATTTATTTTTGGCTGCGTAGGGTCTTCGTTGCTGCGTGGGCTTTCTCTAGTTGGCGGCGAGCGGGGGCTACTCTTCGTTGTGGTGTGCGGGCTTCTCATTGCGGTGGCTTCTCTTGTTGCGGAACACGGGCTCTAGGCACGCGGGCTTCAGTAGTTGTGGCGCACGGGCTTAGTTGCTCCGCGGCATGTGGGGATCTTCCTGGACAAGGGATTGAGCCCGTGTCCCCTGTATTGGCAGGCAGATTCTTAACCACTGCGCCATCAGGGAAGTCCCTCATCCTGATATACTTGAAGGGATTTTAATAGATGCTGTCTGGAGACAGTGCCTTACCTGATACAGAAGGTTTCCATCTTAGGGAGAATATTTTGGGAGTAGTATCCGGTTGGTGACACAAGTATTTTGGGCCCTTCTATTCATACCTACCAGGATAGCTAGTCTTGAACTACGAGAAGGTTGACAAACTTTTTCTGTAATGGGCCAGACAGCAAATATTTTAGCTTTTAATTTAGACAGACAATCTGTTGCAATTACTCAACTCTGCCATTGTAGTGTGAAAGAAGCCTTAGACAATATGTAAACAGATAGGTGTGGTCTGTTACAATAAAACTTTCTTTACAAAAACAGGTGTCATGCCAGATTTGGCTCATGGACCATAAAACTATAGCATGGGTGTTCTTAACTATTGTTCATTATTCTTGAGTCCTGCAATAAAGATCAAAGCTTGTCATCTGGGAATGCGAAATGTTGGCATCTTACAATGAGGCGATTGATGTGCACTTGCTGGGGCAAGAGTCCTAAAGCTGCGGCCACTCCTTGGCGGAATATCCGAAGCAAGGTTATGTTCAGCCTATTTACATCCACTTGCAGTGTCTGGAAAATAAAAAATTCAAATTATAGTCAATCTTTGATTTTGGACATTCAGTTCCTGACGGATGACTGACCACAACAATTCCTTTGACTTTGAGAAATTCACACTCATCGTGCTTTACTGCATTTTTAATGGAGATAAAAAAATGATAGGGACATTTTATGTGAAATTTTAAATGGTCTTACTTAAGAAGATGGTATATTGTATAATAATGCAATTTGTCTAGTTATAATCAAGAATCATATGAATGATCAATTCATAAAGAATTTCACTGAAATGTGTGTTGGTTTATTTTGCTTTAAGTCCAGATGACAGAATGTAATATGCAGCCAAGTATATTTCAGTAATCCAAGCCAGAGGACATCTTTAATTTGTGTTCACACACAGCCACAGAGAGGAAGATGCTGTGTAAGTTCCGTAACACCAGACTTGGCAGTTTCTCTATATAGTGATTTGCTGCCAGTGCAAGGCAAAAGAATGAGCTGCAATAATGCATTTTCAAACTCTGGTAAAGAAGTCAATGGAAGTGATGATTAAATCTAAGGTAAACAATTCTTATTCCATCGCTTGGACAAACACTCTTAATTTTCAGGTTGTTTTGGAAAAGGACAAGTAAATATTTTTAAATTCCTAAAATATAAATCAAGTTATGCAATTAACACTACATCCTTAATTTAAGCCACGGGTGCTATGATTACATTTACAACATAAACTGGTTAACTATGTATTTCCAAAAATGCACCATAATCACTTGAAACAGATACTTTACAAGGTGGGGAAACCAAACCTTTATATGCATTTCTTATTTTATAATGCTTAATTTGCTAACTTGACCATAGTAGGTTATCAGTAACTGTTGGATGTCTGCAATATCATTTGTTCTATAAAGTGAGGCACACTTCTATGTACACACTTCTGTGATAAAGAGATTGGCTTACAAGTGTAACCTACTATAGTGTAAGAACTCTCAGAGGACCTTCTCCCAGTTTGCTGTAGAAGAATAATACTGTTCCCATAATTTATAGTTTTGTTAAGAAATAATAAATCCTCTATAAAGTTGGTACAAAATAAGTGATTGGAAACTGGACCAAATACTTATTGCTACAGGAATCAGAGGGAGTTGAGGAGGTCAAAAGAGATATAATGGTTCCCAGTCAAAATGGCAGACCCAGCTAAAGCTCTAGACTGCTGCTGTACATTAGGATCTTTTAATACTTGCATAGGGGCAGGGGCCATAGAGCTTGGTCACGTTAGGCAGCTGGAACTGGACTCCTGGCAAAAAATTGAGATCCACAAAAGGGAAGAACTATTGAAAATTCTACCCAACACCCCAACTATAAGGTACAACTTGCTCCTGGGAGGGGAAGAGGAGAATTACGCTGGGAATAGGTAGAAAAGTGACATTAACACCATCCATAATAATTTTTTTATTAACTAAAAGTCATCTAATGGTTCACAATTGTTTGCTATATAATCCTCTGTACTTTTATCTAGTCTAAAAATGTTTCCAATATATAAAAACACATTTTCATGCAGAAAGTAAGACTTGAGCTCAATCCTGAAGGATGAGTAGGATATGGAAATGCAGGAATGAGAAAAACATTATACTTTTAAGCATGACTTATGTTTTATGGAAACATGCTTTATGGAAAATCCAAGAGATTAGAAAAACTAAATCCACCTGGTGGCTCCGAGAAACAGAGGTTTCCTTTTATGCAGCAGCTTACTTTCAGCTCCGTAAGGCTGTGGAAATTGCCAAGAGATTGGAGTTTCTTTGCAGAGATGGGTTCCTTGGTTTCTGCAAACACTGCTGAGGAACCACTGACTTCTGGCTCACCAGCAGTGTTTGTCAGGCAGGGTGAGCAGGGCAAGCACAGCCCTTGATTCCCACGGGCAGGATTTGGAGCCAATGGTCTATGCTGGGAACTGAGAGTCAAGGGGGTTGTGCACACACTTGAGAATTCAGTTCCCAGGGCCATGATTAACGAAGCTTGTAACTGTGGAAACAGTATTAAAGTCTAACTTCCTTAGATCGAAATGGTGTATGGAAGTGAAATGGGAACTCAAGATTTAAAATCACTCAAAATGGCAACTTTCCAAGAAGGTAGAACAGTGCATTTAAAACAGAAATTTAGACTCCCTAACTAAAATGAAGAAGTGAGTTGAAATAATTAGTTTAAAACTGCAATCATCTGGTTCATTGCATCAAACATTTGAATAATTTGCCTCAGTTCTCTGCTTGCCTGTGAAAAGCTGGATTGATTCCAGAGCACATACATGTATTTCTAACTATTCACCATAAAATAGTGATGCTAAAATACAGTACAAACAAAAAAATACATATTTGAGGGCCTAATACATGACAGACACTAGGTATGATCACAATTTGAGAAAAAGAAAGGATCCTAGACAAAACGAGAATTTTACTTCAGAGAAAATAAAATAAATATGACTTCCTATAATAAGAGGATATATGTTACCACCTTCCTCCTGGATAGATGCTAGAAATACATAGCTTCTTCTCATCCTATTAGATGAGATCATAACAACTATGATAGAATATAAATTTCCATGGCAATGACAGTGTCACAACTTCAAAGTTACCATATAACAGTACAAGATATATTTTAGTCTTATTCTAAACCCATTTGGTCATTTCTATTATTTAACATACAAATGACTGAAATTTTTAACTTTAAAAGGGATTATAATGCTCTTTCCAAAGGTAAATGCTAAGCCACTTCACAGTAATGAATAATGCAAATAGAGTTACTATCCAAAAACAAATGAGTATTTGTATTGATATTACAAATATATAAACACACAGAAAAAATAAACATAATGAAAATTCAAAGATTTCAGACTCCATCTGTATTTAAATTTATTGGACCTCTGCCTTGTAAAGAGATTCCTGAGTCAGTTCCTTTTATCTGGGGCCCATGTCCCCTCACCCACTTCTGCTTCCTCCCACAAAGGAAATACCACTGTGTAATATGACTTTCTTTCTTTGGTCACCAGACAGTCCACTAAAGTAGCTGAAGCCTATGAGCCTTAGATATAAATCAGCTTGAGGAAAATGATTAAAATGTAGTACTTGAATTTAGGCACCAGCATTATGTTTAAACTTTAAGTATGTGATTGGCTTTTAGCTATTTATATTTAAAGGACAGTTGAATTATTTTTGCCGGAGAGGGGGTCAGGTTTCAAATGTTAGTTACCTCTTGATGCTATAAGGTAGCCTGGTCTGTCGTCTGATCACCCCCAGTAAGAGTCAAGATCACACCCAGTGGCCCCATTAGGGAGAGGAAGGCCAAAAAGATGTCCTCAAAGTCCCTCAAAGAAGTCCAGTCTCGATTCCCCACAGCAACAAACAAACCCAGCTTCCTTCAGGACCAAGCCAGTCAGGAGGGATCCACTCATCTCCTTCTAACTTTAACGTGTGCTCATTGCTACTCGGGATCTCTAACGTTATTCTTGGCAAGGAGTCTCCCCTTTATGGCCAGCAGTTGGATTGTCAAGTGATCCCCAGGAATAAAAGCAAAAATTTCTCTGTCTCTGAACAAAGAAGAAAGCCCTGACCTATTGGAGGCATTTTACACCATCACCCAATCCCTTCTTATAACTCTCTGTGTTGTCCTCTACTATTACTTACATACTAATGATTTTTATTTCCATATTTCACGTTCCCACCTTTCTCAGAGTCCTACATCTGTTTCCCTCCACCTGAATGTTCCACTTATGCCTCAAACTCGGTATTACCCAAACTGAACTTATCTTTTTCCCCTCTCCTCATCCACAATCAAATTTACTTCTAATTCTATATTTAATATAATGTGATGAAGTACCATATTTTGAAATCATGTTGACTCACTCTTTTACCTTATCTTTCACCCTACCATCATAACATCCAATTAATTATCAAGTTCTGTCTATTCTACCCTCTAAAAATCTCTTGAATGTTGAATCCATCTTCTCTTCATCTGTATTTCCACCATCTTCGTTCAGGCCACTATCATGGCTATCTGGACTATTTGAATAGAATCTTCATGGGTTGCCAATCTTCTATGGTCTCTAATTCATTCCTCATATGGACCTGTGCAACATTCTGGCTCAATTAAGTCACTATTCTGCTTAAAATACTTTGAGGAAATCTCATTTTTTAATGAATGGTCCTAACTCCTTGGTTCACTGCCATTGTCCTGTCCTTCCAGTCTTACCTCCCAAACCTATCCACCATGTACATTATACTCCAGCTGTACCTAAGGTGTCTTAAACATGCCATGTCTTTTTGTATTGGGTCAGTGCGTATGTGGATCACTGGCTAAGCCTTCTTCCTTCTCTTTGGAGACTCAGGTCGAGCACCATTCTGTCAGATTTCCATGACCTCTCCTTCCCCTTCCTTTGCTTGCAGCTTTCAGTTCTATGTTGGACTTTACTTATTTTCTGTTTAAATTTTTATAACAAAAAATTCATATTTATTACAAAAAATATAAAGTACAGAAAGATACATAGTAGAAAAATGAAAGCATGCTTGTCTTCTCCTAACCTTTTATTCTAATCCTCAGAAACAACAAACCACAACAAACAATACTATTTCTTGTGTATTCTTCCAAATATTTTTGATGCATATAGAATGTAAAATAATATGTATTTATTATACATGTTTATTATTATTAAATACAAATAGGATTAAACTACACATGTTGTTCCATAAGTTGCTTTTTTCACTTAATATATAAGTCAGATATATTAACATATTTAATATATGAAATATATCTGAGATGCATTTCTGTATTCATAATATATACTGTTATTGAATATCATGTTTTGAGTCTCATCTAATAATTTCTTACTTTTAATAGTTTAGCTTATCCCATTGACTTTTATTATTTTAACAGATCTAAATGTGTTTTGTTATTTTATGTTATGCTATCTTTTAAAATTTGTTTTTATACCTCCTTAGTTTTCTGTCTTTTGCTAAGTGGTCTGGTGTTTTTTTGGTTGTTCTATATTTTTTTTTCTTCCGGTGCCTATAATCATAATGTTAAATATTGCATGATAATATATATTAAATCTTTATTTCTTGATATATAAACTTCAGAAAGTACTTATTAACTGCTGCTATGAAAAGTGAGAAAATGTACATCTCTTCCCACCAATTCTCATGATCACTTTCCAGTTTTTATAATTATCTTATTATTGTTGTCTTATTATATTTTATGGTGTTTATTATTATATTCTTTATAACAGAGACTACTCACCAAACCGACTGTCTCCTCCTGGAACCTTAGCCCGTTTATATCTTGGTGGAGCCATGTAATAGTGCTCACCAATTAGTGTAAATGAAAGTAAAGTGATACTTTCAGTCTGAGGTAGTCTTCTCCATTCTCTCCTCTCTTCCCTCTGTCTGCAAGCTGGATGGTTCCAGGATGACCCTAAGCCCATAATAAAATGGTGGCCCCATACAAAGGAAGATGCCTGGGACCCGAATCACTGCATGAAGCAGAGGCCCTGCCCAACGCTCCTCACTAAACAGTAACATGAGTTAAAAATAAACTTCTACTGCATTAAGTCACTAAAATATTAGGATCAGGTTAGCATTAGTTACACTGATGAATACATTCTGTAATTATAAGTTTTAAAGTTCTATAGCATTAGTTACATATCCAAATAGTCATGATCACGATCAGCTCTTTTTTAGAAGGGTGTACCATTCCTGAATTCTTTATTTTGATGTATCCCTTATTTAGCTGGATGTCGTTATCAAAAAAGCTTCTTTCAAGCAGGGTTCGTGAGTGCTATGTTTCCTGAGGCACTTGAGAATGTATTTATGGTGGCTTTAACAATAAACGACAATAAATGACAACTTGGCTGAATATTAAATTCTTGATTCAATCTTTATTTTTTGTCTTTGAACTCTGCTGCTATTATTCCAATGCCTTCTGGCTTTGAAAATTGCTACAAAGAATACCCTGGCCTGAGGCTAGCCTGTCTTTTGGATAACTTGCTTTTTCTGCCTGCAATCTCACAAGAATCTTTAAAGTTAAAAAACTTCACCAGGATATTGCCTTGGTTTGATAGTTTCTGCAATATAGTATGCTCTTGAAGTCTACATATACCAGATTCCTTATTTCAGAAGTATTTTCTCCTATTATATATTTGAATGATTTTTCTCCTAAATATTTTTTGGTTCGTCTTTAAGGACACATTATGCAATTTTATATTCTTTCTCTTTAGCCACATTATGTACTTATTGTCTCTTACCACTTGTATATCTTTATTCAACTGAAATTTTCTCAGGTCTGCTCTATATCCTTGTATGTTTTCAGCAGACTCTGATCTAATTCTTTTGTTTCTAATGTGATTTTGATTCTATAATGTGTGTTTTATTATTACCTTCATTTATCTTCTGAGTTGTGCCAGTGTACTCTTTGTGATGCCCTCTTTTAACTGTTTCAGACAGGAAGTGACACAAGACTTTCGTTTATAGTTTCATGATCTTGTCTATCCATTTTAAAATCTATTTTCCCCAAAGAGTTCATCTCCCTTTCTCTTTTAACATCCTCCAATAACTTTCTATTACATTTAGAGTTAAATTCAATTACATGCCTTAGAGGGCCTTACTTTATCTGGCTTCTGTTCCTCTGAATTTCATCTCCTATCTCCCTCTCAAGCCACTCCACACTTTTTCCAGTTCCTCAGACAAGCTGTGCTTATTTCCACCCCATGGCCTTGGCATCTGCCTGCCCGCTGGAGAGATGTTCAACACCACTGTATGGTGGGTCCTTCTGATCGTTCAGCTCTCAGTTTAAATGTCATCTCCTCAGAGAGGCCTTCCCAGCCTGGTCATTCCCTATCACATCCCCCTGCTTTATTTTCCTCATATCATTTATCACTATCTAACAGTTTCTTGTTTATTTTTTTTGTTTATTGTATATCTCCCTTTACTAAAATGTGAGCTCCATTGGTGTGGCAACTTGCCATTCTGGTTCTCTGTTATATCTCCAGGACCTGGAACAATGCCTGGCATTTGGTAGGTATTGAAAAAATCTTTGTGAAATGAAGGAATGTATAAATCATCATACTCAACGTTGTGTAGTTACTACATTTGACCTGTGAATGACATGTGTTTGAAAGGCGTGGGTCCATTTATACACAGATTTATTTCACTAAATATGTACTACAGCACTACCCAATGCAAGGATTGGTTGAATACAAGGATGCAGAACCTCGGATATGGAGGGCCGACTGTAAAGTTATACTCGGGTTTACGATTGCACGTGGGGTCAGCTCACCTAAGCCCTGCATTATCTGAGAGTCAAAAACTGTAATTGGAAGAATCTGAGTTCCATGATAGGGGTAGAAAGGGTTACAAAACCAGGGTTATAAGCTCTTGAGGAGGTTAATATTTGGTTAAGTAGTTCACTTGAAATGCCTAATCACTCAAAAAACATGAGTAGATTTAACACAATTTGTATTTGGCTTGTTATTAATATGCCTCTGATACTCTGACGACTACACAGTTCAGGAGGGAAAAAACAGTTTATTTCATCTAACCAATTCTTTGAAACTTGTTTCTAATAGGCAAAATCAATATAAGTTTTCTGAGTCGTGTGCTATATTGGTTGTCAACGGCACTCAAACTTAATCAGTGTAAGTGTCTATTTCTTGTGACTAATTTGAGAGTTTTAAAATTATCTTTCTAATTATAAAAATTAAATATGCTCATGATAGAAGATTTAGAAACTGCAAAGAATTAGGAAAAAGAAATAAATATTATGCATAATAGTTTATTCCGTCATCCTGAAATAAAGCTTGTGGTGCTTTTAGTGTTAGCTGTTTTCTGATATGTAGGTAATATAATGTAGAATGCATATATATATACCCATGTATATCTAATACATAGTCATACAAATATTTATCCATTTTAATGGGATGCCATAACTATCACATTTTTATGGCTTTTCTCTTTCCATGACGTTAGGAGGAAACACTTATTCCCCAACGCTGATGTTTTATTCTGTGCGGTGGCAGCTCAAATACAGTAATTGTCCTGGTGCCTTCCCTCCTCTGTCTCCTCAGGAGAGGGAAGTGACTTGTATAATTGGTGCATTTGGAATGAGATACTGGGGCATGTGTAGCTCTGTGCTTTCCTTTTGGGGTCTTCTTGCCTGTAAAGACACTAAAACCTAGTATTCTTTTTTTTTTTTTTTTTTTGCGGTACGTAGGCCTCTCACTGCTGTGGCCTCTCCCGTTGCAGAGCACAGGCTCCGGACACACAGGCTCAGTGGCCATGGCTCACGGGCCCAGCCGCTCCGCGGCATGTGGGATCTTCCCGCACCAGGGCACGAACCCGTGTCCCCTGCATCGGCAGGCGGACTCTCAACCACTGCGCCACCAGGGAAGCCCAAAACCTAGTATTCTTATTGCAAGTAGTAAAGTAAGTTGCAAAGGCTCTGTCCCTTTAGGTGAGGCCACGGTTGGCCAGTACTCCTGTGACTGGTGGGTAAATTTGCCTAAGAAGGAGAGGCAGCCATAGAAGTATACTGTCATGCTCCTAAGTCACATCTCCAGCAGCTCTATCAGCAATAAAGTTATATTTCTTATCTCCCCAGGTCTGCTTCCTCTGTCTTTCTGAGTCAGGAGAAGAGGGATGCTATTTCTTATGCCCCTCAAACACCAACTCATGGTACCACAAAGTTAGACGTTACATTGCACTCTGTTGCCCATACCCCTAAAAGGCAAAAAGGCTCTAAATCTTTTCATGTTAGTTGACCTTGATTTCAGCGTGGATATTTACAGTGGCAGCAGGGTTAGAGGAAAATCAGGTGCATGGTGCCGTGGAGTCAGGAGCAGAGCTTGCAAAAGAAGTTTGTCAACACTGCTAGATGCTGCTGAAGGTTAAGAAAAATGCAGACCAAGAAAAGTCTCTTGGATTTGTTGATGAGGACTAATTGGTGGCCTTCAAGTAGTGATTCTCAAAATGTGGTCCACAATCCACTGGAAGGCCAAGTGAGTCTTTGTTGGAACTTATCTGAAAGTGTGGGATCGTTGTGTGGATATACGGGTTCCTAGGGTACAATTCCACAGACTTTCTTTTGTCCCAAAGGGTCATTTAATGGGTTTTTTAGGGTTAGTACAATTTGATACTCATAAAATAAAATTAGTGTGTCATTAGTGTATATTGAGACTTTGAGGGGGTTAAGATGTGATTGTATACTGAAAAAACAGGCAGAACACCATGACCAATTTTTGCTGAGGACAAAGGAGAAAGATAGGATGGTAAATAGATAGAAAAATCTTTTTCCCTCAGGTGGGAGGAACTTTGAGCTTTATACTATAGCAATAGTACCTCAGGTGACTTAATCTTTCTTTTTAAGATCCTTACACTGTGATGAGCTACCCCTTTTAACACATGATATGCCGACACTAGTTTTGGTCAGAGTAATGTTTTGAGACATTTTGAAAACAATTGCAATGCCAACTTCATGAGTTTCTCATACCCTTGGCTCTGTTGTAGTTATGGCCTGCTAAAGCAATCGATCAGCTTATCAGTTAAAACAATTTATGAAGGAGCTAAATCATATTGGTAGTAAGCGAGAAAAAGTATCTAAATTTCTCATTTAGAAAGGAAAGACTTAGTGGACAAGGGAGATATTCAGGAGGTTCTTGAATTATGATCTCACACATTTAAAAGCTTTTGCCTACTCTGTTTTCTAATAGCTAGAGAGAATGTACATGACTTTAAATATTGTGTGTTTGGAAGTTGCAGGTAGGTGAGCAAATACCAAATAAGAAAACTTTGGCACACTATAATAGTTAAGAGCATGGGTTAGTAAGACAGACTTGGATTTATCCTGGGCTGAGTGGCCTTGGTCAAATTATTAACTCTTCCTGGGCCTCAGTTTCTTTTGTCTGTCAAATGGAGATGATAACTGCATCCCTTTCACAGGGATTTTGAGGATCACATAAGTTATCAGACACAAAACAGCTAAAACTGACAGATAAAAAGGGCTCCATAAACTTTGCTTAAAGATATGGATTTATCCTTCATTGATGTTAAAAACAACTAAATGATCTGCTTCTTTGGATACGCAGTACAAGGGGACATTGAGTTGCAACTTTGTTGATTAAATGAAGGTCTTATACTTATTTCTTGGAACAGTAATAATATTAATACACAAAGAAGTGGCCTGATTGGACGTCCAGTGCTTACATTTACTGATTTAACAATCAAGGAGTTTTAGCCAAAAGTCAATTAGGAAATCTAGGTCAGAGGAAATGGTCAAAACAATTTGATTTTGCTAAAGTGATATAATTTTTGGAAGAATATATACCTGAGGTTTAAGTTTAAAATAGCACATTTTAAGAAGGGTTCTTTGATTCCAGAATCTCTACTTCCATTTACTCCCTACTCCATCCACCCTTTCTAACCATGGCTGTGTGAGCCATCAGATCAGATCCCAAATTGTACAGAAGACTCCTTATAGCTACTGAATCAAATTCATATTCATCATCCTTTTCTTTTTTTCTCTCTACTACAACAAATTAAATATTAATATTGAAACAGTCAAATTTAGTGACTTAGATTAGAAGCCCTATCCTACTCATTTGAAAAGCTTTTTATAAGCTATTTATTTCTTCATTTCATTAATCTCTCTTTTCTATTTTAATAGTACCTCTTAATTAGTGTTCCCTTTCACATCCTCTAATAACATTCTTGTAAGAAAATCTTTTCTTTTGCCTTTAAAGACTCCTATACTTTAGCAATTAAGTTAAGAACTTTTATACATTGTTCCGAAAACTTTAAATTCTATATAATTTTGAGTAAACCCCCATCCTTATCATTAGCTATTTTAAAAAATCATGAAATGGTTAAGGTCTTGACTTTTCCAAGTACAAATTCAATGGAGGAGATAAGGCTTCCAAAAATTAGAAAATAACACTTTATGTACTTTTATGATACTATCATTCCCATACTTTGTGATTTTGTATCCATTTACTCTTATAAAAATATTTTACTAAAAATATTTAATAAAATAAATATTTTAATAAACATATCTATGGATGAACTAGAGGAAAACAGAGGTTTAATATAAAGTTCTTTGGAGACAGGAGAAAATCATGATTTATCCACAAATAGATATTATCCTGAGTACAGTAAACAAATATAATAGCAAGTTACTGGCTTTTAACAGAGTTTTCAAGTCTCATTATTATATGTTCAAGTCAACAGAAATTTCCACATTCATCTCCCCTGATTATGTACTGAATATTATTTCTTCTCCATTATTCTTATTCCTGTGTTCTCTTTTGGTCTCCTCTAAATTGTTACTCTCTGCTTCCTTCAGCATCTCTCATGCTGGGGCAGACACAGTAACCAAAAGCTTGAGTGGAAAATGGCTGGAATCGAGGCCAGGCAGAAACTCTCTGGACAAAAGCCCAAAGCTCAGGCAAATGTTGCCTGAAAAACGAGGTTAGACAAATTCAGGTTTCTACAACCAGCCCTGTCAGGATGACGAAATTCTAATCACCACAGCTGTGACCGTTCCATTCATGCAGCTTTTCTGAAACGGAGGAGACATTTGACTATCGTATCCAATAAGAATTGAGACCAAACTGACTTCTAAGTGGCATTTAGGGATGCCTGGAAATAGATGTCCAAAGGCAAAATAATAATCCTTCAAGCACTTTGCTTCATAGTCAAAAAGTGATACTGTCCCAAGCCACCAAGTATATAAATACTACTTTAAAAAAATGAAGAAATTATCAATCGTTACAGGCTACTGGGTACTTTATTCCAGATGTGGGTAAAGTAGGGAGATGGCTCACTTTTATTTTCATGGGCTTGTATTCAATCAACAGGAATTTATTCTTTCGGGAATTTTGACTTTTTCACATGCAAAATCTTGGACTGTGAGGTGGCAGGGAGACCACACAGGCTCTCAGACATCAGTCTGATCAAAAGGGTGGTTTGGAGTCTAACATCCCTGGAAGGACGTTATAAATTTACTTTCATTTCCATTCCCTCCATGATGTAGTTTATGTTTCACTTCAATGACTGTAATAGGATTCTGTTTTTCACTCTGCTGGTGAACCACCCAGTTCCCCAAGAAACATGGTAAAATAAAACGAGGTTTATTGGCATGTGTTGGGGGATGCAAATAAAAACTCTATGATTTAGTGTCCTTTCAACTTTTATTCTCGGTAATCTTGATTTTTCTGTCACGGTGGGAATTAACCATTTTCTGCATAACTAAAAATGAATAGAGAGAACGTGGAATAAGTTTTAGTCAATGTTCTTGTGGTTTTTTTCATCTGCAGAATGAGATGCCAAAATAATAAGTGTATAATTTTCCACAATGTGTTATTTTTGTGATTAGCACTCCGAGAACCATCTCATTTCTGGAAAATAAAGATTCTGAGTGAGGTTGTCTGCTGCATAACTTTAATGCACAGCATGACTGTGCCAATTTCATCCTGTTATTACTTCTCGATCTTCCCAGTAATACTCTTTTTTTTCCTTTCAGCATAATTGGGGTCATGGTATTTATTAGGATTGCTATATCTCTGAGCTAATTATTAAACTGTTAAACAGAAGTACATGGATGGATCAGAAAAACAAAGGAGACTATATGAATCTTATTCCTCCTTGTTACAGCTAAATATAGAAATGGCTAATATCATATAACACAATCTAGCATCAACTATCAACTGAATAATTCACACCAGCAATTTAAAAAATAAATTTAAGACTGTGGAAGCTGTAGGGAAAGATATTTTGGTGTACAAAATTAAGAAGCCACATCTTCTTTAAGGCTTTAATTTCTATTAAATGACAGATTTAAACAGGTTAGTCCTCTTCATATTAAAAAGACATTAAAAGAAAAATCACTAAAAACTTTTATTTCTCTTTAATCTAAAATCTTGCTGCTAAACCTTAAACCCCTCTTTGAAATTATTGCCAAGCCATTATTTGGCATTATTATCTCCTCATGTTTCACACTAGAGACATACAAAAAAAACCAAAAAACAAAAACCTGACAGCGCTATATTTTGTGGCAAATAGAGACTGACTTCTTGAATCCAATGATATATTTGGGGCATCTTGATGATTGTTTTCTGCAACATTGATTCAGACAGGAAGTTAATCCAATTTTATGATTAAGATGGATGGAAACACCAGATGCACTATTTTTTGACATTGTTATTCATCATCGCAGACCACAGATAAAATCAGAATAAGCCATAATTTTTTTTTTTTTTTTTTTTTTGTGGGACGCGGGCCTCTCACTGTTGTGGCCTCTCCCATTGCGGAGCACAGGCTCCAGACGCGCAGGCTCAGCGGCCATGGCTCACGGGCCCAGCCGCTCCGCGGCATGTGGGATCTTCCCGGACAGGGGCATGAACCCGTGTCCCCTGCATCGGCAGGCGGACTCTCAACCACTGCGCCACCAGGGAAGCCCATAATCCATAATTATGTACCAACACCAGAACCACTATATTATATTTAAACACTCAAACTAAATTCTTATTTTTAATGCTTGTACACCCAGAACTTCATACAATGCCTAAAACACAGTGGGAACTCAATACATATTTTTTGAAATAAACTTAAGTGAACTAAATAGTACTTTGTGAGGCTTTTCATCTGAGGATAGCACTTTCTGTACAGATTAACTAATGAATTCACACATAATTTTTAATGAGAGCCCTAATTCTTATGAGGACAGCCAAGCTTTCATAATAAGGGTCTTGGTTTACCGGTAGAAAACAACAAAGCTGAGGTCCCTGGTTGGGAATTAGATGGGGGATGTCTCCTGTCCCGCACTTACATTCATTGGTCCCCCACATACGATTACAATGGAAGATACTGACTAGTCTTTTAGTGAAGTCTACGTGCAAAGGCAGGGTCCCCAAGATGCGGTATGATAGAAAGTCTGGATTTAGTGACTAAGCCCATTGTTAGCTCCCCTTTCCTTTTCTAGTTATCATAAATGCAAGGGGTCATCTTTTCCCTAGTGTCAGTGTAGGGACTACACCAAGCAAAGCCAAGGAAATAGCTGCTCCACTCAATACCTTTTATGAAAATTTTCAGTTCTGTCCAAGTGAATGTATTTGTAATTCTATTCTCTTTAGGATGGATACAAAATTTTTTATAAGAAACTTCTTGTGATGGTGGTAAGGTCTTTACTGTTCAGAGATATTGAATAATTGCATAGCATTTAATTTTAATTTCAAACTTTGAGGCTAAAGCTGTTTCCCTGGATATCACAAAGATTCTCTGCTGACTTACACGCTCACAGGAACAGATACAGACAGAAATCGCAATATTCACCCTCTTAACCTAGCACTGTTAATGTCATGAAAGATTCTCTTACCTGTTTGGAAATTGACTGGATGTTGTGGTAAGTTCGACTTCCATTTGCTCTCCTTTTGTTATTTCCTCACCTTAGCAAGTTGGACTAATCGTAAAGCTTTCTAAGCTCACATGCTGAGATGAAGCCTCATTCAGTCACCTGGAGGTAACTGCCCGGTACTATTTCTAGAGACATTGCTGATCCCAGGCCTACTGCAGCAGCCTGTGCAGTCCCAAGAGGTACCCCAGGTGCTTGCTGTTTCAACAGTTTGTAAGAATTGAAACGCATGATTTTTTTTTTTCATGGCCATTAGCAAAACAATAATATGAGCACTCTATGGGCTATAGACAAGGTGAGTTGCATGAAGAGTTTTTTTTTTTTTGTCTTTTAAAAAAATATATGTTCACAAGATATTTTCATGATAAAGTTCTTCTAAAAGTTTCACTATTTCCTCCAAAATTTCCTACTCTGTGCTAGGGAATTTACAGATATCTCATTTCAACCCTCACCAGGACTTAGAGAGCAGGCATTATCATTAATCTATTAATTGATAGGGAAATTAAAGTGATTTAGGCAAAACTCAAGTAATGAATGTGGTGTTCAAATACAGGTTGGTCTGATTCCATAATTGATAATTTTTTCCACATTACACCATATGCACACCATTATGCTTTAACACAGAGGGATTTCAGATAAATGATTATTGTAATTATTATTAGTGAAATATTTGATTTAAAAAATAGGAGAGAATGAAGATAATTTCAAGATATGATCTCTGTCTTTAAGGAGCTATCAGTCTGTTAGAAAGAGCGTAGTTGAAACAGTATAGGGATTCCATAAACTATGGCCACCAAGATATGTGGCATAACATTAGCAAGGTTGGAATAAAACTTAATCATTTATACATTATGGGAGGCATGGGAAATTTTTTTTTAAGGCAATAGGGTACTGTCAAGAGTCTTAAAAATGTTCATGATCTTTGATCCAGTAATTCCCCACCTGAATATTTATCTTAAGGAAATGATTTCAATGAATAAAAAAATAAATAGGCACAAAGATTTTCTTTGCAGTATTATAGTAAAAAATCAGAAGCAACTTAAAGGAACATTGGTGCAAATGGATAAATATATTATGGTACATCAATGGTAGGTAATTATTGTATAATTCTCTCTCTCTTTCCTGCATCATTAGCTCACCCTCTCTATCATGTCTTTCTAATCTGCTTTCAAATGTGCTACAATATTTCTTATATTAAAACAAAAGTCAAACTGAAAGATCTCCTTGTCCAGCTATCACCGCTTTTCATTATTCTCCTTTCAAACAAAGGTCTAAAAAGAGTTGTCCGTATTCACTTCTTCCAGTTCCTCTATTCCACCTCCCTTCTCCCTATATTGGCTCCTGCTATATTAAACCAGGATTGTTGAATCCAGTGGTCAATTCTCAATCTCCATCTTGCTTTACCTATGAGCAGCCTTCGACACAGATAATTTGTTCTTCTTCCCTGATGTTCTTTCCTCACCCGGCTTCCAGGATGCTACATCTTCATCTTCCTGACCTCTCTATACTGGAGGGCTCAGTCCTTAATTCTTCATGTCTTCTTTTTCTTCTAAACCACAGTCTAAAATTAATCAGGACCTCGCCCTCAGAACTCAAGTCTTGTATACCCAGTTGCATACCTGACATATCCACTTAGATGGTTAACTTGAGCTTGTCGACACTGAGCTCTTGATTCCTACCCTACCCACCTCCACCCCAAATCTGTTCCTCCTTCAATTTTCTTCCTCTTCACAACTGGCAACTTCAATCTTACTTGTTAAGAAAAACAGGTGTTATTTTTGCCTCCTTTCTTTCTCTCATGCCCTACAATTGGTAACTCCAATTGAACAATATTCAGAAGACCACTTCTCACCACCTCCACCATTACCACCCTAACTCCTATCATCTCTCACTAGGGCTATGGCAATAGCCTCCTAACCAGTCTCCTTGTTTCCACTCTGACTTCTAGAGTTGATTTTCTGTGCAAAGCCAAAGTAATTTTAAACCAAATTAGATCATGTCAGGACCTTCCTAAAACCACTCCAGACTGAAGACTCTTTTCCAGCAGAAAAGATCTTCTACATCTAAAGATATAAAGGAACCACAATGAGATGGGTAGGAAAGGTAGAGATGCGATATGGACCAATACCCGCAGGGAAGTGACCCACAAAAGGAAGAAAAATCACAATTTCAGAGGCTCTCCTAAAGGATCGAGGGGTCCAAGCCCCACATCAGGCTCTCTAGCTTGGGGTTCTTGCACTGGTAAGACAAACCCCAAAATACTTGGATTTGAACACCAATGGGGCTTGCTTTCAAGACAGCTAGAGGGCTGTAGGAAACAGAGACACCATTCTTACAGGGCACACACAAAATCTCACACACTCTGAGACCCAGGACAGAAGCAGTAATTTGAAAGGAGCCTGGGTCAGACCTACTTGCTGATCTTGGAGAGCCTCCTGGAGAGGTGGGAAGCAACAGGGACTCACCCTGCAGGATAGATGCTGGCAGAAGTCATTTTGGGGAGCTCATTCCACCACAAGGACACATGCTGGCAAGCACCATTTTGGAATCCTCCCTATAGCTTATTATAGGGAGGGGGTCTGGCCCCTCCTGGGGTCTGGCCCCACCCACCAGCTGGTTGGCACCAATTCCGGCAGCCCCCAGGCAAAGGAGCTGGCCACATAGGAACACAGCCACACCCACCACCAGGCCAGCTGCCTTGGGTCCCTTTGAGCCCCCCAGTTGTCCCAGAACCCCACCTTGTCCCCCAGAGGGCCCAGGACTGGCTCCAACCACCAGCAGGTCAACACCAGCTCCAAGACCTCCACAGCTCTGCAGCCAGCTACACTGGGACCCAGTCCACCCATCAGCTGGCTGACACCAGCCCCAGTACCTCCCCCAGGCCCCGTCCCTGCCCACCAGCAGGCCAATACCAACTTCAAGATCCAGGCCCATGGCCAGCTGCTCTGTGACCAACACCACCCACGAGTGACCAGCAGCCTCTGCACAAGGCAGGGCCTGGCAACCAATCAGGCTGGGAGCCAGCATCAACTACCAGTGTGCCCACAGTAGTTGCCCTGCCACAGCAGAAGGGCCCATGCAGCCAACAGAGGGGGCACCCCAAGAACATATAGTTCTGATGACCACAATGGATTCCACTGCTGGACCCCATAGGATATCTCCTACATAAAGTCACTCATCCAAGATCAGGAAATATAACTGCTTTACCTAATATATAGAAATAAACACAGAGAATTAGGCAAAATGAGGCAATAGAGGAATATGTTCCAAACGAAGGAACAAGATAAAACCCCAACAGGAAATCTAAGTAAAGTGGAGATAAGCAATCGACCCGATAAAGAGTTCAAGGTAATGATCAAAAAGATGTTCAATGAATTCAGGAGAAGAATGGATGAATGCAGTGAGAACTTTAACAAAGAGTTAGAAAATATAAAGAAGAACTAAACAGAGCTGAAAAATACAGTAACTGAAATAAAAAATACACTAGAAGGAATTAACAGTAGATTAGATGATACAGAGGTACAGATCAGGAAATGAAATCACTCAAGCTGTACAGAAAAAAGAAAAAAAGTAAAAAAAAAATGCGAACAGTTTAAGAGATCTGTGGGACAACATCAAGTACACTAACATTCACATTATAGGGGTCCCAGAAGGAGAAGAGAGAGATAAAGGGGCAGAGAACATATTTGAAGACAGTAGCTGAAAATTTCCCTTGCCTTGTAAAGGAAACCAACATCCAGGCCCAAGGAGCACTGAGAGTTCAAAACAAGATCAACCCAAAGAGGTCCACACCAAGACACATTGTAATTAACATGGCAAAAGTGAAAGATAAAGAGAGAATCTTAAAAGCAGCAAGAGAAGAGCAACTAGTAATGTACAAGGGAACTCCCATAAGGCTATCAGCTGACTTTTCAGCAGAAACTCTGCAGCCCAGAAGGGAGTGGCATGATATACTTAAAATGATGAAAGGAAAACATTTACAACCAAGAATACTGTATCTGCAAGGCTGTTACTCAGATTTGAAGAAAACATAAAGAGTTTTACCAACAAGCAAAAGCTAAAAATGTTTAGCACCATGAAACCAACTTTATAAGAAACGGGACTTCTTTAAGAGGAAAAGAAAAGGCCACAAGTAGAAACATGAAACTTATAAAGGGACAAATCTCATTGCAAAAGGCAAATATATAGCAAATGTACTAGAACAACTACTTATAAAGCTAGTAGGAAGGTTAAAAGACAAAAGTAGTAAAATCATCTATATGTAAAATAAGTAGTTAAAAGGTACACAAAACAAAAATATGTAAAATATGTCAAAAACATTAAATGTGAAGTTGGGGGAGAGTAAAAAATGCAAGGTTGTTAAAATGCCTTCAAACTTAAGAGATCATCAACAAATAATCATATATAATTATAATTATTATGTTATATATAATTATATATAATATATAATTACATATAAACATCATGGTAACCACAAACCAAAAATTTATAATGATAGACACACCAAAAAGAGCAAAGAATCCAAGCATAATGCTAAAGATTGTAATCAATCACAAGGGAATAGAGCAAAAGAAGAAGAAAAGAACAAAAAAGAACTACAAAAACAATCCAAAAACAATGAACAAAATGGCAACATGTATATACCTATCAATAATTACTGTAAATGTAAATGGACTAAAGGCTCCAATCAAAAGACACAGATTTGATGAATGAATACAAAAACAAGACCCATCTGTATGCTGCCTACAAGAGACTCACTTCGATCTAAAGACACATACAGACTAAAAGTTAGGGGATAGAAAAAGTTATTCCATGCAAATGGAAATGAAAATAAAGCCAGAGTAGCAATATTTACAACAGACAAACTAGACTTTAAAACAAAGACTGTAACAAGAGACAAAGAAGGACATTACATAATGATAAAGGGATCGATCCAAGAAGATATAACAATTGTAAATATATATGTGTCCAACATAGGAGCACCTAAATACATAAAGTAAACATTAACAGACATAAAGAGACAGTAACACAATAATAGTAGGGGACTTTAACACCCCACTTACATCAATGAACAAATCATCTAGAGAGAAAATCAATAAGGAAATACTGTCCTTAAATGACACATTATAGCAGATTGCTTAGTAGACATATATAGAACATTCCATCCAAAAAGTAGCAGAACACACATTCTTCTCAAGCACATATGGAACATTCTCCAGGATAGGTCACATGCTAGGCCACAAAAAAAGTCTCAGTAAATTGAAGAAAACTGAAATCATATCAAGCATCTTTTCTGACCACAATACAATGAGACCGGAAATCAACTGCAAAAAAAAAAAGTGCAAAAATGTGGAGGCTAAACAATATGCTACTAAACAATGAATCAATCACTGAAGAAATCAAAGAAGAAATTAAAAAATACCTGGGGACTAATGAAAACAAAAACACAATGATCCAAAATCTATGGATCACAAGCCTACCTCTGGAAACAAGAAAAGTCTCAAATAAGTGAAATAAAGACTAAAAAATCAATAGAAAAGATCAATGAAACTAAGAGCTAGTTCTTTGAAAAGATAAACAAAATTGATAAACCTTTGGCCAGACTCATCAAGAAAAAAAGAAAGAGGGCCCAAATCAATAAAATCAGAAATGAGAAAGAAGTTACAACTGACACCACAGAAACACAAAGCATCATAAGAGATTACTATGAACAATTATATGCTAATAAAATTGACAACCTAGAAGAAATGGACAAAATCCTAGAAATATACAATCTCCCACGACTGAACTAGGAAGAAATAGAAAATATGAACAGACCAATTACCAGTAATGAAACTGAATCAGTAATAATAATAATAAAAAAACTCCCAACAAACAAAAGTCCAGGACCAGATGGCATCACTGGTGAATTCTACCAGCATTTAAAGAAGAGTTAACACCTACCCTTCTCAATCTATTAAAAAAAATATTCAGAAGAAGAAATGCTTCCAAATTCATTCTTCAAGGCCAGGATCACCCTGATACCAAAACCAGACAACAAAAAAGTAAATTATAGGCCAATATCATTGAAGAACATAGATGCAAAATTCTCAACAAAATATGAATATTACCAAACCAAATTCAACAATACATTAAAATACACTTTAATGGAAATACATTTCCCTTGATCAAGTGAAATTTATCCCAGAGATGCAAGGAGGGTTCAATATTCACATGGCAATGTGATACACCACATTAACAAACTGAAAAATAAAAGTTATATGATCATCTCAATAGATGCAGAGAAAGCATTTGACAAAATTCAACATCCATTTATGACAAAAACTCTCAACAAAATGGGTATAGAGAGAACATACCTCAGCATAATAAAGGCCATATATGACGAGTCCACAGCTAACATCATACTCAATGGTGAAAAGCTGAAATTATTTCGTCTAATATCTGGAACTAGACAATGACGTCCACTCTCACCACTTTCATTCAACATAATAGTATTGGAAGTCCTAGCCACAGCAATCAGATAAGAAAAAGAAAAAGAAATAATAATAATATATATGATAATATGTATGACAGAATATTACTCAGCCATAAAAATGAATGAAATCTTGCCATTTGTGACAACATGGACGGACATAGAGGGTATTATTCTAAATGAAGTAAGTCAGACAGAGAAAGACAAATACTGTATGTTTTACTTATATGTGGAATCTAAAAAACAAAATCAATGAACAAACACAACAAAACAGAAAGAGACTCATGTATACAGAGAACAAACAGGTGGTTGCCAGAGGGGAGGATGGTGGGGGCGATAAGAGAAATAGCTGAGGGAGATTAAGAGGTACAAACTTCCAGTTGCAAAAAGATGAGTCTCAGGTATGGAATGTACAGTGTGGGGAATGTAGTCAATAATTATACAATATATTTGTTTGGAGACAGACGGTAACTAGCCTTATCCTGGAGATCATTTTGCAATGTATAGAAATATTGAATCACCATATTGTGTACCAGGAGCTACCCTAGTGTTGTTGGTCAATTACACTTCAAAAACAAACAAACAAACCCATGGAAAAAGGGATCAAGTTTTTGGTTATCAGAGGTGGGGGCTTGGGGGAGGTAATCAAAAGGTGCAGCCAGTTATAAGTAGGTGCAGACTTCCTAGTACTTATAAATAAGTACTAGGGGTGTAATATACAACATGATAAATATAATTAACTGTGCTGTATGTTATATGAGAAAGTTGTTAAGAGTAAATCTTAGTTCTCATCACAAGGAAAACATAGTTTTTTCCAACTCTTTTATTTTGTATCTATAGGAGATGATAGATGTTCACTAAACTTGTGGTAATCATTTCATGATGTATGTGAGTCAAAAAGTCATACAGCACACCTTAAACTTATACAGTGCTGAATATCAATTACATCTCAAAAAAACTGGAAGGAAAAATTTAAAATAATAAAAAGTAAACCCCTCCAGAGTTCCTGCTTGATCTCCCTAACAGCATCCCTCCTCCCCATCCCACATCCACTTCTGACCCATCCCAGCCACCATCTTCCACTACTCTTTCTCTTATTTTACTCTTCACATCCTGATCTTCTTGCTGCTCTTCAAACACAGCAAACTCCCTCTCCCATCACAGCCTTTACATTTACTATCTCACTGTTAGGAACCATATGCGGGGCTCACACCCTCATTTTACTCAGATCTCTACTCAAATACTACCTTTTCAAAGATGCCTTCCATAATCAGACAATTTTAAAATATCATCTTGTCTGTCACTGTCTGCCTCCTTACCCTGCCTGCTTTTTTTCCCTCAGCACTTTTCATCATTGATATATAATACTCTCTCCCTTCTAGGAAGTATTACTCAAGATAGCAGGGATATTGGCTATTTTGCTTCCTGATGATTCAGAGTCTAGACAATGACTAGCTTATGGCAGAAGCTCAATAAATATCTTTTGAATGAATGAATAAAGCAGATGCATAATTTAAGATTAGGTAAAATAAGCGTAATGCAAAGTATGGTATGCTTTATAACTATATAAATATGTTAAGATTTGTAAAGTGGTACAAAGATATTAAAATAATTCTGAGTAATGGTTTTTGAATAAAATTTTACAATGTTGGGCTAATTTCCAAGATTTTTAAAATATAAAGTCACCATGTATATCTGGGAAATGATATCAGTCAACGGTTACAGAGAATGCAGTTGCTTTTTTTGAGAAATGACTAGCTTCAGCCACATATCTCAGAGGAAAATAACCACAGTGATTTCAGAGTTAATACCACTCATATACATTTGAACATTATCTCCTATTCAGTATAGCACACAAGATAAGTGCAGCAATTCAGAGTCAGAGGGTCTGGGTCTGAAGCGTAGCTCTTCCACTTAATAACTAGATGACTTTGCTGTACTTTCTTAACCACTATCAAGGTCAGTATTTTGTAAGACGATTTTTTAGAGCAGTTTTAGTTTCGTAGCAAAATTGAGTGGAAGGTACAAAGATTTCCCATATATCTCCTACAAACCCCCCCACATGCATAGCCTCCACCATTAACAACACCCCCCAGAAAGGTACACTGGTTACAACTGATGAACCTACATTACACATCATTATCATCTAAAGTCTATAGTTTACATTAGGGTTCACTCTTGGTGTTGTATATTCTGTGGGTTTTGACAAATGAATAATGACATATATACACCATTACAGTATCACAGAATATTTTTACTGCTCTAAAAATCCTCTGTGCTTCATCTATTCATCCCTCCCTTATTCCTATCCCCTGGCAATCAATGAGCTTTTTACTGTCTCCATAGTTTTGCCTTTTCCAGAATGTCATATAGTTGGAATCATACAGTCTGTAGCCTTTTCAGATTGGCTTATTTCACTTAATAATATGAATTTAAATTTCCTCCGTGTCTCTTCATGGCTTGCTGGCTCATTTCTTTTTAGCACTGAGTGACACTCCATTGTCTGGATATACCCACATTTATTTATCCATTCACCTACTGAAGGATATCTTGTTTGCTTCCAAGTTTTGGCAATTATGAATAAAGTTGCTATAAACATCCATATGCAGGTTTTTGTGTTCTGTGTCAGTTTTTTGTACATATCTTGGAGGTCTGCTAAGGGGATTAATTGAGATAAAGCTTCTAAGATGTTTATCATGTTGTCTGGAACCTAGTAAGCATTCACTAAATATTACCATTATTTGTTTTGCTATTTTAAAGCTCGGCAGATATTTTTGCCTTTATTTCACAGACAAGGAAACTAAAATTAAAAAAACCTAAATGACAAACAAAAAGTGGCAGAACCAGAGCTCATAACCAGGACTTCCTACTGTAACTTCAATTGTTCTGTTATGTCATGTGTCTATTCTGCAGGAAGCAAGCAGATGTAGACCCACTCTGCTTAGTATGGAAAATGATGCTTTGTCTCTTTGTGAACTTTCCTGTTATATCTCTTATTAAGATTATAATTTACCCTAGATTTTATATACCTACTAACTCCTATATCACAGGATAATCACATTTCCTTACTAATGAACTATTTAACAATGAAGAGATGAGAGAGGAGAGGGTGACTAATTCAGTGAGCTATGTTGTCTCTAGATCACTTCATAGGTACCAAAAGAAGATTCTGGAAGCATACATGGAAATTTAAAAATCCACATGTAATCACATTATTGAAAAATCTTTGTAGAAGATGTTGGTTGAGAAACTTAGTTGCCAAAAATATAGAACTAATATGAGAGGGACCACGGCTTGAAATAATGATATGTGCATCTGGGGATTCAGGAAAATCTGGCATAATTAGAAAACGGATAAGCTAGAAATAACCTTGTGTCTTTTCTATTTACATGAGAGCCTAAAAAGCTTCTTGGGGCAAAACCTCTAGTAGGGGAAATGGGGGTTGGGTCTCAAGAGAGGGATTTAAGGACAATGGACTTGGGTGAAATGGAAGAGGAGGAAAGAGGAATTTAGGTTTAGACTTGTTCCAGTACCCTGGGGAAATTAAGCCTGAAATAACAAAACATCATTTTGGGCACATACATAACCGAGGAACACACAAGAATGGCGGAAGCAAGGCAGTAGAGGAGTCCCCTTCCTTTGGTGTTACACAGAACACAGCTTCAGCCCACGGAGGGCCCATACAGTAGTCAGGTCACATGGGTCCTCAGTCAGGAGACTCGGGGCCTTGAGCATCAGCAGCAATCAGACAACAGTGTCCTTGGCACCATTATCAATGGCATTAGCATCAGTAGTGGAAGCTTCCATACAGACACAGGCAGATATCACCACTGCCAACAGCTATGGCTACTTGGAGACACAAGAGACCCCAGAGCAGGTGGCCCCAGGGAGCAAGGGCAGGAGACATCTGTTCTGAGTATGTCATGCAAAACTAGAACTGTGCTTAAGAGAAAAAGGTAAATATCTTCTAGGGAGTCTCAGCAAATATGAAAGTTGAAGAAGAGAATTGAAGAAGATAGAGATGCGGTAACAGTATTTATGTGCATGAGGAGGTGGGCAGCAGGGAGAATGCCAATAATTTCTATTACAATGCAGGTCTTATCACCATGCTGGTAAGACTAGGGCAATATGGGTTGTTTTTTTTTTTAACTTTTATTGAAGTAAAGTTGATTTAAAATGCTGTGTTAATTTCTTCTGTACAGCAAAGTGACTCAGTTATACATATATACATATATATGTGTATATATATATTCTATTTCATATGTTTTCCCTTATGGTTTGTCACAGAATATTGAATATAGTTCCCTGTGCTATACAGTATGACCTTGTTGTTTATTCATCCTATATATAATAGTTTGCCTCTGCTAATCCCAAACTCCAAATCCTTCCCTCCCCTACCTGCCCCCCGCAAATATGGGTTTCTTTTGGCTTTTTTTTTGGTTTGCCACATACTCCAACATTCTATTCTCTGTCACTTTTCAACTGCCTCACTCTTTTTCATCATTTGGATCTCAATTTAAATGATGCTTCCTTAGGGGTTCTTTTGTTACAATCCCCAATTTAAATTAAACTTCCTATTTCCCAAGCTGAAATTGTTTCTAAATATGATAACTATTATAAAGTACCACTCAAAGTCTCTAGAAAGTTCAAGCAAATAATCAGGATGTTGGAATAGCCTCCAACAGCATAATAAGAGGTGAGATAAATCTTCGATGATTTTCTAACAAACCATGAATGAAAATTTCATTCCAGAATAACATAAAATAAATCCACTGAATTGTGAGAATAAATTCATGTTTGTGATTAACTCATCAGAATTCTTCTGAGTATATTATTTGTCAATTTTGTATTACCATATGATAAAAATATAGCTGCATCATTTATTATCTATACACCTCATTAGAGTGTATATATCATTTATTTGTATTACATTAAACTAGAGAACTATATGAAAACCTCAAAGTTTATTATTTCCTTTACTCCAAATGCATTGACAACGTTTCATGATTTATTAACATCAGTAGAATCATTCTTGATATAAAAAGAAAACAAAAATCTGAAGTATTTCTGGTTATTAAATGTATTTTATTTGACGTACTTTCTTTACAGTGTTCAGTTTTTGAGTACTGCTGGCTGTCATGTATTTTGAGGAAGGCGATTGCTAAATAACAAATTTCCAAAAATATTTTATAGAGTCCTGTATATCCAAAATGTGTTCAGGACATTTTTAATAACAGATAATCTGTCTTTTGGTTCATTTGAACATCCTGACATAGGCACAATAAAAGTGAGTTTATTTGAACCTCACCAGAGTATACAGATTTTTTTACATGACAGTGTTCTCAGCCTTGTGAAAAAACATTGACTCTATGATTGTGAATTAGATATTATCAAGTGCCAATTTGTATCACTAAGGTAAAAATGGTATGTGATTTATAAATGTTTTGGTTTAATATAATCAGTAATTTTATCAGTGCTGAAGATAATCATAAAAACTAAGGAAAATTACGTGCAGAACAATAAATTTATTAGACTCTTGCCATGGATCTGGAAATGAATTACTGAGGCAGAAAACATCTCTCTTCCATTTGAGGATTCACACTGCTAGGGGATCATAATAGGCATTAAGTAAACTAAAAACTAAATTAGCTAAACACCACATAGGCTGGGTCTCCCCATTTTAAAAATCTAGTTTGATTTTTAAAAATGTTGACTAAGTTGTCTAATCAAGATCATAAAGAACATATAAAAATAAGCAATAACTTATCAAGGAGTATGAATACGTCAAGTCCCTCTCTTTGCTCTTTCCTACTCTTTATTTTTTCTCTGAGTCTGCTGCTTGTTTTGTTCCCCTGTCTTGGAGTGGATGTTTACTTGATTCACTCAATAAATATTTATTGAACTTCTAATATATGCCAAGCACTGGATACATTGAACATACAATGGTTATTAAGGCTCCATCTCTGCCCCCACAGTCCTTTCCTGCTCTGATCGAAGGCAAATCCCTCCACTTATGCTCCCATCCCCTGTCGTATTCTTGAGAATTTTGTTCCTCTTCTGTCTTCTGCATTATCAGTTCCTGTCTCAGTACCGGATTATTCCTATAAACATATAAATATGTACAAGCCATCTTGAAAGTTAAGCCTTCATAGAGTCCATATCTTTTTTTTTTAAGTTTTTAATACTTTTATTCAACAAACATGTAGACCTTAGTGTGGGCTGATACTGTTAGTGTTTTACAATGATCAGCCCTTTCAGTTCTTATGAGAACCTGCGACGTAGATACTATTATTTTTCCTATTTGGCAGATGAGGGAGTTGAGGCAAACAGAGGGCACGTGATTTCTGTCCAAAGTCACAAATCTAATTAGTAAAAAATCTAGGATTCAAACCCAGGTTCCTGCTCCAGAATCCATGCTTGTGAGCCTTCTGCTTTGCTGCTTCTAGGGGACAGTTGGAATAGACATGATATAAACAAAGATTCAGTAAGGCGCCTAAGCATTATGAACCTGAATGTTTTCCCGTTGAATCTTTAGCTTTTTATTGGCTAAGATGTAAAAATATCTTCAGAGCATTAAAGTCTGGCATTTGACATATTCCTATTTAAAAAGAAATTGAAACAATTTTCAATTAGTGAGGATATGCGGGAGGACTCTGCCCTCCATGTGCACTTGTTGGGACCAACCTTGCCTGGTCTGTGCACTGGGGACTGGAGACAGTCCGCTACCCACTAAGGGTCTCCAGGAGGAGCACATGCTTGGGACATGATGGGTCCTCAGGGCTGAATGAATAAACGCCACACCTTATCCTTCCATCCCACAAGGGGGGCTTGATTCAAGTACTGGGGGAAGACAGCTTAGTCCTGCTTCTAGTGGATCCCGAGATCCACCCTTCAGTCTCTCATGGGCCTTTCAACTTCAACCCTGCTTCACTGTACCCTTTCCTTCATGTGGCTTTTACCAGTTCCACCTTCCGGTTTCACCACGCCTTTATTGTCTTCTACTTTCTAATCATTTAGTTAACATATACCTTATTTAACTTATATCTATTGGGCAACTACCATGAACAGGCACTACACTTACAGTTTCATTTTAACCCTCATAGAATTACAGAAAACTCCTAAGTCATCTCAGTTTATGTCATGTGCAAACAACTGTGTCAACCAAATATTCCATGAACTTTTATAAGAGGATTCATTAGTTTCCTATGGCTGCTATAACACATTACCACCCAGTTGGTGGCTTAAAACAACACCTCATCACCTCTCTTTCTCTTCTACTCAAATCTCCCTCAGCCTCTCTCGTTTAAGGACACTTATGATTATGCTTAAGGCCCCTCTGGATAATCCAGGATAACTTCTCCATCTCAAGATCCTTAATCTCATCTGCAAAGTTCCTTTGGTCATATAAAGGCTCATTCACAGGTTCCAGGATGCAGATATCTTTGGGGCCATTATTCAGCCTACCATAGATGCCCAAATAGACTTATTTATATTTCTAAGAGTAAGATATCCATTTTCGTGCTCAGTGGACAAACCAAAACCACAAAATGTCAACTGACGTTAAATCTACACACCCAAAAGATAAAGTCAATAACGTGTTTCCTCTTTTTAGTAAAACAGACAGTCTGAATGCAATTAAGAATCATCACAGTTGAATTATGTAAGGAGCCATTTTTTTCTTCAGTACCATTCCAAAGAAAGTTACAATATGACAGTGTGACCACAAGTCTCTATTTTTAACCTAAATTTTGGAATCATCCGAGCCATTATGAAACTTCAAACTTTCCCTCTGAAAAAAAAAAGTCTCTTGACCTTTGGTTATTTCTTAGAAAGTATGGTGGTTTTAGACATGTCCATAAACTTTAATGATCCTACCAGTAAGAGAAAACTTTTCTTCCTTTTTCTCTCCTAGAACCTCGGTGGACCTTTGTGACTACAACAACTAATGAAATACAGCAGAAGTGACATTCCATGACCTCCAAGACGAGGTAAGAAAAAGCCATGCAGATTCTGCCAGTTTTTCCTGCGAGGCTCACTTTCAAGCCCTGAGCTTTTCAGAGTGTAACTAACTGAAGCGCCACGCTTGAGGGATCCCGTGGAAAGATCACCGCACTGAAATGGAAAGAGATGCCTGAGGAGCGGCGGCATTCCCGCCCCAGCTGGCCAGTCCCCACCCCGAGCCCCAAGTCTTCACATCTTGTCTTCCAGATGTGATTCCATATCTTTCTCTACCGATTGTCCCATTTCTTTGTTCTGCATCACATAAAATACTTTCGAGGAAATCATCTGTAGTCTCTGCCTCATCCTTATCTCTGTTTCATTCTTCAAACACTCTCATCTAACACCGACCCCAACAATAGAAAGAAACCAGTCTTGTTAAGATCACCCGTGACCTCCATGTTGCCAGGTCCAATAGACATTTGTATATCCTAATCTAATTCTCAGCAGCTATTTGGCACAGTTGACTATTCTTTCCTTTCGAAACTTTCTTCTCTTATCCTCTGTGGCATCATACCCTCCCAGCTTTTCTTCGACTTCAGTTGTTTTCCTTCTCATTTCTTTTGCTGACTTTTCTTCCACCCAACTTCTAAATGCTGATGAACCTTACGGTTCCTTCCTGGACACTTTCTATTTTCTGTCTATACTCTTCCTTTAGGAAATATTATCCTGTCCCAGGCTTTGCACACTCCTTGTATGCTGATGTCTACCAAATGTCTATTTACTGCCCAGATCTTTCCCCTGAGTTCTGTAGACCCAGATATCTAACGGTTACCTGACATCTCCATCAGGGTGTCTAAAAGGAGTCTGAAATCTAATATGTATGAAATTGAGATTATGACTATTCTTAAACCTGTTATTCCTCAAACTTTCCCATTTTAGTAAATGGAACTATTAACCATCCAATTGCACAAGATAACAACCTGAAGCACCTACGAATCCTTTCTTTTCCACCACACCCACTCTATCCTCAAGATCTCTCAGTTCTGCCTCCAAATACAGAAGAAATCTTCCCATTTTGGTCTATCTCTACTGTCAGCACCAAGTTCAAACTGCCATTATCTATATCTTGGGATATGATATAACATCCCTGCTTCCATTCTTGTTCCTTTCCAATCCATTCTTCACATAATATCCAGAGAGATTTTTAAAAACTGTAAATAAGATCACATATATTCCACGCAAAAACTCTTTAAGGCTTCCTTCCCATTGCTTTTAGAAGAAAGTCCTAATCTCTCACCCTGGCCTAAAAAGCCCTACATGTCTATGTCTCCAGCTCACGTCACTAACCTCATCTTCTCTCTTTCCAATGCTCCTGCCACATTGGCATCCTTTTTCCTTTGCAAATGCTTTTACTGGCTGTTCCTTCTGCTCGTAATGTTGTTCTGCCAGATCTTGAAATTCTGCTTTACTCTCCTTCTTCAGGTCTGGCTCAAGTGTCCATCCTCATGGTGGCTACTCTCAGCATCTTATCTAAAGAAGCACCCCACTCCCACCCTCAACACAATCTCAGTAACCCGTGTGTTTCTTTCATAGGACTTATTCTGATCTCTAATGACCACAATTTTGTATTCACTCTATATATCTGTCTGAATGTTAGCAATTTGAGGAGTAAGCCACATTTGCTTTGTTCACCCCACTGCCCATCATATTTCCTGGTAAGTAGATGCTCAATAATGAGAGATGAATGAATATATAATATAATATGTATCATAAAATATAAGGATTTAGGTTAAGATCCTGGATCTCTCACTAATTGTATGAGTTGGGTAGTCACTTTATATCTCTGGAGTTCAGCTTTCTGAGGTTTAAATGGATAGAGTTGACTCTGCAGTCTTAGATTGCCCATTGTGATGGTTAATTTTATGTGTCAATTTGATTGGGTCACAGGGTGCCCAGATATTTGGTTGACTGTTATCCTGGGTGTGTCTGTGAGGGTGTTTCTGGATGAGATTAACATGTGAATCAGTAGACTGGGTAAAGCAGATTGCTCTCCCCCACGTGGATGGACCTCATCCAATCCACCGAAATCCTGAATAGAACAGAAAGGCTGAGTAAGAGAGAATTTGCTCTGTCTGCTTATCTGCCTTCAAGCTGGGACATTGGTCCTCTCCTGCTTTAGGACTTGTACTTCGACTAGAACTTATACCATTGGCTTTCCTGGTTCTCAAACTCATTCTGGAACTATACCACTAACTCTTCTGGGTCTCAGCTTGCTAACTTCAGATCTTGGAACTTCCTAGCCTTCATAACCATGTGAGATAATTCCTTACAATAAATCTTTATACACACACACACACACACCTCCTATTGATTCTGCTTTTCTGGAGAACCCAGACTAATACACCATCTAATAACACTGACATTCTATGATGAAAAACAGTTTTTTCAGATTTCTTGTGATTGAACTCTCCTTTCTCCCACATCCTCCTTGAACTTGTAGGAAGTTTTGTCTTTCATCCTATAGACATGAGGGTAAAACACAGATTCTGTAAGGGTGTAGCAGAGTAGATTGTGGTTGCCAAATTGAGAGATGATTTATCAGAAACCTGTAAGAGTCAGTTTGTTTTTAACCCACTTTGCTGAACAGAATGCTCATACAACTGAAATAACTGTCACCCTTTACTTTAGCTCTCTCGTCTGACAGCAAAGAAAAAATATTCGGTTACGTGGAATTCTCATTGAAATGAACTGAATGATAATAGTAAAACAATTATTGAATTACTCACAAAATACAAGCAGCACCAACTTAAAACAGCTGTCTTTGCAAACATAATTTGTTAAGTTGATACAATTTTATAAAGGGTAATATTTTCACAGATGTCCCTTCATGACTGATAAAATATTGTTTCATGTGCTCCATTAGGCAATGATGAGCAAATTATATTGAAGAGAGCTGTGTAGAAGAAGCCATATTTTATGAGATATTCATTGATGTATAGTTATAGGAATTAGGTATATGACTCAACGCTTAAATGGCTTTGCATACTAATGGCAATGACTGGGCAGTGAATTTGTAATTAGTTCCACATGCACTGTTATATGTTTTGCAAATATCTGTTAGATAATAGTTAAGGAGCAAGGCGTGTTTAAGTAATCGGATCTTAGAGATTATGTTGTTTTATCTCTCTCAATTTACAGATACATTTTACCAAACTCAGAGGAAAGTATTAGTTTTCCAACTGAGGTCACACAGCTATTGGGAGACCTGGAGCTCTTACCCAGGTTTTCAGATTTCCATGCCAGGAATCTTTTCTCTTTGCTTGCAACATTTGCAATTAGTGTCTATACTTTGAGATACATTTTCAATGCATGATTCTGTGAGAACATAATAAGTAACTGCTTTCAGTAATGAGTAAGTTTGTGCCAATACAGTGCCTCGGAAATTTCTTAGTTTACAAAAAAAAATTAGGCCTGAAATAGCAACATAAATGTAACTACATATGTCAAAATTACCTACTTCAACTCATGTGAATGAATGAGTATTTGGGTAAATTATTATCATGTAGATTTGGTTTATATTACATATCTACAAAGAGTAAAAGCCTAATGTAAGAAGGTTAAACTGTTAATTTTGTCTCCAAAAGCAAAATTTAGAAAGAATTATCTATCATATCTTATAAAAGTAAATTTTTGATTTGGGGTCATGCTGAAGTTTTGTCACTGAAGCACTATATGCCAAAGAGAATGGTCATGTTAATTTGCTGTCTTGTCCCTACAATTCCTCAGCACCCTGAAAATCTTATCACTTCAACACCTTCCGGCAAATGGAATTCAAGGACCTACTCTGGGCGTAGGCGGTTAGCAGCTTCAGATCACAGATATAAGAATAGTGAGGCAATAACGAAAAGAAGCATATTTTGAAGTTGTCAGGTCAATAGCAAGTCCGAATGTCCAGAATTGGATACTAAATATAAATGGAAACACCAAGAAAAAGAGTGTACGAGTTACAGTAGATAGAGGCCAACAGGCACTACTCTTCAAACATGTGAGGCTTGAAGCTCGTAGTGAGAAGATGTATGGAAGATTCACTGGACGACTAGATAGAGACTTTTAATACAATTCCTATGGACTCTAACGTGGGAATTCTGGGGTAGGCCAAGAAGACAATAATGTCCATGAAAAAACAGAATGGGAATCATGTGGAAGGAAAAAAAGGACAGGATAGTGTCTGAGTAAAGAGAGGTTTTTCTACCACTCCCTATCATCTATCAGAAGACAGAGCAGTTTCTTCTTTCTAAGTGTAATTAGGTCGTTTCTATGTATTTGACAAGGAAACATTATAGAACTGACAATCATTCTAGAGAAATATTTGTCATCCCTCTTCCCGACTGCTGATAAAACGGGTGTGTGTGTGTATACACTTACATGCATGGCAGGGACTAGGGTAAGAGGCACGTATGGTACAAAATGTAAGGAGGCTCTCACTGTCAGGGCTGAGTTGATGTCAAGCGTTTGGCGTTTTGGGGATTAGAAATGGGACTAGAATCAGAAAGTCTGCTTCATGACCCTTAGAGTGAGTGTCTCCTTACATTTTGTGCCTTCCGTGCCTCACTTCTCACTTGCCTGACCCTGGTCCTGGCCCTGTGTGTACGTGTGTGTGTATGTGTCCTAACTCCAAATTTGGGCCTTTAATCCATGGTAAGCTCTTTATAGTTAGGTGGGTTAGGGCTATTTTGTTTTAGCATTTGAAGATCCCTGATGCTAGCTACTTACAAAGCAAGTAAATTTACCTACATTTAATAACAATATTATATGACTATCTGTCTCTTTACAATGGAAGAAAGTTTACCTGAGGCCGCATGGGAAGTTAACAACAGAAATGGGATTAGAATCAGTCTGCTTCTTGGTTCTTTGCTTCCACACCACCCACCACCTTCACATCCAAAGACAGACTGTTGACAGCCTTGAGGAATGTGTGAACACACTGAGAACCACAGGCCATTGCACTGGTGTTTGTAAAAACTGATGTTTCAAGATGATTGCTTTCACAAGAAGAAAGCTTTATTTTTTTTGTGTGTCATTGTGAAAAAATTAAAAATTAGTATAAAGAAAAAAATGAAGATCATTCATAGTTTCTCTAAAAGAAAGCAACTAATATTTTATAGTTCTCTCACAGGCTTATTTTCTCACACATAAACAAGATACGATATATTCTTTTTTTATTATTATTTTATATTCTTTTTAATTATAGCTCTTATGTTACCCTTTTGTTTTCACTTAATATGTCATTTTCTCAGTCAAAATATGGGTTTATTGTATCATTATATAGACTTTAAAAATGTATTTAATTAATCCTTATCGATGGACATTTATGTTGTTTCCATTTTATCCTGCAACATTCTTTGTGTGTTTCTTGAATTACTTTCTTAGAATTGATTGAATTAAAGTAACTGGGTCAAACTCTATGATTTTTTTTGTAGGACTTCTGATAATTTTGCCAAATTGCCTTCCAGGGAAGGCACAGAATGTGCATTTCCACCAGTAGTTTACTAGTGTGGCGCTGGCTGCCTTTTCACAGTACTAATGCTTTTCTGTGTTTGAGATAAGCCCACTCATTTTAAATTTCTACTGCCACCCTGTGTCATTGGTTGTTCTTATTTCTAGAGCCATGAAACACTGAAATTGATTAATTCAGTCATTCATTCATTTTTCAAATATTTATTGTTCACATGGCAATTTTTAAATATGATAGAGGAAAATATGAATGAGATAGTCTTCACCCTCAAAAAAAATCTACATTTGACAAACAACATCAGTTAATCTGAGGCACTGGTTTAAAGAGTCATGGGCTCTTTAATCCTCAAAACAACTAAATGGGGTAGATACCATTATTGTTCCCATTGTATAGATGAGGAAACTGAGGTGCACTGCTCAAGATCACATAGCTTGTAAGTGGTGGAGTTGAGATTTCAGTTCTGGTAATTTGACTCTAGAGCCTATGCTCTTAACCACAATGTTACAACGTGTAATAGATATACATAAATAACTCTAATATTAGAAAAAATATGTAGTAAGATAGTGTGTAAGTTCTGGCCAGAAACAGAATGTGGGAATGTAATTGGGCTGAAGCAAAAAAATAACTTACATGGTAATAGATAGACCCTGATGCTGATGAGGTCCCTCCCCTAGCCAAGTGTATAAAAGACATTGAACCTGCAGTTCTGCCCTCCTCAGATCTGGTAGATTTCTTGCCCCCATAGGCTTGAATTGACCCACCAATTATACACATGAATCATGAGGGTTTAGGGAGAAACTGGGGAGCTACGTCTACTCATTTGCTTCCTAATCCTGTGTCTATCCTTGGCCCTGCTTGACTGCCTGCTTGGGAGCCATCTGAAATGAAAGCAGCTTTGAACTGAGTCTAAGTCATCATTCTTGCCAGTCTTTGCATCTGGGCTAGGAGTTTGGGTCTCTCCCACCCAATACAGGACGATAACAGTTAAAATACTATAATAGCTCAAACGAGGGACTAGATATAGTTAAGGTGATCAGAGATGATTCCACTACATCTCTTGATGGGACGGTCTTGATGGGCAGGACTTCAGTTTGGAAAGGGATGAGGAGAGCATTTCAGTAGAATCCACAGCAGGAGGCTATGGCTATAGAAAGAGAATGTTGTTTTGGGGCGGGGTGGGGGGGGTGATAAGAAACCCAGTTTGACCAAAGATATCATCATATACATAGGGTATAGTGGTAGGAAAGAATGCACTAGCAAAGCAGGTTAGGTCCAAATCATCAAGAGCCTTGACTGTCAGGCTATGCAGTTTGATTTTGTAGGTTCTGGGAAACCACTGAAAGTGAAACTATTTGGCTCAGCAATAAAAGTCCTCTCTAGGAGAATCTCAAAATCCCTTTGTAAATTCTTAGCATACTACTTCCCCACCAGCATTTATACATTCCCTTAGATCCACACATTTTTCTCAATCCCCAGACATGTCATGTCATTTTATACCCCCTCCCTTTCCTTTCCTTATTCTGTTCTGAATTGTTTTGTAGCCTGCAACTCCTTTATCAAATTTTATTTATCCTAAAAGCCTCAGTCTAAGTGCTCTTTTCATGATATCCTTACCCCAAATCAGAAATTGTTCTTTTCTTCTCCTACCGCTGATTTCTTTTTGCCTTCTTTAGTTGGTCCATGTGGGGATATTACTGGGAGATTGACCCGACAGCAATTCTCAAGTCCCTTCTTTCTCCCTTGCCACTTCCCACAGGGGGATTGGTAAAACTGAGCGTTTATATCTGAGCCTTCCTTACAGCTAAGTGAGGCCAATGGCACAGCTCTGACATATAATCAGGACGCTTAGCAAGTAACCTTATGCTTCCTTATAAAAGAGTCAGGCACCAGAGGGGAGCTCTCTGTGTCTTCCTCATGCTTTGAACATTGACATGATGCTCGTAGATGGGGCAGCTATCTTGTAATCATGAGGTGGAAAGCACAAGGCCTGAGCACATGCCATGGAAGGCAAAGTGAAGGGATGGGACATTGTTGAACTACTGCATCTGATCAAGACTGCTTATCTATAGACTGCTTATCTATGTGAGAAATTAAAATGATTTCTTGCGTGAGCCTCTGTTAATCGAATTTTTTGTTTTTCGCTGCTGAAGGCATTCCTAATTGATACAGTTTACTTGTCCATCTTTACCACTAGATTATAAATTTTGGGTTCAATATATGTTAAATTCCTCAATGGAAAGTTTCAAATATCTTTATCTTTGTATTTACTTTATATTGTCCCAACCTTTAGTACAGACCCCCAATAAGTGCTGAATTGATTGAATATGGTTTCATCTATCAATGTGATTAATTCAACTAACAGTGAGAGGGAGAAACTAAACATAATAACTAAATAAACACTGCTTAATATTGTACTTTCTTTAAAGATACTGTGAAACCCTTTTTTAGATTTTAACATTGTCCCTTATTAATATATTATTTAATCTGGGCAAAGAGGAGCTTAGAATGTTAGTGAGCCAATTTCCACCTTATTTAGATGAACTTCGGAATGGAAGGCATATTAGTAATTTGTTGTTGTAAGATATCACAAGGAAAAGATAAACAACTAGCAGCAGTCATGTAAATTCAGCTGGACTTTCCCAGTGATGTCATCACTTTTTACTGTTTATGGCTCCTTGTGTGCACTATTCCCCTATAAATACATCCAGGTAAGCATCTGCTACGTTCATTAAACCCTAAGAATCTGCTCTGAAGTTATTTTCAGATCCTGTCCCAATAAAAACATCACCTAAAATTAATAAACAATTGCTGTGGTTGCATGGGAGGATTTAAAGCACATACAGTCCCTAGAATTTATTTTGTAGCAGTTAGCAAATGTTAAGGGGTGGAACTGCCCAGTATATTTTCTAACTTTGAGTAATAATACTAAAAAAATTTAGTCATTAAGAATATAGACATAATATAATTACCATTACTTCCATAGAGGTCTTTTTCCTTATTTTCCAGGTATGTGCAAACATTAGTAGTAAAATTCATAAACGTCTTTTAGAATAATCATCTAACTTTTAAACAATTATTTGAGTATAAGTTTTAAAGGATAATCTTCTTGAATACTGACTTAGTGCAACAATGCTGCTCTTATATACAATAAATATGAAATCTATACCAAAAACTCATGCTGCCTGGAAATGCTTGCTGAGAAAACATTTCTCTGATCAATGTGTTTGGGACTTAAGTAGTTTCTCAACTAGAATGAGGATGTTGTGGGAAGACAAAGTACCTAGTATTTAAATAACAATGGAAATCTCAGTGCCATGCACGTTTTTTTTCCCTTAACAAATAGCATAATTGTGTGTCTGTCTTTCACAGAAAGACAAAAGCTCTCTGAGCCAATTAGCTTTAAGAACTTGTGGGTAAGAAAATCAAACCTAATTGAAATGCACTCCAGAAATTCTATGACTGCATATCCTGTCAGCATTAACTAGGATTATTCTCCTAAAGGGTAAAGCATGTTAGTGAATGTGCAATGAAGCATCTTACAAAAAGGCATTGTTCCCTTGAGTATCATTGTGATTTGTCAGGGACAGTGAGGACAGGGACATGAAGATTCACTGTAATAAAACCTCACGTCAATAAAAAATGAGACGAAAAGGGTGTCTTCAGTATAGATGTTAGGTATTTGCATTTGATGGACACAACTACGGTTTCGGAACCAATGCAAAACTGACAAGGAGAGGCTCTACTCTGAAATAATAATTTCATGGGACATTATTATGAACTGACAGGTGCCTACAAAATATGATATCCTCATCTTTATTTTGTTTGGATTTTATGCCAGAAGTTCAGTAAATATGTCCTCACATGTGAAATTCTTCAAGCAGCTTTAAAGGAAAAATGAAAACAGAGAGGACATATACATAGTCTGGCTGACTGAATAAGTTAAGGTATGCATTCTCTAATATACTTCTGTGGTTTTTTTTTGGGGGGGGGTGGAAATCTGCCTACAAAATGCTCAAAAGCAAATGTTTTGGCTGTTAAAGAAGTACCCCCAATTGAACAACATTGTTAGTTAGAGGTTGGCCTCCATGCAAAACAGCAGAAATCTTGGCCTTTCAACCCAGGCCATCCTGTCTCCAGGCCACTTTCATTGTATATTTCCAGATAACTGAAGCAAATGTAGGTTGTGATGGATATTTCTGATTATTAATAGCAACACCAGCATTAACGGAACCTTTGCATGCTCTAGTTCACTGGAATTTTCCAACACTCCTATTCAATAGGTTTCATTACCATGTCCACTCTGCCAAAGAGGAAACTGCAGAGGAAGAGCAGAGAGGCCAATGACGTGCCCAAGGTCAAATAGCTATAAACAGTGGACATTAAGGCCCAGCTCTGCTTCTAGAGCATTATCCATTATGTTGCCCTGTAGAGACTTTACCTGATTTTTCACCTGACTTGGCCTGATTCCAAAGCAGCAAATATAGCAACATTTTGATGGGTTCATTTAGCATTGACTAATATTTACATCAAGAGTTTCCTGTTTTAGACATTACTTCATTTTAGCTTTTCAGCTCACTTTATTTTAATCAGGATCCCCTTATAAGGCATGTTGTGCAGTTGGTAGGGCTCGTCAAGGTGACCTTTCTGCTATGTTTTAAGGATCGTTTAAAATTCTGCTTTTACTCTTCACCAGTTGACCTTTTTTGTCACCTTTTCTTCTATTCTTTTCCCCAATTAGGGAAGCCACAAAATCCCAAAGGTGTTACATTAGAAGAGTTAGCTCACAGTGTTGTGAAATGCTGTTCCAAATGCCAATATAATTGTACAAGAGCCCCTGGCAGTAGAGAGGGTGAAAGAAACACTTGAGTAATGCATGAAGCATTACCATGGGCACCCATGTTACCCCGCAAAAGGCAAGCTCTAGAGATGCACCAATGCAAATCATTCCAGAACACGAGATCTATCATGAAACATTAACATTGATATACTATCCCAGGCGGACTACTTGTGTAAGTGAGTGACTCTCTAAAATGCTTCAAAGGAGAGGAGAAAGAAAAATCCATAGGCCCACTCCATTTAATCCTCCAAGGAATAGGTTTATTTTCTGCTGCCTGATCACCTCTAATAATATTGCAGCACTTTTAGAAAGGATGGATGTGATTTCCCTAACCCACATCTCCCATCCGAGAAACTGCACTAACAATTAACTATTAATGACAAGAAGAAAAGAAGCTTTCTTTCTCTTGGCAGTCTATCACATTGAGTGGGTAGCTTGAGAAGCAGTTTGGTGTGTGTATCTGTCCAAAGGATATTATCTTAGGGGTAAGAAAAGCACACTCTTCAGAAGGTACCCTTCTCATGGGTAAAACTAGAGCTAAATGGTTTTCCCATTATTACTGCAGATGCATTTCCATTTTCATAGATGATGGACAGATTAAAAAATTCACTGAATAGAGTCAGCTATGAGAAAGTTGTACCACCTGCTTTCTGGATCTATAAAATCTATAAAATCAACACTTAATTTTTTTAAAAAATATTTTATTGAAGTATAGTTGACTTACAATGTTGTGTTAGTTTCTGCTGTACAGCAAAGGGATTCAATTATACATACATGAATCAACTCCTAGTTTAATTGCTTGATTATTTGGGTATTCTTTCTGAAAATCAATATTTGAGTACCATATTAATTTTAAATTTTAGAATCTGGGAGAAAGAATTTCAGCACACTCTCGACATAATATGCTGCACTTAAAACTTATTCAATTTATTTAAACTAAAACACACACCACACACACACACACACACACACACACAGATACACACACACAGAGTTCACCCATTTCTTCCACCCCACCTCCTGCCTCTGGCAACCTGTCTGTTCTCTGTATCTATAAGCTTAGTGTTTCTTTTCTTTTCTTCTTCTTTTTTTTTTTTTAGGTTTCATATATAAGAGAGGTTATAGAGTATTTTGTCATTCTTTGTCTGACTTATTTCACTTAGCATAATGCCCTTGAATTTCATCCATGTTGTTACAAATGGCAAGATTTCATTCTTGTTTATGGCTGAATAATATATTTGTCTATCGCAATTTCTTTACCCATGCAACCACTGATATTCACATAGGTCGTTTTCATGTCTTGGCTATTGTAAATAATGCTGCAATAAACATAGGGTGCATATATCTTTTCAAATTAGCGTTTTCGTTTTCTTTGGATAAATACTCAGAAGTGGAATTAGTGATCATATGGTAGTTCTATTTTTAATTTTTTGTGGAACCTCCATACGTATTTCATAGTGGCGGCACCAATTCGCATGAGGGTTCCCTTTTCTTCACATCCTCAGCAACACTTGTTATTTCTTGTCTTTTTGATAGCAGCCATTCTAACAGGTGTGAAGTAATATTGGGTGGGCCAAAAAGTGCCTTCGGTTTTTTAAGTAAAAAATAAAAGACACATTCTTCATTTTCACCAAGAACTTTATTGAACAACGTATTCACCCTTTTGTTCCACTACCTTCTGCCGTTTTTCAGGCAACTTCATAATTCCACCTTCCCAAAACTTTTTACCTTTTTGAGCAAACAACTGTTTCAGGTGCCTTTAACAGTCTTCCAGGAAACTGAAATATTTTCCATTAAGAGAATTTTGTAAAGACCTTAATAAATGGAAATCGAAGGTGCAATGTCTGGTGAATACGGAGGATGAATTAGAACTTCCCAGCCAAGCTGTAACAGTTTTTGCCTGGTCATCAAAGAAACATGCGGTCTTGCGTTATCCTGATAGAAGATTATCCGTTTTCTGTTGACTAATTCTGGACGCTTTCTGTCAAGTGCCTCTTTCAGTTGTTCTAAGTGGGAGCAGTACTTGTTGGAATTAATCGTTTAGTTTACTGGAAGGAGCTCATAATAGAGGACTCCCTTCCAATCCCACCATATACACAACATCACCTTCTTTGGATGAAGACCAGCCTTTGGTGTGCTTGGTGGTGGTTCATTTCACTTGCCCCACGATCTCTTCCATTCCACACTGTTGTACAGTATCCACTTTTCATTACCCATCACAATTTGTTTTAAAAACAGCACGTTTTCATTACATTTCAATAGAGAATCGCGTGAGAAAATATGGTCAAGAAGGTTTTTTTTGCTTAACTTATGTGGAACCCAAACATCAAAGCGATTCACATAACCAAGCTGGTGCAAATGATTTTCAATGCTTGATTGAGATATTTTGAGTATGTCGGCTGTCTCCTGCGTGTATAACGTTGATTGTTCTCAATTATTGTTTCGATTTGATCGCTATCAACTTCAACTCGTCTACCCAACTGTGGAGCATCGTCCAGTGAGAAATCTCCAGCACAAAACTTCAAAAACCACTTTTGACACATTCGATCAGTCACAGCACCTTCTCCATATACTGCACAAATCTTTTTGTGCGTTTCAGTTGCGTTTTTACCTTTCTTGAAATAATAAAGCATAATATGCCAAATATATTGCTTTTTTTCTTCCATCTTCAATTAAAATGTCTACACAAAAATTCACGAATTTTGATGTCTTTTTTAAAATGCACGCTGATATGACAGCTGTCACATACAATCTAACAAAATTGTTTTGAATGAAGTTAAAGACAACTCAGTGCTACTAGAGCCATCTTATGGAAAAAACTGAACCAATATTTCATTGTGGTTTTGATTTGCATTTCCCTGATGATTAATGATGTTGAGCATCTGTATGTCTTCTTTAGAAACATGTCTATTCAGATCTTCTGCACAGTTTTTAACTGGATTTTTTTTTTTTTTTTTGGCTATTGAGTTGTATGAGTTCTTTGTATATTGGATGTTAGGCCCTTGTCAGATATATGGTTTGTGGTTATTTCTTCCCATTCACTAGGTTGCCTCTTCGTTTTGCTGATGGTTTCCTTTGCTGTGCAGAAGCTTCTAAATTTGATGTAGTCCTACTTGTTTATTTTTGCTTTTGTTGCTTTTGCTTTTGGTGTCAGATTCAAAAAACTCATCTCCAAGACCTATGTCAAGGAGCTTACTGCCTATGTTTTCTTCTATGAGTTTAGGGTGTCAGGTCTTACAATCAAGTCTTTAATCCACTTGGAATTAATTTTTGTGTGTGGTGTAACAGTGGTCCAGTTTCATTATTTGGCATGTGGCTGTCCAATTTTCCCAACACCATTTATTGAAGAGACTATCCTTTCCCCATTGTATATTACTGGCTCCTTTGTTGTAAAATTAGTCGGTCATATATGTATGGGTTTAATTCTGGGCTCCCTATTCTATTCCACTGTGTCTGTTTTTATGCCAAGACCATGCTGTTTTAATAACTATAGTTTTGTAATATAGTTTGAAATCAGGGATTGTGATGCCTCCAGTTTGTTCTTCTTTCTCAAATTTATTTGGCTATTCAGGGTATTTTGTGGTTTCATACAAATTTTAGGATTGTTTCTTCTATTTCTGTGAAAACTATCATTGGAATTCGATAGGGATTGCATTGAATCTGTATATTGTTTTGGGTAGTATGGACATTTTAACAATATTAATTTTTCCAATCCATGAGCATGGAGTATATTTCCATTTATTTTTGCCTTCTTCAATTTCTTTCACTAATGTCTTATAGTTTTCAATATACAGATTTTGCACCTCCTTGGTGATCTTTATTCATGGGTATTTTATGCATTTTGATGCAATTGTGAGTGGGACTGTTTTCTTAATTTCTCTTACTGATACTTCATTACTAGTGCAAAGAAATGTAATAGATTTTTGTGTACTGATTTTGTATTCTGCAACTTTACTGAACTTGTTTACTAGTTCTAAGTTTTTTGATGGAGTTTTTAGGGTTTTCTATATATAATATCATGTCATCTGCAAATAGTGACAGTTTTACTTCTTCCTTTCCAATTTAGATGCTAGGATTTCCAATACCATGTTGAATAAATGTGGTGAGAGTGGACTTCCTTGTCTTGTTTCTGATCTTAGAGATAAAGCTTTCAGCTTTCTACCATTGAGTATGATGTTATATGTGGGTTTATCATATATGACTTTTGATATGTTGAGGTGTGTTCCCTCTATACCTACCTTGTTGAGAGTTTTTATCATAAATAGATGTTGAACTTTGTCAAATGTTTTTCTGCATCTATTAAGATGATAATATTATTTCTATCCTTCATTTTCTTAATGTGGTGTATCACACTGACTGATTTGTAGATGTTGAGCAATCCTTGCGACCCTGGAATAAATCCCACTTGATTATGGTATGTGATCATTTTGGATGGTTTTCCAATCAGGGTTGAGAACCATTGCTTTTGCCAATCTCTCTTTTGCTATAATATGTACTGCTTTAAATTTTTAAAATATGCATCAGAACTAAGCTTTTCATCTTTTTTTGCCCAAGCACAAAAATTTATCATCCTGTTTATGGCATTAGCTAATGATATACCATAACTCTGAGTCATTTTCCTTTCAGAATGCTGACATTCAAAGTATAAAACAAATCTTAGAATTAAATGAAGACTATACCCTCTTGACAAAGTCTTCTAGAATATGAAGGATAATTTCACCACTGACCTACGACAAGTCCTTTGGGAAACCTTCTGAAAACTCTGATTGTCTCAAAGCAAACATTTTACTTTCTTGCCAAAACAGAATTTAAACCTATTAGACATTTCCCCATCAAAATCCATTTCCTGTGTCATTCAACCTAACTGATTAAATTTTTAAATCCCATGGATATTTGGTTTCTTCAAATTTAAGAAGTCTGGAATTACATTTTTAGGCATCATGAAGTGACAGGGACTGATTTACCCTCTTGCCTGAAACAAATGCAGAACCGGACAAATATATGAAACGATGGTTTTCAGACACTGAACAACAGGTAGCACAGGACAGTGATCCCTGAGAGAAGAAACCACATGGGGAGAGTCTTACCAGTTCTCAGATTGCTGCCTGTAAAGACAAGAACCTGAATGGAGCCCAGAGCTGTCGCTGAGTTCAGAATTCAGGAAGGGGAAGGAGGCTAGATTTTGCAGGGTAGGGTACTAGGGAATAGAAGCTTCTGGGAAAGGAGATAGCTACCTAGAGAGGTTGTTCCAGAGATCAGTACAGGGTTCCCCTTGAATCTTCAGCTAAGTCTTGATTAGCACACAGATGGGACAAAGCTTCCTGAGGCAGAGGGAAAAACCACCAGAAAGGAATGGGAGAAATAGTCCTCAGAGCTCACACAGGGCTGGGAATAGCTCCTGTTTCCACCAGCCAGAGCATCAAAACCTTAAAATACACAGGGTACTGGTTAGAGTATTCACAATGGTGTTGCCTCAGTAGTGGGGCAAAATTAGTCCTAGGTCAAGGTCCACAAACTTTTCTTTCTTTTTTTTTTTTTTTGACATCTTTATTGGAGTATGATTGCTTTACAATGGTGTGTGAGTTTATGCTGTATAATAAAGTGAATCAGCTATACATATACATATATCCCCATATCTCCTCCCTCTTGCATCTCCCTCCCATCCTCCCTATTTCACCCCTCTAGGTCGTCACAAAGCACAGAGCTGATCTCCCTGTGCTATGTGGCTGCTTCCCACTAGCTATCTATTTTACATTTGGTAGTGTATGTATGTCCATGCCACTCTCTCACTTCATCCCAACTTACCCTTCCCCCTTTCCATGTCCTCAAGTCCATTCTCTACATCTGTGTCTTTATTCCTGTCCTGCCCCTAGGTTCTTCAGAACAATTTTGTTTTTTTTTAGATTCCATATATATGTGTTAGCATATGGTATTTATTTTTCTCTTTTTGACTTACTTCACTCTGTATGACAGATTCTAGGTCCACCATCACTACAAATAACTCAATTTTGTTTCTTTTTATGGCTGAGTAATATTCCATTGTATATATGTGCCACATCTTCTTTATCCATTCATCTGTCGATGGACACTTAGGTTGCTTCCATGTCCTGGCTATTGTAAATAGAGCTGCAATGAACATTGTGGTACATGACTCTTTTTGAATTATGGTTTTCTCAGGGTATATGCCCAGTAGTGGGATTGCTGGGTCATATGGTAGCTCTATTTTTAGTTTTTTAAGGAACCTCCATACTGTTCTCCATAGTGGCTGTAACAATTTACATTCCCACCAACAGTGCAAGAGGGTTCCCAGCTGTCACTGTTTGAAGATGTCATGATACTATACATAGAGAATCCTAAAGATGCTACCAGAAAACTACTAGAGCTAATCAATGAATTTGGTAAAGTAGCAGGATACAAAAGTAATGCACAGAAATCTCTTGCATTCCTATACACTAATGATGAAAAATCTGAAAGAGAAATTAAGGAAACACTCCCATTTACCACTTCAACAAAAAGAATAAAATACCTAGGAATAAACCTACCTAAGGAGACAAAAGAACTGTATGCAGAAAACTGTAAGACACTGATGAAAGAAATTAAAGATGATACAAACAGATGGAGAGATATACCATGTTCTTGGATTGGAAGGATCAACATTGGGGAAATGACTATACTACCCAGAGCAATCTACAGATTCAATGCAATCCCTATCAAACTACCAATGGCATTTTTCACAGAACTGGAACAAAAAATTTCACAATTTGTATGGAAACACAAAAGACCCCGAATAGCCAAAGCAATCTTGAGAAAGAAAAACGGAGCAGGAGGAATCAGAAAGAAAAACGGAGCAGGAGGAATCAGGGAAACACAAAAGACCCCGAATAGCCAAAGCAATCTTGAGAAAGAAAAACGGAGCAGGAGGAAAAACGGAGCAGGAGGAATCAGAAAGAAAAACGGAGCAGGAGGAATCAGCAGGCAAGAATATACAATGGAGAAAAGACAGCCTCTTCAATAAGTGGTACTGGGAAAACTGGACAGGTACATGTAAAAGAATGAAATTAGAACACTTCCTAACACCATACACAAAAATAAACTCAAAATGGATTAAAGATCTAAATATAAGGCCAGACACTATAAAACTCTTAGAGGAAAACATAGGAAGAACACTCTTTGACATAAATCACAGCAAGATCCTTTTTGACCCACCTCCTAGAGAAATGGAAATAAAAACAAAAATAAACAAATGGGACCTAATGAAACTTAAAATCTTTTGCACATCAAAGGAAACCATAAACAAGACGAAAAGACAACCCTCAGAATGCGAGAAAATATTTGCAAATGAAGCAACTGACAAAGGATTAATCTCCAAAATACACAAGCAGCTCATGCAGCTCAATAACAAAAAAACAAACAACCCAATCCAAAAATGGGCAGAAGACCTAAATACACATTTCTCCAAAGAAGATAAACAGATTGCCAACAAACACATGAAAGGATGCTCAACATCACTAATCATTAGAGAAATGCAAATCAAAACTACAATGAGGTATCACCTCACACCAGTCAGAATGGCCATCATCAAAAAATCTACAAACAATAAATGCTGGAGAGGGTGTGCACAAACTTTTCTTATGAAAGTTCATATAGTAAATATTTTAGACTTTATAGACCAAGAGGCAAAAATCAAATATATTTTGTAAATATTTACATAACAAGAGAAAAAACTCCTCACCACACTCCCCCATTTGACTGAGATGGGCCATCCCATGCAGTAGGCATGTTTTATATCCAATTGCCATCTGCTGGAGACATTCTTAGGATGAAAGCACTAGCCTGAGAGGAAAGGTCAGTCTAGTGTGTAGTGTTATGGACTGAACATTTGTGCCCCTCCCCCCTCAAATTCATATGTTGAAACCTTAGCCCCCAGTGTGATAATTTTAGGAAGTGGAGCCTTTGGGAAGTAATTAGGTCTAGATATGGTCATGAAGGTGCAGTCCCCGTGAAGGAATTAGTGCCCTTATAACAAGAGATCAGAGAACTTGCTCTCTTTCTCTTGTGATGATACAGCATGAAGGCAGCCATTCTCAAAAGAATTCTCAGCAGGGACCAGGAACTGAATTGGCTGGCACCTCGATCTTGGACTTCCCAGCTTCCAGAACTGTAAGAAATAAATGTTTGTTGTTTAAACTACTCAGTCTATGGTATATTGTTATAGCAGTCCAAACTAAGACAGGTAGCCACCTTGGTCAGTTTCACTCTCTGTCCAGTGACACCCAGATACTGTTGTGCCTGGTTCTCCATGAGGCTGTCTTAACATGGGCAGCTTGCTGGAGGGGAGTGGCCTTGATAAGTTGCTGATTCCCTGACTGAGAGTCTACCACTTGATGCTTTGAGGTTGCCAACAGTGAGGCCTCCAACTTAAAAGTGGAGTCTCATGCCAGGTCTGAATAGCAGTGAGGCACGGCCACCAGCAAGGTGGCAGGCTTTGGGGGTGAAGAGGGATGTCCTAGTTTTGTCTTTGTGGTTCACAGTGTTTGAGTGGTGCCCTCAAGACATACAAAATCAGACAGTGGGCTGCATTTGGCTTGAAGATTATAGCTTGATGACTCTTGCCTTAGATTAAACATTGATCTGGTCCTACCTAACAATAAGTCTTGAAAAAATCAACAAAGTTTTGAGAGCAAGTCTTGAAAGAATCAAACTTTTTATAAGTAACTTTACTACTTGGAAATTTAACAAAGAAACTTAACAAAGCTCAAAATATTTAAGAAATAAAAAATACCTAGCACCCAACAAGTTAGAAAATAGAAAATTTTCCAATAGAAAATTTGCAAAGTATGCAAAGAAGTGGGAAAATACAACCCATATTGCAGAGGAAAATTTAAAAAATAGAAAGAGACCCAGATGACACAGATGATAGAACTAGTAGACCAGGGCATTAAGAAAGTTATAACAACTATACTCCATATGCCCAATAAGGTAGAGGAAATCATGAACATTCTAAGGACAGATACTGAAGATATAAAAAAGACCCAAGTCTCACTTCTAGAGATAAAAATTACAGTGTCTAGGATAAAATATACAGAGGATGGGATTAAAAGCGGATTAGACCAGGCAGAAGAATAGATTAGTGGGTTTAAGGCCATAGCAATAGAAACTATACAAAATGCAACACACAGAGTAAAGATTGAAAAAAAATGAGTAGAGCCTCAGTTAGCTGTGCGACAAATTCAAGTGGTCTGGTATTTATTTATTGGAGTCCCTGAAGGGAGGGGGCAGTCAGAAAAATATTCAAGGAAACAATGGATGAAAAATTTCCAAATTTAATGAAAATCATATAACCACATATGCAAAAAGTTCAATGAAACTAATGTAGAAGAAATGTAAGCAAAACTATAATATAGAACCTCATTCACAAAATGGTTTAAAAATGTCAGAAGCCAGATTGTCAAAACTGAGTTTGCCATGAACATAGGCATTTGAAGGAAATACAAATATATTAAACTATAGAGGGGGCAGATTTAGCATCATGAAAATTAAGACTTCAAAGAGAACATAGAACTTCTGGTAATTTGTATGTGCTAAGCAGTTCAGGTTGTTAATTCTGACCAAAATTATTGGTATTGAAGCTGGGAAAATGGTATCATTCATTAATCCACAAACATTCTTTCAACAAACACTTGAGCTCCTGTTTTTGCAGAAGCACATTAGGACACAAAAAAATGAACACTAGCCCTGACCTTAGAGATCTAATAATCTAGCTACCTTCCAAATGTTATGGCTGAAACAATTTTACAATTGTTTGACAGACACACAAGTAGATTTTAGCTGTCTCTTCCTCATTTCCTTATCATATATTGCACTGAACATGAAATTATTGCTAATTTAGAAGAAACGCTCTTTTCCCAAGTTATCTATAACTTCTTAACATGTGAAATCATTCTCTAGGTGCATGACGTGGGTGGTATTGCTTGTGGTAAAAATAGTTTTCTGCTTAGTCACCTCTTTAATTTTTCATTCTTTATCTCTAGCACAAATGTTTTCTGAAGCTTCTTATCTAAAATTTTATGACAAGTAAAAATGTAATAGTCATGCCATAGAGCACAAATATTTACAAACAAGTAGAAAATGAATGAGCACACCCTAAGAAGAATGACCTTTATATGATATACAAATGTGAAAATGAATAAGCATTCCTCAAGAAAAATGACCTTTAAACAAATTTATATACTGTAGTAGTAGTCATCACCATAAAACGATAGCCAAGAATAGGTAATAAAGCAGAAAAGAGTTCAGCCTTGAAGTACGGAAAAGTATGGTACAAGGACTCACAAGGGGTCCAATGGAGTCCACTAGATCAACAAGATGATCTAATAGAGTCAAGAAAGAGATTATTAGAAATTTTATACTCATTTTTACTTGGTTTTTTAGAGTTTTCTTTTTTGGGTAAGTTGTATAATATACATAAAAAACTACTACACCAGTATATACTTATTATATAAATAAACCAGCATACATACATTAGGGAATATGATAATATTTTAAACTTATGTTTCAAAAAAATATTTGGAAACCACAGGTCTATACAAGTTATTTTTAAATATTATTAGAAACATCACCCTTTTTCATACAAATGCATATGTAAACCCCAAAAATAAAAAGGTAAGAATATACATATTTTAAAATACATTAAATTAAAAACTATTTTCCAACTTACAAGTTCTAACATTTGGTTTTTACAAAATCAATCAAGAAATCGATGAGGTTATTTGATCTGAAATGGATTATGGATAGTTGTAGCATTTTATCAGCCACAGCTTCTGGATTTATTTCTATGGATTTTGCAGAACTCATAGATAAGCAGCTATGAATGATCACAGTTTAACAGCTTATCTCATCCAGAACAGGGCTTTAGTAGATCCTCAATACTACTAGCACTGCTAAGTGGATGGATGAACAAATGAATAAATGCCAGAATGTCTTTCCGTTCAATAGAGATAGCAGGAGAAACCTTAACATCTACATAAAAATGAGTCCAGCAGGCAGCACATTTTAATGTGTTTGTGGGCTGCAATGTGTCAAAATTTAGCATATGTACTTGTCTTTTAAAATAGTTTAAAATTTCTTTTAGAAGCTTAAAGTATATGAAAAAAGCAAAAATGAAAGATTTGTAGACCTTCTGCCCTAGTTTTCCAAGGAAAGCAACAAAAAAACACTAATCTGAAGATTCCTTCCCCCTTCCTTCCTCCCTCCCTTCCTTCCTCCCTTCCTTCCTTCCCTCCCTCCTTCCTTCCTTCCTTCCTTCCTTCTGTCCTCCTTACCTCCCTTCCTCCCTTCCTTTCATCTTTCTTTCTTTGCTATAAAGAACATTACAGGGCTATTTGGCAATGAATAGGATGTGTGTATTAGGTAATAGTATCAATGTTATTTTTCTGCTTTTAATAATTATTCTATGATTAAAAAAGAGAGTATTTTTGTTACTAGAGACCATATACTGAACTACTTAGGGTTAAAGAGCTCAACATGTTTGCAATATATTCTAAAATGGTTCCAAAAATTTTAATATATTTTAAGTTGATATCTACAACTTAAACTATCATGAATTACTTGCTCAAGAAATAACCATCAGACATCATTCTTCTATTATTTTGGTACACAGTGATGCTCAATAGGCTGAGAAAAGACTGAGAGGGGCTCCAAAGGAAATGCCAGTTCAGATGCCAGATTGATTTAAAGGAGGCCAGGCCTTTCATACAATACATATTCTCTAAGAAAGGAGATGGGTATATGTCAAGAGATAGATTCAAAGGATATATTTGATACACACACATATCTTGATCTATCTATCTATCTATCTAGAAAGAGAAAGGAGAGGGAAAGGGAGAGAGAAAGAGGGAGGAAAGAAAAGGAGGAGGGACAGAGAAAGAGAGAGAGAGAATGATAAAGCCAATGCAAAATGTTAACAAGAGGGGAAACTAAGTGAAAGGTATATGAGAGTACTATTCTCCTACTTTTCAGGAAATCTGAAATTATTTGTAAATAAATAGTTACATTAGAAGATTGAAATTGATAACCTAGAAGGGACTGATACATAATGGGGCTGCTATGGTTTAAGATTTTGGAGTTTCTCTACTTACATCTTATAGTGATTGGAGTTATAGCTGCTTCATAGTTCTCATGTTGACCTGAAGGCCTGTTTCATTTTACCTTATGGAATACTTTACCAAGAATCTATATCGTCACCCCAAAAGTAACAGATATCAAATGAATATAAAATATTTGTATTGAAGATGTCTTCAGAAAAAAATAATAAGAAGAACAATAAAAATAATAAAAAATACCTCATTGATCCGTAAAACAAAGACCAATTTTAGATTAGTTGCCTATTTTCCACTTTTGAACGTGAGACATGATAGGGCTTTATCCAAGCTTGTAACTTGATTTAACTCTACAAACATATATTGAGAAAGATCCCATTTATGTAGTGAATACACAAGTGAAAAAGCATGAACCCTGACTTCAAGGAGATCACAGTCTTCCACAGAAAAGGAAGAATGAATCAGGATAAAGAGTAAGTAGGAAAAATTTGGCACTGGCCAACACTTCTTCCTTCCTTCCTTCTTCCCTCTCTCTCTCCCTTTCTTTTTCTTTCTTTCCTTCTCTCTCTCTCTCTCTCTCTTTCTTTCTTTTCTGTTTAGAAGAAAAGTTTCATTCTTTGACCAAAGAACAGAGAGGTGTGAGCTTAAGCTCTACAGCACAGGCTCTCTGCTCTCCCAGACAGGCTTGGGGACAGGCCATGGGCTGGGCTGCTTTATAGGGTTTTCTTCAGCAGGAAGGGGTTTGGCCACAGCTGTGCCAATAATGCTCCAGATCTGGGAGCCAGGGCAGCGTCTCTGCACACAGCCCACCTCACTGCGCCACCTTGAATCACAGTGTTGTGTGCAGTGCTTCTGCAGGCCCACGGAGCTGAGGTGTCTGCACAGCTGTTTAGCACCAGGAACTCTGGTCTCAAGGGCCAGGTGCAAGGCCTCTGAACATGGCACCTTATGAGCAAGTGAAACTGGATGTGGTTAGTAGTGTAGGCTCTGCAGTCAAAATGCCTGGATCCAAATCCTGAATCTTCAGCTTATAGCTGTGACCTGAGACCAAATCCTTAACATTTTGGGGCTTTCCCTTCTTCACCTATAAAATAGGGACACACATACTACCTACAGGTAATAGTTGTTTAGAGAATAAATGAGCTGACATATAAAAATGCTTAGAACTGGACCTGATACATAATAAATAATAGAAATTAGCTCTTATTACTAATGCATACAACAGTCTTATGAATACTACTATTATGTCCATTGGGGGACATAGAAGCTGAGGTAAGAAAAGTTGGAAAATCATCCAAGTTTAAAGAACCGATAAATGGTAGAGTTGTAATTCAATACTAGGCAGTCTTATTTATGATCTGTAATTTACTCGGCAGAGGAACTGGGTGGGGCAGCAAGGGTGCTGGAGAGAGGATTATCTAAGATAAGACAAATAAATGCTAAAGCAAAAAAAAAAAAAAAAAAAAAAAGGCAGATGATGTCTCGGATATTTAAAGGTCATTCTTTCCTGTCCTTACCTTCTAACTGCATTCATGACTTTCTGAAACAATCCTTTTCAACCTATGACTTTCTAAAAGAATCCTTCCTCTAGCCAAGCTGCAGATTCCTCTCACCTTCGCTGTACTGTTTTCCTTACCTGGAATGCCATTTCTGCCTGCTCCTGGATGAAGCTGGATTGACCCTATCCTGTCTTTCTTGGCCTAGCTCATACCCTCTCTCCCACATCTTCTGCCATCACATGCTCTCTGGAGCTTCCCAGAGAGAAGTATCTTGTTCTGTCAATACCATCACCACCAGCCTCATGGTCTTTGCTCTCAATGTGATTTCAAAATCCTCTCTCTGCCTAAGGAAGCTCTTACTCTTCTTCAGAGCCTAACCTAAGTGCCTTTCTCTCTGTGAAGTCGTCCAGGTCTCTGCAGGCTGAGTTAGTCAGTCCATGCTCTGTGCACCCCTTTCCTCCTGAACTTCTCTCTCGCAGCATTTATCATCAAGTTGTCACTGTCTATTTCTAGGTTTCTCTCAGCTTAGTCCTTGAGGTCAAGGATTGTGTTTCACTCATATCAGGGTCCCTAGCACCCAGCATAGGTCAGAGGTATCAGCAAGTATGTGTAGATTAGACAAGCTGAAGGAAATTGAACTGAAGTGAGCTTTGGACAATAGTTTTTGAAAAGTATTTTCAATACTTTTTGTGAAGTATTTATGGTCAGGGTCACAAGTAGAGTCACAATCCGAGTAGACGTGCCAGTGAGCTGTGATAAGAGGGGTTGCTGGAAAACTTCAATTGTTCAAAAATTTCACTTCAATTTATTTTGCATTGCCTGAGAGTCCTACTACAGAATGTAAATGTTTTGTAAGATGTAGACCTTTAAGTCATTATTCCCTGGTAGGAACCTTTAGGTCTTTTCCTCTTTATGACCGTCGAAGAGAGTCTTAAGGAAAAGGCAGTTTGAAAGGGAAGGTGCAGGTCAGTTAAGGGCATAGCGTGGAATAATTGGGTGGAGCCCTGGAGTAAACATAGTACAGAGACTTGGAGAGGAAAGGATGCTGAGAGTACACACCGCCTCTTCATGTTTTGCTTTCTGTCAGACTTGTTTGTACAGTGGCAGTAGAGTTAAATAGTCCAATAATACACATGTGTACACTCTCAACATCATAGCACTATTTAAAGCTATTCTCTGTATTCAGTCTAAACTACACCTATGAAGAGAAGCTCTCCAACTACCACAATCTAATTTTGTGAAATGTGAACAAAGAGCAACTATTTTGTAAAAACGTAAGCTAGAAGTTAGAAAAGAATGAAAAAAGGTATATTTATATGTGGAGTGAAGAATATTAGAAATAGCTTGAAATAACATGAGAGAAATAAAAAAACCACTTCTAATGAAGCAAACTGGCTGCATCTAAGACTCAGGGAGTGTATGTTTATGTATGTATCAGCAGCAATGGTTGATGTGTGCAATTAAAACACGATGCAGGACCTGCTCAACAATAACCATAAAACACCACTCTGTTCTATTGTTTTGGTGCACAGTGGTACTCAGGAGGGCAAGAACACACTGAGTGTGACTCCTGACAAAGGCTCTCTCCTTGCCTAAACTTTAGGCAGGCTCTTCTGAGCTCTTTGCACTACTAGGCCCACTCCTTGGGCCCTTCTTCAGCCTACTGAGTCCAGCAGGCTGGACCCTTGCCTCAATATCTGATCACTTTTCTCAACCCCACATTGCCCTCAGCAAGAATCCTGGTAAATAGGTTTAGCAAGAATTCCCCTACGTCTTAAATTTCCTCTTAGTAACTTTCCATCCACTGATCACTCCTTGTGCTCAATGGCCATAAATCCTCAGCTGTCTTCATTGTATTTGGAGTTGAGCCTGGTTTCCCTCCCCTACTGCAATACAATCGTCTGGCCACCTATTGCAGTAGTCCCAAATAAAGTCTTCCTTACTGCTTTAACAAGTGTCAGAAAAGTTTTTTCTTTAACACTCCAAAATAAATGTCAGTTCAAAAAGATTAAGGAAAATGCCAGGCATTATCCATATAACACTGTTTCCCCCAAGGAAGGAGATGTCCATCTTTCAAGAGATATTTCAATATTTGTCAACATTGCTCATATAAATGCAAAATATGTTGAAAGAGATCATCACTTCTTTCAGCCTTGATCCTGACACAAGAATAAGTTTGGCATACTTACGAATCATTGCGAAGACTAGCGAGGCTGGAGCTTACTCGGTGAGGGGAGAATAGTAGGGGAAAATCTGTATATTTATTGAGTAAAATATCTGTTGACATATCTGATTTCTGTGGTTAATGTACACAATTTCAAATACTGATAGAAAAATCAATCTTAACATTCCAGGAAGCTCTCACTTATTTAATAAGCATTCATGGAGCATCACTGTATACAAGGCATGGTGCTGGGCATTGAAGGAAATACAAAGGAAAGGCTGCTTTTGACGAGGTGACAATTTAACCCAACTTGGAGAACAGAGAACCCAGAAAGTGGCATAAAACTTGAACAGACTTGAATTACCAATTGGTATCCACACAAGTGAGGGGTAAAGACAGCAAACGTTTCCCTAGAAGATGGATGGAGTTTGCAAAACATACAAACAAGAGAGTTATGCTTTGCTACATCATAGAAATAAACAATTCATGCTGCCAGGAGAAAGACAAGTGGAGATTAATGCCAGAACCTAGGTTTAATTTTCTCTCAATTAAAAAAAAATGAATTTTAATGCTCATGAAAAACATGTGTCATGCACTGTAGAGGCTGAGCCAATTCATAATTTCATGTCTCTGGTATCAGACACATGGTGGGGAAGCAGCCAAGGATAAAGCAAGAGGTGCCAGGATTCTGCATGCAATTAGACAGCAAGCGTGGTGCCTCTTTTCTCCCAGCTCACATTTATATAAATAGCTCCTCCCTCCTTCCAGAGCCGATCTGAATGAATGCAGAGGAAGGAAAGTAAATGACTTCCTCCATCAGTACCAAGGCAGGATCGCCAATAAACAGTCTCTGAAAAAAAACATTTTAAAATGCTCTTTTGGCCTTTAGAAAATTGCCACTACAGAAAAAGGCACTGTCTTCATGTGACAGTAATTGATTGAAATGTCCTCTCATCTCTTAATTCATTGGTTGATTAGAGCATAATGCCCATAAAATGCAGGTCATGGGGCTTGGATCCTTCTTAAACCAATTTTGTGAGTGTGTTTTTTATCCTTGGGTTTAATCCCTTTCCCCTATAGCCCAATTTTTAAAAACATCAAGTAAAAACATTTTGGGCTCACTTCCTTTTTTCCCTCCCTTTGCCTTTCCCCCAGCAATGCAAAGTGTGCGCTTGGGTATACATGTGCACGTGTGCACACACACACACACACACACACACACAGAGTTGGCGTTCTTCTATTTGAAATAACATGGCTGGTACTATAGGATTACCCAGAATTTAAGACTATCATTTACTTAAGCTAGAAAGACAATGGAACAGTAGAGGTATTGTTGTAATTTGCATATAACACTATGCAGTTATAACAATGAAAGAAATGGATGGTAAGCTACTGAAGCACATTCTAAAACTGACCCACAGACAGGGCAGATCAGTGATGGAAACAACTATCTGGAAACCTAGACCCTGTTGTCAACTCTCACTCAAGTTAAAGCATCCAGCTTCACCGACCACAGCAGCTCAAAGAAAGCAGAGACAGTGATTAGCCAGAAAACTGCCCTGGACCTAGTTCTGACCCAGTGACAGAGTGATCAGCTCCTCCCCCTGTATTCCCACAGCGCTCTGTATTTATTTTATGTTAGTAGTAGTTTTTTTTTTTTACAACTTACACTTATCACACTTCCCTCCTAGTTCTGTTTAGCTTGAAGCTTCATCTCCCTCCCTCTGGTTCCCACAGGGTGTGGTGGCAGTGGTGACGGCTGGGATCTCCAGGAGAGGGCGAGACCTGACCCCAGCTAAGGGACGTGGCAGCTGCCTGTCCAGGGCCAGGGCCTTTCCCCGGGGGATGTGAGACCATATAGAGGTCTCAGAGGGCAGCAGCAGCTGAGAGAGGGCCAACGAGGGCAGGACAAGCCAGAAAGGGGCTGCCCCTGCTGTCTTGTCAGGAGTTGGATGTGGTATTCAGCCTGGGGCCCCAGTTCAACTGGCTAGGTGCCCATGGGAGTGGGGGGCAGGGCTCTGTGAGCGGCAAGCAGTGGAGACAACCAGCAGTGAGGGCAACTCTCCTCTACCTGCGAGGGGCAAACGTCTCCTCCCTCCAAGCATTCTCGGAGCCCTTAGCATCGATGGAGCTTCCCACCTCGGACAGAACTCCGTCTGGGAAGCTGCTCCTCGCCTCGATGTCCTTCCTCTGTGTCCTCATAGCATCCTTTGCTTAGTCCTAACTCACCACTCAACATTCTCTGTTGTATTGTCTGATGAAGAGCCTTTTGAGCCAGGGGCTGTATTTTATTCACTCTTGCATCCCAAGGCCTCACACAGTGCCTGGCATATAGTAGCCACTTAGCAAATATTTATTCAGGTTGAAGGAATACATACTTTTGAGCAATTTAAATGTTTAAAAAACGTAAGGGATGATCACGCCATAAACGTTAGTATCTCCATTGGGAAACTGATGGCTAAAAGCTACAATGAAGGGTATTAAGGAAAATTGTATTTGATTACCTCAAAAAAAGCATTATCACACAGGTGAGAGGACTCTCCCATATATGACTGAGCCTGGTTTCCACGCACTGCTTGGTTCCCAGGTGGATCACTGTCTCCTTGGTCTCAGCAGTTGCCTGGCCTGGGAGAAGCCACAGGGTGGCAGTGTGGCCGGTGAGGTCAGCTGCTGAGGCTTACTGTTTGCATGTCCTCCTAGCACTAGAAAGCAGGGACATGGTTGCAAATATTTGTCTCTGTCTCCACGAGGGAGCATCTGTGTACGAGTAAAGATGAAAAAGCACCATTCCATCGGGACCAAACAAAGACGGCTCTCACATCCAGCTTTGACAGTAGGCCACTAGAATGAATACTCATTAGCATCATTCAGTGTTTATTAAGTTTCCTTGAACTATTCTAAGTGCTTTTTATACATTTACTCCTCATATGTACCAGATCCATCAAGGGCTAATTATGTACCAAATATTGTAATAAGTCCTTTCATGAAGTATATAAGGAGTTTATATGAACAGTATTATTACGCTACTTTACAGTCAGGGAAATGGAAGAGAAAGGTTAAGTTACTTGCCTAAGTTCACCTAGACAGTAAGCAAAGGAGGCAAGATTCCACTCCAGACAGCCTGGTTTGACAGCACTCACTTAAAATCACCATATTATCTTGCTGCTAACAAAACTGCACCCAATTCCAAATATACGCCTCATAATTCTACAGAGCCAGAATCAGCCACCGACCATCTAAAATGTAGGTGCACAGGCCTTGGTTTAGTGCTAGGCCTGGGACTGCCTTAAAGCAGCAGTGAGAGGTAGTGTTATCTGGTCTCTTCTCAAATCCCTTCCCTATCAGGCCCCCGTTGGAATAAAAATCTCCCATTCATCCTCGGTTCTACCATGGAAATGCATGCCTCTGTAATAGCCCTTGTTACAGCCTCTCTGCCTGTGATCCCTTGTGGGTTCTGTGTTGCCCTGTTGGAGGGCAGGGAGTGTGTCTTTGCCTGCTTATATCTTCCTCAGCATCTCACACTGTGCCTGGCACACAAAAGGTCCTCAGTAAATGGGAGAAGAGACGATTGATATAAAATAAACATTATACTCGATACTTTAGCAATCTCAGCTCTTTTCAATCTAGAAAAGATATCACGAGTCTCTTTTTACTAAATAACAAGCTTTTACAAATATATATATATATTCCCTGATTTAAATCTATTGATGATCAATCTTCTTTTTCAGAAACGATGTTTCTCTACCACAGTGGATTTTAAACATTTTTAGCCTGGGACTTTCTTTCTTTTTTTTTCTCTTGGTATGCGGGCCTCTCACTGTTGTGGCCTCTCCCGTTGCGGAGCACAGCCTCCGGACGCGCAGGCTCAGCGGCCATGGCTCACAGGCCCAGCCGCTCCGCGGCATGTGGGATCTTCCCGGACCAGAGCACGAACCCGTGTCCCCTGCATCGGCAGGTGGACTCTCAACCACTGCGCCACCAGGGAAGCCCAGTCTGGGACTTTCTGAAGTCCTGGGTGAACCTCTACTAGAAAAGGAGGAGTTGAGAGAGACAAGGGGAAAAGAGGGGGAAGAAAGAGGTAATAAAGGAAGGAGAGACGGAATTGGCAGGAGAGATAAATGTCAGTGGTATCAAAATCCTAGGTTATTACTAAGATAAAGGCTGAAATTTTGGTAACACCTTTCCACCAATTAATCTGGAAATGGAATAGTGCTAATAGGGTGTGGAAGAGAAGGAGTGAGGTGCAAATGGAACGGTGATAGTGGACAAGGTGAGAAGAGGGTGGGAAGGGTCGGGCACTCACACGCCTCCCCTTACACCCAGCGATGGGGGTGGTGCTAACATTGAGAACAACTCGTGCTAGTGGGCCCTGCTGTGTCATCTGCTCCCCAACTCCTGCCTGGGAACTCCTTGAAATGTCTGTTTAAAAACACTTGAGAAATACCTTCTATAAATCACATAGAGCTAAGAATCCAGTCTTTTTATTCCCCCTGACAAGATGCATACAGCTAGGCACAATTAGAGACAGGGTGATCATTTATCTTAAGTTTTCCCCCAGACAATTCTGATTTAAAATATTCTATCTTATTGACCCCATAAGCACACTTAAACTTGTCAATTCATATGCTGGGATTTTTGGTTTGAGGAAAAATACACTCAACATCAATGGATCACATGAATGCTCAGAGATATGAGTGCCTGAAAAACACTTTGAGTTCATTAGCTCTTTGCTCTAGATCATGTTCAAATCTCTGCCAAAAACTCTCCAGTGACTCTCATTAGGTCCAAAAGAAAATCTTAAAATCCTTGCCACCTCTCGAGGCCCGATGGGATCTGCTCTCTACCTTCTCTACCCTTTAATCACTACCTTCCAGTCATATTGGCCTGCTTTCTATTCTGTGAACATGCCAAGCTTATTCCTGCCTCAGGGCCTTTGCACTTGCTCTTTCCCCTGCTTAGAATGTTCTTTCTTCTATCTGAAGCTTTTCATGATGAGCTTCTCCTCATGGTTCAGACCTTGACTCAAACGTCAGCTTTTCAGGATGTCTTCCCCAATAGCCTTGCCTAAACTAGCACTACCTGCCCCACTCCAGACACCTTCTTGGGTATGGCCCTCTAATATCACCCTCGTGGCATGTATCATGGCCTATAATCATCTTATTTATATAGTTAGTTGCTGATTATCTGTTTTCCCAATAAGAATGTAAGCTACAGCAGGGCAGGGTCCGTGTCTGTCCAGCTCCTACAATAGTATCTGGTACAAAATAGGTACCTAAGAAACAAAGATACAAAGAGTCGATATCCAATAAATATGTGCATGCTAAATGACTAAATAAAGGTGTATCTCTTCTCCTTCGGTAATTAAACACATGGTAAGGTACACAGCATGCCTTAAAAACCAATGAGGAGGCATAACAGTAGCCTAGCATGTGAATATCACTAAGAAGCCCATTCCTGTCTCCACATCCTTTGCCCTTTTTCCTCCCCTTCTTCCTCTTGTCTTTACAGTTCCTCAACCTCTGAACTAATAGTGCTTTTTTAGGAAAACATTTCTTAATCCGTGTAGAGTTTGCTATACAAACTGCCGCAATATTCAAAGATTACCTCTAAGTGACTCTCTCTCGGGAACAGGATGAGAAGGAGAAGAAAATACTTTCAAATATGCTCTTTGGTTTCCTTTTTCTCTCTGCACATTTTTCTCTCTGCACAACACTCATACACCACTGGCTGTACGAAGGTAAACAGATGGCTCACATGGCCGCATTCCCATGCTCAACCTTGACCATGTCAGGGTTATTTCTTAGCCTGTAGTACTTTCTGACACCTACTGTTTGCAAAGTACTTCACAGCAATTTTTATAAGCTAGAAGAATGTAGCTAGTTTTCTGCATTTATTCAAACTCTGATCTCCTCTAAGTCTGTCAACAAATGCACAGCAGCACCTAAAGCAACATTAGTCTTGTTATAAATTTTCACACAATGAACCAGTTAATAATAGCTGTTGATAGCGCACTGTGATTAAATCCTTGATTTTTCACATTTTTGGGGGGAGAATTGAACTTGAAAGTCAGCTCTTCTAACTCCTGATATTTACTCATTGGAAAGAAATATTTATTGGATTCCTTCCGTATTTCAGGCGCCAGGCAAGGCACAGAGGATACAAAGTCTAATGAGATATGTTTCCTTCATAACTTTAAGGATCATGTAGTCCAAACCTATGACTATTGCACATGGAGACTGATGGAAACGTGGAGGGAGCTGTGGAAACACAGAACATTGGATGCCCTTGGACATGTAAGCCCCACACATGCAGGGACTTGTCTATTCTGTATCTCAGCACCTAGAACAGGGATGGGCACATTATAGTCACTCAATAAAAACTTGAGAAAGGAATTAATAGATGAATGAATCTAAATCAGATTGTGCTGTCTAGTAAGATTTCTTGGATGGAGGGTTGAGAAGGAGTCTTCTTGAGAAAGAATGATAGGAAAGAACATTCTAACTGCCCCTGCTCCTATTTTGCCCTGAGTCTTCCAGGGCTGCGGGGAAACCCTCAGGCTATTACAAACCACTGTGTGTGATGATGAAGCATCTCTAAAAACAACTTGGGTATGAATGCATTTACTTACGTACTCTTTAAATTAGAATTCTGTGTGTATTGATGGTTGGGTCTGAGCTTTTCTCCCTGACACACTGCATTTCAAAGACAATTGTAATATTATTTGGCATGAGAAAATGGGTCCCTTGAAAAACCAAGAAAAGTTGTCATCGAGTCTCTTCTTTCTGAATGGCACTTTTGGACTGAGAAGTGTTTTTTGAGTAAGGACGTATTAGATGAGGACCTTGACCTCCCACTCATAAACCAGCCTTCTAAGGTGTCTCGCCTTTTGTGGTCATGCTCGTCAGTCAACTGGTGTTGTTGGCTGAGAGTTTCACGGGTTGAGGGTGGTCAGGCCTGCCCATGACTTCTTAAGAACTAAAAATTATTTTCTACATTAGCATAAAATTTTATAGTGTGCTTCTGAAGAACAAAGTTGGGGTACATTGAGCAGATATTATATTACTCCTCCTATTTTAGCAAATAAATTTGAGGCTCACATTGATTAATTGATTTGCTGAGGATCGCAAAGTTAGACAGTGGAGGAGCTGGACCTTGATCTCAGGATTTGGCTCCAGGTCTAGTGCTTATTCTCCTGCTCTGCATTCCCTCCAAGGGAACAGCAAGACTGGAAGCATCAGTGTAGCCACCAAAGACATAAAACAAACAAAAAAGTGCAGCATGAGGTCCTGAGGTTGAAAGATCGATGCAGTAGGGTATTCTGGTCATCATAGCAACCTTATGTGCCTGAGGATGATGTATTAGTTTAAACAGGATAGGTGATGCTGCAGTAACAAAGGGCTCCACATGTGCAGTAGCTGTAACAATAACGAATTATCCTCCCTCATGCACTTCATATATAAAAGATGCACCCCTGGGCTTCCCTGGTGGCGCAGTGGTTGGGAGTCCGCCTGCCGATGCAGGGGGCGTGGGTTCGTGCCCCGGCCCGGGAGGATCCCACACGCCATGGAGCGGCTGGGCTCGTGGGCCATAGCCGCTGAGCCTGCGCGTCTGGAGCCTGTGCTCCGCAAGGGGAGAGGCCACAACAGTGAGAGGCCCGCGTACCGCAAAAAAAAATAAAATAAAAAAAAAGATGCACCCCATGTACAAATGATGCTCACTGTAATATTTCAGAGACCCAAGCTGAGGGAGCCTTCATTTGACATGCTTCCATAATCTCAGAAGCAAGGAAAAGAGTATGGTTGATGGTACAATGGCTCTAAAGCTTCTGCCTAGAAGTGACAAATATCACTCCACTCCAATTTTATCGACTAAAGCAAGTCACATGGCCAAGTCTGCCATCAATACTCTCCCAGGGAAGAGCAATGAATCCTCAATAGTAGTGCAGTCTACCACAGTTGCTCTAGCAGCTTTTGTTATCTTTTAAAGCTGTTAACAGCTACGGACAGCAGCTTTGACAAACCAGCACCTCTGAGTCTAAAAGACATCACTGATCTCTCACCTGAGCAGGCTGTCAACACTCCGTGCTTCTGCCAGAGGATATCTTTGTGCAGGGATATGACCTCTTTGCCAGAGAAAAAAGGCTGCCATCAGGGGCTCTAAGGTCTCTTTTATATCCAAATGAGCTGTCTGGAGTGACAGGAATCAAAGTAGCTATGAAACATTTTACACCTAGCCAGCCACTAGTCTTAAGCTCTGTGAAAGCAGAGACCCTCTCTATTTTGTTCACCAATAGATAGTCAGTACCTAGCAGAGTGTCTGACGTATACAGTGGTGATAATAGCTAACTCATGTGCTAGCCACTTTTTAAAGACTTTGCCTGTATCAGCTCTTTGAAGCCTCACAGCCCTAAGAAGAAGGTACTGTTATTATTCCCACTTTACAGATGAGAAAAAGGTGGCACAGAGAGGTTAAAAAACTTTATCAAGTTCCCTTAGCTAATGAGTAGTGATTTGAATCAAGAGAGTCCACACTTTTAACCCCACAACGCAAAGCTGAAAATGATTAATGTTGAATATAGTAATTAATTCTTCATTTTATTTGTGAATTTGGGGATAGGGGTAGATTTTAAAAGCATTTCGTTGGCAATTCACCAGAAGGCACTACCTCTCTATTTTGGACCCAACAGTCTTAATGGGCTAACAGTCATAATCATAAATCAATAGTCTAGGTAAAGGCTCAACTAAGTTCTTTCAAATATTATTTTGGCATTCTCTGTAACAAGGAGCCAGGCTGCAGAGAAAAGTGAAAGGTGATTCTTTGAGCCCACCCACGGAGAAGATGGAATCAGAGGAAGTTAGGGCTTCCCAGCCCTCCACGCAGCTATGGAATGCTCTGGCTTCATTCTGGGTGAAGTGTTCTGTTGTTACAATTGCTACAAAATAGAGCAGCCCACGCAAGTGTTACCGTTTTCGTTTTGGCTGGTGTCCTGCAGAGCTGGCTCTTGGAGAACAGATGGCAAGCTGTCACTTCAGGCCTGCCTTTTGGCTCACCTGCATGTAGCCACGTGACGCTTTCTATTTCCTAAGAAAGCATTTCCTTTCTCAGGTCATATTTATAGTCCTGACACCTCATCGCTCCTCCTAGATCTCTTAAAGTCTTAACGGTCAGGAAGTCTTCCAACATAGATCTTACCACTTACACCCAACTAGGTTTCTTCTAGTAGCACCCTAATTACGTTCAAATCTGATGCTGCCTGTTCTGGTTCACCAACATGCTTAGCTTTAATGCTAACATTCTGAAACAAAATCTTTCTTGCCCAACTTTAGTGTCTCCTTCAAGACCTAAATATCAGATGCAGGCAGACCTCGGAAATATTGCGGGTTTGGTCTGAGGCCACCACAATAAAATAAGTACTGCGGTCCAGCGAGCCACATGCATTTTTTGGTTTCCCAGTGCATATAAAAGTTATGTTTATGCTATACTGTAGTCTATTAAGTGTGCAATAGCATTATGTTTTTTTAAAAAAAATGTACATACCTCAGTTAAAAAAAATACTGTATTGCTAAAAAATGCTAACCATCATGTGAACCTTCAGCAAATCGTAATCTTTTTGCTGGTGGACGGTTTGAAATATTGTGAGAATTACCAAAATGTGAACATAGAGACATGAAGTGAGCAAACACAGTTGGAAAACTGGTGCTGAAAGACTTGCTCAATGCAGGGTTGCCACAAACCTTCAATTTGTAAAAAACTCAGTATCTGCGAAGTATAATCAAGCAGGGTGTAATAAAACGAGGCATGCCAGCATAACCTGATCTTACCAAGCTTGTTATTCCCAATGCCTGGAATAGAATAAGAGAGCAGAATTTCTTGCTCACTACAGCAACACTTTATTTAAGTCATGGCAATGCAACTGTCCCATATGCTGGAAGCTCTCTGATTCATTGGTAAATGATTTCATAAGCTTTTGCATTTCTGTAGATCAGAGGTTGCAAATTCAAATACCAACAGTGAGAAGACAAGTAATGTAAATGAGTAAAGCCAGCAGGGCTTGAGAGTAATGGCGTGAAATAGAGTTGAGGTTCTATCTACAGGACCAGCTGTCCGGAGCTCTGGCCAATTGTTGCTGTGTGGGAAAACAGGCTCTATGCTGCCAGAGCTGATTCTTCAAGAGAAGTTCAAAATTCAGATTTTTAAAAATGTGAAAACCTCTGATTTTTAAATGTTACCTCAAATTGAACTATATTATGGAGAAAGGACATTCCAGGCAGAGAGAACTTGAGAGAATGTGGTACATTTGGAGAAACTCAAGTGGAGTTTGGGTGGAGTGCAGAGAAGGCAATAGCAGGAAATGGGGCTGGAAAGTCACGTGGATTTTATCCTGTAGGCAATGAAATTCTAATGAAGGAGATTAGCGGTTATATGGCACTGTTAGATTCACATTTATATTTGAGTGGTTCAAGAGGATGGGTCAAGGAGGAGAAAACTGGTGTCGGGACAGGAGTCAGGAGGATATCACCACAGTCCTGGGGAACATGTTGAGGACCTCACATTGACAGGGATGCAGAGGACATAGGGATTTGAGGGTGGGAGGGAGGGAGACGCAAGAGGGAAGAGATATGGGGATATATGTATATGTATAGCTGATTCACTTTGTTATAAAGCAGAAACTAACACACCATTGTAAAGCAATTATACTCCAATAAAGGTGTTAAAAAAAAAAAAGAGCTCATAGGAAGAGAAGAAGCAGGAAGTGGTGACAGTGAGGGGGAAGGAAGTATAGAGGCTGCCACTCAGGTTTCTAGGCTGGAAGTGAGTAGTGAGTGACTCCTGTCATTCACTGAGGTTGGAAAGATAGGGGCAGGAGTAGGCATGGTGGATTCATAGTGGGGGGAAAGTGGAGGTAAGGAGTTCAGTTTTTGACAAGTTTTGTATGATGTGCTATGAGACATCCAGGTGGGCTTGGAGATAATTTCTGGGGAGACGTCAGTGTAAAGACAGTGCCTGAAGTCCTGGGAGTGGATGGTGAGATAATAAACAGCGTGGGAACTGGAGCTGAAGCACAACAGCCCTCAAGGTGGGGAGCAGAGAATAATGACTCAGGGGTTAATGAAGACAGTACTCTCAGTTCCATCACGTATGCCCTCGGAGACCTGAATCCCACAAACAAAAAGCCTCGGTGGGCAGGCGAAAGCAACGCTTTCCTGTCCCTACACATTGCAGTGATTTGGATATCTAAGCTGACAAGTGGCAAGCTCACGTTGCATGTGGCAGCCCAATGAAAGACCCCTGATGGAACGAAGGGGTGACATCTGTAATGATCCCTGAAAAGGCCCCAAACAGTATAGACTGACTACACTGAAGAAGCTTTTCTGGGGCTGCTCGATCCCTCCCATGCAATTCTGCTTCAAATAGCCCCTGCAGCTATGCATTTGATCACACTTGGAAAAGGGTGTACAATGAGTTTTGGCCTTGACTCCATCAGAAGGCTTTCTAGAGATTCAGGCAGCTATTGACTTTTAGGCCTGCACAGGCACATTGTGGGGGACAGAAACCTTGCCTTTTGCCATAAATATCAGCCTCATGGGGCTTGAGCTAACGTTAACTGCAAAGCACCACATGGCACTGGGGCACCAGAGGCACCCTTGTGGTTATTGTGGGACCCCGGTAGTTCCACAGTGCCTTGGTGGCCTTTAGAATATTATAACCATTTTTGAAACTTATTTCTAAAGAAAATATATTTACACTTAATCTTATGTGATCTTTTAAATTAAAAAAAATAATTTTATTAAAAAATTTGTAAAGTGTTTTCCAGGGCTGCAGGCTTTTGCTCCAGATTTATGGTGACAAACTCGAAGGCAAGGAGTTTGGGCCTTTTAAACACTAGTTACCTGGATTCCTTGCTTGGCGCCCTGTAATAAATGCTGCACTTTCCTTCACCACAACCCGGTGTCAGTAGGTTGCCCTTACTGCATGCCAGCAAGTGGACCCAAGCTTGGTTCAGTAACAATACTATATTATTTCAGGTTTATAGAATTGACTTGGAACTCATTTTTTCATGACCTTCAAAAAACATTTTGGTGTTCAATTGAGTTTTGTACTACTAAAGGGCTTTCAATCTGTGAACTTCTGAAAGTCTTAAAAGAGTTTTAAAATTCTCTTCCTACTCTTGTATATGTATATGCATAAGTTTTTGTTTCCTCTGACTTAGTATAAACTCATCTGGTATGTGGAATTTGCAGAACTGATTAGCCACATTACCAGATGATTCATTTATTTCCTTGAGCATTTTCAAAATTAAAGTAACCTTGTTAGTAAACAAAAAACAAAAGGGTAAGAAGAGATAAAAGGAGATGTAGCTATAAATGTAGGTCAGTCAAAAATCCGAGATACTGTGTTCTGCATTGAACATCTATACCTGGTTCCAGTTCTGGTTTTCCCAAGTAAAATTCCCCCACTTTCTTGTATGTAGCTTTCAATCAGTAAGACGAAGGATGCTGGGCTATATAATCTCTAAGTGTTCTTCTATTTCTTATATTTTACATTGCTGAGGCCATTGGCTGCCTTCACAAGCACTGATAAGTTACTTTGACAGAAAATAAATATCCCTCACTTTGGTGGAATATTATGATTTTCCCCATTACAAGTTCAATTTATATATTTCTTTTGCTGATTATTACAGGGAAAGCTATTGACCTAGAAATGTCTCTTCTTTACTTTGATCTGGAAGTCTGGACCTCATTTCTCAGCATTCCCTTCCAAAACAAACAAACAAAAATTTCAAAATGCTAACAAAGCATCTTCAAGATATCAAGAATAAGTAATCCAATTGAGGGTGGTATCCTCAAAGGTTCATCCACATGACTGCTGCTAATCCTATATTATGACTCATGTGTTACCAGGAATGAGGTTGCATATTGACTACCTAATATAGATTTGGTCTCAAAGCAATCTAACTTGTTTAAGTAGAGTTACTAGCTATATAGCACAAGCTTTATCGACAGTAAAGGTCAATAACACTAAAACATAAAACCTGCTGATGTCATTCTTTCTTAATGCATTTTGGCAAAGGATAAAGCTCTTGGGTACTGTCGGCATAAAGATTTGTGTCACACACATCATCGGTTGAGATTACCTGGGAGTGGAAGAGAAGAACCCGGGCTATTTGGGATCTCAGATTATTTGGTTGACTAGGAAGGTGACCATTTAAATACAGACTATAGGAGTGACAGACAACCATAAACCGAAAATGATATCCCAGGAACATAGTGGAGAAAGACTGTAAACTGGTAGCAAAGGCAAGTAAAGCCACGCCGGGCAAACAGAGATACAGAGCGGGATACAAAGGAGCAAACAGGCAGCCAGAAATGGATCAAAACCAGGCACATTACAGCAGGAGTAAGGTGAGGGTACACATACAAAGGTCTGGAACAAATCTGGTTTGACTGGTAGGGATTGTTCTAGCTCTCTACACAAAGATTGCTAATTACTCCCCCACTATCCAGACTCTCCATTTCTCTTAACTAATAGAAAACTCCAAATTTTAACTGAACATGTGGCCACCTATCTACAGATTACATGTCCCAGCCTCTCTTGCAGCTTGGCTATGTAACTCAGCTCTGGCTAATGAAATGTCAGCAGAGGTAATGTGTGCACCTTTCTGCATACCTTTGAACAGAGCTGTTTGCCCTCTGTTTCTTTTCCCTACTTATGGACCAGAATGTGTATATTGTGATGCTGAGTAATGTCATGACATTGTGATGTGAATGTGGATAGAATTATCTCCTAAAGTAGGGTGGGGCGGCAAGAAAGACACAACATGGGTCTCCGATGAACTTATAGATCAGAACTTTCCTGCCCACTTGATACGCCTATCAGGTCAGATTTTTGTAGGAAAGGTAAGTAAAGCCACTGGACTGATATCCTAACTCAGTCAATCTTTTTTATTCCTCCTTATTCTGTATGTGTGGACGTATATGTCTTAAAGACATTCAATACATTATTGGTCGTTTGAACGTGACTACCACAGGTCAGATGGCTTAAATCGCTAAAGATTAAGGGGAAAAAATCTTGGGAATATATAACTGCAAAATAGGCTTCATCTGAAGCTATACAGGTTATTTTAAAACTATTATTACAATCTAGTTTAATTGTATCAATATAGATTTGGGGTATCCAAGTGAGGAGGATAAAACATTCCATGAGAAATCATTTCATGGTCTGCAAACCCCTTTCTTTTACTGGTATAAGAATACCCATAAACAGTTAGCAAGTAAAAGAAATGATTATTGGATTATCAACCTTGTGACAGGGACAAAGAACCTGGTTATGATATGGTTCTGGGCTTACCCTCTTGGTGACTGACTGGTTGCGCTCACGTGTGAGCCAGGTATAGAGTAGTGGTTGGTACTCTTATTGGTGCTAGAAGCAGATATAAACCACTGCTATTTCAAAAGCAAAGTGCCTATGCCATGCTACAATATTAATGCCCTCTTCTTGGCTTGATGCTGTCCAATAAATGTGATCCTGTCTTTGCAACATAAATTAAGTAACCATGGTCACTGGATTCTGATTTTGTGTTTTTTCCTGAATGCCACTATATTAATTTAATATTGTTGCCAAAGCAAAATTACCTCAAATCTGTTTCCTTAAATAATACAAACTTTCTTACAGTTTTGTAGAAGAAGTCTGACATGGGTTTCACTGACTAAAATCAGTGTCTATCGGACCACATTCATTTCTGCAGGTGCCAGGGCCAGGGAGAATCCATTTCTTTTGCCTTTTCCAGTTTCTGGAGGATGTCATGTACCTTGTCTTGTGGCTCCCTCCTTCCATTTTCAAAGGCAGCAATGGCACACCGAGTCCTTCTCATGCTCTATCACCCTCACATTGCCTCTCTCTTCCACTTTTAAGGACCCTGGTGATCACATTGGGCCCTGGATAATCTCCTCATATCAGGGTCAGTTTATTAGCAAACAATTCCATCTGCAACTTTATTTCCCCTTTGCCATGTAAAGTAACACATTTACAGGTTCCAGGAATTAGGACGTGGATATCTTTGGGTCATTATTCTGCCTACCATAAGCATTTCTGAATTAAATGGATTAATTTCTGAGTCTCTGATTGTAGCTGGACTACTTCTTCAACTTGACTCTTTCCAACACAGGATAGAGATTTATGTGACTCTGAACAATTAGGATGAAAGCACACGTAAGAGTTAACCATGGATCATCCCTGAAAACCAAGGGGAGCACCCACTGCAAATTCTTCTCCCTTTTAGAATGGCTGGGGCACTGTGGGAGGGGCAGGAGTTGTCCTTGTGTCTCCATTTGAATATTCTTCACTACCTAGCATGAGATTAAGATTAAGGGAATTCCAGAATATTCTCCTCCACCAAAATCATCAGGACAGGGGTTAGATTTAACAGAGATACCATGAAGTCATCATGCATACAAGTATACTATGATCAATGTGGTCGACTATCTTTCTCTCCCTCTTGAGTTTTTACAGCTTTGTTTTTTCTTTTTAACTGGCTTTACCTCAGAAATAAGAGACCCTTGCAATGAAGTTCTTTTGTACTCTCAGTAACTAAGCCTGCTTTAGTTGGTCTTAGAGAAATTCCTGCACTGAGACTTTTCTCTGCCCCAGAAGAGCTGTTCAGTGGAAATTCCATTCCAGCGCTACTGCCGTTGGACTCAGACTCCAGTGTACCAAGATAATACCACAGTGCATAAATAGCGGCGGCCAGCCTTCACCTGAACCACCTACTGTGAACTACTGTGAATCAGCAGTAGAGTTAAGATGCAGTGCCTCAATATGCTACATGACAAGAAGATCTAATTTCAAACTTATTAATATGATATGGGTGACTCAATTTCCTATAGAGGTATCACATAGTTTTCTACATTTCTTATTTATCTCCATTTGCATCACAAACTGGATATCCCTCACTCCCTGGCTGATTCTCTCAACCCCGACTTGGGTGACCTCCCCAAAACGATTAACATCTCTAGAACAGAAGTCTCACAACTTGACTCCCTGACTCTGAGTACCAGAGTCCATAGGAAAAGCTGAAAACTGGGACATAATTGCACAATATGATGCTTAAGGTTGGGTAAAGTAAGAAAACCTTTGCCATAGAACTGAAAGTCTATTGAAAATAATGTAAGGATTGAAAGTGTACATTAATCCTGATTTACAATAATATTTACAAAAATATTTTACAAAATAATTTACAAAAATATATTAAAATATTCAACACATTCCAAATGTTTCACTTAAGCTGAATAAAAGCAAAGACAACTTTCCTCCCAATTTAATAGAGATTTCTGATATCAGATTACTATTTATTCATTTAATTGCTCATGGCATTAAGTTTCACTATGAATTCAAAATCCAATTAACATTCTATTAGTGAGAGTATATGTGTGGGCACACAGTACTTATGAAACAATTTACTAATACTTTGTGGATAAGCCTTTCTGTTAACATCCCCATGGTGCTCTATTAGTATTAGCATTGCCAATTTTCTTTATCAACACTCAGGTCTCGTATCTTCAAATTTAATTTTACATGTTTTCAAAAACCAAATACAATGTTACTACTTTCCCTGAAGGAACTCAGGACCAAATTTCCTCTCTAAAAGCCCAATATAGCAATTCCTATGGAAATGAAAATATACTGTATTTGTAACCAACTACTACCACTTTTTACATGACTTGTGAATTTTGCTTTTTCATATGAATATATCAATATTTTACCTTTTCCCCATAATTCTCTATAAGCAACATAACAGATTATAATGAACACAATCAGATCCATAAAATCATTGAATTGCTCAAATACTGTTCTTTTGGAAATCTTTGTCTAATGAAAACTCAAATATCTATTTACTCTTGGTTGTTCCCAGTATAGGGATTCGCTGACAGATGCTTACTGGTTTTACTTATGGCATATTAGTTTCCTATGGCTGTTGTAACAAGGTACCACAAACCCGGTGGCTTAAAACAACAGAAATGTATCCTTACACAGTTTTGGAGGCCAGAAGTCTGAAATCAAGGTGTTGGCCTGGCCGCCCCCCCCCCTCCAAAAGCTCTAGGCAAGGATCTATTCTTTGCCCTCCTCCGGCTTCTGGCCGCTGTATGCGTTCCTTGACTTGTGGCCAGATCACTCTAATCTTTGCCTCTGTGGTCACATTGCCTTCTTCTCTTCTCTGTGTCTTCTCTTCTGTCTGTCTCGAATTTACCTGTCTTTCTCTTATAAGGACACTTGTCATTGGATTTAGGGCCTATCAGAATAGTCCAGGAGCATCTCAAGTCAAGATCCTTAACTTAATCACATCTGAAAAGACCACTTTTCTAAATAAGGTAACATTTACAGATTCCAGAGATGTGGTGTAGAGAGTTTTTGGAGGGCCATTATTTAGCCTATGACAGCATGATATTTAAAACTATTTTGCTTGAAATCTTCTAGTTTTTCTTCCTTATAATTCCATTGTTTCCTCAGTTTATTTGAAGAACTAGAGCTAATCCTAGAAAAAAATTTGCATATATACTCTACTTAAATATTTTAAGAAACTTGTTCTCATTAAGTTTGGAAAACATATTTTACTCCAGGAGTTGAAAGAAATTACCCATAAAATGAAAAAAAAACCACAGAAATACTTGTACTAAAATGTGACAATTGTCTGTATAATTGACTTTGTTACACTGAGAGCAGAGACTGGCAAAAAGTAGTTATTAAAAAAAATGCGTTGATTGTTGGATTAAGACATACAAGGAATGAACTAGACCTTTACTTGTTCTGTAGTCTCACTACTAACTGTTAGTTTTAATGCTCTTCAGTTATGGTTCTCTTATCCCAGAAATGTAGATTGCAAGCTAAACAGTCTACGAAAGTCTTTGTGAACTTAAAACATTTAAAAATATTTAACTTTCTCATGAAACTTGTGAATGGCTGATATTTATTGAGCGTTTTTTGTGTGCTAGGACTATCTGTAGGAGGACATGAATGTCTAAAATGGCATTGTGAATATTATATGCTCATAGAAGCTCTCAGTGATATCTCCATAATTAAGTGCTTTCAATGAACTCTCCAATTGCTCTGTAAAATATAGAGCAAATCTCAAGGCCTGCTGAATGCTGGTGATAAGTGGATTCACTTCTAGTAGGTCTGTGTGATTCTGCACCAACTCATTGTCTGTTCACTAAAAGTCAGTCGGGTGTGTTTCCAAATCTGTTTATGCCAATTGCATTTATTATTGTCATTGCTGTAATTTAAGAACTCTTATGTAGGATGATTAAAATAAGTACCAAAACCCAGATTGTTTTTCTTTTTAATTTTTATTTTATACTGGAGTATAGTTGATTTACAATTTTGTGTTAGTTTCAGGTGTACAGCAAAGTGATTCAGTTATACATATACATGTATCTATTCTTTTTCAAATTCTTTTCAAATTCTTTTTCAAATTCTTTTCAAATTTAGGTTATTACAGAACATTGAGCAGAGTTCCCTGTGCTATATAGTAGGTCCTTGTTGGTTATCTATTTTAAATATAGCCGTGTGTACATGTTGACATGTACACCCAGATTGTTGTTATTTCTGTGAAAACTAAGTTGAAAACTTTGAAAGATTTAAGACACATATGTAGCTAAAAAGAATCCCTGATGAATTAGGTTTAGATTAGAAAACTGTACTAGACTAGGAAAAATTACAAAATTCTAGAAGGATTCTGTACTCATATTGTATCTTTTAGGTTCTCCTTTTTTTTTTTTTTGCAGTACGCAGGCCTCTCACTGTTGTGGCCTTTCCCGTTGTGGAGCACAGGCTCCGGACGCACAGGCTCAGTGGCCATGGCTCACGGGCCTAGCCGCTCCGCGGCATGTGGGATCTTCCCGGACCAGGGCATGAACCCGTGTCCCCTGCATCACAGGCAGACTCTCAACCACTGCGCCACCAGGGAAGCCCTGTTTATTTTTTTATTTGAGGCATAGTTGGTTTACAATGTTTCAGGTGTAGAGCAAAGTGATTCAGTTATATATATAGTCTTTTTCAGATTGTTTTCCATTATAGGCTATTACAAGATACTGAATATTGCTCCCTGGCTATACAGTAGGTCCTTGTTGTTTATCTTTTTTCTATATAGTAGTATATATAGTAATGTGTATCTGTTAATCTCAAATTCCCAGTTTATCCCTCCCCCACTTTTCCCCTTTGGTAACCACACTTTGTTTTCTGTATCTGTGAGGCTATTTCTGTTTTGTAAATAAGTTTATTTGTATCATTTTTTTTGCTTCCACATATAAGTGATATCATATGTTATTCACCTTTCTCTGTCTGGCTTACTTCACTTAGTATGATAATCTCAAGGTCCATCCATGTTGCTGCAAGTGGCATTATTTCATTCTTTTTGATGGCTGAGTAATATTCCACTGTATATATGTACCAAATATTCTTTATCCATTCATCTGTAGATGGATATTTAGGTTGCTTCCATGGCTTGGTTACTGTAGATAGTGCTGCTGTGAACATTGGGATGCATGTATCTTTTTGAATTAGAGTTTTAGTCTTTTCTGGATATATGCCCAGGAGTGGGATTGCTAGCTCATACAGTAACTCTATTTTTAGATTTAAGGAATGTCCGTACTGTTCTCCATAGTGGCTGCGCCAATTTACATTGTAAATTTACAATTTACATTTACATTCCAATGGAATGGAACGGAAATTGAAAAGGTAGGAGAGTTCCCTTTTCTCCACACCCTCTCCAGCGTTTATTTGTAGACTTTTTGATGATGGCCATTCTGACCGGTGTGAGGTGGTACCTCATTGTAGTTTTGATTTGCATTTCTCTAATGATTAGTGATGTTGAGCATCTTTTCATGTACCTGTTGGCCATCTGTGTGTCTTCTTTGGAGAAATGTCTATTTAGGTCTTCTGCCCATTTTTTTGATTGGGTTGTTTGTTTTTCTGATATTGAGCTGTATAAGCTATTTGTATATTTTGGAAATTAGGCTCCCGTTGGTCACATACTTTGCAAATATTTTCTCCCATTCTGTAAGTTGTCTTTTGGTTTTGTTTCTGGTTTCCTTTGCTGTGCAAAAGCTTTTAAGTTTAATTTGGTCCCATTTGTTTATTTTTGCTTTTGTTTCCGTTACTCAAGGAGACTGATCCAAAAAAATATTGTTGTGATTTATGTCAAAGAGTATTCTGCCTACGTTTTCCTCTAGGAGTTTTATTATAGTATCCAGTCTTCTATTTAGATCTTTAATCCATTTTGAGTTTACTTTTATATATGGGGTTCCCACTCCATTTTAAAGACACTAAAAGTAGAAATTAGATATGATAAAATTTGAGCATGGTTTTTATAAGAAAGGTAACATGGTAACCTAATCAGTGCATTCATAATCAAGAGTGGTCTAAGGTTATACAATTGAAGCTAAATAAAATAAAAGAAGACTAAAAGATATATCATTTTTATTATTCCCTACTCTAACTGACTTAGTTAGTCAACCAATTATCAGTTTTGATTACATTACGTAAGAAGGTTCATACCAGATTTGGACTTGAATTATATGATAGTTTTTGCTGACTTTAAAATTAATCATTTGGATACTGTGGAAAGACTAACCAGTGGACAAATATTTATGGAAAATAAAGCATCAATACAGTTTATATGTACAATATATGCCTAGCACTGTACTAGGTATGGTATGAAAATATCAGAGAAGTATAAATCATGTTGCATGCTCTTAGGGAATTAGAAATTGGTTGAGGGTAAGACCACAACAATAACATAAAAAAGATCAATAATCAATACATAAAGGCCAAAAGTCTGAGGTACATTTTTAAAGTATAATAAAAAGAACATAAAAGGGAAGACTTTGTGGGCTACAGGAATCAGACAAAGTTTCGAAAGGGAGATTGGATCTGAATTGGACAGTGAAGAAAGAAGACTGGGGAAGTTAGGGAAGATAGCTGGAGGGAAATTGGATGAGCAAAGGCAAAGAGGTAAAAGTGAGGATAGTGAATGAAGGAGCGATAAGGGGACAGCTGATATGAATGCAGTTGGTTCAAGCTCTCATTAAAGTTCTGAAAATCATGAAAGCAGATCATGGAGGGTGCCAGGTGCTCATTTCCTCCTTCTAGGAAGATTTCAGTGGGAGCTGAGAGTTGAAGGAATATAAAAGTGGAGGGAGGGACTCTCCTGGTGGCTCAGTGGTTAAGAACCTGCCTGCCGGTGTGGGGGACACGGGTTTGATCCCTGATCCGGGAAGATCCCACATGTTGCGGAGCAAATAAGCCCATGCGCCACAACTACTGAGCCCATGTGCCACAACTATTGAAGCCCGTGCGCCTACAGCCCGTCCTCTGTAACAAGAGAAGCCACAGCAGTAAGAAGCCCACACACCGCAAGGAAGAGTAGCCCCCGCTCGCCGCAACTAGAGAAAGCCTGCGTGCAGCAACGAAGACCCAATACAGCCAAAAAAATAAATTAAATTAAAAAAAGAAAAGTAGAGGGAGAAAGAAGCTTATAGGTGTGCACAGGAAATTTCTCCCAAAACACAAAGCTCACGATAAAAACAAGCAAGAATATTGGAAGTACTTATCTTGGTTAGAAAAATCAAAGGGGGAAAAGAAGGAAAGAAACAATACTGAGCCATAGGGATTGCACTGGACAGAATCTTAATATATGTTTACATCATCGAAGAGAGGAGACTGAAAAGTCAGAATCATGGCAGGACATATTTGGAAAGGATTTGTCTATGGGCTTAGAGCAGTGACATTTAGCATGCTTTTCCATATTCCTTTACGATGACTCCTGTGTTCTTTCTGGATTAATCATCTCTATCACACCCACGCCCACCCACACACCTACAATGCATATACTTTTTCATTAACCTAAAAAGTCGATTATTTCCTTTAAGAACCACCTGAACCACACCATGAATCCTAGGTCTTCACCGACTAAAATGCCCAAGAAAGGCTTGAAATCCAGGGCTGTGCTTTGAGCCTAGTAGTTCTATAAATGGCCACATGAATAGAGCCTAGGGAGCTAAGAGAAAACTGGAAAGTCTAGAAAGAAAAGAAAGCAATTCGCTTAATCCTGGCATCTTGCTCTGGGGAGTCATTATCACTGAAGAACTGTCTGGTGATCTATCTTTTCGATGATTTTCTGGAAAAAGCTCATGCACCTGCTTCCCTGTTCCTGCCTCCCCAAAAGAGGAAATGCCAATTAATAGGATTTGTCAATAATGGACTTTAGGTCTAATTCTCCCACAACCCTAATGCTTGGAAGCAGAGAATTTTTAAATTTCAAACTCTGTGGCTTTAAGTACCAGATGGACACCTAGAGATCCCAGAAAGACTCAGCAGAACTGGGAAACTTGACTGGATTTTCATTTGAAGAAGTATTTGTTCTATTTTTTGTAAAGACCAGTTTAGAAATAGTTGGAACATGTAATTTGTGTTACTTGATTTGCATAAACATAATGATTTTCAGTGAAGATAATTTGCAGTCAGTTGATTTTGGAGTACTCCATCTTGTCACTGAGATTCTGAAGAGAAAACTATTTCATGTGGGCATGATCATAACCTATTACTACCTAGAACTAAATGTATATGGGGTCATTACGAGGAGTTATAAGAAATGCCTACTCATATTACAGATAATGGGAGAAATGCCTTTAAAATTAACAGAGCTCAGATGTTGACTCAGTATAGGCCTAAACTAACCATCAAACATCTCTTAAAAATAAAATATAATGAATTAGTGTGTAGACAGCTGTACTTGCACTCAGTAATCTCCATTTGCAATAATTATCCGGTTCTGTGATCAAATTTCCTTCTCAGTACTATTCCCTCTGGATGTTTATATGCTCATCTGTGTTCATGCAGATTAATGGATACTAAATTGTAATGATCAGATTAGAGACTTATCTGATAATTTAAGAATGGAAATGTGCTTTGAATGCTATTTAGTTACTCTTAGATTTTGAATAATGTAAAATAATCATTTACAATTCAGATTATTTACAGCTATACCAAAACACTGGGGCAGAATATGTGACAGATGCTTAGAATTATGATTTGAATCTGGGAAAATAACTCTCAAATAAATTTCTGTGTAGTTTCCATTCAACCAAATACAATTAACAAATTAAATAACCCTTAGTGGGAATTCTTAATTGGGTATTTCACAAATATTTACTGAATAAAGGTAACTTGTGACTATTTCATCTTGGTATAAGTTAAATAAAATTTTGTGATCTAGCCCACAACCCTAATCACCATTTATAATTTTGTGTTTACGTGAAAACATGCCCTTAATTCTAAACAATTGACTCATCAATGAATTTTGGGGATATAACATATTTAGCCTGGAGAAAAGAATACACAGATGGTACTTAATAGCTACTGAATTATTTAGATGACTATTACTTGGAACAAACATATTAGTAATTACTTATATAGATTCCAAAGGTAGAAATTCCAACAGTAGCTGATAGGCATAAGAGGGAAATTTTTTTTTTTTGCGGTACGTGGGCCTCTCACTGTTGTGGCTCCGGACGCGCAGGCTCAGCGGCCATGGCTCACGGGCCCAGCTACTCCGCGGCATGTGGGATCCTCCCGGACCGGGACACGATTTCGTGTCCCCTGCATCGGCAGGCGGACTCTCAACCACTGTGCCACCAGGGAAGCCCAGAGGGAAATTTTTGATCAAAGAAAGAATTTCCCAATAGGCGGAGCCGACCAGAGTTAGACCAGCTGCTTTGGATAGGAATAGCTCTCTCACTGAAGTAGATTCTTTTTTGCTGTTGTTGTTCTTTTTTTCAAAGGTATGTTGGCTATTTTAGGTCCTTTGCATTTCCATATACATTTTAGAATCAGTTTGTCAATTTCCACAAAAAGTCCTGCTGGGGATTTCTATTTGGATTTCACGCTGAAGTAGATTCTTAAGAAAAGGTCAGATAGCCTCTTAGCAATGATAGTGTAGAGGGAAACCCAGTCTGGAAAGATTGTTTAGACTTAGCTGCTAAGGTTTTGTCATTTTGCAGTTTGCCAAAATAAGCCTTTGGGATTGTCTGTGGATTTTATTCAACTCAGCTACCAGTTACTTTCATTAACATAGTGTGACACTTATTTGTGTAGTAACACGTCACCATGTTTGAGAAGAGGGACATCTGGTGGATGAAATAAGCAAAAGAATAGGGGTTTTGTTTTCATATTCATATTTTAAGTGTTTTTGACATTTCCATGGGAAAAAATTATAAATCTATCTATATAAATATGTTGACAAGTAGCAATAACTATTCATGATCAGGTGATCTGGGTAATATAATTGTTTAATCTAGTCCTTTAATATTTATTGAAGGGATGCCTCTTTAGTCATTTTTCTTTCATCAATTCAAACTAGGCTCTTTGAGGATGAATTTGCTTGTCCTTGTAAAACATAAGCATGTGACTTTCTTGGCTACAAATTAATATCTGTTTTTAAGCTCAATCATGTAGCAGAAGAAATGGCATACAAACAAACATAAAATACCCAATTGCCTAAACTATAAATGCAACTGTTTTGTTTGCCTTTGCCGAAATATTCATCTGAGTTTTTTGCTCTCATAAATTTGAAATTAATTCAAATATTTAAGTAGAGTAATACATTTCTCTATGGGAATAAGGTACTTTTGTATCCATTCAAGAAAGAACAATACAGCAGCAGTTTAGAGCCAGCTTGCCTAGATTAATAAGATGAATCCAACTCTGTTGACTACCTAACTCCTTAGTGATATTTTCCATCATTAATATCTACACATAAATAAATAAGTACTAGAAGAATCACTCTTGAGAGCAGGGCGGACATTCTATTCTCTGTATCTGGAAGAGAGTATACTGTCGGCACTTAAATATTTAGTGAGTGAATCTCTTCAAATCCATCTTAGCTGGGAGTGATTTCACCCTTCTTTGAGCACTCAGAGCTCTGTACTTCTCTACTCTTTTTTAATTTATTTTTTATTTTTATTATTAATTTTATTTTATTTTTATTGGATATAGTTGCTTTACACTGCTGTGTCAGTTTCTGCTGTACAGCAAAGTGAATCAGCCATACATATACATACATCCCCTTTGTTTTGGATTTCCTTCCCAGTTAGGTCACCACAAAGCACCAAGTAGAGTTCCCTGTGCTATACAGTAGGTTCTCATTAGTTATCTATTTTATGTATAGTAGTGTATATAAAATCAATCTCCCAATTCATCCCACCCCCCCCTTTCCCCCTTGGTATCCATACTTTTGTTCTCTATGTCTGTGTCTCTATTTCTGCTTTGCAAATAAGGTCATCTTTACCATTTTTCTAGATTCCACATATATGCGTTAATATATGATATTTGTTTTTCTCTTTCTGATTTACTTCACTCTGTATGACAGACTCTAGGTCTGCCCACATCTCTGCAAATGACACAATTTTGTTCCTTTTTATGGCTGAGTAATATTCCATTGTATATATGTACCACATCTTCTTTATCCATTCCTCTGTTGATGGACATTTAGGTTGCTTCCATGTCCTGCTATAGTAAATAGTGCTGCAATGAACATTGGGGTGCATATATCTTTTTGAATTATAGTTTTCTCTGGGTATATGCCCAGTAGTGGCTCTCTACTCTTTTGGGGGATAAGAATTGGTGTACCTCTCCTTATCATTCACTCATTCATTCATTCACTCTTTCAGCGCCAGGCCCTGTGCAGAACACAAAGGCATTTTGCAAGGTATCTTCCTTCTATAGACTTTTAGTTAAAAGAAGGAAGATACTGCCCCTATGTTGCTTTGGACAAAATACAACCTCATATGTATTTTGTCAAATATACAAATAAGTTAGTAAACTGCTAACTTTTCTGAGTGTTTCTTCCGAAGATTTTTTTTTACTTATTCCTTCCCCTCTTACCTCAGTCCCATATACTGCAATTTCATAAAAAACTGTTAACATTTGTTGGGCATTCATTATGTTCAGGCACTGTCCTAAATACTTTATACATAAGTTATTTGATTTAATACTCAAAATAACTTTATAAAGTAGAATTTCTAAGAACATTAAATGCTTACTTTTTTTAAATGAGGAAACTGAGGTTAGGTAATTTGCCCAAGGTAAGAGGGCCAGTAAGTGGGCAAGCCAGTATTTGAACTCAGGTAGTTTCTGGTCCCAGAGATGCTTTTTTAAACTACTGCATTTATCCTGACTCTAATAATGACCCTTGGGAAAAATACCCAGACAAACACAAATTAATTAATTAATTTCAAGTTACAGTAAGAATGAAAATGGATATTACAGTGATTTTATGGAAAATGGGGAAGTATTCCAAAAGACAAACCAGGAGATGGAAACAAGAAGAACAACCAAAGTCCTATGTGGAAAAACCAGAAAAATGTAGTAGGTAGAGGTCAAGAGTGCAGCCTTGGGAAGGAGTCTGGGTTTATATGCCAGCTCTCTTACTGACTAGATGTGGAACTTAACTGCCGCTCTGCCCTTGTTCCACTAATCTGAAAAGAGGAGGGATAAGAGAACCCACTCTGGAAGTATTTGTGAGGATTAAAGAAGTTAGTATGTATCAAGTACTCAGAAGACAACCGGCCCACAATAGCCACTAATATTGCTATTGTTGTAGTTCATCATATTGAAAACACCCTCCATTATACAATGACCTATTATTTTTTGTGTTACTCTATAGATAAAGTGCCTATTATAAATGCAAGATGCCATCAATTTGGAGATCCATCCTAATGTTAGAGATGGTGAAATGTTACAAAAAAGTATGTCTCGGAATTGATGAAAGACCATTTTATTATTATAGGCAGAAGAGAGAAGAAAAAAGAAGCCATTTGGAGAATTAACTGAGTACATTAACATTTTCTTTTTTTTAATTCTATTTTTCACTTTCTCTTCATATGTTTTCAAAGATTTTGTGCCTGATCATCAGCTTTTAGTATCATTTTTGTGGGAATACTACTTATGTTTAGATGTAAAAGTTAATGGCTGTACTAAGTCCTCTGAAGAAAGGCAGAATGGTCTAAGAAGGAAGGCACACAATGTATGAGTGTGTGAATGTGAAGGGGTAGAGAGTTGAAGAATGTGTGGATACTCTAAAAGCTTTTCAAATCAGTATCCAAAACTACCTGGCAAATATGAGAATCAGAAAAATGTAAAGGGCTGAAAAGTTGAATCAAGGGTCAAAATGAGTTGTCAGACTTAAGACAAATCAATTATTCAAATTATTCATTCAACAGATATTAAGTTAACCAATGTGAATTCAATATGCTCTATGTGCTCTGTGAAGGATATAAAAAACATGGAAGACATTCTCAATTACAGGAAGAAAAAAATACCTAAGAGAAATCTGGAATTAAAAGTGTGTTTAAAAATGGCATAAGTAGGGCTTCTCTGGTGGCGCAGTGGTTGGGAGTCCGCCTGCCGATGCAGGGGACACGGGTTCGTGCCCCGGTCCGGGAAGAACCCACATGCCGTGGAGCGGCTGGGCCCGTGAGCCATGGCCGCTGAGCCTGGGCGTCCGGAGCCTGTGCTCCGCAATGGGAGAGGCCACAGCAGTGAGAAGCCCGCGTATCAAAGAAAAAAAAAAATGGTGTAAGTAACTGTGCCCATAACATAGTTTTCACATTGTAGCATAATGCTTTCCTGATTAATACTGTATTATTTCTTTTTGTACTCTGATTACTATCAGAAGGACTTAGCACTCATCAAGCAGAAATTGGGGAACTACTCAGGAGAGGCTCATTCCGTATTGAAGTTAATCTAAGCCCCTTCATGGAACTTAAGTCAGCCCCAGAGGAGGCTCTGGATAGACTGTGAGAATTTAGAAGAGGCAGCATTAGCATGGTGTAGTGGAATACATATTAGTCTAGGAGTCCAAGTAATTGAATTCAAGAAGCAGCCTTGTAACAAACTAGCCGTGTGATGCTGCAAATTACCTTATTTTTCTGGGCTTCTGTGCCCTTGTTCGTACAAAGCACAGACTGAATTTAAGATTTTAGATTTCCTTCAATCTCATACTCTTCAATTTTCTGATATTATGATTTACATGATGAGAAGGCAGGAAAGTGGCTGCTGTCAGATGCTGGGCTTGGAGTATATGCTTTATGCTTTATCTGATTCATTGGTAGGATCTTATGGCTCTTAAAAGAAGTTCTGACCTCATGGGATATTACCTTAGCAAACATCTCCTCTATGGACCTGATAATAATTATGACTACTATTCCGGAGCTGCTGCCTCCCTGCATGATCTCATTTATTCCTCACTACAGCCCTCTAGGGTATGTGTTATGACTTCCATTTTATAAAGGAAGAACAGAAACACAAAAAAGATGATTAATAATGATAGTAACAATTTTTTGTGCTTACTGTCTGTAAGTGCTGTGCTAAGGGCTTTTCATACATTAACTCACTCAATCCTCACATCCACCTTATGAAGAAGGGTCTGCTGTAATTCCCAGACTCACAGCTGAAACATCCAATGATTAAATAACCCACTCATGTTGAGGCAGGCTGGCACCTGGGACCTGGGACCCTTTACTGAAGTGTTTGGACCTGAACAAACATCTCCTGGAGCAACAGAATACAAAAAAACTACAAGGGACTAAAAATAACTGCATGCATGTGCAGTTGGGGCAAAGTACGAACAATAAGATACAAAAAAGCCAAAATCCCACTGCCACTTCTCAGGTGCCAGGAGCAAAGGCAGGGTACCACGCATGATCCCTGCACAGCATCAGCAAGGGGGTGGGCAGACCACCTAAGACAACCCTCCTGCCGGACCCGTCGATCCGCCCCCACCCTCACTCCATTTAAGGGACCTGCTCACTCCCTATCAGGGAGCGAGCAAGGGCATCTGTTACTTGTTCCTGCTCCCTCGTGTGGTAGCACGAGACCCAGTAAAGCCTTGCCTGAATTTCTCATCTGGCCTCTTATCAATTTCTATTGATTAAAGAGTCCAAGAACCCAGGTCGGTAACAATGTCACATGGTTGATAGTGGAGAAACAGGATTCAAACCTCAGCAATCCAACTGCAGAATCCAATACCTAGCCACTGCACATTCTGCTTACAAATATGCACACAGTTAATAATAAAAAAAAGCGGGAATCCAGATTTGACTCCAAAACACAGATTTTTAACTTATATTAAGCAATACTGCCTTGTCTCCTTGCCAGGCCACATCCCCTCCCCTCCCCAACTCCCTCCTGGATTTGTCCATGTCTCTGGCCTTCCCACCCACCTTTACTCAGTTTTGATCTCTGACCTGACTTGTGACATTGCCCTAACCCCAATTATGTTTTTGCTTCTTGTACAGGGCTCTGTGGTCCTATTGTGCTCACCCCAGGACATCCTATCTTTGGCTTCACTGCTTCTAACTTGGCATGACAGTTCTAGGGTCTCAGGCTTGCTACAGGACCCAAGTCAAGTCAGCCAGCAATGCCATAACCAAAAATAGAAAACACTGATCACATATGCTTATGAAAAAATTTACTATAGACCAACAAGTAGGAATGATAAGGAGCATAAAATTCCAAGTTTAGGAATGTTTCTGTCCTTCACTCTTTGTATATCAGAAAGTGAGATATAGCACTCTCTCTCCCTCTATATCTCCATCTCTATCTCTATCAGACTGAATCAACAACAAACCTCTGAAATTCCAGTAGTGAAAATGTCATTATTATTATTATCGGTGTTAGAGTTTTTCTATCAACTCTTAACACTTAGAAACATCTGAATCGTTTTTCTTATTTTCCATTCTAAAATTGCATACAGGTGAGAAATGATAATTATTTCGAAGCCGTATATTGGGAAGGAATTACTTACCCTCCCCTTCCTTGCCATGATCACGTATAATTCCCAGTTTGACAGACAAGGGTTTCTTGGGAATCTCATTCAACCTCTGTGTGACACTGAGTGATATTTAGGGCTTGCAAAGAGGAGTGGAATTGATAAGAAGGAAAATGCAGAGCAAAGCCGGCTGATCCTACCAATATAATCTAGTAATCTACATTTATACAAAATCAGAGTAGCACAAAGACACATACTACCTTTCGATTTGATGGGTCCACTCTATGCCATGTGCCCTTTACATCGTTTGGCTGAAGTAATAGGTGCATCTTCATTGGCCCCCAGAGGCACATGCTCATTGTTGCATATGCAGACACGGCCCTCTCAGTTCATTTATTCAAGCTCTCTAGCTCACTTTTCTTTGAGAAGGACTACTGACCAATGATTTGTTTTCTGTTTCCTTTTATGAATCTGACAAAATCTGACCTTGTATACGGGTACTTGAGTGTAGAGCTCGGCTCTGGATCCAGAGTGCCTGGTCTGAATTTCAGCTCTGCCACTTATTGACTATGTGACTGGGCAAGTTACTTAACTCTTGGTGCCTGTATCCTCTCCTTTATAAAACGGGGATGATGAGGCAGTACCTACTCCTAAGAGTTATCTACCTGTTAAGAATTTGTTGTGAGAATTAAATGAGCTAATATTTGTAAAATGTTGAAAACAGTGCTTGGCACATAGATGGTACTTGATAAATGTTAGCTGTAATTTTTACCCAATGAGGTATATTAATACAGACAGGGGATGCAAACTCAGACTTCTTCTGGGACCAGAAATGTAAAATAAGTGACTTAGGATGGGGCCTAGGGAAGGGTACAGAGTCTGCTTAAAATCTTCCAAATTCTAACTTCTTTTTAAAGCACTGTGAAATCCAAACAAAACATATCTGTTGCTGAATTTAGCCTTGTGTAGAGAAATGTGGGCTCAGAAATTCTTCCCTGAGGGATGCAATAAATATTCGAGTCCTCTGCAGAATTAAAGAATTTCAGCTTATCCTTTTAAAAAAATTTGTTGTGATGGTTGTTTTACATCCAGGAAGACGGAACCATAAAACCATCAAACGCAGGACTGCAGTTCAGACACAAACCCAAGAGCAATAATCATTATGTAAGGTCAGTAAAGGGTTTTGTTGGTGTCAATAACTAGAGCTGGCGGCTCCAGCCTCAACTAGGGCAGCTGGGAAAGCTGTTGAGGAAAAGCACTTGTGAAATGAGGGAACTCCTATAACATCCACGGTTTTGACAGTGACGGGTAACCTTGGGGCCATGAGAAACAATGTAGGAATGCAAACTGAGCTGGGGAGTGACTAACAGCCCACAGCTCTGTGCCCTGCAGATAGAAACCACCAAGAAGGCAGCAAGCTTGGAGAGGAGGAATATGGGTTTAGCCTCCAGAAGTCATGCATTCCAGCTCCAGCTCCAGGAACTGTCAGCCTTGAGCAAGCCTCCTAGCCTCTCAGAGCTTCTGCTGTATATATTAAAAGATGATCACTTTTGACCTGACTACCTCACTGAGATACTTTAAATACCACATAAACTCGGGGTGTGAAAATGGTTTGGCAACTGTTAAGTATTGTACGAATATAGTTTTTCTTTTAAAGGCTTTCAGGCCAAATTCCATTTAAACAACAACAAAGCAGTGCATATGAAAACCTTCATCTAACAACGTGTTTTAAGACTCCCCCCATGTCCTACTTACACTGAGAATATTTGATACAATTGAAGCTATCACAGGTAGTTGGAGATAAACTTCTGAAGTTGCTTGTAATAGAATGAAATCTGTACACTTCAGTAAACAGAGGAGAATTTTCATCCACAATCCACAGCCTTTTTTACTCCCCAATATTTTTTCTCCTCTATCTCTTTAGGCAAGCATTTTAAAACAATTTAGGAGAAGGCATATTTTAAAAAACTTATTTTCAAGGTTCAATTCTTTGAACTTATATAGCTTTGACAATTCATTCATATGCTAACTGATATACAAATATCATGAGGCACTTAAATGCCCAGGCTGTGGGAATATATTGATTAAAAGATATAATCTCTGCATCTAATTAGTGTCATTTATGGTGGGGAGACAGACTTGCCAACAACTACAGGACAATGGTAATGGCTACAGTGAAGGCACATGAAAGAAAGTGAGAGAGTGGCATGGACATATATACACTACCAAACGTAAAATAGCTAGTGGGAAGCAGCCACATAGCACAGGGAGATCAGCTCGGTGCTTTGTGACCACCTAGAGGGGTGGGGTAGGGAGGGTGGGAGGGAGGGAGACGCAAGAGGGAAGAGATATGGGAACATATGTATATGTATAACTGATTCACTTTGTTATAAAGCAGAAACTAACACACCATTGTAAAGCAATTATACTCCAATGAAGATGTTAAAAAAAAAAAAAAGAATAGGAGCACAGAAGAAAGACACCAAATCTCACACCGGGGGTGTGAGAAGAGAATAGGCATTTTCCATGTTAGCAGATGCAGCTTCATAGACACAAGCGCAGGTAAGAATGAACATGGTGAATTCTCCCATGTGAGTAGTTCTGTTCAAGCAGAGCACAGGAATGTAAGTGAGACTTAGAGGGGGTGGAATTGGACACGTTTTCAGGGCCAAGATGGTGAAGGGCTACATGTGGTAGAGTAAGCAGTATTTGATGGTGAACTATTGAAGACTTTTGAGTCATATGAACAGATTTGCCTGTGAGAATAATCACTTCAGCAATAACAGAGATCAAACCTGGAGTCAGGAATGCTAGCTTGAAGGCTACAGCTGTAAAAGAGCAGGAAATTATAAGTCCCTAATTATTAACATTGTGGTTGGGATGGCAGAGAGTATATAGATTAGAATTATTTAGGGTTGGTGTTCAATTTGCTACAGTAAGTGAGACGTGGCTGGAGGGGACGAGAGAGAGAGAGAGAGAGAGAGAGAGAGAGAGAGAGAGAGAGAGAGAGAGAGAATATAGTGTCACTCTGTAGTTATGTTTCGGGAAACTGGGTGGATATTTGTTACCAAAACGTAATAATAGTCAGGAAGATGGGGGAAATACGTGGGATATGATTTTAGAATGATTACCTTTGAGGTACATGTGTAACGTCTGAAGGGAGATATTGATGAAGAGTTAGAATGATCAAATAATTGTATTAACAAATGGTGGTTGGTTCTGGAGCTGAAGAGAAGAGTCTATTGTGGAGACATACATTTGGAGAGCCATTAGCAATTAGGTATTTGATATCTTGAGTGAGAATGATATTGACTAGAGAGATACATAGAGTAAAAGAAAGGACTGGGATAGACCCCTGGGAAACAATGGCCTTTAAAGGGTGACTGGGAGGTGAGGAAGAGCAGACAGAGAAGCAGTGGAAAAATCAGCAGAATAGAGTGTCATGAAGAATGGAATAGTCAACAGTATCAAAATCTCCAGTTACACAGGAGTGAACAATTATTGGCTTGGTCAGTCAGGTGACTGAGACTCTTATAAGACTGTTTCATTGGAGAAGTGAATGTGGATTCATACTGCGTGGATTAATGGAAACTGAGAAAGTGAAGGTAGACTCTTTCAAGATGACTGACTTTCAGACTGTAAAATAGAATATATAGTATTTAGTACTTATTTTATCTTGCATGAAATAAGCCAGGAAGCATAAAATATACTGTTAACATATTTGGGAGATGGATGTTGGCAGTGGTGGGAGAATAAAAATAATTTGGTTGAACTTTTGAAATCTGTACACAATGAATATGATTGGCCACTTGTGAAATTGTCTATGAATGTGTGATAGGAATTTGGGAACACATAAAAGCCTAATTAATGTGACAAGATTTAACTCAGGGAGACGGGAAAAGAATCTATGCAAAACCTGGAAAGCAAGAACATAACTCAATTATATTGTTTCTCAACAATAGACTGCAAGATAAAAGTCAGCCTGGGGGCACAGAAGAGGAACTAGTAAGACACAGAGGTTAGTGGCATTTACCTAGCTGGTGGCAGCCATGGGGTATGCTGCTCAGATCTCCCTTCAAGAGAAAACCTGTTGCTGATGGTCTCCAGCTGCTGTGCTTTCAGTCTCCACCAGAATTTCATGCTGAGGTCATACTCTCTCCTCACCATTCCAGTCAACCACTGAGCTCAGCAGGGGCACAAAAGCCAGGCCCTTCCTGCCCAATGTGCGACTCTGTTTACAGGCAATCTTTCCTATGGGCACTCGTTCCCCATCAGGCTGGCTGAGCCTTTCTCAGAGCTGCGCTTCAGTCTGAGGATCTTCTTAGCCAATCCTTCCTTATTTCCCTCTCATTTCACAGGAATGGTCCTACAAACTGCCCTGTTCTTTTACTCTAGTTTCCTAGTCAATTCTCAATCCAGTTTTCCACAGTGACTATTTCCAACCTTCTTCATTGTTCTCAAAAGCTCTCTTCCCATCAGTGATAATAAATCAGAGACAACTCCCCTGGATTCCACTATCATACACACTGGTGTCTTGTCATCCATTTCAGGCTCTTGGTCTTTTACAGCGGTTCTAATCAAAATGATGTCCTTTCTTCTACGTGGGAACAAATCCTCTGCCTGAGAGCTCTGGCTTCTCAGAAATGCTGCTCTAGGGACTTCCCTGGTGGTGCAGTGGTTAAGAATCCGCCTGCCAATGCAGGGAACACGGGTTCGAGTCCTGGTCTGGGAAGATCCCACATGCTGCAAAGCAACTAAGCCCATGTGCCACAACTACTGAGCCTGCGCACCACAACTACTGAGCCTGCATGCCACAACTTCTGAAGCCCACATGCCTAGAGCCCGCGCTTTGAAACAAGCGAAGCCATCATAATGAAGAGTAGCCCCCCACTTGCCGCAACTAGAGAAAGTCCGTGCACATGCACAGCAGTGAAGACCCAATGCAGCCAAAAATAAAAGGATAAATAAATAAATTTATTAAAAAAAAAAAGAAATGCTGCTCTAGCCCCTTTCTCTCAATTCAGTCTTAATCTCTTCTTCTCTCTTGGTTGCTTTCCATTCTGTATTAGAACATTGTTGGGGAAAAAAAATTTCCTCTACATTTCTAGGTTCTTCTGGCTAGTCTAGTAATTAAATTGCCATAAGGTAGATTGATAGGGGAAATCACATTTTCATTTCATATGTAGAAATATGAGACTCAGAGAAATGGCCAAAGCAGGCAGCTTTATACCTTTAAGGTAAAGAAACAATGTGTTTGTGAAGAACAGACAAGACAAAGAAACTTAGGCTTGGGTACTGATTAGTGAAGAATCTAAGTAGAGTTTGTTTACACAGCATCTGGACCCTGAATTCTCTATCCCTGGTGATAAGGATGTCTCTCTACCTCCTGGTGAGAAAGGGTACCTTTCAGAGGGGAGATTTATTTCCTGCTTTCAGGGGGACAAGAGGAGGGTCAGAGTGTTCACCCTGGCACGTAAAAATGCTCAACCAGTATTTGCTGAGTAAATGAAGGGCTCCTATGCAGTAGGATTTAGAGTAGGACAAGACTACAGCAAACTAACAGTGATAAGAAAGTTCCATAGAAGAAGCTCCTCTTGGCCTAGCAGGAAATGAAAGGTGAGATACCCACATGGGGAGAAAATGCCAGCTAGGAAGGAAGATTAAAAGAGATCTCACAGCACAGTCTCTAAGGGCATTTGTTAACATTATGGTTAAACCATTTCCTTGCCATGGGTTTCTGTAAAATTAATTTCACATATCGTCTTTCCCATTCCTAGAATTGATAAGTATTTAATTTTGAAACGTTTTCATATGGTGGCTTTAAAGTTGAGCTTGAGAAACTGCCTGGCAAATAGGATAAGCTTTCATAGAGGTCATCAGTCAGACTGTGGAATCTATAAAGCCGTAAGACTGGGCTGTTCTGTTCCAAATATCCTTGTGGAGATTGAATTCCAATGGCATCCGTGCAAATCTCCCAAGGCCTTGTGGAATGACTGGGATTGATCTCAGTCTGGGCTGTGTTCTGGGTTATACTGAACTCACTCAGGTCACACAGAGACCTTTGTTTAGTCTGGGCTTGGGTAAGCAGATGTGTCCATACTCCCCACCCCAAGTTATGGTCCTTTGCCTATAGGAGTTATGACCTTGTTGAAGGACCATCAAACTCTTTCATTGTATGTGCAAACACATCACTGTGCACATAAGCAGGTGGCTTTAATTGGCTACTGCCTTCCAAATCTAGTTCTAGAGGAATAAAATTTGGATTTCAAAACCAGGCTGTAAACTTAAATTCAGAATGGAATGATCCTCAGACTGTCATGCTCTTTTAAGGAAGAATTTTAAACAGAATAACATCTGGCCGGAGGGTGAGGGCACAAGGCAAATATATCATGATCAGACCTTTCTTTCCCACACCAATCTAGTCAGTATGACAAAGTTTATGATTAGTGGTGGAGAAAGTAGGGCGAGTGCCCACAGTCCCCAGGAAAAAGTGAAGGAGTGTGCAAAAAGTTATAAGAGCTTGAACATTCTCCAGGGCCTACTTAAAAAGAAATGTCTTCACAAGTTTAAATGTCTTCAGCTTTGCAGCCTTGGAAAAGTTACCTGTTGGTGGCATACATGAGCCTCAGTTTCCTCATCTGTAAAATGAAGATAATGATCCCTCTTTTACAGACTTATAGGTATTATAACTAGCGCTGTTAAGTGTACATAACTAGTAGACCTAATTATTTGTATTAAAGAAGGGAACTAAGATGGTTAGGGAATTCAAAGGGTAAAAACTAACGAAATTATATAAATAACTTCAGAACAATAAAGTATACCAGCCATTCCATCTATTGTTTAATTTATCAAAAAGAAAGAAAGAAAAGATCAATTAATTTATCATTAATAATAGCATCTCATTTGGGATCTAAAAAAATGTTCAAGTTTATCATAGCAGTTGATGAGTAAGTATACATAAAAGGAAGATGGGGGCTTCCCTGGTGGCACAGTGGTTGAGAGTCCACCTGCTGATGCAGGGGACACGGGTTCGTGCCCCGGTCCAGGAAGATCCCACATGCCGCAGAGTGGCTGGGCCCGTGAGCCATGGCCGCTGAGCCTGCGCATCCGGAGCCTGTGCTCCGCAACCGGAGAGGCCACAACAGTGAGAGGCCCGCGTACCGCAAAAAAAAAAACCCCAAAAACAAACAAAACAAAACAAAAAAAGGAAGATGGAAACAGGATGGCCTGAGGATTGGTCTAGTGTCAAGGTTGCTGTAGAATATGTCTTCTTATCAACAAATTGCCCTAATCCCTACTTGGGGCCTAACACTATTTTTTGCTTTTCTATACAATTATAGCTCACAATAACTTATGCTGTATCTGACTAGCATTGATCAGAATGAAAATAAAAGATAAACAATGTGCACTGACCAGAAGATGACTGTAATTAAATAAAGTCCCACGACTCAACATGACTGTGTAAGTATGTTTAATATACCAGGCTCTCAGCCTCCTAAAATTAATTAACTCCCTAATGAAAGTTGTCTGCTATCAGAATTACCAGTTTACTTTTTTTTCAACAATATAGCCATGACAGTTTTCAATTAAGATTCAAAAAGCCAAGTCCTGATGAGCAAGGAAACCATAAATGATTTATGAGTGTCCTACTTTTATGTAATGTGACATCTATTATTCTGATTTAATCCCCTAGCATGCTTTTTAATTCGTAAAAAATTAATGCCAAGGCTATTTTATAAAGATTATACCCACTTTGAAGGTAGTTATTCCAGGAAGCATATTCTAAAACTAAGAATGCAATCTTTACAAATTTAGCAAGCTGATTCCTCAAATGCCTAATTAAATATTAATAGTTTCTTTTTGCTTAATTTACATCCTTTTCAGTCCAATGATTCTAACGAACCAGTCGTTATCATTTCCTTTTGCTTTATAAGAGGGTGAAGTATTTCCCAGGTACTTTTATTATTTTTTCCCATTCAGAATGGAATGACTCAGGAACGGCCACTCGTTGAAAAACATTCAACACTTAAAACGGTTCAGTCCCTGTTCAGAACGACTTGCTGGGAGTATGAAGCCGTCAGAATTCTTGGTTTCCTTTGATCTTCACTTTGGCCACAATGCTATTTGACAAACTCTCCTTCATTAAATTCTCCTGTCATACTAGGATCCCAGATTAAGGCAGCATTCTGCGCGAGTGTTTTAAAGATAGCCTCTCTGAATTAAAGGCAGATGAAGCAAAATTGTAAGGATACAAAAGATAATTTCAGAGGCATCCCAAAATAGCCAAGTCTCATGTAAAACGTAACTGTGCACTGGAAAATCAGGAACTGAGATTCTCCTCCATGCCTCAGTTGCTGCGTTATTTCTGCATAATCATTCTGCATGCAGCCAGACTGGGAGTTGGTCCCTAATCCACAGCATGACCCATTTGCTCAAGCATCTGCTGCCAACTTTAGACAGACCATTTCTCTTGATTTGAGTTCTCAAAATGAAAAAACCCTCAAGGGCTAGGTTCATTTCTTGGGAGTGCTCTTTGCAACAGGCCATGTCGTAGGTTCCTGGTCAGGTTAAGGATAGAGTGTTGGCTTAGAAGTCTTTCTGTGGTCCCATCAGCTGTGGCCAGGAACAGAGAGGGTCACATGATCGATAGGGTTGCTTTTCCAGGGCCTATGGGAGGGCAAGCCCTGACAGCAAACTTGTCTCTATCAGGATTGCAATTGCTAACTCATTTAAAGATGCAACATTCATTTATAAGTAAGTTCTCATAAATGTTAGCTACTATTATGAATATGTCACTACCATCATTTATTCGTTCATTCAGTATATATTCATAAGTCATCCACTAGATGCCAGTCACTCTCTGAGACTGTGGACATAAAGAGGATGAAAGTCTTTATCTGGAATAAAGTAGATTCTAAATTTTAAGAAACTGATATACTTATGAGACAGTCTTAGGAAGAGGGAAAAGATGGTCACTTTCCCAATGACAGGTAGAAAATTTTGCCTCCAGTGCAATGGAAATATTGAACAGATGATTAGGAATGCTTGGCCCAGGTGTTGGTGGATCAAAGGCTGCAAGTCAGGCTGAAAAAAGAAATAGCCAAAGGGAAAATCCAACCAATCTGCAAATGTCAGGATGATGCTGGATGACAAGGATCATTCTCTGCTTTGCCCGGATACCCAGGGACTAACAGAAAGTTTTCTAGTACATATAGAGAAAGTTACTGTCCCTGCCTTAATTATCTGAACAAATGTTCTCTAATATGCATGTTAATGCTGTGGTTTGAGAATCATGATTGTAAACTCCGATACTTAAACTACAGGGTCCAAACAGTTAAAATAAGTGAAACAGGCCAGTGTAATTCATCATCAGACAGTGCCAGGGACTACGATGAATGGGAAAGCACAAACTCTGTCTAAAGTGGAAAAGTGGAAGCTGTTAATGCAGCCATTTGAAAACACGGCACTGTGATGCCAGATCTCCCAATTAAAAAAAAATTTTTTTTTAATTTTTATTTTTTCTGGTTCTTTTTAAAAACATTTTTTATTGGAGTATAATTGATTTACAATGTTGTGTCAGTTTCAGGTGTACAGCAAAGTGAATCTGTTATACAAATACTTATATCCACTTTTTTTAGATTGCTTTCCCATATAGGCCATTACAGAGTATTGAGTAGAGTTCCCTGTGCTATACAGTAGGTCCTTATTAGTTATCTATGTTATATATAGTAGTGTATATGTGTCAATCCCAATCTTCCAATTTATCCCTCCCCCCCGACTTACCCCCCAGTAACCATAAGTTTATTTTCTACATCTACAAGTCTATTTCAGTTTTGTAGATAAGTTCATTTGTAACCTTTTTTTAGAGTCCACATATAAGGGGTATCATGATATTTGTCTTTCTCTGTCTGACTTATTTCACTCAGTATGAGCATCTCTAGGTCCATCCATGTTGCTACAAATGGCATTATTTTGATCTTTTTTATGGCTGAGTAATATTCCACTGTATATATGTACCACATCTTCTTTATCCAGTCCTCTGCTGATGGACATGTAGGTTGCTTCCATGTCCTGGCTATTGTGAATAGTGCTGCAATGAACATTGGGGTGCATGTATCTTTTAGAATTATGGTTTTCTCCAGATATATGCCCAGGAATGGGATTGTTGGGTTATCCCAATTTTTAAAGAAATACTTGAAATGCCAATTTTTGTATAAAACCCCCAACTTAAGAAAAAATGCACTGAAGTGTATTCAAAATTTATCTGTGGGCTGCATCCAGATTGAGGTCTACCAAATTGAAAGTCCTATTTGACAGCGAGAAGCACAAATCGGCATTGCCACTCACACTCTTGCCTTGAGGAGGGACACGTGAGGGAAACTCTGAATGCGGTGTCTCAGGAGATGCTGGGGCAGTCCTGAGCTGCCCGAAGTGGGCTATCATTACCAATGGAGAAATCACCAGGATCAGCGACTGTGGTATGCTGAATAATAGGCCCCCAACGATGTCAACATCTTCCTCCTATGAATGTGACGTTACAGGGCAAGAGGGTCTCTGCAGATGTGATTAAGTTCAGTATCTTGAGATGGGAAATTATCCTGGGTTTTCCAGGTGGGCCCAGTGTCATCACAAGAGTTCTTATAAGATAAAGGCAGGAGGGTCAGAGTCAGAGAGAGTGAAGGAAATATGATGATGGATGGCTGGGTCAGAAGGAAGCCATTGCTAGAAGAAGGCCATTAGCCAAGGAATGCAGGTGGCCTCTAGAAGTTGGAAAAGGGAAGGAACCATTTCTCCCCTAGAGCCTCTGGAAGGAACCAGCCCTGTAGATTCCCTGACTTTAGCCCAGTGAGACTTATTTTAGACTTCTGACCTCCAGAATTATATGATGATACAAGTGTGTTGTTCTAAGCCATTATGTTTATGGAGATTTGCTGCAGCAGCCATAGGAAACTAATACAGCAACACGGAACTTCCCAAAGAGTCGGGCATCCTCTTCCGGTCCAGAGAGAAAGCTGTGGGAGAGTTAGAGAGGGAACTTTATCACAGACTCAGGCCATGAATTCCAGAGCTTCCTGGCACCAAGGGAACCTACTATCTATTAGAAGGCCCTTGACTTTCCTTGCACAGATAATTCTCCTCTTGCTAGAGCCCCAGGAGAACAGCTACCAATCATCTCCAGTCCTGACCAGACCTTTCCCAAAGCCCACAGATGACAGGGGATGCAGATCCATATGGTGGAAAAAACACTATCTTTAAAAATCAAACGAGCTACTTTCTGGGTGACAACCTCTGTGAGCCTCGATGTCATTATCTGTAAAATGAGAATAATAATATGACATAGAATTATGAACTAGAGGGATGAAAAGCCTCTACCATAGTGCAGTGGGAACACAATACATGGTAATTCCTTTATTGTTACCCTATATTCTCTAGATTCAACACTATCACAAGGTTGAGTTTTCTACATATCCTTAGTAAATGGGCAGCTCAATGGAAACAACAACAAAAATCTTTCATTCTGATCTTCGTACTCTATTCCCTCAAACACAGAGGGAGAACAGATGCTTCTGACACTGTGAAAATGGTACACTTACAATACAACCTCCTGTCACTAGAATGTCAGAAGAGTGAGAGGCTTCTAGAAAAGTCCACCATGCTTAAGCCATCCTGACAACCATCATGTACAATACACACAGTGTGTTACTAGAGCTTGTTAAAGAAGAGCTTAATTATCGCAGCTTCCAACTATGTGCTTATAGCATTCAGCAGCCTTTAGGCTTTGCAAAGATTCATAGTGACATTTGCACCAAGGTTTTCAAGGTTTATTGCATTAACTGATCAGAGGATATGTAAAGTGGTGTGAATTCACAGATTTGATCCTAAAAAAACAGGCAAAGGACGTGAACAAATTTTGGAATGGATTAAAAATACAGCCAACACTTGGAATATAGAGGTTCGGTGGATTTTGAAATCCAAAAACAATGTCACAAACTCAAAAGATTTCAGGAGCCAGGCAGGAAACCCAAGGAGTAAAGGAAGAAGGATGTACCATCTGCAGGGCTAGTACAGACTGAGTTGTAGGCCCTGCTTGAAGGCCTTCCCCTGGGATTTCCATCACATCCCCGGAGCCAACAGACTCATCTGTGGGCTGACTTCAGTTCACAGACCTGGAGCATATGACCCCTCTGACTAATGGATACTTTGCTAAAACAGTCAACAGTGCCAAACTCAGCCTGAGGGAAAAGAAGGATGTAGGAGCTGTTTGTCTTCAGAGCCATCCCTACATCAAATCACCCTCACTGCCACCCCTTAGGTGTCCACACCCTGTACTTCCCACTCTGAGTCTTCAGATCTCCACTAACCCCAGGCCTGATTTAGCCCAACTTAAAGAATATTCCAGGCCTAGATCACTGTCTTTGTGGGCAAGATTATGTTATTTGAAGACTCATTTATTCCTTTAGGACAAGGCTAGGGATCTACAGCCCCTCATGTACAGCAATATACATCATCATGCCAGGATCAGTAAGGCATGCTACAGAAGTAAACAATTTGGTGGCAATATTTGGAAAATTTATATGGGGAATATCTCAGTACCTGAGTATTGCTAGATATCAAGAACTTATTCATCCCAGATATCCTGGAAATTCAGTGCCATTATTAAATTATCCTCTACTGGTGGAAATGTAGACTGTGACAGAGTATATATTTGGGGGCAGGGATCTCTCTTCACTTCGTATCACACCTTGGCCTCATTTTCATAAAGAGAATAATAATGGTCAGTGGAGAAACCTGAAAGAATTCGGAGAAGTAACAATACGAGCTTTCAGAGTGGCTCTCTTAAACTTATCTTTGAAAACATAGATTTCATCTTTCTGAACAAAAGCCCATGGAAATAAATGGAATAACCTGACTTTTTAACTTTGAACTCATATAGATTTTTCATAAAGACCATGAACAGAATTGAAGTGATATGTAATTTTTTTTTAAGTTCACTCTAGTTTTTAAAGGTCATTTAAAATGTGGATGTAAATAGACTTTTTTTTTTTTTTTGTCTGCGTTGGGTCTTCATTGCTGTGCGCGGGCTTTCTCTGGTTGCGGCGAGAGGGGCTACTCTTCGTTGCGGCATGCAGGCTTCTCATTGCGGTGGCTTCTCTTGTTGCGGAGCTCGGGCTCTAGGTGCGCGGGCTTCAGTAGTCGCGGCACACGGGCTTAGTTGCTCCGTGGCATGTGGGATCTTCACGGACCAGGGCTCGAACCCATGTCCTCTGCATTGGCAGGCAGATTCTTAACGACTGCGCCACCAGAGAAGCCCCGTAAATATAACTTTATGTTCAGAAACAGTTTTTATTTCATGTTTGTAAACATATTTACTCTTATTTCTATAGAAGGTCATGTAGTGGCACATAAAATAGGCTTCACGAAGACAGGTGGGTTCAGTGCACAGACGCTGGAAAGGGTCTGCCTGAGTTCAAATCTTTTCTCCATGACATATTTCCCATCTTAAATGTCTTTTGAAAAAAAGATGGCAGAAACATCCTGATGCCTAACAAGTCAACTCTTCCATTCTTTTTGGGCAAGGGTAGAGGTGTGACAATAAAGATCTCTAAATGTAATAAGTTTGGTAGAGGGCTTGTTCATAGACAGTATCTCAATAAATTATAATAAATTATAATCCATCCAGAGATTCCTACTACAAGAAATACAACACTGAACTTTAAAACAATTTTATGATACCTGACATTGGTGCCTAAAACAATTATTTCAAAGTGTCTTCATATGCATTGATTCATTTGTTCCTCACCAAAATCCTTGTGAGGGAAATGGAACAGACATTAATATCCTAATTTTTCATAAGAAAAATTGAGATTCAGGTGATCTGGTTCAAGATTCTTCAGTCCCTGACGAGCTTTCAGTCTCAAGTGAGCCACCTCATATTTCCGGTCCTATCTGAAAAATAAGTGAGTTAGACAGGTAGGTGGTGTGTAAGACCACTTCCTCTACTAGTACTTGTGCAAATTTAAAGATCAAGTGGTGGGAACAGGCCAGACTTAACTGTGTGGTAAATTGATCAGGCCGCCAACTTGTGGAGCTGAGCTTTGAGACTTTACTCCTCTTGCCAGTGCCTCGATAGTGATGGAACCCTGAGAGAACGCATGCCAATCAAGATGCCTGGGAGAGCTGGGTGTCTAGTGATTTCATTTACAAAGAGAAGTGATTGCACAGGAACCAGAATTCTTTTTTTTTTTGTTATTTGTTTTTGTTATTTTAATTTCTTGGGAACCAGAATTCTTAAAACCCATTTTCTTTGGAGTATTTTCATCCTGAAGTTAAGCTGGATGGGAGGGCTAGTCTTGAACAGAAGTCACCTTTGTTGATTCTAAAATCAAACCTAGGGGTAAGACAGGAATAAAGACACAGACCTACTAGAGAATGGACTTGAGGATATGGGGAGGGGGAAGGGTAAGCTGTGACAAAGCGAGAGAGAGGCATGGACATATATACACTACCAAACGTAAGGTAGATAGCTAGTGGGAAGCAGCCGCATAGCACAGGGAGATCAGCTTGGTGCTTTGTGACCGCCTGGAGGGGTGGGATAGGGAGGGTGGGAGGGAGGGAGACGCAAGAGGGAAGAGATATGGGAACATATGTATATATATAACTGACTCATTTTGTTGTAAAGCAGAAACTAACACACCATTGTAAAGCAATTATACTCCAATAAAGATGTTAAAAAAATAAAATAAAATAAAAAATAAAATAAAAGCAAAAGGAATTTAAATGATCAATGAAAAAAGTCTTTAAGATAGCCGAAGGATTTTCTGACTATGCATGAAACTATGGAATCCTTTGACAAAGACTCCATTCCCTGGGAGAGTGCTGGGTGTACAGGACCACACTCGGCATGTATTCTCTCTCCTTTTGTGAGCCATCTTCGCTATCTTCTACTGGGGTCATTTGTCTAGGCTACAACTTTACCCTGAGACTATACCAGGGACATGGTCGGGGGAGGTAAGAAAGAAAATAAATGTTCCCAGACACCAACACTCAGGACAGTATAAAGACCAGAGTCTGTAAATTTCAGTGACATGGTGGCAGGATGCAGGGAGAGTGAGTGACAAACAGAGCTTGTCATTAAAGAATCTGTCAGTATGTCATGATGGAGGTGATCACCCTTTTCTAAGCTGGTGATTTGAGGTTATACATTTTTCTTGCTGTGTGATAAGTGGGTTCTGAGGCTATTAATACCCCAAGCACACTGAAAATGGTGTCCAGTGGTTATAAATAATAGACCCCAGCCTTTTAACTGCTGCTCATTAGCTAACTTTTTTGAAAACAAATTTTTCTTAAGAACTGAATAATCACTGAAGTATCAAGCTAAACTCATAAACTGTACTCTTTGGGTCTTCACTGAGAGTTTATTGGCTGATGTTTAAATGTTTAGGGCAAATGCTGTCCTCTGGTTTTAAAGTCCAAACTTTTCAAACATATCAGAGACAACCAAGCAGGTAGGGTGGAGGCAGGTACAGCCAGTGACAGAGACATTCAGAGAAGTAAGGAAACTCACAAAACTAACAGACTGCACACTGTAATAAAGGAAATCAACTGATCTGCCGTCATCCAGAAAGGGCAAGTTATTCTTGGTAGCTTCTTTAAGAAACTAGAAGTAATAATGAGATATAAATTTATACCTATCAGTCACAAAAATACTGATAACATCGCTGCTGATAGAGATGAAGGGTGGTTACTTAGTACTTATTGGTAGAAATGCAAATTACTACTGTCTTTGGGAAACAAATCCAGCTATATACTACTTCAGTCTGGCAACATCACTTTTGGGAAACTATTCTGTAGAAATAAAAGCACTAGCATGTAGCAGCATATGTACAAAGATGTTTTTATAACGTTATTCATAGGGCCAAAAATAAGGGTGGAAACAATGTGAGTTACCATGAATAGAGAAAGGGTTGAATAAATTATGGTATAACCGCATCATGAAGTAGTATGACCATTGACTAGAAAAGTTTTCCATGAGTATCAGTGGGACAGAAAGGAAAAAAGAGCAAAGAAGTATTTATAATATTATACCATTTTTGTGGAACATAAAATGACAAAAATTCCAATATAGGTATATGTATACATGTACATATATGTGTGTGATCATGCATGTATATGGATATGTATGTATGTGTGGATTATATGAGCATGAAGAAAATAAATAAAAGGATACATATTAGGTTCTTAGTATGAATGACCAGGATAATATGGGCGTTCAACAGAAGAAGATAAAGTGGATGAAGGGAAGGAGGACAGGGGAAGGAAAACACAAAACATACTAAACAAGAATGATTACAATAAAAATAAAATGATTTCTCACTTATGTAGAACTATGCATGCATAAGCTTATCCACATATAAAGAAACTAGGGAAAGCTAAATGAAAGAGTTAAATGTGCCTTGTAAAAATGACCATGATATATCGTTAAGTAGAAGAAAGAGAGACAGCCACAAAAAAGTTATTTTTAAAAGGAGGCAAATATAAACGTTTGAACACAAAACAATTAAAATTTTGTATAGCAAAATACACCATAAAAAAAGAGAAATGAGAATCTCGAAATAAATCAATGCAACCCATATGGCAGACAAAGGGATTATATCTCAATAAACAGAGATTCTACAAATTGTTAAGAAAAAGATAATTAACCTGATACACAAGTTACAAATAAGCAATTGCATGAGAGGAAATCCAAATATTCAACACACATGAGAGATGCTCAGTCTTTTCCATGGTCACGGAAATGCAAATGTAAGCAATAACGAGGTGCAGTTCTTCCCCCCACTCCCCAGATCAGCAAAAATGAAAAAGAATCAACAATCAGCTACTGCTGGAGAGATTTTGAATCAGTCAGGTGTCTTTATACATTACTGGTCAGAGGGCGAATTGCTCCAACTGTCCAGAAAATAAAAATTTGGTAATATATTAAATACTCTTGGGATAAATAATCTCTCTTTGAAAATCTCTCATTCATATATATAAAAATACATAAATGAACAATATATACTTATGTACATATTATATGTACAAGCACATATGTGTGTAAATATATATACATACATATTATATACACACATACGTATATATGTTCTTTTTTCTCTAAGGGTGTATATTAAAGACATTTATTGCAGCAGTTTTGTCATGGCAATTACAAAACACATAAAGAACAACCGAATGTACACTGAATCTGAGGCATAGTTTAAGAAAATGTGGTATATAAAAACTTCAAAATTTTAAATTATTTAGAATTAGTCTTCCGTTTAGAAGAAATAAGGCAAATTTATATCTAAAAGACTTCAAGGTATATCTATGACCTGTTATTATTAAGCAAAGCAAGCTGTAGAGTCTGACCCAATTTTTAAAAAACAATTGGAAACACTATATATGCATTTAAAATAAAGAAATGTGTAATATAAATTTAAAAGATTCACATCCCTACATAATTATAAAGGTAAGCTTCAATTACCTAGAGTATGTGTTTATATGTGTGGAATCCTTATTACCTGATCTTCCCTAATAAATTGGGAATAAATGATGAGGTTATTATTAGGTTATCAATAAGTTAGTCTGCATTTGGATTAATAACACCTTTAAAAAATAAAAGTCTTTTTTTGTAACAGAAACTACTGACAATACAGCAAGTGTTAAGATCCTGACGGCAATTAATACATTATTTTACTTCAGAAAATTCTAGGCAAAAAGAAGGCATTGCATCTGGGAGCGTGACAAGAGGTGAATGCGGAGCAGGTGTTAGGACATTCTGGCTGACAGAAGAGATGGTTAGGCTTTCAGCAGATAAGAATAGCAGGTGGGAGTTTCACAAGACTCCACATTGCCATGTGGCCAATGGCAACATGAAAAGCTACCAGGAGGTACAGGTGTGGGCTGGCTGTGACATCCGAGTTGAAAGACAGAACTAGTAATAAGGCAGGTTTCCAGGCTCAGAGAAACTGAAGTGCCGGTTGGCCGAACAAAGCAGACACTCAAGAAAGGAAGGTGATGTCAAGAACCCAGGTAATTAGCAATGGAACTTAAGGAGGGTTTTAGTCAGGGCCACCACGTGTGGTTGTGTGGGCTGTGTGATGCACAGCTTCAGGGGATGCTGTTGGCTTAAGCTACAGTGTGAGAGGTACCTCCTAGGTATGTATAGCAAGGCAAGAAGCCCATTACAGTCCTGGGATTTTACCCCAAGATCAGAGTAGATCAGCAACAAAACTGACAACCTGCTGATCATCACCATCACCATCATCACCACCACCAATGACAACATGACTGTGCTGGCTGACATTATGACATGTGCTATGCTTTACAGAACACATTCACTGGTCCTAGAAAGAGCCAACGAAGGTAGCCAGGTCAGATATTACAATTGTCATTAAAATGGAAGAACAAAGACTCAGAAATGTTCACTGACTTGCCCAAGATCTCAAAGGTAGTCAGTGGCAGAACAGGCATGTGAACTCCAGACATCTCCTTCTAAAACCATTCTGTTCCCACTGTCTTAAACTGCTCACGACGGGAATGAAGATTGGTCCATGACATTGGGACTGGGTTGAGGTTGGGGCCTGCTGAGCAGTGAGCCAAACAGATCATCATACGCATCGTAATTTTAAAATATGAATTATATTTTCTTATTTTTTCAAACCCAAGGGGTAAACAAATTCTCCTTGGAAGGGGATTTCCTGCTGTGTAGCATTCAGACTCAACTTGTCCATACTGATTTCTATTTTGTTGTAGTGACTATTTGTTTAGACAGAATATATTACACAAAGGATTTATGGCAGCTTACAAAAACACATATGATACAAAATAAAACTGAATAAAAAGTAAGGAAATGAAGAGATTGAATTAGAAGGAAAATGAGTGAAGAAAAGAAAACAACCAGCCAAGAATGAGGTTAGTTCACAAAATAAATAAGGCCCTCAATAAAGTTCTCTCTATTTGCTAGAGGTAGACCACAGATTTGGCTCTCAGCTTTTCAGCAGTCAAGAGGAAGAGGGAAACATGATTCACAGCATTTAAAAGATACAATTATAAGCCAGTGGCTCAGGAGAAATACAAGTATTCTTGGTACTAAGACTAGAAAGCTATATTTTCCATGGTTTCATATAATGCTAATAATAGCAGTCAGTTTTTATAAGGATCTTACTATGTGTCAGGCATGATGCTAAGTGCTTTGAACGCTTTATCTCATTCAATTCCCACATGAATATCATAGTATTATTAGTATCATTTTTTTTTTACAAATGAGGAAAATGAAATACAGAGATGTTAAGTAAGTCCCTGAAGGAAACACAATTAATAAGTACCTCATTTGGGATTCCAATACAGTTCCGCTGACTCCAAAGTTATGCTTCTACCACACAGCTTCCATTTGGGAGCTACACCTTGATCCAATCCCTAAGTATCCCTGAATATACAATAGAACCCCTCAATATCCAATCTAATAGAGTCCCCACCACTTCCTCTCTGCCACATAATTTCATTTCCTTTTCTTCATTGCACTTACCACCATCTGAAATATCTTCAGCTGCTCGACTTATTTTACTGTCTTTCTCCTATCAGAACGTGAACTACACAGCTGCAATGATCTTGTTTATCTTACCACTCTTGTATCACCAGAGCCTACTTTACTGCCTAAGACATAGGAGGTACTCAATGATATTTCTGAATGAATGAATGTTTCAAGGAGCAAGTCTTAGGTGTTCATCAAACCTTTTGCATGTCTGAGGATCCAGTTGCCCCTACTTATTCTCAGTTCCTTCTCCAGTCTCCATGATTTATCTATACTAGTTACTCACCAGAAATATATTGTTTTCTATAACTTGGCTATTTTTCATAATCCAGCTTGGCATAGATTTGATTTTATTCAGTTGATCTTGTAATTTTAAAAATTATGTTTAAGAATAAAGATGATACCATTACTTGTCATACATGAAGAAATTTTAAGACATTCATTTGCCCATAAAAAAATGATTGCTGATTTCTAAAAGTCTACTTTCAAAGAATTTGCATAGAGGCCTATTCCATACAGATTTTGCTATTCGCTGCCCAATAATTCCTATTTAAAAAATGGACCAGGGGCTTCCCTGGTGGCGCAGTGGTTGAGAGTCCACCTGCCGATGCAGGGGACACGGGTTTGTGCTCCAGGTCCGGAAAGATCGCACATGCCGCGGAGCAGCTGGGCCCGTGAGCCATGGCCGCTGAGCCTGCGCATCCGGAGCCTGTGCTCCACAACGGGAGAGGCCACAACAGTGAGAGGCCCGCGTACCACAAAAAACCAAACCAAAACAACAGAAAACCCAGACCAGTTCTAAGCAACTTAATGGCTTAAAGCACAAAGAACCACATGTTAACTTGTTCTGGTTTAACACCTAATTCTAGTTGTCATGTTTTCAGGCAGGAAAAGTAGTCAAATTCTTAAACAGTGCAGCTTCACTAGGTCAATAATGCTCCCATTATTAGAAAATTAGGAGGCTTTTGAACTACAGACACACGAACACATAGAGAGCCCCAAGATATTCAGAATAAATGAACGACATTCATAAATGCAATCCAGGAAATCTGGGATTAAGACTGTTAGCCCTGATTGTCTTAAGTCGTATGCTCAGTGTTCTCTAAGTCCTTCCGGCTCTCTTGGAATCTGTATCACATGGCTGCCATTTCCAGAAAGGGGGGCAAACAAATCTCACAAACATCGCTCCCTGCAATCTTAGGAACTGTCTGAACATCTGGCCTAGCCCTCAAAAGTAGGTCTTTTTGCTTCTTGTTTCTTGAAGTTTTCTGTTGCTAACTTACTGTTTCAGTTAAATGACTAAATCATACGAAAATGTAGGCTAAATTGAAAGATATGTAAAGTTGATGATGTCCTCTTGATTTATTTTTCTGGATTCAGGTGGTCCAAATGTAGCAGACAGGTAAGGAAAGAAGCAACTTGGGCTATGAATAATGGCTGGATTATACTTTCATACTTCAAAAAGAAAATTTGGAAAATGTATGAAGTACAAGATAATGACCCATCTCCTCTATGAAAACACAATGATAAATGGCTAAGGTGCTGTGATATTGTGATTTATAATAAGAAAAAATATTTTGGTCTTCATCCACAGTTCCTGGTACCCTCATAGTTTCCTACATAAGAGCAATGGAAACATCTTTCTTAATTTAGTTTTGTTCCCAGTTCCTGAACTAACTCAAGTCATGAAGGCGAAAGGGGTATGTTTTGTTATTCATAACAAGCCCTTTCACCCACACCTGACTTTATGTTAATGAGGTGACTTTTGGACCACCCATCCCCCTAAAGATGAGGGCACGTTGCCAGGAGAAATAACCTAATGATGAGAGGGACAGAATTTTCAGTCCAATCCCCCAGCCTCTAGGGAAGGGAGAAGGGTTGGAGGTTGAATCCATTACCAATGACCAATGATTTAATCAATCATGCCTATGTAATGAAGCCTCTATAAAAACCCAAAAGAACAGGGTTTGGAGAGATTCCAGGTTGGTGGAGGTGCTTGGAGAGTGGCTCACCCAGAGAGGGCAGGGGAGTGCTGTGTCCCGTCTCACATAACTTGCCCTTTGCATCTTTCCGTTTGCCTTTTCCCAAGTTATATTTTTTATAATAAACTGGTAATCTAGTGAGTAAACTGCTATCCTGAGCTCTGTGAGCCACTCCAGCAAATTAATTAAACCCAATAAAGGGGTCGTGGGAACTCCAGTTTATAGCCAGTTGATCAGAAACACAGGTAACAACCTGGATTTGTGATTGGCACCTGAATGGAAGCGGGGGGCAGTCTTATAGGACTGAGCCCTTAACCTGTGGAATCTGGTGCTCTCTCCAAGTAGATAGTGTCAGAACTGAATTAAATTGTGGGATACCCAGCTGGTGTCGCAGAATTGCTTGGTATGGCAATTCGCCCCCTCTTCACATTTGGTGGCCAGAAATGTCATGAGTGAAGTATTGAGAGTAATGTAGAGTAGAGGAGAAACACAGGAGGAATTCTTCCTTTGCTTTTTGGTGTTAGAAGTGGAATTTGCTATAACAGTTCTGGTTCACGAAAACATGTGGTTTGGGAAGAAAAAGGATGAAAGGGCAGGGGATAAGAACCTGTGATTCCTGGGTGGCCACGTGGTCAGCCGTGGTATGAAGCAGCAGCTGTGCTGTGCTCATTTACTAAAGATAAAAGTTACCAGTGAGTAAGCTTCATAACTTTGCTTAGGGAGACAACCTTCCAGAGACTTTTAGCTCCTATGTTTTCTTAAAACAAGAGAAAGGAACAAATTATTTCTACCATCTGAGTTACAGGGATCATCTTGAGAAAACGAAGTCATTTGCTGAATGGTGCCAATCCCATCCTGCACCGGCAAGGCCAGATGCCCAGAAAGCCCAGTTTAATTATCCATTGGTAGTTAGATTTTAAATACAGCATTGTGCAGTAAAAAAAAAAAACAAAAAACTAAGAATAATTTATAGGTATTTATGATTAGAGAGGAACAGAGAAAGAAGGAAAGAAAGAAAGAGGTACAAAGTCATTCACAGAGGGTGCAAGAGAACAGTTCTTAACAACTAGCAAACCAAAGGTAATTTTTGGACAAGTAAATATTTGCTCCAAAGAAAAGATATCCTCTTTGTTTATCTGCAGACTCCATTTGTTTACACATTATTGTGAAAAGTTTGGACTAAAAGAAGAGTTTTTAAGGTCTAACGTAATGAGACACAGTACTTTCCATCTTCTTCAATGAAAAGTCCTGAAATACAATATGCTCTTAACAGAACATCCTTTTTTTGTCCTGCTAATTTCTTTGGCTGCTTTAAATATTTCCCTTGCTTGAGATTTAAGGTCTATGGAACATGCATAATTTGGCCAAGTGCAAAAAAATAGATACCATATTACAATTATATAGAGAGTTCATAAAGAAAGTAGTTTCCCTTAAGATAAGCTCCCTAATTCTCTCAATATTATTAAGTAGGTAGTTGCAATGAAAAAAAATACTCTATTTGATATATTCAACATTTATTTCTCCTTCTCAGAATTAGTTGCCTTAACTTACTGAATGTGTTGGGAATATGTCAATACATAGAACTGTAAAATCTATTACACAATGGAATTTTTAGCAGCTCATAAAAGTGATGCTATATAACGATAGTTAATGACATGGAGAAGTGTCCATAATATAAACTAAGTAAAAAAAACTATAAAACCTTATGCATGCAGATTGCATATTTTTATAAAAAATGGTCTACATTCACATATATATAAAAGACCATATAGATACATATATCAAGATGAGATTGTTATCTAACAGTTAAGGATTATTTTTACTTCCTCCTTTTCCTTTGCTATATTTCTAAATATTCTGAAACTCTATGAAAATATATTCCTTTTGGAGTTAAAATAAAAATATTACTAAATATCCAATGTCCAATTAGTATGATCATTAAACCAGTTCTCTTAAGACATCAATCATCCTAATGTTGAGTCTAATTACGCAAAACAAACAGATGTACTACGTGGTCCAGTGTTGAAACTTCACACAGACATTGCCTAAGCTTGACCTCTAGCTTTCCAGAATGTGTTCCAGCATCCTCCTTGCTGCTTTAGTAGCTAGAAATGTAGAAAAGCAACAGATGGTGACAGTTGTGACTGTCAGGATGCCAAGCTCAAGAATGGAATTTCTACTTCAAGATGATTTTGCAGGGGTACAATAATATCTGGAGAATCTAAGCACAAAGTTTTCCAAAATGCAAACGTTTGGGACTTAAAAAGAAAGGTGATTATGTAAGAAGCTCTTATAGTTTAATATTAAGCCTTTAGGTTAAGAAAAGAGTAGAAAGTTAACCAGATACCTGAAGTAGATTACAGAATTTCTTCTTCTAGACTTTCTTAAAGTGAAATCTAATTTGACATTATAATTCATTTTTTATGATGATCTATAGGATGGCCATTACAGGTCTTTCACATTTTAACCTCTGGCTCCAACATGAACACCTAGCTATCGATGACTGTATGTTCAGAGCATGAGAATTTACATTATCATTAGCTTAAATAGAATATAATTCATGAAGTTAAATTTTCTGTTGGGAAAATTTACAATACTTTCCCAAAGCAAACCAAAAAATTAACTTACATTAAAAATTACATTAAAAATTAACATGTTTGAGTTTTGAAGTCACACAAATCTGAATCTGAATTCTGCCTCTAGCACTTTTTTGTTTTGGATCCCCGACTCTACTAATTTTTTTTTTAACATCTTTATTGGAGTATAATTGCTGTACAATGGTGTGTTAGTTGCTGCTGTATAACAAAGTGAATCAGCTATACGTAGGCATATATCCCCATACATATACCCTCCCTCTTGTATCTCCCTTCCACCCTCCCTATCCCATCCCTCTATGTCATCACAAAGCACAGAGCTGATCTGCCTCTAGCACTTTTTATTAAGCAATTAACCTGGAGAAAGTTATTGATTTGGGGCCTTGATTTTTTTTGTCTGTAAATTGTCATCTAGTCATGAGGGGCCTTTTTTTTAATGCTCAAAGGTTCTTTGTTGACACAATTTCTTCCACCTTTACAATATACGACGCAATTTCAGTAGCCATATGGTTTCAGCACACAGCTACCTCTCCTGAAGTTTACACGAGGCCCTTAAATCCTCATGTTCCCTGAACTTTATAGGTAGAAGTGCATAACAAGCACTTCTTGTGCTTTGAATACAAAGATTCTCCAATTTTGCTTTGAAGACTGTGACACCTAAACTCCAAGATAGTCCCCAATGATCCCTGCCTCCTGGTATTCATGCCCTCTGCAGTCCCCTCCCCATGAGTGTGAGAGAGACCTAGCAACTCATTTCTAATGAATAGAATACAGTGGAAATGATGGTGTGTGACTTGAAGACGAGGTCATACATGGCACTGTGGTGTCTCTCTCTCCTCACATATTCTGGGGGAAGCCATGTCTGAGCAGTCCTGTGGAGAGGTCCACGTGTTGAGGAACTGAAGCCTCCTGCCAATACCCATGTGAGCGAGCTTGGAAGTGAATCCTTCAGCTTAGTCAAGTCTTCAAAGACTTAGCCCTGCCTGACAGTTTGACTGCAGTAAGCCCTGAGGCAGAACTACACAACTAATCTGCTCCCAGATTCCTGACCTTCAGAAACTATGTGAAATAATAAATAGTCCTTGTTTAGAGCTGCTAGATGTTGAGGTAATATGTTATGCAACAATAGACAACAAATACACAGACCAAATCCAAAATGATAAGGTGGTAGGGTCTACAGAAAAAAATGCCATTTTCAAGGTAGACATAACTACATTTATTTGAAAATCAAGGAAAAGAACTACACATTTGATTGTTTTAATAAAAGTACTACCATATAAAACCATGGCAGAGATTTTTCTCTCAGGCTTTTATATTCATTCCTTCCAGGAACTTGGGTCTAGTGTCCCAGGACAGCATTGGAAGGCATCAGAGTCACATCCTACACTGCAGTAGACTTGTGTCTTATATCCATGTAGTATTTTGGACTTGGTATTTACTATATGGCCCCGAATACCCTTGACACATAATAATTCATAATTTTCCCAAAGCCTGCATTTGCTTCCCATGTTCTGTGAGTTTGCCCACCACAAGCAGCTCACTTAGCCTATGTACTAATGTAGCTTTTCTGGTCCCCACCACATAAGCAGTCACTATCAAGAAGTATACAGGTTACAGTGGTTTTCACAAATTTGAAACATTCTTGGGATAAAATATCCTGGGTCCAACAGATTGCCCTAAATCACAGTCCTCATAGGCAAATAGTCTGGGTGTTAGGACACAGCCCAGGTACCTTAATTTTCTCCGGTGTCAGAATGAATCTGCTGCCTTTTTGGGCCACTGTCAGAGAGTTTAGAGTATGACTTTAGTCACCCTGTTTTTGTACAAGAATCATATTCTTGAGGCCAAGTTGTAAGCTGTCATATCCTCATTATTTCTTGAAGGGGCTATCATGTCTTAGTAAAAACTACAGTCTAGATCTCTGCTTTAGCATACATTTAGCTGCTATCTGGTGTCTAGTCTGCCTTTGGTTGTTAATAGTGTCCCAATTTTTATTCAGGTAACCTCCCCTCTCATAAACAGATTATGGGTTTTTAGGGATGCTCTCGGGGTAAGGCATATGGTTTAGGTTTGAGATAATTTGCCTTATTTTACCACCTGGCCACAAACTATTCAGGGATGAAGTAAGTAATTAACTTAAATTGGTCTATAGGGATGCTCAGGATATTACTGACAGTTGTGAAAGACTCATTCTTTCCCACTGAATATGAACCTCCAAGGATAAAACTCCAGGAGTTTCAGGAAACCATGATAAGATGAAAAAGAATCAGTCTGAGAATAAAGTCACTCCATGGAAAGCAGAGATGGGAGATTGATCCTGGCCAATTATTTGAGCCCTTGATCAAACTACACCTAAAGCTAGATATACTACAGAAGTGCTGTTATTTGAACCATGAAATGTTCTTTAGTTTTGATTGGGTTCTTGTCACTTGCTACAAAATATTCTTAACCATTAAGCCTTCCCTGACATGGAAGAATTCCAGGGGTAGTTATACAGCTTAAACTCACCTTTTGGGACATTCACTATACTAATACAAAATTGTGATTAAACTAATTTGTCTATTAAAAAACAATTATTTATGCACATCACATAACACACTAAATGCTACAAAATTTATTTACTGTAGCAAAGAAATGAGAAGGCAAGACTTTCAAAGCCCTTCAAACCACATCTAGGAATTATCTGTTTACCTGCAAGATGAAACTCAAAAACTTGGTCAACAGCAGAACCAAGTTGAGGAGAGGCATAAACCAGAGCTCAGGATGTAACTGAAACACAGAGTTATCCAGAGCTTTTGGCTTTAATGGTCTTTGAAATCAACCACTTGATAAAAATCTTTGCAAAGAATGTTTTGTGTCAAAAAACAAGAGAATGTCTGTCTGGGTGATGGTCTGGGTGAGTGGTGAGCAAGACAAGAAGCTTCAGGATTCTAGGAATCTCACAGCGACCATCTCAGGCTCTTGGAGACTCCCCATCATCTTCTCATGTGCTCACAGAAGTCTTGCCACTGCCCCCAAAACTGCCACTCTATCTTCTCTTTTCTCCTCCTTTCTCCTTCTCCCTCTCTTCCCTCCTTCCCTCCCTCCATCCCTCCATTCCTTCCTCTCCTGTCCCCTTCCCTCCCCTTCCCTTCCCTTTCCCCCTTCCCTTCCCTCCCCTCCCCTCCCGTCCTTCTCCTCCCCTTTCCTTTCTCCTCCTCCTCCTCTTCTTCCACCTTTCCTCCTATTCCTTCCCTTTATTTTCCTTCCTTCAAGGAAAGGAGTAATCCATAATCTCCCCATCCTTTATATTCCAAAGCCTACCTATTCCCCAGTTCTCTCGGTTGCAGGTTTTTCTCCTTCATCACTTTAAATATGTCCTGCCAGTCCCTTCTGGCTTGCAGAGTTTCTGCTGAAAGATCAGCTGTTAACCTTATGGGGATCCCCTTGTGTGTTATTTGTTGTTTTTCCCTTGCTGCTTTTAATATGTTTTCTTTGTATTTAATTTTTGACAGTTTGATTAATATGTGTCTTGGCGTATTTCTCCTTGGATTTATCCTGTATGGGACTTTCTGTGCTTCCTGGACTTGATTAACTATTTCCTTTCCCATATTAGGGAAGTTTTCAACTATAATCTCTTCAAATATTTTCTCAGTCCCTTTCTTTTTCTCTTCTTCTTCTGGAACCCGTATAATTAGAATGTTGGTGTGTTTAATGTTGTCCCAGAGGTCTCTGAGACTGTCCTCAGTTCTTTTCATTCTTTTTTCTTTATTCTGCTCTGCAGTAGTTATTTCCACTATTTTACCTTTCAGGTCACTTATCCGTTCTGCCTCAGTTATTCTGCTATTGATCCCATCTAGAGTATTTTTAATTTCATTTATCGTGTTGTTCATCGTTGCTTGTTTGCTCTTTAGTTCTTCTAGGTCCTTGTTAAATGTTTCTTGCATTTTATCTATTCTATTTCCAAGATTTTGGATCATCGTTACTATCATTATTCTGAATTCTTTTTCAGGTAGACTGCCTATTTCCTCTTCATTTGTTAGGTCTGGTGGGTTTTTATCTTGCTCTTTCATCTGCTGTGTGTTTTTCTGTCTTCTCATTTTGCTTATCTTACTGTGTTTGGGGTCTCCTTTTTGCAGACTGCAGGTTCGTAGTTCCCGTTGTTTTTGGTGTCTGTCCCCAGTGGCTAAGGTTGGTTCAGTGGGTTGTGTAGGCTTCCTGGTGGAGGGGACTAGTGCCTGTGTTCTGGTGGATGAGGCTGGATCTTGTCTTTCTGGTTGGCAGGTCCATGGCTGGTGGTGTGTTTTGGGGTGTCTGTGGACTTCTTATGATTTTAGGCAGCCTCTCTGCTAATGGGTGGGGTTGTGTTCCTGTCTCGCTAGTTGTTTGGCATAGGATGTCCAGCACTGTAGCTTGCTGGTCGTTGAGTGAAGCTGAGTGCTGTTATTGAGATGGAGATCTCTGGGAGATTTTCGCCTCCCCAGGTCTCTCATACTTTGCCCAAGCTAAAATGTTCTTCACCCAGCAACCTATGCTGAACTTGCTGAACTGGAAAAGCCTGTATCTGCTTCCACTCTACCATTTTCCCTCACACCCCGGGGTTCCCTCCTTCCTAAAGTGGTAGCCTTGTGGCCTGATGTATATTGATGGAATTCTCAGCACTCATTTGGTTAAAGCCATTTGTTTTTCTCCTACCACAGCCTTGACCTTGAGGACATTCATATTCCCTGTATATTGCATTTGTACAAAAATCTTAATAACAGCTTCTTAATTGAACCTCTGGAACATAATTAGAATGCTTTGGGATAAACATTCTAATTGTGCTGTCCTCTCCTTGGAATAAATAAACTGCATATTTTCCTGACTCTAAAAGAAAGAAGATAAAGGAAAAAATTCATTTGTGGACAAATGTTCTTATGAAATGCTTTGTGCCAGAAACTTGGAATCAGGAAAGGAGGAGGGATACATGCATCTTTCATGTTCCTGTTAAATTTTTAATTTTAAAACTCATGGTTTTGATGATGTCAGAAACAAGTGAGAGAGAAAGAAATAATTGATCTCTCCTCTGAGCTAGGAAGATTTAAAAGTTATGTACTTGTATATTTTGGAAGTTGGGAGTGGCTTTTTACTCTGGCTAAAAGAAAATCACAATAATTTCCCCAATTCAGGAAATGAATACTCATTAATACTGCTCATTTTGGTATAAATGAAGCCACAAAATAATTCTTTGGTACCACAAGAATTCTTTTGGTACCATATATTACACACACACACACACACACACACACACACACACACACACACACGTACGCAAACACATATCAATTACTCAACCAAATTCACTTAGCAGCTGAACTATCTCCCTTTCATCATGTACGTTCTATTCCTAAATCTCTTTTCTTAAAGCATGAACCTTCAAACCCGCTGATACTTGGTTAAATGCTGACCCTCTGCTTTTTTGAGTAAGCTGAAAATTATTGATTTATTTAAAAATAACTCCACTTCCCTGGTTTTCCTACTAAATCACCATGTGCATAAGTAATGTAAGTGGATTACAGGAAACATTAGCACTAGCAATGGTTGTTGCAAGCCACCAGCGCCATGGCACCGTTAGAGGCTAGATCAAGAGAGGTTAGGGAAGGCTAAGCCGCAAAATCGCCCATTGCCTTCATGTCATCCTCACCCAAAAGAAAAAGCACAGCTTCTTCATGAATCTCCAAACCACAAATGAGCTAAAAGTGAAAGGACCTGCCAGAGTTCCTCACTGATGCCTTTTATTCTCCATAATATTAAATTAACTAGACAGTACATGACATTATAAGATAGAACAAACCTCTTGAACCGTAATTCACAGCGACTTTAGGAGTTGACGACTATGGGTGGATGATGGTCAATAGAGGAAATATCTCTCCTGAGCCTGAGCATTAGCACAGGCATATCCAGATACAGCGACATTATTAACATCATTTGTCTTCACTCAATAGACACAGTGCATGGCTTTCACCTTCGGAACATCTGTTACTCGTGTAAATGCAGAAAATTTGTTCAAGTATTTCAGGAGGCCAAATCACCCACATATTGTCTCTTAACAACAGCTCATCTTATGTTCTCTATTTATGATTTTTATTGGCTTACCAACATTTCTCCCCAGACATTTCCCAAGCAAAACTAGAGACTCCATTGCACTTGTGGATGCCCCAAATGATGGGTATTTCTAGATACCCCGAATGATGGCCAGATCATAATAAATATTGAATGGATGCTAGTTGAAAACATCAATGAATGGATCTTTGATTCTCAATACTAAGTGTCCTATATGTAGTAGATTAAAAAAATAAATAAAAGGAAAAAAGCTTATTAATTTTAATTACATTAGGTTTATAGAGAGGTTGCCAAAATGCAAACATGGTTTCATTGAATCATCTTGCCTTAAAAGTCAACATATTTGGTTATGGTTGGGGGCAGAAATGCAATTAACAACCATTTAGCTACTGACTTGTAGTTTTAATGTGGATCCTCCTATTGTAATTTTAAACTCGAGAGGGACTATAGTCCAAACAGTGTGTCAACCTTAGCATGTGTTTAAACTATGATAAGTCCACAAATTGGGAACCTCTGGCCTGGTTACATACTCTAAGAATACAAAAATGGACCCATTACATCACCTTGATTAATAAAAGGTGATGCTTGTTCAGTGATATTAGGAATATTATCCATCAATTACTTCCAAACCATCTTATCTACTCCAGTTATAGAACACTCTCCTCCCTGTACATCACTCTCTCCCTTTCAGGGTCTCTTCATTTCTTGTAATTTAAGTCAAGTGACCAGAAGATCTTTAATAAGTACTATTTATTTACATAAACTGAGACTCAGGCCTATCTGCTTAGAACAGATTATCACAGAAGTCAGGAGGCTCCATAGGATATGATCCAACATAACTGTAAGGACTTCCTGAAGCCATTTTTTGTTCAAATTATTAAACACCTACTATGCACCTTGCATTGTGCTGTGTAGAGAAGATACAGACAAGGTTTCTTATTTTATGGGCTTAAGTTCAAGAGGAAGCCAACAGATAATAATCAAGTAACAAAAAAGAAATACCAGAGAATAAGAAGTGCTATGGTAAATAGTCATTGAGATCCAATGATAACTATTCACCATTAGGTTTTGTTTGTTTGTTTGTTTTAAAGTATCAACCACAGAGGAAACCATCAGATGAGCATCAGTTAAATGCAGTACTTACCACCACAATCACATTTGCTGCTGGGATTGGCAGGTTTTCCACTTCATGGTCTTGACCAGCCATGGCCAGTAGATTGAGAGATGGGTCATACGCAGGTCTAGGAAATGCTGAATTAACAATTTGGTGGCGTTTGCTTATTTGAGCTTTAGAAGAGGAATGGTAGCTATGTTTCTGTATGTTTTGTGGAGCTATATCCAGGCTCTTCTCAATGTCTTGTGAATGGTGATAAATGAAAGCTGGCTTCCCACTCTTCTTCTGATGAATTGCCAAAAAGTGATCATTATTTCTTGAAAGGCACCCTGAAAGGGGGAAGAAACAGAAACGAAAATCAAAGACCTTATTCAGTAAGTTGAATAGAATATCTGATAAAGAGAATTACCCGTTCTTAGGAAGCTTTAAGGCTTGTGAAGGATTTAGATCAGTTCATCTCCATTTTTGTCCCTGCTCCATTATCCCCGACAATGAGAACACACTTGGTGGTATGGAGTCATCTCAGAGACTTTGGGTGGACAGAAGTGGGTATAGTCGAAAAAGTTCTATTTAAAAGATATTCTAATGCCTCTTTTAGTTAGGAATTTCCTCCTTTATCTAAGCTCATGGTCGTAATACCCCCTTGGGCATCTCTTCTTGGATGTCCTAACTGTTCCTCAAATGACAACCATTTACATATCATATTCAAGCTTTCTTCCCTTTAATCAATAGCATTTCACACAATTCTTATTTTATACCTCTTTTATCCTACTTATAATCAACTATGTCCAATTTTTAAGATACTTATAGACTATTTTAAGCTGACTAAGGGCAGGAATCTGAGTATATGCATTGTGGTAGCAACTTCCAGTTGTGTAATGATATCCATTCTCTCCTTCTTACTTAGTAATATGGCCATCTAGATAAAGTAGTACATGCTCCTTTATTTCTTCTGTTAGGTAAATATCCACTGACTTGAATAACTTTTTCCTATTTGTCATTGGCCACAGGAGGAAAGAGATAACATACACATGTGAGTCAAAAGAATATCACTAGGTCAAACACCAATTAGAAAAGTAAGTTTAAGACCTTCTGTATAAGATGATAAGCAGATTGAACAGATCACAACATAGTAATGCCACCCACACTGTCCTAGCGACCCTAGGCACCACAGATTTCCCCTGGGTATGCCTATGGCAACAACCGCTGTACAAGTGCTGTCCTTAGAAGATTACTTCCCTCCTTTTATAAGAATTCTGGGGTGCCTAGAATTCTCACTGAATATTTATAGTAGAGGAATTGCTAGTTTTTACAGCTTTTTCCATCCATCAAGCCTCTGTGACCAGTATATATTTCTAGCACCTTCAGCAATCCTGTCTTACCAGTATGCTGTCAAATTTCACTTAGAGATAGGAAGACAGGTTATTTCTTCAGTCAGCTCAAGTGCTTTCATCATGATATAATAGTTTGGGAATCATTGGGTCCCAGGGACTTTAGGCTTTTACAGCATTCAAATCACAAATACATTTCACGTGAATTCTGAGCTAGTCATATTGGGTTGGCCAAAAAGTTCGTTCGGGTTTTTCCTTAAGGTGTTACAGAAAACCCGAACGAACTTTTTTGCCAACCCAAGAGAAACTAGTCCTCATGTCTTCAATCCTGAGCATGCTGAATTGACTGTAATTTTTTTTTTTAAAAAATCAAGCTACCATAATTTGCCAAAGATGATGATTGGACAGTGTTACCTTGAAATGACTGTAAACTTTGTTTCTCTGAATGAAATAAGAGTTCCTCAGATTTGGAAATGCCATTGTCATTAGGAACATTGTCATATTAGGAACATATGTAAATGAATATGGTCCTTCACTGTTAATATTCTTGCAGTTTTTGTTTGTTTTTTTGCGGTACATGGGCCTCTCACTGTTGTGGCCTCTCCCGTTGCGGAGCACAGGCTCCGGACGCGCAGGCTCAGCGGCCATGGCTCACGGGCCTAGCCGCTCCGCGGCACATGGGATCCTTCCAGACCGGGGCATGAACCCATGTCCCCTGCATCGGTAGGTGGACCCTCAACCACTGTGCCACCAGGGAAGCCCTATTGCAGTTTTATTAATGGAGACTAGTGCTAAAATATTTTAGATGTATATTAACTTTCTGACCACAAATGTTTGTTTAGTATTTTACTAAAAGTAATTCACTAAGTGATACTGTAGTGTCCTACAGCATTTCTATACTACAGGTGAAGTTTCCTCCCTCCCCTATTAAAGGACTGAGTCTGACATTGTGAAGAGCAACAATGACATGGTCACCTTGGGGTTAAGAAATAGAGCACATGTATTATTTTTATCCTAGTTGACTTTTTAAATACTCCTCATTTAAAGATGGTCTCTTGTTTCAGGAAAGGCATACTGCATACTTGAATGAATTTGGGTTTTTCACCTGAGGGATTGGCTCTTCTACCAAAAAGAGGAATCTATAACATTCAGTAGCATGGCAACTGTATCTAACATGATAGTGCTATCGAAATAGTCATGTTAATAAAAATTAACATGCAAAAAAAGCTTGCAAGATTCAGGAAGCAAAAAAAAACCCATAGTGGGGGATGGCGAAGAATTTCACTAAGAAAGAGAAGCGGCTCAGAAGATCAGAGAATGCAGATTTATAAGGAAGGGGAAAATGAATGAAGAACTGAGAAAATTACACAGTTATCTTCAATCTTTCTTTTTATATGATCTCAGTCACAGAAAACCTTTTCAGAGCCACCTTATGTAAATAGAATAGGTGAGTCCAACTAACAGATGTTTCTTGTGCTAAAATTGGCCTACAGGGAAAGGTAAAAAAATCTAATTTTAAGTGCAGTTGAAACACAACTAACATTTCCCAGCCCTATCCAGTCGTATATGTGAAAGGACTTAGTCCTGCTTTGTCCTTGAGTAATGAGAACCAAGATGGCAGCACAATATTAGGAACCCCACCATAGCCATTAGGCAAGAAAAAGTTTTCCAAAGTGTTGTGCTTAGATCCCTACATCAGAATTACCTAGGATATTAAGATGCAGATTCCCAGATCTTAGCCTAGAACTACCATAGCAGACCTCTGGATATGTAGCCTACAAATCTGGATTTCTAATTGAAATTTTCTCACTTTCCAACCCTAAAGTTGAGGACCACCAAGCTAGTATCTGGAATAAGTTTTAGTTTCTGTCTTCAAACATTACCCCTCTATCATCACCTCCTTCACTTTGACATTATAAATATACTCAAGTAAACATTTTAGAAATGTTAAGATTGAGATGTCTGTTAGATATCAAAGTGGAGATGTTGAATTAGAAATTTAATAAATGTTTAGTTCATGGTTGGAGAGAGAGAGAGATTTGTGTCATCCAATACAGATAAAATTTAAAGTCAAGTGACTGGAGATTGATTGAGAAGAGAAGAGTATATAGGACAGAACTCCTGGTAGAATTACAATATTTAGTGTCAAGGAGCTGAATGAAATGGAGCCAGCAAAGATAAATGAGAAGGAATGGTAGTAAAGTAGGAGGAAAACCAAGAAAGAGTAGTTCATAGAAGATTAAGAAAAAAAATGTTTTAGAACCTGTATGCATTATAGGGTCTTAGACAGAAGCAACTGAAAATCAATCTTATAGTGATGTCTCTAGAAACTAGAATATAAATGGAATTTCCACGTGTTTCCATGCAAGCTAAGTCACACTGAAGACACACGCATAGACTTAAAAAATTACAAGGCACATGGTGACCATTGCCATGAGAGATGGTCAGAAGATGGAGAAGTAGGAAGATTCTTATCTAAGAAAGAATAAATAAAAGAGAAAAATAAAGGGGCCTTCAAAATAAGTTAATTAAAACATCCAAAGAGATAAAAGAGAAAAATAAGAATAAGGGATTTGAGGAAAAGAGAACAGGCATGTTTCAATCCAAGTGGAAATCGTAGAAATGAAAAATATCATAATTGATGAAATTCAATATATGGGTTAGACAGCAGACTAGACACCACTGAATAGAGAATTGGTAAGTTGGAAAAGTTTCGGTAATAATTCAGAAAGCAGCACAGAGAAATTAAGAGAGGAGATAAGAAAAAGAAGGTAAGAGTTTGTAGTGGACTCTTCAGATGGGACTCTAAGACCCGTACCTACTGGCATTCATGCCCATTGACAGTGAGCAAGATCTTGCTCTTGACTTACTTCTAACCAACAGGTGATGGGATGTCATTTAGCATTCCCGCTAAAAAAGATGTGACTTCTGTGTTGCTGGGAAACTCCAGCTGACTTTGATGAAGCAAGTTGCCACGTTGGAGAGGTCCATGTGAAGAAGGAGGCTTCTAGCCAAAATCCAGGGAAGAACTAAGGCTCTCAGTTGCAACAATGACTGAGGAGCTGAATCCTGCCAGCTATCATGTAAATGAGCTTGGAAGCAAGTCTTTCCTCAGTTGAATCTTCTCCTAGGAGCCTAGTGCAGGCCTACACCTTAACTGAAGTCTTACGAGACACCTTGAAGCAGAAGTCTCAGTTAAGCCACGACCAGATTTCTGACTCACAGAAACTGAGAAATAATAAATATATATTGTTTTAATCTGATAAATTTTAGGGCAATTTGTCATGCAGCAACAGGACACTAATGCAGAAAGACTGAGTGATACTGAGGATAACATGATAGGTTGTAAAATACCTTTAAAAGCATTGAAGACATGAAGCATTAGAAAAATTGAACATTTTACAAGATTTAAGGAGGGAAGTGATATTATAAAATTTATATTTCTCAAAAATTACTCTGGCTATACAAGAAAATGGATTGGGAGGAAGCAAGACTAAGTGCAAAGGTACCAGGTAAAATATTTTAGATGACAGAATAGCCCAGACAAGGTGGAGTAGAGGGACAAAGCAGAGACAAATTCCAGAAGTGTTAAGACATAGGAATTGACCAAAAAAAAAGGGGAATAAATTCAGTTATTGAGTTAATGTTGTAGGAAGGAACCAACAGTAGATATTTAAGGATAATTCTATTTCTAGTCAGCAACCCAATGTATGGAGGTGCCCTTTACTGAGACAGAGAAATGTGATTCTGTGGTGCCTACAATATAAAGAAGCAGAAACATCCAGAAAGCAATTATGTTTATGTGGAACTCAGAAGAAAGTTCTGGACTAGAGATAAATACTTAAAAACCATAAGCATAGTAATGGAAAACTGAGTGCCTGAGTGATGAGACTGCCTTGTGGAATGAGAAGAATTATGAGTCTGCAGCAAAGACCCAGAGGAGACCACATTTAAGGAGCAGCTGGAGGATGAAGAAGAAAAATTAGAGATTGTGGAAGTATGGAAGCCATGGGAAGAGTATACCAAGGATCTGTGATTGTCAGTGTCCAGTGTCACTGACAGTCTGAGAGTTCAAACAAGATAACCCTGAACACTTACATAGGATTTACTGATTTAAAATTCATCAGTGGACAGCTGAGCCTGGATATTCAGAGGACCAGATTCAACACGGAAAAGGTTTGGGGACAGCATTCTTGAAGCACAAAGCAAAGCACTCTCCCTGTTGAGTCCCTGAACAAAAGTAAAATAATTTTAAAGGGTTTAAAAGGGTATGAAAGATTCTGAGTCTGGGTAAGATGGAGCAAACACACTCCGCCTTGTTGCTTACATTAAATAGAGCTATAAAACCTGGACAAAATGCATAAAACAGCTATTTGAGAACTCTAGAAAGTAAACAGTAGCAGAGGGATTGGGGATGAAGAACAGAATTCAAAATTCCACAACATCAGCAGTAAGTTTACCATCTCCCCCTGCCCCCAGTATCCTCTAGGCAAAGGTGTCCCAAAGGTCCCATAGTGGACACCAAAGTGCAGACAAAGACATCTCCAGGAGAAAATAAATACAACACCATAATTTGTGGGATGCAGTTGAAGCAGTGCTTAGAGGAAAATTTATAGCATAAATGCTTATACTAGAATTTAAGCTTCCACTTTAAGAAATGAGAAAAAAGAAGAGCAAAATAAATGTAAAGTATGCAGAGGAAAGAAAGTAAAAAGTTAAAAGCAGAAATAATTACATTGAAAATAGGAAAACAATAGAGAAAATCAATGAGACAAAAGCTGATTCTTTGAAAAACATCAATAAATTGATGAAACTCTAGCAAGATTGACAAAGAAATACAGAAGACACAAATTACCAAAATCAGATGAAAGAAAATCACTAAATACGCAGTAGACATGAAAAGGATAATAGGAGAATACTATGTACAATCCTTTGCATATACATTCAACAATTGAGATGAAATGACCAATTCCTCAAAACCCACAAACTAAAGAAACTCACCCGAGATGAAATACCTGACCTGAATTGTCCTAAAATTATAAAAGAAATTGAATTCTTACTTAAATTTGTTTTCTGAAAAAGAAATCTTCAGGATCAAATAGTTTCACTGGTAAATTTAAACATTTAAAGAAAAAATTAACTTCAATTCCCAGAAAACAGAAGAGAAGGGCACACTCCCCAAATCATTTGTGAGGCCAAAATTACTCTGATAACAAAACAAGAAAAAGTCAGTACTAAAAAAAACAAACAAACTATAGACCAATATCACTCATGAATACAGATGCAAAACTCCTCAAGAAAGTATTAGCAATTGAATGCAGAAATATAAAGGCTAATACACCATAACCAAGTAGGGCTTATTCTGGGAATGTAAGTAAGGCTGCTTCAATATTTGAAAACCAATCAATGTAATCCATCATATTGACAGTCTAACAAAGGAAAACCACATCACACCAATTGATGCAGAAAAAGCATTTGACAAAATTCACATCAACGCATAGTAAAAAAGTTAAGCAAACTAGAAATAGAAGGGAACTTCTTCAACCTTTTAAAAGGCACCTGCACAAAACCCCACAGCTAACATTAGGTTTAATGGTGAAAGACTGAATGCTTCCTTCCCTTAAGATAGAGGACAAGGCAAGTATGATATTCTTAAAACTTCTATACAATGCTGTACTGAATGAAAGTCCTAGTTACTGCCATAAAACAAAGAAAAGAAGTAAAAGGAATCCATATTGGAGAAGCAGAAACAAAATTGTACTATTTGCAGATAGCATGATTGTCTCTGTATAAAATCCTAAGGAACTCATCAAAATTTTTGTAGATCAGGTGAGTTTAGCAAGTTAATAGAATATAATGTCAACCTATGAAAATCAATGGCATTTTCTAAGCTAGCAATGTACAATTCAAAACTGAAATTTAAATAAATCTACAAAAGTTGCAAAAAATAAAATATTTAGGTATAATTCTAACAAAACATGTACAGGATATATATACTGAAAACTACAAAACGCTGAGAAAGTAAAACAAGAAGACCTGAATAAAAAGACAGACATACTGTGTTCATGAATTGGAAGACTCTACATAATGAGGATGTTAATTATCCCCAATTAAAATGAAAATTCAAGCAGAATTATATATATAATATACATAATTATATACAATACATATTATATATAATTTTATATGTTCTCTGAACAAAGGCAACTTTGTTCTCTGATCATTTTGTAAAAGGACAATCATTGATTTTTCAAGGATTGCCAGCACTTTCTTCTCTAGAAAGGAGATATAAGTGGATAACATCATGAAAGTCCCTTGGGAATTTCTACATGAGAAATGACAAGGTTCTCATTTGATTTGTAAATGTCTCTCAGGCAAAGTTAAAAATACACAAGTACCAGTGGAAGTTTACTTAGAAAATGCCAATTAATAGTACTGAGAAAGGAAAGAAACATTTTTTTTTTTAAAAAGCAATGGAATAAGAGATAAGGGACCTAGATTGTTGCTTCAATACCCACCCCCTCTCATCTATGTGAACTTGAGCATGTGTCCTCAACCGCTCTAAACCTCAGTTTTCTCATCAGAAAGCAGTGAGAGGCTCGCGTACCACAAAAAACAAACAAACAAACAAACAAAACCCCCACTCTTCCAGTTATTCTATAATTCTATTGGTAATGCTAACGCATGAGGTCACCACGGCACTAATCTCCAGTTAGAAGCATCCACAGTACCAACACTGAATCTTCCTGGTGAACACTATAGCCATCCCAGGATGTGACAACTGAGGTCTGTTAGAATAACCTCCCAGGTATAACTTGTGCTCACTCCTACTAATCTTAATAGCAAATTATATCAGTGTTTTGAAAGACTCCACTATGGCTCTGTCTGTATATAAAGCTAATTTTGTAAAATTCAGTTTGTGTGTCTTAGTTATGTTCTTACAACATACGTTATATGTATGTATGTATATATTTATATGTGTACACATTTGTCTTATATCCTGACACCAAACAACCAATCTGACAAAAAAAAAGTACATCTTCAGACCAGTAATTCTGTCATAAAAAGTAAAATAAAATGTGTTTCTAAAATATAACAGATACAAATTTTAATTGAATTATAATTATATTTATGAAAATTGTAAACCATCATGGGCCCTCCAAAAAAGAGCTTGTTATTGAAAGAACACCTCCCTCCAGAAATGTTTTTCCTAAAATCTAGTCTATGCACTGGTCTCTAGGATGTGAAAATATAATCCCGTGATGAAGCTCTGCGTCTTCTTCTGATACTACTTAAATGCTTCACATGTTTGGCCAGTGATGTACCTAGTATATCTAAAATAAAAATAAGAAACGAACACCAAAGTAACTAGTCTTATTTTTATAGAGCTGCCTCTATTCTTCTCCAAGTAGGAAAGGCCCTGAATCCTACAAGAATAAGGAATGATTTTAATTAAGGCATCTTGTAAACTCTTCCTGCATGTTCTTTGATATAAACACTCCTTCACATTTCCTCAAATATTCCATTAGAAAATGTGGCTCCTATGCCCACTTACAGCCCACTGTAACTACTGTGGGTGACCCTCAATTCTTCCTATTTATCCCTTCCAATCAAAGTTGAGCTGCACAGTGGAGAACTCTATCTGGGAGTCACAGAATGGAAAAATGTGTGTCTGCCATGCGCTGGTGGCAAAATTACAATGAAAAGAGTTTCATGTTTCCTGGGTTTTGCCCAGCTTTAATAGCATTATATTTCATCTGATAAATGTATTACAGAGTGAAACTTAATACACTTAGGACAGCACTCTTTGGGGCAGCGTGACTAGACATAAGTCATAAAGGAGAAATGGGTGAAGACCACTGGCCTCGGACCCTGCTGAGTGAGACTTATGTTGGCTCAGACAGAAGCGCCCCAGTTCCTGAAGAACTGAGTTGGAGGATGCCTGGAGGAGAGGCTGACAGGAGTGAATGCTACTATCTCTTAAACTTCACAGCCATTAAGAGAAGACTTCTGTCAAGATATGCCCTCTGGGGAAATGCAGAAGTGGGGAAAAAAACGATCATAGGGTTATAAAGCTGAGAAACACGAGCCTTTGCAGAAATCATAGGAATCGCGTTCCAAGTGCACTTACTGAACAAGGAAGCACCAAGTACATTTGTAAAATCTGATCTTTATGCCTCATTGTTATGCAAACAGTTAAAATATTACTATTTATAAATAGTTACAGGAATTATAAAATATTACCATCATTTTTACAGTAGAGTTCTCCAGATGACTTAAAAGCCTGACTCCACTGCAGGACAAGGAAAAAGAAATATCTATTTTAAGAATAATTCTCGTGGTAGATTAGGAATTATATTAAAATATAGCAAAATGAATATTAGAACATATAAAAAATTACAATATTGTCATAGCAATGATACTACAGAGACATAAAGGCCCGAATATTAGGGCAAGAGGAGGGTGAGGAAGGAGGTCCACAGTGGCCACTTGAAGAGATCCCTGGCCTAGTATCCTTTGCCTGCGTTTAGGGATTTGAGGGGCACTTGGTAGGCCCTTCAGGTCAACACTGCTACTCCATCCTGCCCTAGTCCCTTCATCCATCCCTTGAAATTAATGCCACTGGTCTAAGGTACTGCTTTCTCATGGGTCTTTGGACAAAATGAACATTGGCTAGGGAAAGACCATCCAATTAACAGCTATTTGTATCAGGAGTAGATCAGTGTGTCACATCTCTTCTAAAATACAGCTAGTTGAGGAGAGACCTCTCCTGCAATGGGAAGCAAGAACTACAGACTTTAATCGGGGTGGAGAGGAAGAAGAAAGTAGGAGGTTGAGGTTCAGCCTGAGCACACGGCTCCAGAGGGTGAATGCCAAGACATCAAGGGTAGGGGTGGGCGGTTGCCAGCAGTGAGGGCTGATTTTAGGCTGAAGTATAGGAGACCGGAGGCACCTCTGCTTCAGGCACGGGGCAGGACTGGCCTGGAGGCGTGGACTCTGCACCCGCTGAGAATTTATGGTCGACTCAGCAGAATTTAACACTAGGGAAGGCAGGATGCCTGATCCCCAGAATGCACGTGTGGAAACTCTGATTTCATGAAGCCTATACCCTCCCCTGCCACACACATGCCAAAGGTATGTGGACAGGGCTCTCAAAGTGGAGTTTGCAAACCCTACAATGCACAGGGTTTTCAAGGTGTCCGTGGACATGGAGAGGGTTCAGCATTAGAAGTGGGATATTTGGACTCCTGTTGGATGTTGTGAGATCAGAGTGTTTGTAGAGTGAGACAGCAGAAGGGATGATACTAGAAATCCTACCCAAACCCTAAGACTAAGAGATACTTTACCAGGAAGACGGTTGCCCATGATTGCCGTGCCTCTGGGGGCTATAGGATTTTTTTTCTCTTAGATTCTCCACTTTGGAAAACAGCATTTATTTCCTCCAACACAAACTTGCTAATTATGAGCATTTTTTAATTTATAAGGCAAAGGTTCTACAAGGATTTATTTTAAATGGAGGCATGAAAATCAGATTTTCATGGCAGGCACTCTTCACAAAAGAAGGCTTTAGGGTGATTTTCTTTTTAGTGGGCTGACAGTCAATGTGCACATTTTTTCCTTTTCAAGTATGGAATCTGAAATATAGGAACAACGAAAGTTTTCACATGCTAATATGATAATTCTTACAACTACTAGCCATTGAATGTATTCAGTGTTCCAGCCCCCATGCTGTGGGCCCTTAGGAATTAGCTCTTTAAATCCTTAAACCACCTTACGAGGTAGTTACTATGTTATTAGCCTTTTTTTTTCTGATAAGAAAAGGGACGTACAGAGAATTTAAATAGTAAACAGCAGAGATGGGATTCAAGCCCAGGCAGTCAGATTCTAGAACTTTTTAATTTTTACTATGCTACATGAGTTATAGTGTATTTTTGCTGTTTCTGTAGTACAAGCATGTCATTTCAAACAAACTTTCCATCCTAAAGGGTGAGATGATTATCTTATATAAGGCACTTGGGATAGAGTGTAGCACATCATAGGGACTTAGGAAATAGTCCTTTGTATTTTCCTTCTTTTCTTATAAGGAAATCTATTTGTTTCTTCCCTATAAAATATAATGTTTATCTTGGTAGGAGACCCTTTTATTATATTTTCATAGCTTCAGTTAATGTCCAGATTTAGGAATTACAGAGAGATTTGTGGGGGAGGTGAACTGGGATGGGGGGAGGATGTTAAACTATTTTACTGAGGGGCTTGGTGGGGGGTATTGAGGAAGGGCTGGGAGAATGAGATCTGATGTCTTAGGCTTGGCCAGGCTCTCTCCAGCCTCTCGGTGGCCAAAAGCAATAGGTGGATGTTTTGGAACTTCACAGTCCCTCACAAACCTGCACACGTAGTAAGGCTCACACCAAAGGTAGAGGAAAACTATGCAGATAAGATCAAATTGAAGAAATGATTTGAATCCAGAATCTCTCTCGGGCATGCATGCTTCTCCAGCATTGGCTCAAACACAAAAAGAATGAGAAATTGCTCCAAGATACTAGTTGACCATTTAGCATCTGACCTCTCCCACCCCTAGTCAAATAATACCTAACACTTACATGGCACTTACTAAGACAGCACAGTTTATTTTACATTACATTATCCTGTTTAACACACAACAACCACCCTACAGTTGTATAGTACCTGATCTCCATTTTAAAAAGAGGAAATTGAGACTTGGAAAGATTAAGTTGGCCTAAGTTACAGAGATAGTAAGTGATCACGCCTGGATTTGAGCTGGACCACAATATATGTGCTCTTAACTACTATCTTATTCTGCTAAAAGTCATCTAAAAATATGGCATTTACTCCTTTATTTCAATTTTCTTTTTACTTCTCTGCTTACGCCATTTCATTTTCTTCCAGGGAGAATAAAAACACTGTCTTGAATCAACAAGACCAAGAAGGTGAACTACTTTAACTTAAAACCACATCTTTATATTGATGGATTGATGGCCTTTCAAACTAACTCATCATGATGTTTGGCGTACTTTGTATTCAGCATCTTTCCCACGTAAGTGAAAGTAACCCTAGTGATGGGAGCTGACTCTGTGCAGTTATGGGCATTGCTTCATGTCCCCTCTAGTCTTCATCTGGAACTGGATCAGTACTGCAGTGAAATAGCTGTAGAGTCTTATTCTATACATGTTGCTGTACAGGCCAGTAAACCACTGTGAGACACTCTTACTCTGTGCTCATTTATTGATCTTTTCCAAAGAATCAGTAGTTTAGGGCTGCCTTAAGCCATTCTGCACATTTAAGTCAGCAAATGTACATTGCTTCAGGTCTGAACTAAGACAGAAAATAATTCATATCCCCACTGAACTTGGCATCTACTTCAGTGCAATTAGACATATTGATCTAGACGTATTGCTTCACGTAAACAATTAGTTTTGTTTTGTTGTTGGTCCATGTGGCTGCAATTTTAATGGATATCAACATCTTAATAAATTGAAGTCAAATGAGATTTGATTATGAGAAAAGTCTACATAGCCATTATGAATAAAAATTTAAATGGAAAGTGCTCATATTCATAATATAAATTTGCTAATTGTCATTCTGTGGCAAGTATCATCTCAATAATAGACACAGTTATATTATTTGGTCAATAAGCATTAGGAAATTTGATCTTAAAATAACGTATTACCATTAAATTTTTTCAGGCTATTAAAATCCCTTTTGTTGGGAAACATCAGTGCTACTCTAAGTGTGTCAGCATTTGTCTAAGTACTTTGAAGATGAAGAATGCACTCATGGCCAAGTGGGATCTTTCAAAATCATCTTTTAAAGGGAAAAATGGCTTTCTCTACCTTTTGAATCAGACTTTACAGACACCTTTTAAGAGATTTAACAATAAACTTACCATGAAACAACATCCATGTTATCATTAATACTAATGTCAATAAATGAGCCTTTGATGTGTGATCCCATCGGCTCATAAAAAGTGACTTTTTCTAATTCGTAAACCAGTCTCCATTCTTCAGGTATAAGCATGGCTCCCATAAAAATTGTTTACGGTTTTATAAAGATTTTGTCTGTATATAAAGAGACAGAAAAAATGTATAAAACCATCCAAATACTCAGAAATTTTCTGTGATCGTTTGGTTTCTGTTTGGGGGAATTAAGGGAGGGCTGGATTATTTTTGGTCTCCGTTTATTGAACCCACTGCCTCACACTCCCACCTGATTTTGAATGTGTAAGTGGTTCATGTTTGTTATTACAAGGTAGCTGATAACCAATCAGTAATCAGAGTCAGGGGTTCTGGGTCCATTCCTTAGTGCAAAACTATCACGCTATGTACCTTACCTAATTATCTGGTCTCTTTAAAATAAAGACATTCATCTCACTCCCATCCTGAAGTAGTACTAGAATATCATATAGGAATGTCTATCTATCTAGGAGGAGTTCAACAAACAACTCCACTACAATAAGCATCATGCCTATAGAACACAAACTTACCTTAAACAGACTATGTTTGAATGAAAGCTTTTCTGCCCCATTTCCACTTCTTTGTAACCAATAAATGTAAATTGGATTGAAAGAGCAGTAGTAAAGTCAATTCTACTCTTTATGATCAAAATGAGATATATTCTGTCAATATAAATTAATCATAATTTATTTTGTCTAATACATCCTGAATATGTTTAGTCATTCATTCAACATTTATTGATGGTGTACTAGATAACAAGCACAGTTCTATGTTATTGGTACATAGAGATAAAAGCTACAATTCTGTTATTGTCCTCAAATTTTTTAAATATTCATGTTCAGTGCACTAATAGAGAAATATACAGGGCCTAAAAGGAAAACCTAGGAAAGCTACTTGAATGAGGTGGGGTGTCACAGGAAGGGTTCTCAAAGTAGGCAATGACCAAGATTTGAAGTTGGAGAAAAAGTTATCTAGAAAAAGAAGCAGAGTTGGGTATTTAAGATAAATAGAACAGTATGTGAAAAGGATGAGAGGCATGGCAAACCAAAAGAAATTTGCTCTTAGTATGATAATAGTGTGCAAAGCAGAACATGATGACAGGAAAGAAAGATGGAGTTAGTAAAAGATTTTCCCAAGCTAATAAGTTTAGGTTTATTCTAAGAGAAAAGGAAATAGCTGTATTAGAGAATCTTATAAAGAAAGAATGTGATCGGGTATGCTTTTTCAAGTTTTACCTCTGATATCATTATGAAGGATGGATTTGATGGTAGGTTATTGTGAAATACTATATGAGAAATAAGGACCTAGCACAAGGCAGTGATGTGGACACGGAAAGTGGAGAACAGTTGGTGAGTAGACTTGGTGACCTTTTGGAAGAAAACAGCAAAGGTAGGGTACAAATTGCGAACTTTCAAAGACGTGAACGTGCCCCTGTATGCCAGCTGTTGTATTGTACTACTGTACTTTTCAAGGTACTGTACTGTAAAATTTTAAATGTCTTCTTTATTTTTTGTGTTTGTTTTTTATGTATTATTTGTGTGAAAAGTATTATAAACTTATTACAGGACAGTACTATAAACCTATTTCAGTACAGTACTATATAGCCGATTGTGTTAGTTGGGTACCTAGGCTAACTTTGTGGAACTTTCGAACAAATTGGACTTACTAACATGCTCTCGGAATGGAACTCGTTCATATGTAGGGGACTTACTGTATACATATACCTATGCCTCAAATGCCAAAGAAGTAGACAGGTTTGTCCTAGTGCCTTAAACCCTGCTTGTAAATTAGCTGTATGAATCCTTTCATATAACTATAGCCATTCCCATATGTACAAAGCATTTCACTAAGAAGTAAAAATATAGCCAACCAGCAAGGCATTGGGCTGTATAGCATCTGGCAATCAGTTGGAAGGACTTTGCCACTGAGTTTATAAGTAGTTCAAGCTCACCCCCAGTTGCCCTTCAATTCCCAAAGTAGCAAAGTCTGTTTGAGATGGTATGTCCCCTGGGCATGTGAGACTCCTGGGGAGCAACTTGAGTTTTGGATAAATGAGCTCTGCTGAAGTTCATGCTGGAAGTGGCTAAGCTGACAAGGTGACTTGCATGAGTGCCAAGAAGAAACTAAATGCAAAAAGAGGAGACCAGAAATATTACTGTGTTGTTTTTATTTATTCAATGTATTTATTTAATCTTTAGGAGTTTTATGCCAGGCACTACTCCCCACCCCCAGTGCTAGGCTGGGCAGAATCTGCAGTAGAAACAGCAGTAAACAAAACAGACCTCTGCCTTCAAGTTACTTATATTTTAATGGGGAGAGGGGGAACCATATTAACAATATAAATAAGTAAAATATTTGGCATGATAGATGGTGAAAGACCTCTGGTAAAAAAAAGTAAAGCAGGAGCAACACTATTTACAACAGCCAAGACATGGAAACAACCTAAATGCCCATCAACAGATGAATAGATAAAGAAGATGTGGTATATATACATATACAATGGAATATCACTCAGCCATGAAAAAGAATGATATAATGCCATTTGCAGCAACATGAATGGACCTAGAAATTACCATACTAAGTGAAGTAAGTCAGAAAGAGAAAGACAAACACCATATGATATCACTTATATGTGGAATCTTAAACACGACACAAATGAACACATCTACAAAACAGAAACAGATTCACAGACATAGAGAACAGACTGGTGGTTGCCAAGGGGGAGAGGGGCGGGGGAGGGAAGGACTGGGAGTGTGGGATGAGCAGATGTAAACTATTGTATATAGAATGGATAAACAACTAGGTCCTACTGTATAGCACAGGGAACTATATTCAATATCCTGTGATAAACCAGAATGGAAAAGAATATGAAAAAGAATATATATGCATAATTGAGTCACTTTGCTGTACAGCAGAAATTAACACAACATTGTAAATCGACTATTCTTCATAAAATTAATTTAAAAAGTAAAGCAGGGAAGGGGTATCAGAGGGTTTTTGGGGGGTGGGATATGAAATATTAATTAGGATAGCCAGTGAGGGCTTCACTGAGAAAGTAACCCTTGAGCAAAGACCTAAAATTGAGGGATTAAGCCATGGAAATACAGAGAAAGGATAGTTCAGGCAAAGAAATAAAGAAAACTTTTTTGGGAGGTGGGCAAGTGCCTGGCATCTTCTTGGAATAGGAAGGAGACTACTGTAGCTGGAGAGAGACAAAAAAGAGGAAAGCAGTGAGAGATATCAGAGAGGTAATGGTTGGATAGAACAGAGTAGAACTTGGGCCAGGGTAAGGACTTCGTTGAGTGATTTTCAACAGGAAAAACCAATTTGGGAGTTCTAAGGGACTCTTCTTTGAGGAAAAGACATCTTAGAACATATTTTCCTATCCGTCTACCCTTTCTTTTGAGGGTGATGTTTCTGCAAATGACTTCCCTGATCCTCTTGATCCCATAGGAACTCTTCCCTCTTAAAGACTAGAGAAACTGACTATGCACTTCTCTGAGAATGAAGAGGCATCTTCAGAAGATATACTGAAGGTAGTCTCTGTGCCATCCAGAAAGGCCAATAGTAAGAACAATGTAGAAATTTGAAAGAACCTTTTCCAGAGCCTGATGAGAGAGTAATCCATTGACATCAGCTTCTATGTCTTATTAGCTATTCAATAGGAAAAAGAAAGCTTTCACATGATAATTTTCAAGATATTCACTCCTTTGCAACTACAATACTACCCAATAAATATCATCTCCTGAAACAGAATATAGTTCTTTGGGAAAAGAAAGAGAAGAAACACTGAAGAAAAGCTATCTATGGCTCTTCCACATAATATTTTTGCCATCCATATTATTGGGTAGCTTTTAGCTGCCTTCTTGTATATTCCTGAAGTGGTCTTTTCAACAGAAGTTGATACATTATGTTGGTTCACAGAAAGGTAAAGAATGGGATGGGCAGAAGACCTAAACAGACATTTCTCCAAAGAAGATATACAGATTGCCAACAAACACATGAAAGAATGCTCAACATCATTAATCATTAGAGAAATGCAAATCAAAACTACAATGAGATATCATCTCACACCAGTCAGAATGGCCACCATCAAAAAATCTAGAAACAATAAATGCTGGAGAGGGTGCGGAGAAAAGAGAACACTCTTGCACTGTTGGTGGGAATGTAAATTAATACAGACACTATGGAAAACAGTATGGAGGTTCCTTAAAAAACTACAAATAGAATTACCATATGCCTCAGCAATCCCACTACTGGGCATATACCCTAAGAAAACCATAATTCAAAAAGAGTCATGTACCAAAATGTTCATTGCAGCTCTATTTACAATAGCCAGGACATGGAAGCAACCTAAGTGTCCCTCGACAGATGAATGGATAAAGAAGATGTGGCACATATATACAATGGAATATTACTCAGCCATAAAAAGTAACGAAACTGAGTTATTTGTAGCGAGGTGGATAGACCTAGAGTCTGTCATACAGAGTGAAGTAAGTCAGAAAGAGAAAAACAAATACTGTATGCTAACACATATATATGGAATCTAAGGGAAAAAAAAGGTCATGAAGAACCTAGGGGTAAGACAGGAATAAAGACACAGACCTACTAGAGAATGGACTTGAGGATATGGGGAGGGGGAAGGGTAAGCTGTGACAAAGTGAGAGAGTGGCATGGACGTATATACACTACCAAACGTAAAATAGCTAGCTAGTGGGAAGCAGCCGCATAGCACAGGGAGATCAGCTCAGTGCTTTGTGACCACCTAGAGGGGTGGGATAGGGAGGGTGGGAGGGAGGGAGATGCAAGAGGGAAGAGATATGGGAACATATGTATATGTATAACTGATTCACTTTGTTATAAAGCAGAAACTAACACACCATTGTAAAACAATTATACTCCAATAAAGATGTTAAAAAAAAAAAAAGAATGGGGACAGTTAGTGAAAAAGAATCTGGCACCACTATCTCAATGGTGGCCTCAACTGTCAGAAACAGTGTAGGATTTTATATAGTGTGCAATCACAGGCCTGGAAACATAGGTTTTTTACCCTGGCTATACTGTTAATTGGCACTTTAAAGTAATTACCAGCTATCATTTACTGGATCATAGTTTTCTCACCTGTACACTAAGCAGTTAGATGGACAATAATTAACACTTTTCTTGTTAAAGACATCTATGAAAATCAGCCGCCATAGATAAGAGTTGAGTCCAGGTTCTCTAACAAGTTCCATGCTCAGTAATTCGTTAAGGTTATCTTACCCAGAGATGTTAATTACACAGCATTGTACCCGCTCTTCCCCTTTTTGTTCCCACAGACATTACAAACAGATACAATACTTTCCACTGTTAAGGCAATCAGAACTCAGGGTTGGTCAGAATTTTTTTTTTTAATTTTTTTTTTTTTTTTGCATAGTGACTCAGGAGATCATGACCAAATAATTAGAGATGACGCTCAAGCTGAAAACAGTTTGCTACTTATCATTAGGAGAATGACAATTGAAGTCAACAGTTCCTAGTATAGCTACAAAGAGCACTCACATCCTGGCAGCCAATTTCTCCCATCCCAAAAGGGGTGTAACCTGTCATCAGTTCCACCAGTATAAAGTAGTTGCTGGTACCCTGGACATAACCAAAATGGATCAATTAGCTTTTCAGCCAAAGAGGCCTGACTCTATAGAATTCATTTCCCTTCTTTATAAAGCTCACTTCTCTCCTGAGAGGAAAACCTTCTGCAAGAGAAGCCAAATCAGACATTCAACAAGTAGAGACAATCACTGACTTCTTGATCTTTGCCCTCCCACTTACTCATTTTCTTATTACCCAAATCTACAGGAGCTGAGATCAAGAAATCTGGTTTGTCTCAGTTCTAATGAAAAGTCCTAACAATGTTATTTAGATAACTGTGATGAATTTTAATCTGATGACAGCTTGTGACCCACAAATTGCTGTTTAAATTAAAATGCATTCAAAATGAAACTGGCAAGACAACCACAATATTAAACTTGCAATCTGCTGTGAAAAAACACCTATCAAAAGCACTACATTAAATATGAATATAATTAATTTCTATACAGCATCTTGCAATTGAAATCTGAAGATAGTCTTCAATGCATTGCCTTATTAAATTCAAATTGATTAAATAGTCTTTTTTTTTTTTTGCAAATTAAGAAGTCAAAGTAGAGTTGGACTGGTTTGTCTTTGGTAATATACCCTTTTGGCAGAACTCCATGTATAATCTAGGGCTACAGATGCCTAGGTTTCTCCTTTAATGAACAAAAGTCTTCTATTTCCTCATGCCAAATATTCATCTACAATAAATTTAGAAATGTTTTCCACCTGCTTAGTTTTAAGTTTATCTATAGCTTTTATAGCTTTTAAGCTATAATTACTCAAGATATATTAAATGTTATCTTTAGAAATGTTATATATTAGCTTTAAAAATAACGACACTAAAATTTTTCATAGATCAGCTAAATTGATAGGAATTGAGGATTTTTCAGTAACAGATGTTTCTATCAGTGCTACAATAAAACAATAACGTAAATAAACCTCAACCCAATGTGTATATTTTCATCCTATATTTCAACATTAAAGAACTGTATGTGGTAATGAAAGTATTCACTATAACTGTTTGCAAATAATTTAATAACCAAGTCATAGCTATTTCTTAGTTTTCAAAAAGTGTCAAAGAACTCCTGAAAATTCCACAATATAACATCATAATTATACAATTAACATGGGTACTTAATTATAGCCAGAATGTCCCTAACCATTACTTGTTCAAGAGATTCACAATATGTTAAAATAGTATTAGCTAGAAATAAGGAAGTACCATATTTCACTCTCATTATCACCCACATAGAAAAGGACTCACCCACACTCTTTTTAAAAGATAATACAAAAATTGTAATTTTGCAACCATTATTTTTATTCATTACCCCTGGAATGTAGTACATACTCTATAAATGTTGGTTGAAAGAATGAATGAACGTCTGTGGTTGGATAACAGGCAAACTCTAGGAAAATACCTAGTCCTTGATTGCTACAGGGATACTGCATGGACAACTGCTGTCGCAGCACGGTTCCTAAAATCTCTCTGCCATATTCTATTTTGGTTCACGTGTGTGTAAAAATGATAAAGGATTCAGTCCAGCAAGTCCTTGCATTACATAGAGGCTGCATGTATCCAAAAAGCAGGGTCTGTAGCAACATCGCATATAAAATTCCCCAGGTACTTCCTAAGGTTTGCTTCCATACAAAACCTGACACTGGTATCAAATATGTTTATATTTGGGAATTAGTCTCACTGTCACTCCTGGCTAGACCTCATCAAATCTGTCCCAGGGACAGTGCCGACCCCGGGGTTGTCAGCTTTGAAACTGTGATTGGGTTTCTGTCTAGTGCCCTCGCAATCTGACCATGATGCTGAAAGAGAAGAGAGGGTCTTATTTTAAATCTTTCGTTCCTCTCATTGGTTTAGAAAATTCGACTGACAAGAGCAGGGGCCAAAGGAGCCTGAAGCGGCATCATTAATGCGAACCATGTATTTCGATCTTTGCGGAGGAGATGTGGTCCATCAGGTTACAGCCAGTGCACCCCTGTGAGCTCTCGCTAAACCAAGAGACCTTACGGATGTAGCCGCTGCAGTAGAAAAGGTTACATTCAGTAGGATGTCTTGTCTGCCTCCTGAAAAACTGACAGTCAAGTGCAGAGCCTAGAAACAAAATCTGGGAGTCTACATGGAGGGGAGGGGTGGAGCAAGCCAACCTCTATTCGTACTGCAAATGTTCATACGAGGTAAGGAAAAATCAAGAGCTGATTTTAGCTTTAAGTTTTCGGCCGCAGTCTTCCAACAGGTGCATGACTCCCTCACCGCTTTCCTGTCAGCACTGTCCTGCTTTGCCTTCCTAAGGCTTTCTTCGCGAAGCAGGCTTTTCCTACAGCCCTCAAGCATGTGCAGTCTCCCAGCGCATCCACATCTCTGGCTCTATGCCCGGCAACCCCTTACCTGCAGCGTGAAGAAGCAGGCACAGCGCAGGGAAGCCAACCGCCCTCCGCATACTGTTTGCATTGAGAGGTGGAGGAGAAACTCAGCCACGCCGCCACTTCAGGCAAAGTGTTATTGGAAAGAGCCCCCGCCGATGGTCCTCTGGTCTCCGGGATTCATTCGCAGGTCCTCGGCTCGGGCTGGCAGAGCCGTGTGTGGCGCCCACAGAAGGAAGCACCAGCTTCGCCTCCTTAAGAGAGGAGAGGAAGAGGAGTAGGATGCGGCGGCGAGCTGGGCGGCGCAGGGCGGGGACCGACGCCCTGGGAGCCGCTACTGCTCGGCCTTCTGGAAGCTCCGCAGGCGCGGAGGGGAAGGCGCGGGGGGGCGGGGCGCACTCCCGCGCCAGCCCTGGAGCCCGGGGCCAGCGCAGCGCGAGCAGCAGCTCCGCCGCGCCGCGGCTACTGAGCATGCCCAGCGCTGGCCCTCGCGCCGCACGCACGGGAGTTTCAAAGTGAAATTCCATTTCTCCGGGTCTTAGCTGCGGCTGCGAGGGGAGCAGGCTCCACCGCGGGGCGCGGGCGGGGCGGGGAGAAGCATCTTGGGACGGTTGTCAGGGGTACAGCATCTGTCCAAAACGTGGGGGTGGGACTAGATGAAGGCCCCATCTGAGGAACCAGAGGAGAGAGCCTAAGAAAGTGTCAACCCCTACACCCACCCTGCTCCTTCCCCAAATCTCGGTTTACACGTGGACAGAGCTCATTGCTAGCAGTTGACGCTTCCTGGGCCGCAGATTGCCCAGCTTCTCCAGGCTGCCTATGGGAATAGAGTACAGGTGTCTTCCGCTAATCAGGATTGCCAGGGGGAGCGGTCATGGGGCAGCCTGCTGGGTGTAAGCAGTAAACGTGCATCCTGGGGGTGCCTTCTTTCCAACACGGTCCCTTTTCTCTTTCGCCTGTCTCCAGCGCGGTCCCTGTTTTTAAACTTTCTCAAGCTCAAAGTCAATGACCATAGTGACAGAAGTGGGATATATCCATGTAATTGAAGAGAAGAAGGCACCTTTTTGTTTTTTGGAGATAATTATCTTCAGTCTCCATTTTTACTTTCTAAGGGGAAAGATAATAGAATCACCTCTGTAACTGGTCTCCTGCCGTGCAGCTCTGCGTCTCTAGGGAGTCTGCAACAGGCTAATACAGGTGTTCCTCCCCCCTCATCTGTGACATTGGAGTGTGGAGATGCTTCTGTTACTCCAGTGGCTAATTACTCCTAGTCATGAAGTCCCTTGGCCAGACTTTCTCCATTAACTATCCCAGCAACTCTTTTCTGCCTCTGTGTCTTCATGGGATGCTATTGCCCCTTCCCCAGTTGCTCCCACTTGCTTCAGTACCACATTAAAGTTTAAAAAGGTCTAACCTTGATCTCACTTTTCCAGAAAGCCCTGGGCTAACTCCAGATTACAATATTTCTCTTCCACACTTGAATGTATAGACAACATTTGCTAAGCATTGCCTCACAACACAGCCCAAGGCTCCCTAGGAACTTCTGCATCTTTGTATTACTTAAATTGAACACAGTGGTTCTAGGTAAATAAGAGGTAGGAGTAAGTGCTTGTTGAATTGAACTGCATATCTCATTCAATGCTTTCTTCCTCCATCCTCTGTGAATTGGGACAACTAATGGGAAACATGCTACCCACAAGAGCTTAAATTAGACAGGATGTCACAGGATCAGAGCCCAGGCAGTATCATTTCCTTTATAATTTATTTTATCTCTAGCATTGAGAGGCAAGGCTAGGAATTACACTCAAATAGTTGAGAGAAGGGGGAGAATGAAATTTATTTTTAATACGTTGACAGGACTTCTATGCTGAAAATAGAGATAAATGCAGCTTTACTACTCCACCTCGTCCACTTCCCCACATGGGTGTGTCACATACCATTTCTGTGGCACTACTGTTTCGCCCAAAACCTCTCTAAGCTGTAACCTCTTTCCCTACTGTAGATTCACTTTTCCCCAGTATCCTCTCCCCACAGCATATATCAGTTTCTAACATACCAAAAGAATTACTTATTACATCTATCATTTATTATCTCTTTCCTTACCCCCCTTCCCACAATGGAATCCAACCTCTACAATGGCAGATATCTTTGACAATTTTTTTTTTTTTTTTTTTTTTTTTTTTTTTTTTTTGCGGTACGTGGGCCTCTCACTGTTGTGGCCTCTCCCGTTGCAGAGCACAGGCTCCGGACGCGCAGGCTCAGCGGCCATGGCTCACGGGCCCAGCCGCTCCGCGGCATGTGGGATCTTCCCGGACCGGGGCACGAACCCGTGTCCCCTGCATCGGCAGGGCGGACTCTCAACCACTGCGCCACCAGGGAAGCCCATCTTTGACAATTTTATTCTCTGATATATGCCAACTGACTAGAACAGTAGTGCCTCACACAAAACAGGTGCTCAAAAAAAGGAATAAATCAAAAGCAATTAGCTGATAAAATTCAATTTGACAATTATCCTGACCCTTTGGAATTCTTACTAAGTAGATATTTAGCTGTGTTTAAAAATTAGAGGAGTAGCCCTTCTCAACTAACATCAGGTACTAGAATTGCGGCAGGGCTGAGAGGTGAAGTGAAATAACTGTAGTCCACTTACAGTGGATGTGCTTCTCTTATTTTCTTCCTCCCTAAAAAAAAAAAAAATTTACCACACTTTCATAGCTCTCCAAGAAGAAAATGCACATACAGTAAAATGAAGAAATGCTGCTATAATGCCCTGAACCCTTTGCTTTCCCACAGATAATCCCAACATTTATTTCGGGGGGGGGGACATTTAAAGTTTCAAATAATATAATTTTTTGTGACTTTGCCAAAAAGCATTCAGCCAGCTATTTATTTTGCCCAGGGGTGCAGGTAGCTGAATTATTAAACTGTGCATGAAAATCCCCTTCACAGCAAAATTCCCAATTTCTAATTCAACTAGATATACTACTAGAATAGTTCAGCATGGTAAAAATAACCTCCAGATGTAATTTTGGTGACTGGATATTAATTATTAATTTACTTGTAAAAGATAAAGGAGCAAAAAAATTCATATTCCTTGGTGAGTTGACCTAATATACCCTCAATAGATTTGATCCCATGACATGTGAAGTCAATGGACAGTAAGTGAATTAGCCCATTAGTGAAAAGTCAATCCCTTATTTCTTTGAGACATATTCTCTGTGAGTCCATAGATGCTGCTTTCCCTTGACCTGTGATCTAACACTAGTGAAGGCAATTTGGTGTTTTAGAGAAGAACCTTGGTTAACAAACTGTGCCAAGGTTTTAAAAAGTTCCAATGTAAAGAAGCATGGAAATTAATATGAGAGAGCCATGCAAATTGGTACTGGCCCACAGAGCTGTGTCCTAAAGGAAATCATTGACATTTTGAAAGAGAAACAGAAAATTAGTCATGTGGACTTTTTCTCCCCACAAAATGCACAGTCTCTGTTTCTTATGAAGTGAGAGTCAGGAAGAATTTATACAGGACAGAAGCCTTTCAGAGCCTGTCCTCAAACCAAATATAACTGCTATGAGCTTCCACATTAACATGTCTATAAATGGATGACAACCATTCATATTGGCCATCTTTCCCCAGGACACTTTAAAGAAATTGGATCCATTGACTGTTAGAGTTTCCTATTTAAGTTATTTGATTATGATGATTATTTAAATATAATGAGAGCTAACACTGTTTAGTGCTTCCTGTGTGCCAGGCTCTGCTCTAAGCATATGGATGTCCCATTTAAACTTTATAACACCCCTACAAGGAGGCATTACCATCATCTCATTTTAGAGATGAGACAATGGAGGTACAGAGAAGTAACTTGCCCCAAATCAAGTAGTAGGTAATCAACCAAAAGGTAAACTGGTAGAGTTAGGATGCACGATCAGATAATTTGATACCAAACCACTGTGATATACTACTGCACATATAATAAACATAAATAGTGACAGTTGTAGGCAGCTCACTAGAATTAGATGAGGGCCAGAGCAGAACACTGACCCTAGACCTGGCAGTAAAGGTCTGGTGAGACACAGCCACAGGAGATGGTCTCCAGAAAGGTGAAGCACTGCTTGTGGCAGTGGACTCCGGGGTGTAGCATCTAGTGAACAAAGACACACAGCTGGCAGAATCACGCTTAGAAGAACGTAAGGAGAAGGATGCTTAAAGTAATGGAGAGCAGGATAGAGGAGTTTATCTCTTTTTTTTTTAATGGCTTGACTTTATTTTTATTATTATTTTTTGGCTGTCACACAGCACAGCTTGTGGGATCTTAGTTCCCTGACCAGGGATCAAACCCGTGCCCTCGGCAATGAAAGTGCGGAGTCTTAACTACTGGACCGCAGGGGAATTCCCAGAGGAGATTATCTCTTCTTGGAGGGTGGCAGCAGAGGTGGGAATGTGTAGCAGGCAAGAAGCTGTTAGTGGAGAACAGTAAATGAGCCGAGCCCAGCTGGATGAGCAAGTTCTAACTGCTCTGCATGAAGAGAGGCTGTGGGATGGTGTGAGCTGGTGCAAGAGACGTGAGACAGTGAAATGACTTCAAGGAACTTACCAAAGTGTACAGGAGCAATAGGTGACAATGCCCAACATGTTACTGAGATCCATAATGTACTTACCCTGCACCATGCTTCACAGAGCGACTTTATCAATCATGAAGTCCCTTTCCTTTTGCCTGAGAGATATCTACAGATAAGAGGGAAAAAGAAGGGCAATAATTTATCTTTACAAATTAAAGAATTGATGTGAATTAAGCTGTATTCAGAGTAGAATGGCCCAGGATCAAACGGAATGAACTGGAAATTCACGGGGGAAGACATGTTCAGATGAGTGGCTTCACCATTAATTTTTAAAAATATTTTTCCTAACCACAAAAAAGCAGAACAATCTACTCCTCTGTATGAGCATACAGTGAAGAAAATGGTGAAATAAAAAGCGCACTAAGAATGAGGAAGAAAAGCATTACAATTTACAAAATATATATTTTCACACCAAACTCTCGCAAGAGCTCTGGGAGATGTTACTCTCCTTTTGTGATGGAGGAAGAAACTGAAACTCAGTAAGGCCAGTAATTTGCCCATGGTCATCCAGCCAGTAGGTGGCGTAGCTGGGATCAGAAGTCAGGACTGGTGACTCCAGCACTATGCTTTAACAACTCTGTTGTGCTGACTCCCTGATTAATGGAAGGACTTAACTTCAAGACTTAAGTGGAAAATGCAGTGTTTTCAACTCAAGAAACAGACTTCAATCAAGATGGTTAATGACAATTAAATTTTACAACCTAACACAGCTCTAGTTTTGCTAAGATTTATCTATTTAAAGTGTTTGATACACGCACACATACACAAATACATAAAGACAGCAATATGTATTCTAAGAAAAAAATTAGGTACCCCAAATAAGGTATATATTCTTCTATATACATGTGAAATATGCTGTCCTAGTAAAATACAAAATATCAAAGATAGGAAGGCTATGAGTACCTATAGATTCTTCTATTGGTTCATCATTAAAATTTTATTCAGAATGAAGCATACACTTTCCTGGGAGCTAGGCCTTGGTATCAGTGTATTGCACTGTCACCTACTCTGGCACTGCAAAGGTCAGATTCAGCCAAGATGTCGGTAACAGATTTATAAACCACTGACTCTCCTGCATTAGCTCTCTGTCCATCCCAAGACACTAATCAGGATGCACTTACCCCATGCATCATCCTCAGCAGCACACAGATGTGAGAGCCCTCAATTATGGCTTAGGCCAGCTATGTAGGGCCAGTCAAATACATTTCCTACATTGCTTGATCATTCTCTTGGATCTCCTTGAATGAGGCCGTTTTGGAACAGCTCATTCAACCAAAAGCTCAAGACACTAAGAATATCCAGGGAATGTAGCTATAGCTTGATTAGATCATTTAATGCCACTCCATTTCCGTTACATTATTTTCTCCCATAACTATAAGATGATGTGAAAGAACATGTCCCAAATATGGGCCTTCATGCCTCTCACTGACTGCTCACTCTTAGAAACTAAAAGTCACGGTTCTCTCTGTCTTGTAGTTCCTTCTTTCCCTCATTCTTGCAGCTGTATGTCCACAGGAGAGAAGAGGATAATTTATCAGTCTATGCTTCAGGGATGAGAAACATTTTTAGATTAAAATATTCCTTTGTGGAAGACCTACTCCTCCACAACATGGTAGGGAGAGTTAGAAGTAACCTTACTAAAAATGACTGTAACATGACCACTGATATCCTCAAATAACTAAGCAGTCATCTGTCTGTGACCATGATTTTGACTTATTCAACAGAATCCATGTGTGCGGGAGCAACACCAGTATCTCTGTTCAGTGAATATACTAGAAAATATTATTTGAAGTCAAGTTATAGTGGGATATGCTACATCACATACATTCCAAAAACAGTGAAATAATCTGCTGACTTTTCATTGATACATCATTTGATTTCAAATGATTTAAAAAAAAACATATACTGAGTATCTGTGATGATCCAGGAAGTGTTTTTAGTTCTTGGGATGTATTATTGAAACAAAAAAGACAAAGACTCCTGCCCTCATGATGCTTGCATTCTAGGAGGAAGCGTTACACATTTAACAGTAAATATAAGAAAGAACTAAATTATATAGTACAGTGAAAGTTGATAACTGCTATGGGGAAAGGAAAACATAGATCAAAGTAAGGGAAATTAGGGGAGTGAGGATGGGGACAAAATGTGAGTATAAGGAATTTGCAGAATTAAATAGGATCTTTAAGATAAGCCATGTGGAGAAGGTAAGCAAAGAACAGAGCCTTGAAGTTGCTGAAAGAGTTATCAAAACAGACCCCTGGTTAAAGAACTTTCCAGGAGAAGGGAACAGCTAAAGGCTCTCATGAGTCCATAGATATTTTAACCAACTTGGAAAACCACTCTGTGTCAGAAAAAATTTCCAGCACGACTTTAAATATACTATGCATGTCCAGACAAATACAGTAGGAAAAATGTCAAATTAGACTAAATGAATAATTCTCCACCAGAATTTTTAAATTAATTCTAGTTCCACTGATTCCAAATTACAGTAATACAACTTTGCAAATAACAAAAATTCAGAGATTGCAACTACCCAATGGACACAATCACATGGAATTCCACTCTTTATTTCATGCTTTTAGTATAAAATAAACATCTTATTAATTTAGAAATGTGGGTGCATATGTTGATATTTTATTCGCCCGAAGAGACTTAGAGAAAAACTCTGTGAACTACCCTTATACTAAATTACCAACAAAAGAGTAGATCCAACGCATTATGGACGAGAAATCTAAGCAGGAAAAGAATGAGAAAAATACCCGAGCAAGCATTTTTGTGTTCTCAGTTTCTGGCTTGGTAAATGGCATCAAAATACGTGGGTTAGGTATTGTCCAAATGCTGGAGAATAAAGATTTTACAAATGTCCTGTTTCTTAGAGTAACTTAAAAAATAATTTTGATTTTTTGTTATTTGGGGATAGAATAGAAAGTAACCTCATTTTACATTTTAATAAAATGTCTTTTTTATTCAAGTCCATATAATAAGGGCACACCAAAATACTACTTTGTTGTTAATACAAATGGAGAAAAATATAAATCATCCCTCTTAAAAGGAGTCATCTGGACCCTCTAGTCTTAGACATACTCTGCTTTAGAAAAGAAAGTAAGTAATCTAGCCTAGATTTTGACTGCAGAACTTAAACTAAATCATATTTCATATTAGGTCTGTTCCAAAAGTGAAAGTCACAAAGATTGAAAAGTATACTCCCTTCAAAACCAAATTCAGTAACAAATGTGGAAATAAAATTAATTTAATTATTTTTGAATTAGTTGTAAACATAATTAGATAGCAGTCTAACTTTACCACACTATTTGTAGGAAGTGGGCAAAACAGACACCATATTTCTGAAATTTACCCTTTTCTAAATTAATTGTCTCCAGTCTGAGTTGAACATTCTAAATTACAAAAGTAAAAACATCCATTGAACAACAGACAATACAAAAAGAAAGAAAAAAGTGTGGCCATGAATTCCATTAACTGGTGATAAACACTGGTAGCATTTTGGTACGTCTAGTTCCCTTCTACTCCCACCCTGGGGAAATATGGGTCTGTGCATGCATGTATTTATAATTATTATTAACTTTAACTTAATTTTTACACCAATGACATCATACTATGGATTTGGAGACTGTTTCTTTACCTAATAGTATTGTGGGAACACATTTCCATGTCATTTTTTTTTTTTTTTTTTTTTTTTTTTGCGGTACGCGGGCCTCTCACTGTTGTGGCCTCTCCCGTTGCGGAGCACAGGCTCTGGACACGCAGGCTCAGCGGCCATAGCTCATGGGCCCAGCCGCTCCGGGGCATGTGGGATCTTCCCGGATCGGTGCACGAACCCGTGTCCCCTGCATCGGCAGGCGGACTCTCAACCACTGCGCCACCAGGGAAGCCCTCCATGTCATTATTTTTAATTGTTGCATAGCATTGCACTATGGCATTCCATTTTTGACTTCTTAGTTTTTAGAGGTCTTCTTCAATTAATGTGAGCTGCTTTACAAAGCAAGAAAAGGCATTCAAATGATACTCACTTACCCTGTAAAATATTTAGAAACATGTACAGGAGAATGAATGTTCTAATATTCCTAACATAGCCATGGCAGTTCTAGTACTGGTGAAGCCATTGCCCCATTAAAAGAGGAAATTCTCAAGTGTCAAACCAAGTGTCAGGAATAGGACATCAGGGATTTTGAGTTATACCTCAACCCTTAGCCAATTAGGAAAAACGTAAATGTGTACATTCCAATCAGACTCCTGCCTTTCCTAAGAATGATGAATAAAAGCAGGAGGTGGATGAGGAGTATTTGTTCCCTTTTTTATTATCCCTGGATAACTCAGTCGACTAACGCTGAAATTATCATCACAAAAAATACTATGGGGTAAAAAGGACTGAATTGTATAAATAGGAGCTATAAGTAATTGTGTATTTCCTTTCTTTTAAAAAATTATTATTATTATTTTTGCTTCTGGTTTCTTTTTAAAACCTTAACAATACAGCTACCTTCTCATACCTATTACCTTCCTGCTCAAATGTAATGACTCTCATGATTTTGTAGTTCCTAATCATACCTTTAAACTTTACTGTAGTATCCATCAACAATATGCAGTAGTTGTTTTATTTTAAAATTTACTAACTAGTATTATATTCTATAAAGCTAAATTGTTTCCCATATTTTCCTCTATTAAAAACGGTTTTTTGGGGACTTCCCTGGTGGTCCAGTGGTTAAGACTTTCCAATGCAGGGGGCGAGGGGTCGATCCCTGGTTGGGGAAGTAAGATCTCACATGCTGCGAGGCTCAGCCAAAAAAAAAAAAAAAAGTTCCTTAAAAAAAAAAAAAAGGATGGGTTTAAAAAAATTTTTTAATACATCTTTGCACATGTTTTCCAAGCATGTTTACCATAGTTTATCTAAGGCACACACATAAAAGTTAAATTGCTCACTCATAGGCGGTCACCATCTTTACCTTCAAAGCACTAAGGTACTCTATATAGTGCTGGTAGCAATTTATTTGCATTCACAAATTTGCATTCAAAAAATTTGCATTCACACTAGCAATGTATAAAAGTATCGATTTTGCTATAGCTTCACCCACACATAAGTATCATACTTACCAATTATTTTGCCAAATCAATACATATGAAGTGGTATTTAAAAAATTTGTCTTTTCTTGACTATTAGCACTGCCATTTTATTATTCATTTTTTGTTTGTCCCCCCTTTTTACGTTTCTCTGAGCCTCCTTTCCTTCCTTCTTTTGGATTATTGAACTACTTTTAGTATTCCATTTAAGCTTATCTATTGGCCTTTTGGCTAACTCTCTTCGTAACATTTCTTTAGTGGTTGCTCTGGGGAGTAAAACATACATACCTCCTGTTCACAGTCTACTTAGAGTTATTATTCTGCTGCTATTTCAAGTAAAATGTAGAAGACACACCCATATAGGTTCCTTGAACCTGCCCTTGTAATTCTCATATATATTACTTTTACATACATTGAAACCCATCATAAATGTGATAATTTTTGCTTTTAACAGTCATACATGCTTTGCAGATCTTAAAAAATACAGTCCTTTATATTTACCCAGATATACACCGTTTATCCTGCTTTATTGACGTTTAATTGGTGTACAAAAAAACTGCACACATTTAATCTTCTACGTAACGTGGGTTTTTTTTTTTCCTGCTTTCAAGATTTTTTTCCTTTGCTTTTGAATTTCAGCAGTAATGTGTCTTGGCAAAGGTTTTTTTGTTTGTTTGTTTTAGTTTATCATGTTTGGAAGTACTGAGCTTCTTGAATCTATAAATTTATAATTTTGTACAAATTTAGGAAAATTTTAGCCATTATTTAATGCAGATTTTCTGCACCCTTTTCCTCTCCTTCTGTGACTCCAATGATATGAATATCAGTCCTTTCGATGTTGACCCGCATTTCCCTGAGATTCTGCGCATATTTTTTTCTCTCAGGTCTTTAGATTTTATACCTATATTTCTATTGTCAATTTTACTGACTCTTTCGTCATCTCAAATCTGCAGTTAAGCCAATCCAGTGAATTGTTACAAATACTGTGTTTTTCAATTCTAAAATTTCCATTGGATTCTTTTTTATAGTTTCTTGGCAGAAAACGTCTATCTTTTTATTCATTTCTAGTGTGTTTAACTTTACCTCCTGGAAAACAGTTACTGCTCTGACATCTACTGGTAAATGCAATATCTGAGTCATCCTGGGATTTGATCTATTGATTATATTTTTCACTTGAAAAGTGGTCACATTTTTCTGGCTCCTGGCATATCAAGTAATTTCAGATTTTTTTCTGGACATTTTGAATACTATGCTCTTAAGCCTTGGGATCCTATTAGAATCCTCTGGACAATGTAAGGTTAATGTTAGGTTCTGTTAAGACTGCAAGTTCTGCCTTGCCTTCTGGGCTTGTAGTGCTTCTGATATCAGTTCAGTAGGTGAAGTCTTTGCTAAGCTGCTTTGGGTCAAGGCCAGTGCTTTCACTGCTCAAGGAACTGTCTATGACGGGTGGTAGTTTAAATTGTAGTTCAGTGCTCAAAGCCTGTTATGTTGTTTTGGGCCTGTCCGGTGCACGTGGAGCTCAAGGGTAAGCATGGGCCTTTGGCAGGTTCAGAACATAGAATCAGAAAGGTCCATTCTCTTTAGCAGGAATCTGTTCTCACCCATCCATGATTTGGAAGCAGAATTTATATACATGATTAGGGCATCCTCTTTCTTTTTTTTTTTTTTTTTTTGCGGTAAGCGGGCCTCTCACTGTTGTGGCCTCTCCCGTTGCGGAGCACAGGCTCTGGACGCGCAGGCTCAGCGGCCATGGCTCACGGGCCCAGCCGCTCTGCAGCATCTTCCCGGACCGGGGCACGAACCCGTGTCCCCTGCATCGGCAGGCGGACTCTCAACCACTGCGCCACCAGTGAAGCCCAACATCCTCTTTCTTGTTCTCTCTTTAATGGGGTTCTTTCTTGATTTTAAGGTAGCAGAAGTTGCCCCAAACTCCACTCACTAGTTCTTTGTTCCAGAAGAACTGCAAGCTTTTTAATGGAGTTCACGATGCCCTCTTTACTAAATGCCACAAAAGTAACTCACTCTTTGCCATTCTCTTCAAAATGCCACCTCTCCTCCACAATATACCTAGTTTTATCTTCTTTTCTGTGCTGCTAAGTTCATCTTGTTTGCATCTTTTGTTCACTGTTTATAGTTAGTATCTGCGAGAGCGTTGGTCCAGTAGCACCTAGACCAAACCAGAAGCGTTAACTCAGCATCTTTACACTTTGTACTTATGACAGTCCTTCAGGGGTTCCACGTACATGTAGAAGTATCTCACTTTTCAACTCGCTGTCTTACTCAAGTTTTATTATTTGTCTGCATTGGGAATTAAAGCGCAATTGCAAAACACGATAGAACTAATTTCCCTCTCCTCTGTGCCACCACATCCACTGCCATTCTAAACTTCTGTCTCAATGCCAAGTTGTGCTTAGTACCCTGACTTCCACTTCCCTGTTGATTTTTGTCATTTGGGGATACTTCTCTCTTTACTTTGAATTTGGCTCTACTTTAAATTTAACTGTCACAATTTATTCACCACTTCCAGGTCTTTTCTAACAGAAGGCTTATGAAGAAGTTAGTTTAGTCTACCATTTTGTCAGAATGAGAACTCTTTCTTGGCCTTCTTTATTATTTTGTTCTTCATTTCGGAACACTCTGAAGCAGAAGCATTATATATACTTGCCATAACAGGCACTGTAACTTGGTAGAAAAGACAATGATGATGATGTTAGTGATTATAACTTCTACTGAAACAAAAATCCCTATAACCACAAGAAAATGGGAGTATTTCTTTTCCTCTATCCAAATGCTGCTTTACAAAAGTGCAATGTATACGGTACAGCTTGGTGAGATCACCATGGTTTACCACTAGCTCATATTATCAGCAGGGCATTGTTACATAAGTACCAGCATGAAATCAGGTACTGTTCACTCAGTATTAGGCAGCTGAATCAGGAACACGTTTCTCTTCTTGTATTGTCCTCAAGAGCTCTTTAAATACACTGAACAGGTATATAAAAGTGAATTCAGTTACTCAGTGCCTTCTGCTTACTTAGTAGGCCTGAAATGGCTTCTAAAAATTAGTTATAACTGCAATCATAGTTTATGTCTGTTTGGCTAAAAGAGGCCAAAGACCTTTTCAAAATCTAGAGCAAATAACTGGGAATGTTTATTTGGGGGATGGAGAAGGTCAACACGAAACTGTATTTCCTCAATAACTTTATCATTTCTGCTTTATTAAAAAAAAAAGACAGAGTGAAACTCCATGCCTATAAGATGTGCCAAAATGCTGATCTCTGTTTTGGTCAATCAGGATATGGTTCTCTGATGCCCTCCGCTCAATACCTATGCTCGCCCATTTGTTTCTCTCTGTTCTATCACCACAAACACACCATTGGCTTCAGTCAGCTATTTTATAAATATGTGTGTTTCTTGTCACTGGGAGACCAAATAAGCAAGAAGATGTGGATCAACAGAATGTCACTCTATTCTCAGAAGAGAAGGACTTTTCAAAGTAGCATAATCCCTTACATCAAAAGTATATCCAATAAGGGGTTAATATCCAAAATATACAAAGAATTCATACAGCTCAACATCAAAAAAACCAAACAATTGGATTTAAAAATGCACAGAGGACCTGAACAGACATTTTTCCAAAGAAGGCGTACAGATGGCCAACAGGCACATGAAAAGATGTTCAACCTCATTAATCATCAGAGAAACGCAAAGCAAAACCACAATGAGATATCACCTCACATCTGTCAGAATGGCTATTATCAAAAAGACAACAAATAAAAAGTGTTGGCGGGGGTGAGGAGAAAAGAGAACCCTCCTGCACTGCTGGTGGGAATGTAAATTGGTGCAGCCACTATGGAGAACAGTATGGAGATTCCTCAAAAATTAAAAATAGAACTACCATATTATCCAGCAATCCCATTCCTGGGTATTTATCCAAAGAAAAGAAAAACACTAATTCAGAAAGACACATGCATCCCAATGTTCACTGCAGCATTATTCACAATAGCCAAGTTACAGAAGCAACCTAAGTGTCCATCAACAGATGAATGGATAAAGAAGATGTGGTGTATATATACACAGTGGAATACTATTCAGCCACAAAAAGAGTGAAATCTTGCCATCTGTGATACAACATGGATGGACCTATTGTGCTAAGTGAAATAAGTCAGACAGAGAAAATCAAATACTGTATGATCTCACTTATATGTGGAATCTAAAAACAAAACAAATGAATAAACATAACAAAACAGAAACAGAATCATAGATACAGAAAACAAACAGGTATTTATCAGAGGGGCAGGGAGTAAGGGGAGAAAAGAAAGAGAGGAGGGAGATGAAGAAGTAAAAACTTCTAGTTGCAAAATAAATGAGTCACAGGTATGAAATGTACAGTGTGGGGATTATAATCAGTAAGTATATAATACCTTTATATGTTGACAGATTATAACTAGACGTATCATGTTGATCACTTTGAAATGTATTGAAATATTGAAATACTATGTTGTGTAACAGGAACTAACACAGCATTGTAGTTCAGTTGTACTTCAAAAACAAACTCACAGAAAAAGAGATCTGATTTGTGGTTACCAGAGGTGGGAGGTCGGTGTGGGGGGAGGGGGAATTGGATGAAAGCAGTGAAAAGGTACAAACTTCCAGTTATAAGATAAGTAAGTGCTAGGGACATGATGCACAATGTGATAAATACGATTAGTACTGCTGTGTGTTAATACATGAAAGTTAAGAGAGTCAATCCTAAGAGTTGTCAGCACAAGGAAATTTTTTTCTAGTTCTTTAATTTTGTATCCATATGATATACTGGATGTTCACTAAACTTACTGTGATCATCATTTCATGACGTATGTAAGTCAAATCATTACACTATACCCCTTAAACTTATACAGGACTGTAGGTCAATTATATTTCAATAAGACTGGAAGAAAAAAAAGGAGCATTAGCGTTGCTCTCAAGGTTGATGTACCTGACCGTTGCGAGCCACTGCGATCTGCCATGTGTACTGCAGTAATCTGCAGGTCATTTGGGAATGCTTCACAAGTAGGCATTTGCTGCACATTATACTACACATGACTTGAGGAAGGTTTCTGAGGAAAGTTTTCTCTTGAGTGTATGGTTAAATAACTTGCTAAAAGAGGAAAAGGACCACTTTGCATTTTGATATGTGGATCAATGCTTTTGGGACCGATTTCTGAATTTCTTGAAACTGGAAATCCTCAGTGCTTTGTTAGTTTCATAGAGATTAAAATGCTATTTTCACTGATCAGATGGAAGATGAACTCATGTCGTATGATTCTTTGAGGTTTGCTGGTGCAACATCTTACCAAGTTCTAGAAAACCACAACCCAGTAGAAATCTAACCGAGAAGCAGACATACAAGTAAGTGCCGGTATTCCATCTCTGATGTGTTGGGTGTTCTCTTTCTCTCCTCATCCTGTCCGAGCTATTGTCAAAGGATCATAAAGGTAATTTCTTCCTGAAACTCTCATAAATAAGACAGATTGCTGCATAAAATTTGCCAGAGACAGGCCACGGTGTTTCCCTATAATGAACTTTTAAATACTGTTTCGACTACTCTTTAAAATCATGCATGATTTTCATAGATAAATTTCATTTATGAAACCTGACTGTGAGTGAAAGGAAATAACCATAAGATAGGCAGAGCATAACAAGAAATAATTTGGGTTTTTCCCTCTTCTAGATAAAAGAGAGGAAAGGAAAATATATACTGCAATTTGATTACAATTATATACTATCTATTCTGAGCAGTTATTAATATTGTCTGATGAGTCAATTCATAGTCCACTTAACCTAACCCCTTTTTTTTTTTTTTTTTGTGGTACGCGGGCCTCTCACTGTTGTGGTCTCTCCCGTTGCGGAGCACAGGCTCTGGACGCTCAGGCTCAGCAGCCATGGCTCATGGGCCAAGCAGCTCCGCGGCATGTGGGATCTTCCCGGACCGGGGCACAAACCTGTGTCCCCTGCATCGGCAGGTGGACTCTCAACCACTGCGCCACCAGGGAAGCCCTAACCTAACCCTGAATGTCCAACTCAGTTTCCACATCCTGTATGAAATCTTTACCTGCTTCTCAGCATACACTTATCCCTCCCTTCCCTGATTCTTTTGGCCTGAACTGCATATACCATCCGTTGTGCTAGTTCTTGTATGAGCTCCTCAAATCAAGGGCAGGTGTGCTCTCTTATGCAAGTTCCTGGTGCCCAGCACAGTGCCTCATACATAAAGCTCCCATCACACTGCATTTAAGTTTGTGATCACTCCTCGGTTTATTCCCAAACTAGACTGTAAACTCCTTGATGGTCAGGATCATGGCTTATTAGCTGTGAAATGCCTGGTATACAATAGCTAATCATAACTATATTCTGAATGTATACATATGTGCGATACTAATGTATACAAATTCACAAAGTATACACATGTACTTTATGAAACATGCAATATATGTAATTAAATAATGATTATGAAATATCTTACATCTCTGATTACACAAGTAAATTCCTTCAGATTAAGAACCATACCTTACCCTCCTCTTGTATCCTTACCCTGAAAGCATCAGAAATAAATTCACTAAACACTTTTAAAATTGAATAATAAGGTATAATTATGAGGAGCCTCAAAATTTAAGCCATGATCCACGTGTCCATAGTGATGTTCAAAACCCCTCTCAGTTCTCATCAAGAAACACTAACTGAGCACTTACTATGTGTCAGGCACTATGCTACTCATTAGGCTAGAAGAATGGAGTAAAAGAATAAAATAGGGAGGCAGCTCCTAAGGAGCTTATATTAGGGTAAGACGACACTTAATATACTGTCATAAGTAATAAATATGGATGTACCCTGGATATTTTGTGAGCACAGGGGAGCACTTATTCCAACCTTGGGTTAATGTATGACTCTCAGAAGAAAATAACACCTTGAAAGACGAGTAAGCATTAGCCCAGAATAGAAAGATGGGTGTCCATCTTAAATGGATCAAAGTGAAAGAAGGCACAAAATGCTAAAGGAATATAATGTATATTTATCAGAGTATGAAATATGAAGTTAAGAGTGAGGGGGAATTAGATGTAGAGGACAACTGGATCAAGACATAAAAGGATTTATATGCCATTCTAAGGAACTTAAACTTCTTCCCATGGCCAATGGAGAGCCTCTCAGTGTCTTGAGGCCTGGAGTGGTATGCTCAGGTGTCCACTGTAGGGACACCGCTTTGGTTGTGGGAGGGATTGATTAAGGAGTTGGAGCAGACTGGAGTAAAAGAAAACACGAAGCTACTGAAATTTTACAGGAAGAGATGGAGAGGGCCTCTACTTGGTTGGCAGAAGTAGGTATAAAGAGGAGCAGAAAGGGAGTACATTCTAGAAACATTCTGAATATATGATTGACATGACCTGGTGACGGATTGAAAGATGGATATGTAGGAGAGAGATGAGTCGAGAATGACTTCTGTGCTCCTGGAGAAGACTGGACCACACACCAGGAGAATCAGAGTACAGAGCAGAGATAATGAGTCCTGTCCAGTGCAGGTGTACAGCCTATATTTAGATATCTATGACTGAATCACAGGGTAGAGGCTAGAACTGAAGGCAAAAGCATATAGGTAAAAGATAAAGACATCAGACTGAATCCGATAACTGATGAGCAGTATGTGAAGACAAAAAAGCAATGCGTTTTCACAATGAAGTCCGAGTAACATCAATATTAAGGAGAAGAGAGATGATGAAGGAGACTTTACGTGGCATGAGTGTAAGAGGAGTGTCAAGTCTTGGACAACATCCAAAGGCATGAACGATTAACAGTAACCAACACTGTCGGGCAGGTATTACTCCGTTCCTCAATGCAAGCATTTTAGCAATGCTCCTCCGTGTTATACCTTGCCATCACACAGTTCCTATTTCTAGTAGATAGCTTTTTAAAGATGAGACTGTCTTTAAGGCACTAAGGATGCGCTAAATCATAATGCATCACAGAATGGAGAAGGGGTAGAAGCATTTGTTCACCACTGTGACCTTCCCAGTCATGCTGGGAGAGCAGAGCAGGCCTGTGGAGGTTCACTTACCGAAGAGTTGATGCCAGCTCAGCATTAATGGAAAGCCACAGATGGTGAGCTGTACGTGATGGGCGTACCCTCCCTGAGACACTTTTGGCAAACTGATGCTCTTGTGGATGGCTATTTTGACTATACCTTTGAAGACCTTAATACTGTGTCTTGATGTATATTCGATGTGGATTTTTAATGTATCTTAGAGTAAACTCTCTGCACAGCTATAGTCTTTTCTGAGCCCCGAAGGGATGTTATTTGTGAATCTTATTAAAAATTAACAGGAATCTATTTCCCATGCTGTGTCTGTCATAGATGAAGAATGGCATGTGTTGATAAGCACAAGCCATTCATTGCTTTCTGGACCCTGAGGCACTGGAAAGCATCACAAATCGTGTGATGGGACTGGCAAAGCTCAATGATTTATCTAAACGATGTTCAGAATTTCACGTGTCAATAAAAGCTCCTTGGTGACTATAAATCCAGAGAACTGTATTCCTCTTTCAAAGGGAAAAATATATTATTCCATGAATTGGGTTCCAATTTATATATTCCTGACTGCACCTGCGTTTTATTCAGGCTTTGTATATTAGAACAAAACCACTCAGGTCAGCATACCACCAATGATGGTTACAGAGTTTGAGAGAGGGCACGTCAGATGAGAATTAACTGAGAAAACCTCGCTAATACTACAGAATCCTTGTTGCAACAGACCATTGTTTAAAGTATTCAAGTTCAATTCATATCCTGCTACCTTGCAAAAATGAGAAGAATGACACCCTCCCCATCAAAACTAGAAATAAAATAAAAGCTTTATGAAACACAGCCTAAAAGTTCTGAGATAATTTTTTCCATCACATGAATATCACAAAGAGATTCAGTTAGAATATCCTTCTCTGTTCATTTCAATATAATTCCCAAGATTATCTGAAATTCAGGGCAAGATAATGATGAAGAAGCTGCAGAAACTTTAAGATGCATTGGACAAGTTATTTATTCTCTATAACCTCAGTTTCCTCGTTTGTAAAATGAAAACAGAATCCTCTGGTGTTAGTGGGAGAACCACATTATATAATGTATATAAATAAAACTCTTAAGATAGTGCTTAGTACATACGGAACAGATGATTAGGGTGGGTATTTTTATTATTATCATTATGGAGATTGCATTAACACTCATTCACTACTTGTAAGTTCATTCTCCCATCTACTAGCAGGTGCCATGGAAAGAATTAAACAGTGAAGAATAATCATGAGAGAAAAACACAAAATGGACTAAATGATATTCATTAAATTTACCTATAAATTAGGAAAAATATTTCTATTATTCAATTTAATGGAGAAATATATGTCTATAGAAACACAGTTTGAAAAAGCATTTCACAAGATATAAAGTAATTAACACACTCTGAAAGATACAAACTACCTTCTATCCAGGGAGAAATTCTCTCCTGCCGTAAGTATTGAGTCTTCATAGAATTTTTTGAAATGTAGAATATTTCTATTCAATCTTTTCTACAACAAAGAAAGAAATAAGAAATAAATTACTGCGATAATTATGTCTGTTTCACCAATCTCATTCTTGTTCAAGGATATGTGCATTCGGTGTTGTGATTTTTATCTCATGTACATAGAAATATAGCCATGTTTTCCGTAATTAAAATTGCTTCTCCTTTAAGTGGGCGTTCATTACATCAGCATGCATCATTTTTCCAGGCGTTCTGCCACCTGAACAAATTTGAGAAACCCCAAGCTATGGTATGAGGATGGCTAATTTCAGGAGTAAGCTGTAAATCTCCAGCAATGAAGAATTATGCTGAGTTTGAAGGACTCCAGTGGAAGACATGATGAAGTGAGGTGGTAGGAAGACGGTATTGTCATAATAATGGGTAGTTAAACAATCAGGATACAGTGCTTGGGTACTTTGTAAAATAGTTCCCACACATAAAAATGCACTGACTGGATGAATGCTGGTATCCCACCAGAAGAGACAAACACCATGACAAGTGTTTATAACAAAGAAACATTCCCAAGCATCACGAGGGAAAAATCCAAATATTCAATATTTATTCTTAATGAAAACCTGAGAAAAGCAGGTAGTAGCAGGAGAATATGACTTAATTATAAACAGAAAAGATGAAACATTTCTGAACCTGACACTATCCCATGAAGAGTTCCAAGAACGTGACATTTAGTAGTCAAGGAGCCACTGTTACGAAGGCATTCACATACTCAATTCACACTTACCTCATCCTGGATTCAGAGGTAGACAAGATGCTGCCTAGGATGACAGATCTCTTAGTATATTTGGAAAACAGATGAGAAAGTAAAACAGTCACTGAACAGTGACTTAACTGATGTAGGGTCACAGATGAGGATCACCTCACTTGGCTTGGGGTTGCCAGAATACTTCCAAGAGGAGAAGACACTTGAGCTGGCCTTGAAGACATGAAGGAATGCCTGGAATGACAAGAAAGGATAGAAAACATTTCAGTACCCAGAGACTCAGAAGTACAAGAGTAGACAAAGTAACTAGGAGGATAACAGGTAGCGTTTCATTGCAGAATATACTGTGTTGAGTAGGAGAATGTCTGTAGGAAGATAACAGGGACCCCAGTCATGAAGCCTTATATAAAAAAGTGATTCAAATATGTCTGGAGTCTAGCTTCTTCTGGAGGGCTGACTCCAGTGTTCTGTGTGTTCTGGCCCAACAGCAGAAGTCAATAGTGTCTCTTATCCATGGCTTGCAATACTTAGGCCACAAGGGCAAATACCAGAATCATCTTTGAGAGGAAATGACCAGCAAATTTTGAGCCAGGAATTTTTGTCTAAAAGTAGCAGGGGATCTTGAGCCAAGCATGAGAAGCCAAGATCTAATGCCAAATGGGAATCTGAGAACTACACAGCTGAGTGCAAAGAGCAGGAGGACAGAATGGGCCAATTGTTATCAATTGGGATAAATTCTGGAGGAAGCTGAAAATCCCACGATGGGATGTTTCAGCACTCTCGGCGGTTTGCTTATATGAGAGGTTGGTCTGACGATCCACAGTAGACGAGTTATTTGGCACACAGTAGGCTCTCTATAGGGTGTGTGATTGTGTTATACCATTTGTCTACTTAACATATGTGCCTATATGTAATGATTCAGCTGAGAGCCAAGAATCTCTAATGGCAGGTAATCATTTAGGATATTTACTAGCCACATGAGTATCTTATCCCTTCAAAATAATTCTGTTTGTCACTGTACATCAAGTCCTACTATAGTGCCCAGAGTAGATGTTCTCTGAACTGAACTGAACTGAAAGAGCCCTCCAATGCAGCCTCCCCGCCCTGCGAGTCCCACCCCACCCACTGGAAGGTCGACCGAAATTGTGGCAGATCAGTGATTTCTACACATTCCTCAGTTTCAATTTTTAAATGGACAGATTCGTTTTTAAAGCAATAATAATACAAGCATCAGCCTTATATCAAAATTAAAATAAACAGTTTTATACAAAACAGTAAACTAGAGTTAAGAAAAACATCAGACTGTATAACAAGATATTGAAGAATGCTTTACAAAGCACTATCTTCATAACAGCAAAAAAAGATTTTTTATCATTAACAAATCATGACAAAGAATTTTTATGATTTAAAATGGGTTTTCAGTTTTACAGATTATTTGTAGATGTATAACAAAACCATGGAATTTTGAGAGCTGAAAGAAAAGAGAGAGCTTGTCTGACTCAATCCCTTGCTATTAATGAATGGAGACCCACAGAATGGTTTACTCCAAAGTTCTTTTTGTGCAACTCTTTTTTCAGTACTTGATGATACACTAAAATCAGGTACAACAGAGTCTTTATTTTCCTTAATTACACGTTTTTAAGTAAAGGCATTGTGCAAAGGTGAATATCTTGGCATCTCCATACTGCAGCACAGAGCAAGGCGTTTGATACAAAGTCAATGAATATTTGTTGGATGAATGAATAAGTGAATGTATGTAGTCTTCATGTATGTAGTCTGCCTATGTATCACACATAGGATTGCTATCTCACTCATTAATAAGCTCACTAATGTATATCCATTCTCTGCATCGTCTATACTAGACTTCATCCTAGAACTCCTTACTTAGTGATGGATACCAGGTACCTGATTTGTTCCATGTTTCTGAATCTAGATTTCTTAAGACCGATGAGTTCATTTGGTCAAAGGTTTCCCCATCTCCTATTCCTAGAAGCTTAACACAATTATCTACCCCTAAGGATCTTACCTTTTTCAGACCAATTCTGAAGACTGGTTGATTATGGATTAATCCCAGCATTAGAATCTCAAGGGAAGCTAAATTGTTTTATACCTGATCCTTCATATTTTTATGGCAAAGATTTGAGAATTTGCTTTGAATGCATGAAATTGCCCTAAGATGAGACATGCCATCAGCACTAAAGTAAACAAAGTCTGTTTCCAGCTAATGTGAAACTGACCAAGATGGCAATCTGAGTTAACGCTTCCTTTTTTTTTTTAAACTATTTACTCAGTACCATTTATATTGACATATAACATTATAGTAGTTTCAATTGTACAACGTAATGATGCCATATTTGTATATATTACAAAATATCACCTTAATATTGTCTCTATACACAGTTACAAAAATTATTTCTTGTGGTGGGAACTTTTAAGATTAATTCTCTTAGCAACTTTCAAATATGCAATAGAGCATTATTAACTACTGTCACCATGTTGTACATTACATCCCCATGACTTATTATTTTATAATGAGAAGTTTGTACTTTTTGACATGTGTGCTCAGTAACAAATTTTTACATAAAATCCAATTAACCCAGAAGGTCACTTTAATACTGGTGCTTCCTTGGGAGATTCACAGAAATATTGGGGAAACCAGTTACCCTCTTGGCCGGTATCGTTCTCTGAAAGACTCGTCTTTTTTTCAGGAACATTTGAAGTGTATCCACACACTTTATTTCCATATCAGTTTGGCTAATACCTGACATACATTGATTGGCACATATTCCAATATTGGTCCAGATAAATATTACTCCTGGGTGGGTAGAGATTTTATTTCAAGATGAAGAAAAGAAACCTGGAAAATGGAGGTGATTTTCAACACCATTTTGTATCTTTATTTCACTTATATTTTTCTAATACGCTGAAATGTGAATTAACACTTTCTTTGATTTGAATCCAGAAGAGGCCAGGTTGAACCACTAAGCCATTCAGAAAAACTGTCTAAAAGACATAATCCACTAGCCAATGTTCTTTGTAAACAGATGACCAGAGATACTGGCTTAATACTAAAAGAATAATCAATACTTTTTTTCATTAGATTTTCTTGCAGAAGATCCCTGAGGTGAGGGGTCAATAGGGTATTTATTCCTCAGAGCTCACAAATAAATAGGGTTGTGTGGGCTAAATATTATTGGGATTGTGATCTTCGGTGGGACCACTGCTTGAGACATATTCTCCTGCCAGTAAGAAGGGGAGGAAGCAGCAGTTGATAACAGTGGGAGTCTTAAGCTATGGGACAGCAAGTTATCGCCATTCCCTTGCTTTCGTATCCCATAGAATTCACTATGCAAAGCTCTGACAATGCTGTTGAATGAATGCTATAAAGAGAATTTTCAAAGAATTCTCTCTGCGGCAGAAGATACAATGGCAATTTTTTTTGATGTTTTAATTTTTGTTCTTATTTTCAATAGAAAATGGAAATTAACAATAGTACCATTCTTCTCACAATTTGGATTCCTTCCCTTTCAGTGAAACTAATTTCTGTGCCTGTTGGTTATTCATATCGTAGCAGAATAATTACAGAAAAAAATGCTCACCTGTCATTATGCAATGCTCTAGATGAAAAAACTAAGCATCTTTCTTTTAATAACAGAAACATGTAAAATATAATAGGAAGGTATCCTTTACAAGAACAGTTTATGTTTTCTCTAAGGCACCTGTTTTATTCTCCTATGAGATTGTATTCATGTTTCAAAAGTCTTATTCGTCAGGATATTGAGTAACTTGATAAGTTGCTATTATTTAGAGCATATATTAAATAAACATATTTGCAATGAGTTGACTGAAGAATTTAAGTTCATTGGAGTGTTATGATGAAATAGATTTCTTTGTTCTAGTAGCTGCCCTCCACTATCGTATGTTGAATCTAACCTTCCCCTTGGGTAAAAGATCTCTTCATAATATCTTGGGTCAGATTCCAAAACTTTCCCGATATGTATTGATGTTAGAATTTTCTCATTTCAATATTTAAGCCAATATTTAAAACTATAACACCAAACTCTTTATTAAGTTTGTCTTCATCCAATGTTTCATGCTAACTAGACATGAGCTAAGCACTCTGCAGATGTTATTCCCTGACAGAACACTATAAAGCAAGTATTTTCATTATCCCCATTTTACAGATGAGGAAATTGAGGTTCACAGAGGTTAAGTTACTTGTACAATATGCATAATAATGAGCAGCAAGTAACCTTAGCTGCCTAATTCCACAGCCTGAGAAATTTCCAGTAGAATACAATAATCAATAGTAAAGGTTTCATATCACCATTTTATGACAGACCATTTTTTAAAAAGAAAGGCATTTGTAATTGTCTGTAATTGACATTCCTTAAACATGCATCTTGCTTATTTCCCATGAGGCTCCAGACGTTAAAAATCTATAAATTTATTTTCTCCCTTAAGAAAAAAGGCCCTATTTCATTTTTCTTCAAGAACCTTTGATGTGACCAATTTCTAACACCCAATCATTATAAATACATCAATAGATCAGCAATGTCAGTATTATTAAGTGTTTTATATGTGGACAGTATTAACTGTAAAATCAAGATTCCTTATTTACAAGTTACATAGCTGAACATAACAGAGACCCTTTGGCCTTTACTGCTTCTTTTCCATGTTATTCAAAGAGGTATAGCAGGGTTTTGTTTTGTGGGGTTTTTTTTGTTTTTGTTTTTGTTTTGACAGTCGTTCCAAAAGTACACATTTCCTATTTTGCCACATTGATTCTTTTCTTGGACCTATGTTCTCCATTTCCTTTGGTTTCTGTTTGACTTCTAAAGCATCAACAATTGTTAGACATTCACTTAGCTTGTCATTCATCCACCGTTTTTACTTCCTTGGCCAACAGTTAACCTTCAAAACCATGTTATCTGGAATTGCTGACATGTGTATTTTCAATTTTCCCCAAGTACTCCCTTAGCAGTTTTGTTGTAAAGTGAAGACCAACACGTTCCTTTTCAAAGACCAACTTAGAAGAAGCTCTGCATAATCTCCCTTTCAAAACTCTCATGATTTTTTTTCTCTTCTTTTGATAATACATTACTTTTGTTCTACTGCTCAAGTCTAATGTATATCTGAAAGCCCTTCTAAGTGTTCTTGACATTAGATCATTTACTCTGAACAATACTTGATATTAAATACTATATGACTTGGAATTCCCCAAAGAATTTAAAGAATCTTAGCAAATATGAAAAACGTTCATGTTTACCTTAACCAAAATAGATCAAGGTGTGTAATGAGATCCTTTCAACTAATGCCCATATGGTCATGCAAAGTTCAGCTTACCTTAACAACTCAATTTTTTAGGGTAAACAAGTTTAATTGTTGCTATAACTAGGCAAGTGGGACCCTCAAATTCAACATCTATCATCTAAAATTCCAGCGCTACTACTTATTTGCCCAATAAATTATCCAGATCATTTCATTTAAATGGAACCTTTAAGGTTTTGACTGTTAATCTCTACTTCACTTTACTTTTTGACCCCCATCTGAATAATTGTCCTTTAAGCAAAGGTACACGGAAATAAACTGTAACAGACACTTTTTAATTCCATGGTTTTAAGTGTGATTGGTGTGTATAGAGTTTACCATGTGGAAGATATTGAAAAAGCAGATGGGGGGAAAAGGGAAGTTGGCCAGGTTATTGACTTTTCTTAATAGACTTTATTTATTAGAGTAGTTTTAAGTTCACAGCAAGATTGAGGGGCAGATACAGAGAGTTCCCATACACTCCCTGCCCTGATACATTCGTAGATTCCCCACCATTATCAACATCCCCTGCCAGAGTAGTACATTTGTCACAGCTGATGGGCCTATACTGACATATCATTATCACCTAACAATCATAGTTTAGATTAGGGTTCACTCTTGGTGCTGTACATTTTATGGGTTTGGATACATTTATAAAGACATGCATTCACCATTATAGTATCGTACAGAGTAGTTTCACTGTCCTAAATATCCTCTGTGTTCCACCTATTCATCCCTCCCTCTGCCCTAACCCCTGGCAACCACGGATCTTTTTATTGTCTCCATAGTTTTGCCTTTTCCAGAATGTCACATAGTTGGAATCATAGAGCATGTGGCTTTTTCAGATTGGCTTCTTTCACTTAGTAATATGCATTTAAGTTTCCTCCATGTATTTTCATGGATTGATAGCTTATTTCTATAATACATGGAGAAGAGTAAAGTTCTTCACTATGTCAATCACCAGGAGTAAAAGTCCAAACAATTCTGCCCTTTGCATCTTGGTGTCAGAGTCACCAAGGAAAACACAACACAGTCAAGCACTGGATGGAGCCACACTTTACTTAGATAGAAAAGAGACAGAGCTAGATCAGCTTCAGCAGTGGGTATTGGTACCCCATGGCCAGAAGGTCTTTCCCCTACTCTTGCTACAGTGCAAGGAACCCCATCCATTCTTGCTTGGAGAACAGATAAAGCAGTGGGGTTGGCCAAGTGCCATATGACACACACTGTTTAAGCAAAGACAAAGAGTAGTCACTAAGCCAGAAACAAGGAAGTATATTTCCACACAAGGTGATAAGCCCAGTACAGGCTGTGTGGGCACTTTAACTCTTGGTAAGGAAGTGTTCCAGGCCCTAAGGCCAGCCTTGTGCAGACAAGTGGGGGCAGAAAGACTGAGTGCATGATACTGCCATCTCCAACAGATCGTTTGTGTTTTTATCAATGAATTTTAAGAATTCTTTGTACATTTTGAATCTGCATTTGCAGAGCAAGATTTTCAAAGGCCTTTCTATTGCATTATCTCGTATAATTTTCATGATGATTCTGTTATTCAGACAGCACAGTTATTCCTCTCGTCATCAGGCAAATGGTGAGACCAAACAAAGAGAGGTTACACTGAGAACATAAACAAGAAGATGTAATTCCTTTATCTGGGACACCAGCTTACTATGGAATCCAGCTTGCTTTCCTTGAGACCACCGAAGAACTTTAATTCTCTGAGTGCTATGTAGTTAGCAACTGCATTAGGAACTGTCTCCAAGTTCATTCAAATACTTTCAGATTTCCCTGTTTTCCTATCCTTCTTTAGGCACTTTACCTGACTTACAGTGGGAAAAATAAACCTCCAAAATTGGTGGGCTTGACTCATGTGCAATGGAAAATGACTCCATTGGTTATGAGGTATGATGTGAGACATCTGCTAGAATAATTTGGCTACTACTGGCTGTATGACTCTTTTATTCTTTGTATTTTTAGTGATCATTTTATGTGACTTAATTATTTTCTCAACTAGACTGTAAATGCCTCTAGGGAAAAAATGATAATTTATACTTTGTATTCTTAGCACCTACGCTTAAACATAGGTAGTCACTAAAATGAATTTTTGTTGATGATGTTTATGTCGAAAAGAGTTTGATGTATGCATGCAATATGGATCCAACTGTTTCCAAATGAATAAAAATTGCTGAATGAATAGCTTCTTTCAGGTTACTAAATGTACCATGCAACCTAGGCATGGCTCAACATCTGCTATATTGGGGCTTTTTATATTGTATCATGTTTCATATAGGAAATGTTGCTATAATACTAACTTTATGATGTTTTTCTCCATTGCTGCATAGTATATTTTGATCTATATGAAGTTCATTCATCCAGAAAACACTTACTAATCTGCTTTTATATGCCAGACACTGGATATGAGCTCAGCACATAGGATATGCATAAAATTGGCTCAGACTTTAAGAAACTTTACATTTTGTAGTTAATTTAAAACATGCTGTGCATTCCTTATTTCTTCTATTTCCTCTTTTGCTCCTTACTTCCCATTTCTCCTCAACTTTTCTCATGTTTGTTTATATAGTTTAGCAGCAGCTGGTTAATACCAAGAAGGCTTCCATTTATTGCGTATTCAGAATACCTGTGCTAAGTGCTCTTCACACAATGCCTCACTGAATTTCATTTTAAGCCTTGGAGCAAACCTACTAGGTGGCTATTATTGTCACGTTCATTTTACAGCCTAGTAAATAAAGGTTTGGAACAGCTGGGTAATTTGCATAAGACCTATAGCTCATGTGGGAGAGCCAGGATTGAACCCAGGTCTTCTCTCTTCAAATTCCACTTGCTTACCCACTAGGCCATTACTGCCATTTAAGGATAAAGTCACTCATTTATATAATGATAGACCTTTGGTGGCACGCACACTTTTATTTTTCTGATGTACGTGAATCGACAGAAGAACACGTAGAGACTAGGAAAGATGTAGAGAGGGGCTTAAAACAATATCCAGGAGGGCCAAAGGAAGTGACATTATTTAGGTGGAAAAAGAAAACTGACGGGATATAACAACGTTTTGTCTTTAGGGCTGTCATGTGGAAAAGGAATTTTACTTGTTGAACACTACTCCAAGGATAAGGCTAAGAGAAAGTTACATGTTAAAAAGAAACAAGTTTGGGCTCGGTATGAGGAAAGATTTTCTGATAGAATTGTTATAGAAGAAATTAATCCAGAAAGAAGAGAATGCAATTTGTGCAGAAGTTCAAACATTAGAGTGTTATGGAGGGGCCTCAGCAGGACGGGGAAGTGGAAGAGATAGTGACTGTGGTCCTGCCTCTGACTCCAAAGGCGGAAGAGCTGAATCACTGGTGGTTCTAGCCTTAGAACATCCCCCAGGATTAGCCCCACCGAGCAGTAGATGTCACTGTTTCATAGAAAGAGAAGTAAAGAGGCACCTTTCTGATTGTAAATAGGATACTTTAGAAAGATGTATTCAGATCTCCCTCTATTTTTGATGGAGAGGAGATTCTAAAAACTATTTGGGATTAATGTTGTAGCTAAGAAACATGCAATGAGAAATCCAAGACTGTACAGCATTTTGCTGAAGAACTTAGGCTTTATTTTTATTGGAAGGCTTAGCTCAACATTGTAGTGGAAGATTATGCTTGTTCCAAAGAGTCTCCATGCATAAGGTGAGATATAATAAAGGACAAAAAGTCTTGTTCTGATGGTGCTGCTGGTATTAAGGGTGATATATATGTACACACACACACGCATTTTGAATCAGTGCTTTTTTTATCTTCCTTTCTGGCGCTCTATTCTTTCTGTGCTTAACCCAAGCTCTTTAAGGAAAAGGGCGTGACATGAGGCATATTGACTAGGATTTTGCATTTCTCAGTTTGTAAGACACTCGAACTGAGATCACCATGAATCAAGTTCCAGGCAGAAGCAGCTTTTCTTGGCAGAGTTATCTGTAAAACCCGAAGGTTGGGACTGAAGTGACTTCTCAGCCTCAGAGAAAATTACAGGGTCACTGACACTGTTTAGCAATAGGAGACAGCAAAGCCCTCTGGACCACATTTCAAATGTACCCTCTTCCCTCTGCTTTATCTCTTCAGTTCAAAGATCCCTACTGGAGCACAGATCCTCATCTGACCTGTTTCCCTGAGGAGCTTTTCTCAGGGTAGAGGTTTCTTTCACTTCAAAGAGACTTCAAAGACAGCGAGAAGGAAAAGAGTAGAGGGGGTCCTTTAAACCTGCTCTCTGCATTGGCTGTGAACTACTCCAACCATGGCTTCCTAAGAACTTATAAATATATGTAACTCCTGGTTCATTTTCTTAAGAAGCTTATATTCTCAGAGGAGGGATGCAACGTAGACAAATGACATAATAAAAAGTGGAATGCACCCTAAAAGTAGAACAAAGAGCAATATGTTTTAAAATAGGAAAGTGAGCTGGAATAATCACAGAAGGTTTTTTATGGAGCATATGAAACTTTAATTATAGTGCTGAAGGACGGGCAGAATTTTGATACATAGAAAATGCAGGGGAATGACATTCCACAAAAAAAGAAATGGTCATAATGTAAGTTCAAAGGTGGAATAGAAAGGGATTTGGGGCTCCTGTTCAGATTGGTTGAAATGTAGGGTTCCGAAAAAGGAAATAAAATCAAACCAAAATCATGATCATGATATTGCTTTGTATGTGAGAACTGACACTGAATGATTTTCAGGAGAGAAATAATAGTTCTAACAGGGATGCTTTAGCGAGATTATTACAGTATTGATTTATGCTGTCACATCATTTGCTATACAATGGTGATCTTCTTCGTAACAGGAGGCCAGATAATCTGTTGAGAGTAAAGAAGGTGCAACTGGGTTCTTTAAAAGAATGTAGATTTGGGGAAGTTACTATGGCAATTTCAATCTAGCAGGAGAGAAATAAAACTTGGAATGAGGACCAAGCAGACTGAGGTCAGAGAGCACAGATTATGTAGCATGAGTTAGTAGCTGCCAACATAACACTGTAATTAGCAGTATTGGAATGGAAACCTGGAAAGCAGACGGTGGCAGCAAGTGAAGGCTAGGAACGTGCATGGTGAGTAGGGTAGAGAACAAAGAAGGAATTCTACGGTTTAGAGAGGGCAGGATTGAGAATGGCTGAATCCTAGCTTCTGTTCAGGTGGAATGGTAAATAAAGCTTATATGGATATCTACCAGTCCAAGGACCTATGTGTGCCAGGCAGTAGGTTAAACAATTAATTTTTACACACTCTGTGAATTAGATGTCGAGGTATTCATTTTACGGACAAGGAAATGAAGAGTTGGTAAAGGACTGGTACGACTGGTATGGGACAGAATTAGGATTCTAACCCAGGTCTGCCCGATGGAGACAGAAGAAAGCAGTTGGCGGTTTCCTCGAGAGTGAAGGTAGTGGAAGGAGTGGTCTCTTTTGGAGAAGTCTGGGTCAAAGCACGCCAGGGGGCTCTTAGGATGTAAAAGGAGGGTAATCCAATACATGCCGAGGGGAGCTCAGCTATGGTTCTGATAAGTATTCATTTCATATCTTAGATGCTATGATAATGGGATTCTTCAAAATTTACACAGCATGGTAAGATTGCCTCAGCCATGGTAAAAATAATAATAAATCTTAGGATCCGAGTGGCTTTCAGGAGGACCATGAGCTGACATTCCAGTGTTATTGTTGGAGTCGCTCACGATCCTGTGAAGGAAAAAGACCACTTTGACCAGCAGGAGTGACTCTGCTATAACCACAGGCCCATCGAGAGATAGCCTCACGTTGTGAGTAGGAGTACTAGAACACCTGAGAGCACGTGGCTGAGAGTGGGAGACAGCGCCAAAGCAGGAAACAAGGAGACGGAGGCACGTGCGGACCAGGTCTGGGGGTGGGGTGGGGGGGGCGGGACATCCTCCTGCTGGCCCTGCCTGCTTGGCCGGTCCCAGCCACTACAGAGGGATTTGCAAAGCAAGTCCCACGGGAGAAGGAGCGCTGAAGCTTGGTCTCCTTCTTGGCTCCCAAGGCTGCCCTGCTATAAGTGTGGTACTGCTTATAACAGACACTAGTGGTGAAGAGCATGCACTCTGCAGTCAGAACTGCTTTGGGTTCCCAGCCCTACCACTTCCTAGCAGGTAATTTTGGACATCAGCTCTCTCATTTCTATAAAAGTGGGACTAAGATATCTCTCTCTCTCATCAGCTACTTGATATTAGCCCAACAACTAAGAGTACAGTAACCGGCACTTTGCATGAATCAATAAATGGTAGTGGCTACTTGCTGCTAGTAAATGATGGAAAAAAGGAAAGAAACTGTCTAACAATAGAAGTTGGCTTTACAAATTCAGACTACTTTGTATAAAGTCACTAAATAGTATTCATGGTAGGAGGGTTGGAATAAAGTGAGAGACAGGGTGGGGATGAATTACGGATTGTTCTTTTGGCTTTTTTGTGTATTTTATGTTGCTTTTGTAATAAAAAAAAAAGGAGAAAAAAGGGGTTGAAAGCAAAAGCATAGCTATAAGGAACATTTTCAGGTTTATGTTTCACACTGTTCTCTAAGTCTCAAATTCAAAATGCTCCAAAGTTTACAATATAACACTTTTGGTTCATTTAGTGTTTTCACTTCATTATAATACCATATACCTAGTGATTTCAGAAGAGATACATTTGCTCATATATACCTTTAGGGCTCAATCTATATGACTCCAAATTTTCTCCGCTCAAAGACAACTGATTTTTTTTTCTTCTGTTTCACTTCACTTCTTGTCCATATAGAAACATATACCACATATTGTAATCATGACGAATATAGACTTTGTATTCCTTTTCTTTCACTTAACGCTTTTCGCGTTGCCCCATTGCCTCCATACTTAAAACTTTTCACGGCTGCTTAGTAATATTCTAACAAGAACTGTGATCTTATCTGTCCATTCCTCTGAAGTGTAACATTTCGGGTCCTCCCACATTTTTACAAGGATGAACCAATCCGGCTGCCACACACGTTTTCACAACTATAACCTTTTTCTCCTTGTGAACTGTTGCCTTAGGATAAGAATTTTCAATGGTAGGGAAATATTTTCTGGTTCTTAAAATTTACTGTCAGATTGTTTTTCAAAATGACTGTGCACATTTACAGTGCCAATCTCCTGGCAGCTGCCACAGCTGCTTCATCTTCTGGCCCAAGCTCACAGGATCCCTATTATCATTTTAATTTTCGTTTCTTTAATTACTAGCAGGTTGAAGCATTCTAATTTATATGTTTACTTTCTTATGTTTCCTCTTAGAGCTCTGATATTTATAAATAAATGTAACCTTTCGAAATGTGACTGGAGACAATAAAGTCCTTTTACTGTTGGCGTTTCTCTATTTGTGTTCAATTTAACCCAAAATATTCATTCCTCTTTTCAAGTGCCCCCCAAATGCCAAATGCCATAATTGGAGAATAAAAGTAGAAAACAAATATATAAATTGTTTTGTTTCTGTGTCATTCCACAGTCAGGAAAGAAACCGAAGGCCTCAGTAGGTCCTTTCTCAACGTTCTGAGACCTGACGGCACCCATTCAATAGTCTTCTGATGAAATTAGTTTGGGGACATTCAAAACAGTCATATTCTGGACAACAGATTGGATTACTGACCAGGATCAACCCTTAATGGGCCAGTTAGTTTGGTTGTTATAGCAACAAAATTTGATTTGACATTCAGTTATTCAATCAACGGCTCAGCAATAGACCTGCAAACAGTACATTCTGTTGAGACTGAAGGCTGCCTTCCCCTCCTTTATAAACCTTATGCCAACATCCATTTGAAAATTTTCAGAGCTTAGTATTTCATCTGAAAAATTTCAGGGCTTAGTATTTCAAATTTGAAATGTGTTCTCCACCGCTTCCTGTAAAAGGTCTGAGCTCTTCCTTGAGACATCTGTGTCACCTTAAGTCAGAAATCCTAAAAGATGTACGTGGGTGCACAACTGGATATAATACTATGCCACTCACTAGATCTGAACCTTGGGAAGCTGAGGGGATTTGATCTACTTTACTCAGTTTTATAAGAGAACCAGAGAAGATGGCTGCCCTGGAGGATCAAGTAGTTTCTCTTTCTTCTGGAGCTTCCTGAGTTTTACCCTTCCCTTCATTAATCATTCTGAAATTGACTCTTCCTCACGGCTCATTGAGTTAAATGGGATCAATCACAACATTTCAAACTGTTGTGATGTCATATATATGTCAACACAGACCTAAGAGGTTACATATACTTTTACCATTTGGGGTAAATGCATTATAGATTGGTAACCCAATATGCTAGTAACCCCTTAGGGAAGTAAATATGGTATTTAACTGTAGCTCTAAAAGTAAAACTATACCTGCATGTCTGTTTGTTCCACTTAAAAGAAGTTTTACCTTCTATCTTTAGCTAAATGTTACTTATACAACTACACAAAAAATGCATGACATTTTTCATCCAAGAACCTATTTTGAATCCAAGTTAAAACTGTACATGTATGCATTTATGAAGGCTTAGAATTAAAATAAGAAACTTAGGGGTGGGGGTGATGCTTGATTGAAGCCAACTTATGAGGTCCACCACCAGTAAAGAAGCTATAAATATTGTCTCCTGCTGCTTTTGTGGCAACATTAAAAAGTGTGTTGAACTGAATCTAATGTATCTTCCTGTGAGTTCTTCCACAAATTATGATACACGTTGTAAGTATGTATATTCTATTTAAGAAAACAATGATCTAGATACATTTTGATTTTAATTTCTGAGCTTCTTTATGAGGGGTCACTTTATTTTTGCTAATCTTTGTCCAAGAAGACAATGCCACCACCCATCAACCAATGTACAATATACATTCTGAGGGCATTTATTTGCTTTTCCAGTAGTAGGGATGGATTTGGTTTCTTACGTATTATTCTACTTTCTGTTTCCAAGCAACAGTATACACGGGAGAAATGGTTAGAATTTAGAGCACAACAAAGCTAACTGACCCACAAAATGATTGAACCCAGAACACTGTCCTGTTCAGTTTGCCAAGTCAGTTTTCTGTTACATGGTAGCCTTTTGCATGGCAAGCTGGAGTTGGTTACTCAACCTCATTTCTTTAAATCAAGGAAGAACTAATGGTCACTTGTAAACAAGGTTGCTTCTTTCTACTTGCTTTGCTATTGACTACATGCCTGAACAATTAAGCAAATTTCATGAAGCAGTTTTTAAAAAGAACTTTCTTCTAACCTTTTTCATAATATCAAAAAGCTGGGAGGTTGGCTGATAGCTCCTGACTTTGCTTGGATAAAGGCGTTACATTATTACACTCTCATGCAAGAACTTTGTAGCCCAGAATACCGAACCAGCTCCTAGATGGAGAGAACTTTCCTAACTATGTGTCCCTATGTTCTTTTAAAGAACACATTACTTCTATTTTTTTTTATAAACTAGTTTCAAACTGAGGTCACAGGTAGTGTTTCAAGAATCAAGGTCATGTGGCTTAGGGCTTTAATCTTTGAGGCTGACATATTCCACAGATTGATACTGATCTCTCTCTCTCTCTCTCTCTCTCTCCTCTCTCTCTCTCTTCCCCTCCTCCTTCTCCTCCCCTTCTTCCTCCTATTCCAATCTTTTCCCCCAAGCCCCTCTCTTAAAACTGTTTTTGGTATCAAATGTTTTCTTTTGGCTGTTCTTACTGCATTTGGAATGAAGCTAACTCCATGATTGCCTTGGGATTGCCTATGGGGATTCACACAGGCTCGGGCAACCTCCCTGAACAGGGTGATGAAAGCTCCCTCAAGCCCCTCTACTAGGGAGGGTCTCCTGGGCATCTACCCCACCAACTCCATCAAAGCACAAAATGCAGATCCCCAATCAAATACCTGACTCTTTTCTTGAAGTTACCTACCTTTGTTCATCTCTTTCTGCTCCCTAGGGTAGAAGGTAAAAATTCATTTTTGTATAAATACTCTCATGGTCATTCTTTTCAGTTCTATATCCTTTCAAAGGTCCCTTCTTTGCACCTGGACAACTCCAGAAGAGTGGTGCCAGGGCATTTGATATGTATGGTTTACACTGTGACCATTTAACCATGCTATTCAGCTACTTATGTCAGCCATTAGTCTTATCAGTTTAGCTGACATTACTTTAAAGCTTTCAAATCTCGTTCAGCTTTAGTTATAGCTAATATAAAAAGAAGATTTGGACAGATATGAAATTCAGTGCTACAGATAAATGGATTCATTTAAGAGCTGAGCAGAAGATGACTTTCCAATAAATACCCTGTCTGTCCTAAATTCTCAATGAATTGTGGTGTGACCATGTAGGCGTGCACACTCTAAAATAACAAGGGTTACCATTTTTAAAACAAATGCATATGGATAATTCAGGATCAATAATCAAACATATTCTATTTCTGATATCTCAGACCACTGTCAGGAAAAGAAAAGGTTCATTTTGGAAAGAGACCTTACTTTTTTCCCTCACACTCTGATGATGAAAAACACTTGATCTTGGCTTTCTTGCCTGGAAAAAAGAGCGCCTGTGCAGATTTGGATTTAAGTCCTGGCTCTGCCTCTAGTTGTTTTGACCTTCAGCAAGTCACAACCTCCTTGTCTGTTTCTTCAACACTGCGTGAGCAAAGTAGATTTTCATAACCCTTTCAGCGTAAAAAGTCTAGAGCTAATGCAAAACTGAAAGGATCCATCAATTCAGAAATAATTAAACCATTTTATTTTTCATTGTGCATTTGTGAAGCAGTCACACTACATGAGTTGGACTGGTATTAAGTAGAAGACCCAGCCTCAGCTGGGTCAGCTCAGCACTAGGATTAAAGGTGCATTCAGTCAACCTCCTAAGAACTCATCAACCAGGTGCTGTTCCACAAAGGCTCCTTCCAGAAACTTATCATAGGATATTGTTCTCGAGAACCCATCAGTCTACCTGGGTCCTCCTGATAACTATGGCTAAGTAATCGTCACCCTTTATAACTTATTTCTGCAGTCAAGAAAGAAAAGCTACTGCATCCAAGACATTGTTTGGGCCAGTGTGGGAGATGCATTTATGGTCTACGTTTTTAAAGATCAAACTTTGAAAGATTCTTAGCAATAAAGCAGGCTATAGTACACATGCGAAAATATATTTTTCAATGGCAGGAAAAAAATTCCGTCTTTTACAATAGCAAAAATTTTGGAATCAGAATCTTTGATTAAAATTCAAATCCCTATGAAGCTTTTCATGTTTCTTATCGCTGAAAAAAATCAGCAAACATTTTTGCTCAAGAGGTACATCTCTAACTCCAATAGAACCTGCATATTTTCCCCAACAACTGTATCAAAGCAGTAGTGTTAGCTAGTCTGGGAATAAATAATACTGATTTTAAGCCTCACCATAGTCTTAAGCCAAATGATATTGCCAACAGCCCAATGAAGATTAGCTCTAATGGAGAAGAAATGACAGCCTGCAAAATTTCTTCTCAAGTTTCTTTCAATTGTCAGTGAGTCAAAACCACAGTCACTAACGCAACAGCTCAGAAAGAGAGGCGGAGTTGAAAAACTTCCAATAACTGTCAAAGAAAATTCTAGTCTTTCTTAAGTTTTTAAATTAAGTTTTACTCATGTCAACCCCATCAACAAAAAGGAATAAACTAAGACTGTGTTTATGTGACACCACAACAACTAGTCAATTAAGTGGGGAGTGAACTCAAATCTTTTGATTGACTCAATTTTATACTTTCAGTTTGCTATTTCAGTGTATTTAATTGGTCACAGTCTTAACATGGGCATATTCATTCAATAACATTCATGTGGCATTTGATCACTATTAACAACTTTCCTGGAGATCTAAGAATATATAATACAAAGGCTCTGAGTCCACTTAAGTGCATATTAATTTCTGAAAAGCATTTTTGCTTTGAGCTGTCACTGAGAAATCATGCAAATGAAACCAATGTAAAGATGGTGGTAAATATGGTATCCAAACAAATTAGGTCCAGATTAATTTAAACATTGCTAGGGTAGAAAGAACAAATCTTACTCCTTTGTTATTCAAAGATGAATATACACACATACACATGAAAAATGGTGAGTATATCAATCATATCCTGTTGTAATTATAAAACTGTACTTTGAAGAATAAACCATAATGTTTTACATTGGCACTTATAGTGATCAAAAGCAATATCTTCTTATTTACCAAACAAATTATTAGATAGGAATCATATTTCACCTATAACATTGCCTTGATGTACAATTTATATATGTGGCAGACTCTAAATATTAGCTGTATTTGGTCAAAAATAATATAATAATAAGTATTTATTTATTTCAAAGAAATTTTGTCTGGTCTAATGAAAAGAAATTTGAACATGGAATCAAAATATTTGCGGTTATTACCAGGCTTATTGCTTCCTAGCTGCTTGACCTTGGGAAGGTCATTAATCTGCCTGAACTTTGGTTTCTTAAAATGGAAGTGAAAAAAAGAAATCTGCTTCACAAGTTTGGATAAAAATTAAATAGTCAGTGGACATAAAAAATGTGTTATAGAATGATAAAGCACCATAAACTGTCATTATTATTTATAGTACGAAAGTGTAAATACTCAGTAAAAATAATTAGTAAAATGCCTACTATGTGCTACACAATATGTGAATCATTAGTCTTTATAGTTATCTTGCATAATGGGAGGTTTTAATGCACATTTTTAAGAAGTTGATAGATTAAGCAGGCAGAAACAAACCTTAAAAATATAGAAGAGAAGATGGGAACAACACAAATAACAAGTTTTATCTAATAAATGTGCGGGTGTCTAACAGTATTCAACATGGGCAGAATGCATATTTTCATCCAGAACACACCATGCATTTACAAAAGGTGACCGCACACTGGGCCATAAGACATGTCTTAACAAATGTCAAAAAAGTTTATTACGGTCATAGCATCTAACCAAGATGTGATTTAATTAGAAATCAGGGGAAAAAAGTAAGTGTGTTAGTTTTCCATTGGTGTGTAACAAATTACCACAGACTTAGCTGCTCACAACAGCACCCATGTATTATCTCATAGTTCTGTATGGCAGAAATCTGAGGAGGGTTAAATGGTTTTCTGCTCAGGATCTCCCAAGACTGTCATCTACATGTGGGCTGGGCTGGACTCTGATCTGGAGGCTCTGGGGAAGAACCTGCTTCTGTATTAGTCAGGATCCTCCAGAGAAACAGAACCAACTGGATAGAAATACAGAGATACATACAAGAGGAGATTTACTACAGAATTTAACTCACATGGCTATGGAGGCCGAGAAGTCCACAATCGTCCATCTGTAAGCTGGAGGTCCAGCAAAACTGGTGGTGTAATTACTCCAAGTCCAAAAGCCCAAAGAGCAGGGGCACCAGTGTCTACCGTTCAATAAGGTTGTGTAGATAGAAAATCTAAACAATAAATTATTAGAATTAATAGGATAGTTACCAAGTTCGGGAAATGAAAAATAAATGTAGAAAATTATTGTATTTCTACATATCAGCAACAATGGAAGAATTAGATACTGAAATTTTTTAAATGTATCACTTAGTCACAAAAACATAAAATAGCTACAAATTTAATACAGATACACAAAATCTTCTGAAGGAAATTTTTAAACTTTGAAAGACTTTAAAAAAGGCCTAAACAAATAGATAGATATCCCACATTGATGGGTTGGGAGACTCAATAAATAAAATAAATATTTCCATTATTTCCAAATCGATGTTTTATGCAATTTTAATCGAAATCTCATCAGATACTCTTTGGTAAAAGTGATATGATTCTAAAATTTATATGAAAGCAATGTATAATACCTAAGATGACACTGAAAGAGAGAAGATGTGACTACTTACTCTTCAGGTACTTAGAATAATTACAAAGCTATAATAATTAAAGCAGTGCAGTACGGAGCATAGAGAGACAAATAAACCAGTATAACAGAACAGAGTCTGTTATTTCTAAATGGACATGATATATGACAGAGGTGCAGATCAGTAAAGATGACCAGTAAATATATGGTACTGGAGCAACTGGTTATCCATATGGGGGAATAAAGTAGTGGGATTCCTACCTCGTACTGTAGACAAAAAAAAATTCCACTTTGATTAATGATCTAAATGGGACAAATATAAACCTTAATATAGAAGAATATCCTTGATTTTGAAATATGCAGGATTTCTTTGAAAAAAATAAAAAGTACAAAACAGAATGATATTTAAAAAACTGGCACATATATGAACCATGTAACAATTCCTATCTTATCCTACTATCATCATATTTTGGTCAACTTAGGGAAGAGGCATGGTGCCAGAAGCAACTTCCTAACTTCAGCCTCTTCTCCTTGGCCATGCCAGCAGCACATCAGGACCAAGCTGGAATAAAATACAGATGCTGAAGAGAGTTTTAGAAGAGACTGCAGAACATAAGAATGTGGACAAAGAGAAAGGAGAAAACTAGAAGAAAGTTCAAGGGGAGAAGCTGCCCCTCTGTTCAAGCCCCTTTTAGCCCTTTAGGAGCTCATCACGTTCCAAGGGTGGTTCACCATTGGAGGGGTCTATGTGTACATTATGGGCAATTTGAATCTAGACTAGAGGACTTCAGAAAAAGTCACTGCCCTTTCATTATTTGAAAAGGACGTCATACGAACACTGATTTTACTTCTTTTGTTTTTTTTAGATGTTGGGGGTAGGAGTTTATTAATTAATTTATTTATTTTTGCTGTGTTGGGTCTTCGTTTCTGTGCGAGGGCTTTCTCTAGTTGTGGCAAGCGGGGGCCACTCTTCATCGCGGTGCGCGGGCCTGTCACTATCACGGCCTCTCTTGCTGCGGAGCATGGGCTCCAGACGTGCAGGCTCAGTAGTTGTGGCTCACGGGCCTAGTTGCTCCGCAGCATGTGGGATCTTCCCGGACTGGGGCTCAAACCCGTGTCCCCTGCATTGGCAGGCAGATTCTCAACCACTGCACCACCAGGGAAGCCCTGACTTTACTTCTTAATTTATGTGTTAGTCATGTGAATAAAAATCAATGCCTGAAATACTGTGTGTAAAAGTAGCACGTGAACTTTGCCAGAAACTGTACTTGTAATCTTCTACTCAACCTGGAACAACACAGGTTGATAGTTTGTATTGATAATCACAACATCCAGCACACTCCACTGAGCAAAATTTATTAATTTCTCTATGCTGGATGAGACAGATAGAAACCAATTCAAGTTTGGGGGGTTTTTTTACTAAAAAAATTTTTTTCTACTTTAGAGAGTCAACCTTTTTAAAGACACACTATAGAAATGTGCTCTCAGGGGTGATCATTAGGGATATAAAAGTAGCTAAATAACACATAAAATGATAGAAAGTAATTTGAAATGATCTCAAATATTTGAAATAAGGTTAACTGGAAAATATATAGAAGTTAAATAACTGTTATTCAGGGAAAACAAACTGCAATGGCTCTTAATTGCTACTAACATTTATTGAACAGTTTGCTTTATTAGAGGTTTCACATAGATTTTGATTTTCAAGGGTAACATCTGGAGAAATGTCATTTTGCCCAGCCTAAACTCTGTAAGCCAAAATACCAGTTCTCTCTGAAGGCAGCTCTCAAAAATCACAGTCAAAATTACCAGTAGGAAATCATTATTCTCTTGGGACTGGACTTTGTATATCTAACCACTTCAGGTACTGCAAATATCTCACCACTGCATGGATTTATAAACTAAGAACGACATGTGCAAGACACAGAAACAGAAAGACAGAGAATTCTGACAGGTCAACTGTCCAGTCACATTTTATTTCCTTTTCTCTTATCAATGCCCAAAATCATACAACAGATACATACTCAGTACAAGTAAAATTTATCCATGGACACCATTCTCACAGAAACAACAAATGACCTCATGTTATAGAATAACATATCACCAGAAATGAAGGAAGCATGGACTGTCAGCAATTGCTTACGCCTACTGAAACATCCAAGGGTAGTATTGGATTATTGTAATATTCTGAGAATATTCTTTTTAATTAAAAGTGAAAGATTGGCTCTCCTCTTAAAATATGCATCACAGCATATTTGGAAACAATGTTATAGGAAAGTGATTCCAGATGTTCTCTGAGAAGTCATGAAAGCCCATTTGAGAAATACTGATATAGAGTGATGTATGTGTGTGTGTGAGCTAAATCTATGTGTATACATACATTCATGTATATCATATACAGACAGACACACACACACACTCATACACGATGACAAGAAAATAAACCAGAGTAAATGTGGAAATTTGGGGAAAGAAATTGATAACTCTCCATAAACAATTTGCTAAAGTAAATCACTGAACTTAATGGTTGACATGAAACACACAAGGGAGCAATTAGGTAGAGTGATGCAAAGGCAAATAAATAAGACCAAATTTCATGTAAATATAATGCATTTCAGTGTTGCTGATAAGTTTCAAGAAAAGTTAGCTTGACTAGTTAAATCTCAGGAAGGAGAAGTATTATGACCATCTTCAGAATCCAGATGGAGCTACAAGCTCTATTTTTCTGTTCAAAAACCAAGAGTAAATATGGTGAACATGAAACAGTAGATTTAAGTAGATCCTTAGAACAAATATTAAGGATTAATGTTTTTCTAAAAGAATTAGTTAATAGAAGAAATAAAACGTAACACTTTTTTTCAACAAAGTAGTAAAAGACAGTGAATTAAAATTTTAAGTTAAATATTTAATTATCTTCTTGAACATTCATTTTCCAAATCCTGAGAAACAATGCTTATTGATTTTTTTCTGACTATGAAAGGAACAACTATCTCTTTGCAGAAAATTTAGATAAATAAAAAGAAATAAAATCTCAATTCAACCCTCTGTAGGTGGAAATACCAAGGCAATAAATAAATTCTATATAAATTGGAATAAAAATAAGTTTGTAAATATATAGATTAAAGAGAAACAAAGTCATTTACCTAGAACTTTGTGAACTAGAGTTCAGTAAGGTAACCACATAGAAAATGAGCAAAGAAAAATTAGTAGCTTTCCATCCCACACAAACACACACAAGGATTAGATATTTTTAGATTTCATTTTAAAAAAGCAATAAAAACTTTATTGAATTATAAGTAAAAATTGTGCAACAAGTTATGATAATCTATAAAACATTACTGAAGGATCTAAAGAAAAACTTAAGTAGAAAGTAAACTATATTTATGGATAGGAATGCTCAATATTGTAAATATTTTAATAACCCAAATTGGTCTACAAGTTAAATAAAATCGCAACCAAAATCCTCGTGAGAATTTCTTGGAACTTGATAAAGTGATTTTAAAATTCATATGGAGGAGCAAATGCTTAAGAATAACCAGGACAATCTTAAAAAGGAAGAAAGCAATTGTGTGATGCATTCAACTAGCTATCAGAACAAAGTATGGAGCTAAAATTAAAATAGTGACAAAGCAGCATGCACGATATAGCACAAAATGGATTAATCATATATACCAGAGTGAAGTTCTGAACTTTTCATTCTGGAAATACGGAAAATCCGGAATTTTACTAAGGTACGTGTGGTAATTTAATGTATGATAAAGGCCAGCATTACAAACCAGTGGGAAATGATAATGAACTCAATGTTTTGGGTAAATGAAAAGGTATAGGAGTAGAGTCTTATCTCAAATCATTAAATAAAATAAATTTCAGCTCATCTAGAAACCTAAATGAAAATATTATTAGTAATGAATATGGTGGAGTGTTTATGGTCTGGGAGGAAAGAAGGCCTTAATTAGCAAAACACAAAAATCAAATGCCATAGAGGAAAAGATTGACAAGTTTGTCTAAATCGAAACTAAAAGTAAAGTGAAAGAGTAATCATTACCTTGGGAGCTCATATTTGCAATATGTGTAACAGATAATCGCTTAATACCCAGGAAAATGTGAGTGTATTACATAATTTATATGTATACACCCTTCAAAATCAATAAGCTAGAGACAAACAACCCAGCAGAAAAATGGGCAAGGGATATAAACAGACAACAAGAGGAAACTTAACTGACCAATAAACATGAAAATATGTTGTTTTCCTGACAGTCAGAAAAATAGAAATTAAAATAAAATGATTTATCAGTTTTTGATCTCACAGGGAGGCAAAATGTAAAATTTTAATAATATCCACTGTCAACAAGGGTGTAAGGCAACATGTGCTCTTTGCAGAGCAGATGGGAGTGTGAATCAGCACAGCCATTTGGGTGGACAACTTGGGAGGCTCTGTTAAAAGTGAAAATGTGCAAACCTTAGCTTTGTTTACAGAACAAAAAGTTGGAAACAAGTTGAATGGCCATTACTAAGCAGAGGGGAACTATGGAATAAAGTAGATTTTTATATACTAGCATGACAAATGTCTTAAGTCATGCTTAAGTAAACAAAGAGAACAAAAGATCAAAATAAACAAAAAAAGAAGATTGCAAATTACTATATTACAGTACGATATTTTGGAAAAAATACAATGAAAATCAAAACTGTGTAATTTTACAAATGTAAATACAAGAAAAAGTTCTAGATATACGCCCATGAACTTCATAACAATGTTACTCCTTTGAAGGAGGAAGGGACCAGGACAGAAAAGGGCCAAATATGGACAGAGACTATATCCTGGGATGTCTGGGACAGTTCATATATATTCTTATTTTAATCACTGGTTAACTTACCTCTACTCAAATTGCTTTCCATTCACACCACCAGTCTGTATTTTTGGAGCAATGATAACAATAAATACCATTCATAAAACTGTGCCAGGCATTATTCTAAAAATGCCAGATTAATTTACGTATGTTCCATATAGACATTGTGCTTTTCAAGATGGCTACAATAAGATTTCTCATTCCACATCCCCTTCATACAATATGACACTTACATCCATCCCATTGAGAGGTGGGATCTATGTTCCCTTCCTGTGAATCTGAGTGGGTCTATGACTACAGTGGAAGTGACACAATGTAGCTTCCAAGATTCTTGGGATATGTGCTCTTGAAATCCAGCTACCATGCTGTAAGGAAGCCCAGGTTACATGAAGAGGCCACATCTAGCAGTTCCAGGTAAAATCCCAGCTGATCTGTATCAAGTATCTATTGCTTCATGATAAATCACCCCCAAATTTAGTGGCTTACAACAATAATCATTTTATTATTATCTCTCATGATCTGAGGGAGTGACTTGGCTCAGCTGGTAGTTCTTACCCAGGATCTCTCATGCATTTGCAGTCAGAAAATGCCTGGGCTAAAGTCATCTCAGAGGCTTCCTCACTTACAGTAGCTATTGGCTGAGACCTCATCTAGGGCTGTCTGCTGGAGCACCTAAATGTTTAGGCTTCCTCATGGTTTCTGGGTTCTAAGAGTGAGCATCCCCAAAGAAAGCCAGACAGAAGCTGTATAGCTGTTTATGTCCCAGCCTTGAAAGTCACATAACTTCATTTCTGTCATACTTTATTGGCTGAGTCAGTCACAGAGTTCTTCCCAGTGTCAGGGGGAAGAGATACAGATTCCAACTCTTGAAGAGGAAGTAGCAAAATCACACTATAAGAACAGGTGAGATGAGAGATATTATTCCAGCCATCTTGGAAAAATATTGGGTTGGCCAAAATTTTCGTTCGTTTTTTTTTTTCCATAAGATCTTACAGAAAAACCTAAACGAACTTTTTGGCCAAGCCAATACAATTTGCCACAGTTCACAACAATGCTATTATCATGTCCATTTACAAATGAGAAAACGGAGGCACAAAAAAGTAAGTTAACTTGCTCACAGACACATAGATAGTATGTATGAGAGCTAAGATTTAAATCAGGCAGTCTGATTCCAGGCAGTCTAAATTTTTGACCTCTAATCTATGCCATGCTATCTCTCTCTAATACAGCACATTCTTGTGTGAGTGTGTATGAGAATTTAATTTTATCACACTTAATAAATCCTAAGATGACATAAAACATTTATAATTGGTCCTGGTACATACAGGCTTTCAATAAATATTAGTTATTTCCTAGCTGGAAGATGGGGATTCTTGCTATAACATGTATGGATGGAGAGTGAGGGGAAAAGGCATGAAGAAGAAGGGACATTCCAGGTAAAGGAGAGTAGTATTAAATTGGTTTCAAGAATAGATGAGTTTTCATCCATAAGAAAGAATGACATAATGCCATTTACAGCAACATGGATAGACACAGAGATTATCATATGAAGTGAAGTAAACCAGACAGGCAAAGAAAAATATCATATGTTATCACTTATATGTGGAATCTAAAAAAATGATACAAGTGAACTTATTTATAAAACAGAAATAGACTCACAGACGTAGAAAACAAACTTATGGTTACCAAAGGGGGAAGAGGGGAGGGATAAATTAGGAGGTTGGGATTAACATATACACACTACTATATATAAAATAGATAATCAACAAGGACCTACTGTCTAGCACAGGAAACTCTACTCAATACTCTGTAATAACCTATTATATAAAGGATTCCACTGGAATCTTGCTGCCAGCCCTCTGCTCAGGCCTTCCTAAAAATAGGGAACCTCTTCTTACACACCCCCAGAGAGAGGAGGGACTGTCACACTGGTGCTGAGGGACCCAGGGGCTGCTGGAGTCCTTAATCCTTTCCAGAACCATCCATCCCTAGAAAAGCACAGAACCTGAGCGCTGGGCCAAGTCCCTGGTCTCTTCTTACAGTTCACAGAAGCTTTTTAACCAATCTAAACCCAGGAAAGAAGATGCAGCAAAGCTAGAATGTGAATATAACAGTGGACCAATAATAAAATGCAAGAAGCCCAATGGTGCGAAAAGTGAATTCTCTCAACATTGCTTCCTGTTTTCTTCCTCATGGCCCTCCAGGGAAAACTACCTTATTGCTTAATTTCTGCCTTTTTCCCCTCATACATGCACTTTGGGGCCTTGTTTTTAATAGATGGAAAAAAAAATACCACCCCACAAACCTGTATTTAAAAAGAAATGGAAATGACTGTGTGAAATTTGCCTCTGTCCAAACATTTCATCCATGTCTGTGTGAAGCTGTCCATTCATCTTTCTATATGGGGTGGTTGTCTTTTCTTGGTCTGTTTTGGTCCCCTCCTTTGTGGACTTTTGCTTGGGATCAAATCTTTCTGGCCCATTATGAGTTTGAACGTTTGACTTGGACCACAAGTGAATCTTTCTCCTGATGATGCAAATAAAAATATAATTTTAAAAAATCCTATAATGGAAAAGAACCTGAATGTATGTATGTTTACTGAATTACTCAGCTGTACACCTGAAACTAACACATTATAAATCAACTGTACTTCAATAAAAAAAAAAAAGAACAGATGAGTTTTGATTCCTTCATGGAAGTTTTCAGTAGGCTGAAACTCTCCCTAGTACAGCCAGAAGCAACTTTGGGTGTATTGGTCAGGGAAAAGGAGATGGACATCTCTTAAGCACTTATGTTGTGTCAGGCACTGAGACAGCTGCTGAACATTCATCATCTATTTCAAGAGAAGAAATGGAAGGTTTCTAACTGGAAGAGATTTTGGTAGTGTATGCACAATTTAAATTCAACACAAAGAAAATCAGGGGATTTTACATTTCGTCAACACCAATAAAACTTTCTTGATCCTCCCAGCAAGAATTAATATCTTCTATAGACTTTATGGTACTTTATTTGTACCACTATAATTGTAGTGTTTTTAATATTGGCATTTATCTATAGCTTGATCACTCTCAGAGACCCACAAATAAGCTTTGTTCATCTTCCTGCTGCCTGTAGGAAGGCAACATCTTGAATATAGTTGGGGCAGGTGTAAAAGAAATTAAAAATTGAGTAAAACGCTTGGTTTCAAGCATGAACTTGCATGTTCAAATAATATATTATTTCTGGTACAGAAGACCAAGTTACCATAATTCAAAAAGAGTCATGTACCACAATGTTCATTGCAGCTCTATTTACAATAGCCAGGACATGGAAGCAACCTAAGTGTCCATCGACAGATGAATGGATAAAGAAGATGTGGCACATATATACAATGGAATATTACTCAGCCATAAAAAGAAATGAAATTGAGTTATTTGTAGTGAGGTGGATGGACCTAGAGTCTGTCGTACAGAGTGAAATAAGTCAGAAAAAGAAAAACAAAGACTGTATGCTAACACATATATATGGAATCTTAAAAAAAAAAAAAAAAGGTTCTGAAGAACCTAGGGACAGGACAGGAATAAAGACGCAGACGTAGAGAATGGACTTGAGGACACCGGGAGGGGGAAGGGTAAACTGGGATGAAGTGAAAGAGTGGCATTGACATATATACACTACCAAATGCAAAACAGATACCTAGTGGGAAGCAGCTGCATAGCACAGGTGCAACGACCTAGAGGGGTAGGATAGGGAAGGTGGGAGGGAGACGCAAGAGGGAGGGGGTATGGGGATATATGTATACGTATAGCTGATTCACTTTGTTACTCAGCAGAAACTAACACAACATTGTAAAGCAATTATACTCCAATAAAGATGTTAAAAAATAAAATAAAATAAGTTATGTCTAATTGATTACATTGTTTTTCAAAAAAAGAAAGCAAGTTACTGACTTACATAATTGTATTCTGTCAATAACAAGCTTACTTAAGAAAACTTGACTCGCAATTCATAGGACTGGCTGGAAATTTACGGCACATTCTGCACTACCAGATGTGTAAAAGTGTCATCAGGTGCTAATTTATTCAAACTACAGACACGATTCCTGACATCCTGAAGTCTTGATGATTCAGTGCTAGGTATCTTAGGTTTTCTTACCTTCTCCCTCCCTCCCTCCCTCCCTCCTTAGTATAAACTGCTACTGACAATGAGTATAAATTCTAGAAAAAAAGAAAAACAGATTGAGGTGTTGCAACAAAAGTTGACTCACGAAAAATCGTTCCATGGGATATGTATAGATACTCAGCATAGACTGAGACTCGCCTCCACACTGTGAGACCCAGTAATTGTACCATTACTAATGTAATGGCACCTCTTCCTTTGGCCTGAATTCAAACACAGTATGAAATCTAAAGATGATTTCCTCATTTCTGTTACCAATGAAATAGTATGTGGGCTATTTAAAATACATAATAGGGGCTTCCCTGGTGGCACAGTGGTTAAGAATCCACCTGCCAACGCAGGGGACACAGGTTCAATTCTTGGTCCGGGAAGATCCCACATGCCACGGAGCAACTGAGCCCGTGCACCACAACTACTGAGCCTGTGCTCTAGAGCCCGCGAGCCACAACTACTGAGCCCGCATGCCACAACTACTGAAGCCCATGTGCCTAGAGCCCATGCTCCGCAACGAGAAGCCACCACAATGAGAAGCCTGTGCACAACAAAGAGTAGCCCCTGCTCGCCACAACTAGAGAAAGCCTGTGCGCAGCAACGAAGACCCAATGCAGCCCAAAATACACAAACAAATAAATAAACTTATTTAAAAAAATAAAATAAAATACATAATAGTCTTCATCTTGGTAAACTATAATTAAGTAACAAATGTGCAGAATCATCTTATTCTCCAATTAATTTTATGTGTGTATTGCTTATCTAGAATAACCAAAAGTAACGTTAACAAGCATTTCTTTAACAACTAACAGAAATGGGAGACAGTGAAAATAGCACTGTGTTGGAGATCCAGAAACTTGCCAATTCTGGTGCTACTCTACCAGCGACTCCCTATGTAGCCTCAATATGTTGCTTAGTTATGTTATTTTCCATCTCCATAGAGGAAACATTTGTTTTCACAGTTTTTAAAAACTATTTTTAATCTGTTCTATTGAGATAAAATCAAAATTCACCAATTTTAGCTGCACAAACCTGTGTTTTGACAAATGTATACAGTCTTTTAACAACCATCACAGTCAAGATATATATAACATTTCCATCACCCCCGAAAGGTTCTCTTGTGCCTCTCTGCAGTAAAACTACTCTCAGCCTCTAGCAGCCTACTTTTCATCATTATAGTTTTGCTTTTCTAGAATTTTGTACAAATTAAATCAATCGGTATGTTGTCTAATATGTCTGGTTCCTTTCAACAGCATAATTACGTTAAGATTCATTAAGATTCATTTTTAAAAGACTATCACAGCCCACACTGAATGCAGGCACCTCTGTAGAAGATCAACTGATCATATATTTTAGAGTCTGTTTCCAGACTCTCTTCTGTTCCACGGACATACATGCCTATCTTTAACCCCATACTATGCTATTCTGATAACTATCACCCAAGTGAGTCTCGATATCAGGTATAAGTCCTCCAATTTTGCTCACCTTTTGGATTTTTTTCACTCTTATAAGTCCTTTGAATTCCCATATACATTTTAGAGTTAGCTTTTCAATTTGACAGGCAAGCCTGCTGAGATTTTCTATGGGACTATATTGAATATATAGGGGAGAACTGAGATCCTAACAATATTGAGTCTTCTGATCCATGAATATTGTGTATCTCCATGTGTTTAGTTGTTCAGTTTCTCTCAGCAATATTTTGTAGTTTTCAGTGTACAAGCATTGCACATTTTTGGTTAAATTTTCCCCAAATTACTTCTCTCTCTCTTTTTTTTTTGCTATAGTAAATGGTATTTTAGAAAAATCAATTTTGTAGTCTGTAGAGCTTTTAATTTTTATGTATTAAACTTGTGTCTGTGACCTTGCTGACCTCCCTTATTAGTTCCATCAGCTACTTTTTTAGATTCCTAAGGATTTTTTTATAACATAGCTAATTACATAATCTGCAAAAAAGAGTGAGCTTTATATTTTCCCATATAATTTGTAAGCTATTCAGTTATGAGTGTGAGACAGAGATCAGGAAACTTTTCCCCCCATAGCTAAATCCAATTGACTCAGTACTATTTTTGAAAAGGTATTTTTTTTCCCTTTGCAGTGCATTGCCACTTTTGTCATCATCAGGTGACTGTATGTGTGTGTGTGTGTGTGTGTGTATGTATATACACATATATCTCTCACAGGATTTTGTGCTACAATTTTTTTTTAGAATATTTTTTGCATTTATGTTCCTGAGAAATATTTGTTCATAATTTTGTTGTTTGTAATGTTCTTATCAAGTTTTTATATTTAGGCTATGCTGCTCTCAAAAGAGTTCAGCTACATTAAGTCCTTACTTGGTTTCCTTTCTTAGTTTTTTTTCTTGGATATGTTAACTGCTTTGAAATGTACTAGTTTCAATCTTTTGGGAAATGTTTCCTCTGTAAATCTCTTTTTCTTGTTTCTTTTGTTGCTCTCTAGGTGTTCTGCACAACCATCATCCTAGGGCTTTCTTCTGATCTCCGTCTTGGAATTCCCTTTGTTATTTTCTCTGGGCTAGATTCCCTGGGTCCTTGAGATTGGGAATGACATATACAAACTACTATATATAAAATAGATAACTAATAAGGACCTATTGTATAGCACAGGGAACTCTACTCAGTACTCTATAATGGCCTATATGGGAGAAGAATCTACCGAAGAGTGGATATATGTATATGTATAACAGATTCACTTTGCTGTACAGTAGACACTAACACAACATTGTAAATCAACTATACTCCAATAAAAATTTTTTTAAAAAGAAATAATAAAATTAATTTTAAGGAAAAGTGCAAAAAAATTGCATTTATTTGAAAGACATCAAAAAGAAAATGAAAAGAAAAGCTACAGAATGGGAGATAACATTTTCAATATATATAACTGATAAAAGACTTAAAATCTGAATAGAGAACTTCTGCAAATAAGAAAAATAAAATTAAATAGGATAATAGGAAGAAAAATTGTGAGCACTCATGAAAAAAAATAGAAAATCCATATGACCAATAAACACATGATAGAATGTTAAATCTCCTTAACTTTCTAGAAAACATTAAGTTGAAACTAAAATGAGATACCAATTTCTGTGCATATACCCTATGCTGGAAAAAATTAAAAACTCTGAATATACCAAGTTTTTTTTTTTTTTTTTTGCGGTACGCGGGCCTCTCACTGTTGTGGCCTCTCCCATTGCGGAGCACAGGCTCCAGACGCGCAGGCTCAGCGGCCATGGCTCACGGGCCCAGCCGCTCCGCCGCATCTTCCCGGACCAGGGCACGAACCCGTGTCCCCTGCATCGGCAGGCGGACTCTTAACCACTGCGCCACCAGGGAAGCCCTATTCCAAGTATTTTTAAAAATATGGAACAACAGGATTTATTCACTGTTGGTGAGTGTGTAAATCGGTGCAAATATTTTGAAATATTGGCAATATCTTCCATTAAATTTAAACATACACATGCCTCACAACTCAGAAATTCTAATCCTGGTATATACCCTAAGGAAATATGATTATATATGTCCCAGAAGATAGGCACAAGAATATGTATGTCAGCATTGACTGGTAACAGCAACAAACTGGAAACACAAATATCCATTAACAGTAGAATGGATAAATAAACTTGTGGTAAAATTTCAATCAAATTAATAATATAAATCAAAAAAATAAACTAGAGCAACACACAATAATGGGGATGGAATTAGCCAATATAATGTTAAATGAAAGTAGAAATTCTCAAAACAATGGGCAATGGATATATAGAAGTGGGACTTCAGGGGTGCTGTTAGTGTTTATATCCCAACTTGTTTGATTATTCTATGAATGTCCACTTAATAATTACTCATTATACTATACATTTAAAAGTATTTTTCTTTATATATGCAATATTTTACATTTTTATGTTTATAAACAGTTTTAAATGAAAGGAATTCATATTATACATGTCTTTATAAAAGCACATACTGACAATAACATTATTAAACTTGACACAATAAATAAAAACTTCAAGATTCATAACAAATATATTGTGTCTAAGAATTTAGGTCTTTTGCTATTTGTAATAATATTCAATGCTTTTTAGAACAGTACACTGCCTCCTCATGACTTAAGTGATAGTAAATTTAAAACAAAATTTCTTTTTTGACCTGCACATCTTAAAAGTTAAAGCCAACAGAGTTGGTGAAACTCCAAATATATGAATAACAGTTTGTGATATCTTTTCAAGTCTCAATTACAATTGATTTAGTTCATCTATTATGATAAAAATACACATTATTATTATTTCATAAGTAT